>NC_138864.1:55266288-55873661 GCF_965194805.1 Balaenoptera borealis
TCCTGCCATTCTGAAGGTGAATGTTTCTTTTTTTAAAAAAACTTTTATTTTTTATTGCATTATAGTTGATTCACAGTGTTGTGTTAGTTTAAGGTGTATAGCAGAGTGATTCAATTACACATGTATATGTATCTGTTGTTTTTCAAGTTCATTTCCCATTTAGGTTATTATAGAATATTGAGCACAGTTCCCTGTGCCATACAGTAGGTCTTTGTTGATTACCAGTTTTAAATATAGCAGAGTGTACATGTCAATCCCAGACTCCCAATCTATGCCCCCAACCTTCCCCTTGGTAACTGTAAGTTCGTTTTCTAAGTATGTAAGTCTGTTTCTGTTTAGTGAATAAGTTCACTTGTATCATTTCTTTTTAGATTCCACATGTAAGCAATATCATATGATTATTTGTCTTTCTCTGACTTACTTCACTTAGTATGATAATCTCTAGGTCCATCCATGTTGCTGCAAATGGCATCATTTCATTCTTTTTTATAGCTGAGTAATATTCCATTGTATGTGTGTACCATTTCTTCTTTGTCTGTTCATCTGTTGATGGACATTTAGGTTGTTTCCATGTTTGGGCTATTGTGAATAGTGCTGCTATGAACATAGGGATGCATGTATCTTTTTGAATTATAGTTTTGTCCAGGTATATGCCTGGGAGTGGGATTGCTGGATCATATGGTAATTCTATTTTTAGTTTTTTAAGGAACCTCCGTACTGTTTCCCATAGTGGCTGCACCAACTTACATTCTCACCAGCAGTGTAGGGTTCCCTTTTCTCCACACCCTCTCCAGCATTTGTTATTTGTAGACTTTTTGATAATGGTCATTCTGACCAGTGTGAGGTGGTACCTCATTGTAGTTTTGATTTGCATTCCTCTAATAATTAGTGATATTGAGCCTCTTTTCATGTGTCTACTGGCTCTCTGTATGTCTTCTTTGGAGAAATGCTGTTAAGGTCTTCTGCCTGTTTTTCAATTGGATTGTTTGGTTTTTTTTTGTTGAGTGGTAAGAGCTGTTTGTATATTTTGGAGATTAAGCCCTTGTCAGTTGCATCATTTGCAAATATTTTCTCCCATTCCATAGTTTGTCTTTTTGTTTTCTTTTTTTTTTAATCATTCCCTTTGCTGTGCAAAAACTTTTAAGTTTCATTAGGTCTCATTTGTTTTAATTTCCATTATTCTAAGAGTTGGATCCAAAAAGATATTGCTGCAGTTTATATCAAAGAGTGTTCTGCCTATGTTTTCCTCTCAGAGTTTATAGTATCCAGTTTTACATTAAGGTCTTTAACCCACTTTGAGTTTATTTTTGTGTATGGTGTTAAAGAATATTCTAATTTTATTCTTTTACGTGTAGGTGCCCAGTATTCCCAGCACCACTTACTGAAGAGACTGTCTTTTCTCCACTGTATATTCTTGCCTATTTTTTTGAAGATTAATTGACCATAGGTGCGTGGGTTTATTTCTGGGCTTTCTGTCCTGTTCCATTGATCTGTATTTCTGTTTCTCTGCCAGTACCATATTGGTTTGATGACTGTAGCTTCGTAGTATAGCCTGAAGTCAGGGAGCCTCATGCCTCCAGTTCCGTTTTTCTTTCTCAAGATTGCTTTGGCTGTTCAGGGTCTTCTTTGTCTCCATAGAAATTAAAAATTTTTTGTTCTGGTTCTGTGAAAAATGCTTGGTAATTTGATAGGGATTGCATTGAATCTGTTGATTGCCTTGGGTTGTATAGTCATTTTGACAGTATTGATTCTGCCAATCCAAGAACATGGTATATCTTTCCATCTGTTTGTGTTATCGTCGATTTCTTTCATCAGCATCTTACAGATTTCGGAGTACAGGTCTTTTGCCTCCTTAAGTAGGTTTATTCCTAGGTATTTTATTCTTTTCAATGAGATGGTAAATGGGATTGTTTCTTGAATTTCTCTTTCTGATCTTCTGTTGTTAGTGTATAGAAATGCAATAGATTTCTATGTTTTAATTTTGTATCCTGCACATTAACCTAATCCATTGATGCGCTCTGGTAGTTTTCTGGTAGCATCTTTAGGATTTTCTATGTATAGTATCATGTCATCTGCAAACAGTGAAGTTTTACTTCTTCATTTCTAATTTGGATTCCTTTTATTTCTTTTTCTTTTCTCATTGCCATGGTGGGACTTCCAAAACTATGTTGAATAAAAGTGGTGAGAGTGGACATCCTTGTCTTGTTCCTGATCTCAAAAGAAATGCCTTCAGCTTTTCACCGTTAAGTAGGATGTTAGCTTTAGGTTTGTCATATATGGCCTTTATTATGTTGAGGTATGTTCCCTCTATGCCCCCTTTCTGGAGCGTTTTTTATCGTAAATAGGTGTTGAATTTTGTCAAAAGCTTTTTCTGCATCTGTTGAGATGATCATATGGGTTTTTTTCTTCAGTTTGTTAGTGTGGTGTATCACACTGATTGATTTGCAGATATCGAAAAATCCTTGCATCCCTGGGATAAATCCCACTTGATTGTGGTGTATGATCCTTTTAATGTGTTGTTGGATTCAGTTTGCTGGTATTTTGTTGAGGATTTTTGCATCTATGTTTCAGTGATATTGGCCTGTAATTTTCTCTTTTTGTGGTATCTTTGTCTGGTTTTGGTATAAGGGTGATGGTGGCCTCATAGAATGAGTTTGGGAGTGTTCCTTCTTCTTCAGCTTTCTGGAATAGTTTCAGAAGGATAGGTGTTAACTACTCTTTAAATGTTAGATAGAATTCGCCTGTGAAGCCATCTGGTCTTGGACTTTCGTTTGTTGAGAGTTTTTTAATCACAGTTTCAATTTCATTACTTGTGATTGGTCTGTTCATATTTTCTATTTCTTCCTGGTTCAGTCTTGGGAGATTGTACCTTTCTAAGAAATCGTCCATTTCTTCTAGGTTGTCAATTGCATTGGCATACAGTTGCTTGTAGTAGTCTCTTATGATACTTTGTATTTCTGTGGTGTCAATTGTAACTTCTCCTTTTTCATTTCTAATTTTATTGATTTTAACCCTCCCTTTTTTTCTTGATGAGTCTGGCTAAAGGTTTATCGATTTTGTTTATCCTTTCAGAGAACCAGCTTTTAGTTTCATTGATCTTTTCTGTTGTTTTCTTCATCTCTGTTTCATTTATTTCCTCTCTGATCTTTATGATTTCTTTCCTTCTTCTAACTTTGGGTTTTGTTTGTTCTTTCTCTGCTTACTTTAGGTGTAAGTTTAGGTTATTTGAGATTTTTCTTGTTTCCTGAGGTAAAATTGTATTGCTATAAACTTCACTCTTAGAGAACTGCTTTTGCTGTGTCCCATAGGTTTTGAATCGTGGTGTTTTTGTTGTTATTTGTCTCTAGGTATTTTTAAAATTTCCTCTTTGATTTCTTCAGTGATCCATTGATTGTTTAGTAACATATTGTTTAGCCACCATGTGTTTGTGTGTTTTACAGTTTTTTTTTTTTCTTGTAGTTAATTTCTGATCTCATAGCATTGTGGTCAGAAAAGATGATATGATTTAAACTTTTTTAAATTTACTGAGGCTTACTTTGTGGCCCACCATGTGATCAATCCTGGAGAATGTTCCATGTGCACTTGAAAAGAATGTGTATTCTGCTGTTTTTGGATGGAATGCTCTATAAATGTCGATGAAGTCCGTCTGATCTAATGTGTCATTGAAGGCCTGTGTTTCCTTGTCGATTTTTCTGTCTGGATAGTCTGTCCATTGATGAAAGTGGGTGTTAAAGTCCCTCACTATTATTGTGTTACTGTCAGTTTCTCCTTTTATGGCTGTTACTGTTTGTTTTATATACTGAGGTGCTCTTATGTTGGGTGCATATATATTTACAAGTGTTATATCTTCTTGTATTGATCACTTGATCACTATGTAGTGTCCTTCCTTGTCTCTTAGTCCGTATTTTAAAGTCTATTTTGTCTGCTATGAGTATTGCTACACCAGCTTTCTTTTGATTTCCATTTGAATGTAATATGTTTTTACATCCCCTCACTTTAAGTGTGTATGTGTCCCTAGGTCTGAAGAGGATCTTTTGTAAATAGCATATATATGGGTCTTGTGTTTGTATCCATTCAGCCAGTCTGTGTCTTTTGGTTGGAGCATTTAGTCCATTTACATTTAAGGTAATTATCAATATGTATATTTCTATTGCCCTTTTCTTAGTTGTTTTGGGTTTGTTTTTTGGCCATTATCTCCTTGATAGGAGGTGTGACTGATGTTGTGGTGGCCAGGCCTGCACTGGCCTCCCCTTTGCTCTGTGATTATCACTGCCCTGTCAGAGGTGGAGTCTGCTCCCTAGTTGTTGGAGTAGAGGCCCCCAGATCTGTTTCTTAGCTGTGTTTCTGATCTGCAGTGTGAGGTAGGTGGGATTGGAGCACTCCCACTGGGAGGGAAGCCACTGAGTATTTCTCCTCTGGAGCTGTTCACCTGTGGGTGTGATCTGTTGTGTCACCTTTCACCCGTTGTGCGAGCTCTCAGATTACACTGTTGTTGGCAGTGCTCTTGGCCACACCTTAACTGTGGGTATGCCGGCAGTTGGCCCTGGTGTCTTTCAGACGTTGTTTTCACCAGGCCACCAGCATAGATATAGATCCACTGAAGTCAGGTCCCGGGATTGCAGTGATCATGGATCTGGACCCACTGTGGGAGCAGCCCAGACTCTGGTCTGGCCCAGCCTCTCTGTGTATATGCCTACAAAGTCTACAGCTGCTAAAGCTAGACCCATCTTGGCTGCGGGAGCACTCGCTGTCTGTTCAGATGTTCTGTAGGCGCTCAGTTTACAAAGCTGGTCACGGGGGTGTCAATTTGCAGTTTCCGCAGCTGGTTACATGGGGATCTTTCTTTTTAGGTGTCCAAGGTCCTCTGCTAGTGTTCAGCTGGTGTTCTGTGAGAATTGTTCCATTTATAGTTGTATTCTTGATGCATTTGTGGGGAGAGATGAACTCCACGTCCTCCTACTCCTCTGCCATCTTGACTCCTGATTTGTTTATTTTCTCTATAGTTATGTCTTTTCCAAAATATCCTATAAGTATAATCAGACAGCGTATAGTCTTTTTCACTTGGCATAGTGATGAGCTTTATTCATTTTGTTGTGTCTGTCAGTAATTTATTCTTTTTTATTGCTGAGTTAAATTCTGTGGTATGGATGTTCCGCAGTTTGTTTTATCCATTCCCTGGTTGACTTGGATTGTTTGTAGGTTTGGAAATAAAACTGCTAATTGCAAGTTTTGTGTGAACATAATTTTCATTTCACTTGGGTAACACCTAGGAGCAGGTTTGCTGGATCATGTGCTAAGTGTATGTTTAACTTTATAAGAAACTGCCAAATTGTTTTCCAAAGTGGCTATACCATTTTGCATTTCTACTAACAGTTTATGAAAGGGCCAGTTGCTCCACATCCATGTCAGCACTTGGTATTGTCAGGTTTTTTAAAAGCCATTCTGCTAGGTAGATAGTTATATCTCATTGTAGTTTTAATTTGCATTTCCTTAATGACTGTGCATGTCAAAAATTTTTTCATGTGCTCATCTGCCATCGATTTATCTTTGGTGAAGTGTTTGCTCACCTCTTTTGCCTGTTTTTTAATTGGGTTATTTGTTTTTATTATTGAGCTTTTGAGAGTTCTTTATATATTCTGGGTATAGGTCCTTCATCAGATAAATGATGTGCAGGTATTTTTTTCTAGTCTATTGGCTTTTCATTCCCTTAAGAGTCTTTTTTGAAGAGTAGAAGTTCTTGATTTTAATTGTCTAATTTATACATTTAAAAAATCTGTATTGTGCTTGGTGTTTTATCTAAAAATTCTTTGCGTAACCCAAGGTTACAAAGATTTTCTCCAGTTTTCTTCTAGAAGTGTTATTGTTTTAGGTGTTATATTTAGATCTGATCCATTTTGAGTTAGTTTTTGTAAATGGTGCAGGATATGTGCATTTTTTATGACCCAACCAATTTAATCATAAGAGATTTAGGGAAATGATGTTGTTTATGGAGAAAATGATACGAAACCACCCCCTTCGTAGTGGGTTGAAGGAATGTTTTCCTCTGTGTAAAGGGTTTCCTTACACAGATCCAAGATAGTACACCCTACAAATTCTGCCATCCTTGCTCTCAAAATTGCTTTCAGAACACTTAATGAGGAAAATGCAGTAGTGTATAGGAATTTCTTTTGTACTGCTCCTTAGGGCTTTAAATGAAACATGTTTCCAGGTGAAATACACACTAGTATTCCTGGAATAAGAAACATTTCCTGAAGCTTTATCAAAATCAACTTTTGAATAAATTGGCCTTAAAGAGAATCTCAAGTTTCTTTTGTTTCAAAAACTAATAGATGGGGGCTTCCCTGGTGGCGCAGTGGTTGAGAATCTGCCTGCCAATGCAGGGGACACGGGTTCGAGCCCTGGTCTGGGAAGATCCCACATGCCGCAGAGCAGCTGGGCCCATGAGCCACAATTACTGAGCCTGCGCGTCTGGAGCCTGTGCTCCCCAACAGGAGAGGCCGCGATAGTGAGAGGCCCGCGCACCGCGATGAAGAGTGGCCCCCGCTTGCCGCAACTGGAGAAAGCCCTCACACAGAAACGAAGACCCAACACAGCCATAAATAAATAAATAAATAAATAAATAAATAAATAAAAATTAAAAACAAAAAAAAACAACTAATAGATGATAAATATGTTCCTTCTGTATGGGTGGTGGTATTTTTCAATCCAGGAAGAATGAATTTAGATATCCTTGAGATATAGAAAACCTTTGATTAAAAAAATTTTACCCAATTAAAAAATTTCCTTCCTTCTTTTTTTTCCAAACTAGTTGATGCTGCGTATCAATTATTCATATTTATTAAGGACCTCAGAGTATGTAAGACTCTATTCTTGGTGCTGGAGTGGGGCAGGGTGAGAAAGACAAACGCCAAAGAGATCCAGAGTCTGCCATGAGAATTAACTGCCTGTAGGAAGGAGGTTAAGCTCTACATATGAGTTGCTATTATGAAGTAGGAAGAATCACATCTCATAAGAGAGGAACAAAATGGGCTGGACCTTGCACAAAGCATGTTCTGCAGGCCAGAGCATGGGGAGCTTGTTAGAAATGCAGAATCTCAGGCCTCTGTTGTGGGTTTTGTTTTTAAAAAAATTTTTTATCGAGGTATAATTGACCTATAGCACTGTATTAGTTTCAAGGCATCCAGTGTAATGATTCAGTATTTGTAGGATTCCCTTTATTTTTCAGAGTGAATAATATTCCATTGTATGTGTTTATGACATCGTTTAGCCATTCATCTGTCGATGGACCCTTGGGTTGCCTCCACTTTGTGGATTTTGGGAATAGTGCTACCATGAACAAGGGAAGGGTTATTTTTAACTTAAAGTTTTTCTTTTAATTTTATTAACACTTCAGTGTCCAGTACTATCACTAGCAGACACTAGTTAGATACTCTGTCAGTAACATTTGAAATTACAGCTTTTAAAATTTCTTTGGTGTTCCACTTAGCACCGTGAGCTCTTCTGTGTGCCTTCCCTGAACGAGTTTGAGATCCAGCCTGTAGATGTTTGGTCCTTACATTAGAAGCTGACATTTTATAACTGGGAGATTCCTCACCAAGACTCAGAGTCCTCACTTCTCTGGGGAGGTTCAAGGTTGGGCATACTGAGCCCGGTGCCTTTGTAGCTTTGGTCTGCTGGGGTGCGGGAGTGACTGCCATTCCTGGACTCATGTCGCCGCTGTCCAGTGTAGCCTTACCCTGAGCTGCTGACTTCACTGCCCACCTGCTTGGCCCCAAAGCCTGTTCAATGTGCGTTCTTTGTTCCCGAGATGAGCCCCAAGGTAGTTTGCAAGGCCTGTAAGTGAAATCTGCAATCCTTTCTGAAAGAGGTGCTGTGAATATGACTACTTTGTATGTAGATGCTCAGAAATTCTGGGTGAAGATCTTTAATTCCTCTTGGATAGGAATGTCACAGAGTGTACCTTTTGACCCTGTGCACCGTTCCTAGGAAACTACACCTTCCCTGAGAAAATGACTACAACGTCAGATGTAGTCATTTTCATACAAAGATTTATTGATGACCTGCTTTAGGCCAGGCCCGTGTTAGGTGCCAAGGACTCCATTTTAGTGTCTGTGTCCTGGTCGAGGAATTGAATCTTGGGCCCCGCTTGACCTTCGATGATACTCACGTTGTTATCCCAACAAGGACAGAGTGAATAGATATATACAGTGTGTGTGAAAGGAATGGAAGAAATCTGTGTATTGTAAAAAAAAAAAAAAAAAATAGTTATGAATAATAAGTCTTTTCAGTTTCAGAAGAGAATTTTCTTGACTTCTTTCTGGTTAGCTAGATTGCATTTATCCTAATATTGTGCAAGCTTGACTACTGTAAGTATAATCCATTGGTTGGGAGTATTTTATATTTTCTTTTCAGTTATTTGCTTTATTTTTTTGGTTTCTTTTGGTAGGTCTTACAATTGGCGTTGTAGTCAAATGGAACATAAGCTTTGCAGAAAAAAGTCCATTGTAGTCTGTCTAGACTACATAGCTACAGAGTGGATCACTGCCGAATGAAACAGGGAAGTGACAAATCCTTGGGCCTAAAGTGTTGATACATTGTTTAACTGGTCTCACATTAGAAGGCTGTCCCTATGAATCCTCTTTTATCAGGTCCTTTCGGTCCCTCGCATGCAAATCTTGCCTTCTTTGTTGCATCTGTTAAACAGTTCGTTGCGTTGAAGACACTTGAATATTTTACAGACTTTTGCTAAATCCCGGGACTTATGACTGTCTGAAATGCTTCTCTTAATGCCTTTTGAAGTTGGGCAGCAAGAAACAGAGCCCTGCGTGCCCCAAGAATGTGTAGTGGTTTTTGCTTTTTTGAAAGTTCATTGCTTCCTTTTGTCCCTAATGGGTAATTGCAGCCTCTCCCTACTGGCACCTCTGGAGCAGATACAGAAGTAAGAAGGAATTAGGCAGACAGAGGCTCACTGCAGTGGCGGTTGCGACAGTGGCCCCTGGGCTAATGCAGTTGACCGTGGAAGCAATTTATTTATATCAACAGCCTCTGCATTCCTTATATGTGCTTCCAGAAGATCATTACGTTGGGTGCTTCTTCCTCTTTAATTCTTTATGTTAAAACAAGCTTCTGGGCCAGCGGGGTGTTTGGATTCACAGAATGGTGGTAAGTCAAAAAGCGCCCCTTCAGGGACTGAACTCGATGATTGTTAAGTAAAGTCTAATGTACTTAAACTTTCATAAATGTCATCTATGTTTCTCCAATAAGAGTATTTTCTTGGTGTGTTGTTTCTGTTGACTAAACAACAGTGAAAGGTGTCTTTGAAAAGACAAGCATGCCAAATACTGTTAAATTAAAAGTCTTCCTTCTTTAAGAGGTAAATTTTTCTCCCAAGAACCATCTCAGATTTAGGGTTTGTTTAGGAGCTTCTTCTTAGCATAAATGTTACAGTATTTTTTCTATTGTTAGTGGAGCTCTAATTCTGTAAGTGTCTGCCTGTTGGTCTCTTGAAGTGATTTCATTAGATGGTTTGTAATTAACTCTCTGACATCATTAATCTTGTATTCAGTGTCTGGATTTGTGTACTCTAGAAACCAAATGTTAAACTTCCTTTGGTTGAACCACTAGCTTTCTAATCATTTTTAAACAAGAAGCATTAAAATCATGCTAAAAATGAGTAGATTAGGGATTAGTGATCTCTCAAATGAACCTGACTATAAAATTAATTCAATGCACAGAAAAAAAGAATCCAAAGAATTTAAGTAACTTCTGAATACACAACTCTGTGTGTAATAGTGTAGCCATTATTTAAAGTGGGGTCTGGGGAACCCTGAAACCCTTTCAGGGTTCCATGAGGACAAAGTTATTGTCATAATAATATTAAGACGTTATTGGAGGAGGGGCCGGAAAAAATGTTAAGACATTATTTGCATTTTTTTGCTGTGTTGTTATTTGCACTGATGTGCAAAAGCAAAGGCAGAGAAAACTGCTTGTCCTCAGCATGAATCAAGGCAGTGGCATCAAAGTGTACTAGTGGTCATCTCATTCTTCACCTCCGTGCACCAATTTTAAAAGAAAATGTGTTGCGCATAGTATGTCTTACTGTAGCAGTAAAAATTATTTTATTAAAATCTTGACCCTTGAGGGCATCTCTTTTATATACTCCATGATGAAATCTGAAGTACATATAAAGTATCTTCGTATCTCCAAGTACAACCATGGTCTGGTTATCTCAGGGAGAAGATCTAGTACCTAGCAGGACTGTGTTCGGAGGACAGCAAGAACCCCAAAGAAATCTTGGACTTGATTGTTGTTGGCAGTGGTGTTGGTAGTGGTATTGGTGTGTTGTCTGAAACGGTTTTGTGTGTACTGTGGATAGAGCAAATGGGTAGGTGTACGAGAAGTACTGGGAATTGGGGTTTTCGTTGCGGGGAAGGGAGATACTAACGTCGTGTTGAGGGAGATGAAGAAGAATCCTGTCTTGTTGGGTTTGAATTCAGGATGTCACAATGAACTCAGATGTAAGATACTTAAAACACCTTTGTTCTGTCCAGGCAAAGCAATGATACTTTACTAGCAAGGAGCACACCTAGATCTCAGAGCTTGATTTCCAAATGCCAGGGCTCCTTGGAGAAATGGCTCATTCAGGGTCTGGGGCCAGTACAAGGCTAGCTTGGCACGCCTGTTGTTTTGGAAAAGAAGGAGGTGCTCAGAGGCTATTAGGGTTTTGTCAAAAGGACACAGAAGCTGGCTTGAAGGAGCTGCCAGTAGCCAAATTTGGGACAATCTGAGTATCAGAAAGAATGATGACAGAGTAATGGGTTAAAACACATTAACTTAAAACAATCCATGAAACTACCTGGGAGGGAGAGTGGGGAGAGAAGGAAAGAGGGAGAGAGAGGGATAGACCGGAAGAGAGAGAATATTACATTACAGGAGAATGCCACCTAACATATGAAGGAGGAATAGTATTTGAAAATCACTGTTTTGTAACCCCTAACGTGGTAATGGATTCAGGCGAAGGGGTATCAATGGATACCGAAACTGTTGAGTGAAATGCTATCAGGGAGAAGGATAGTCATAGAATCTCAAATATCATCCTAGTTATTACTTAATAAGTACAAAGGGGTAAAGACACTTTTGCTAAGAAGAAATCTGGCAGATCCCACTTTAACTTGGTGATCAAACAGCATCACCACTAAAGACACAACCAGATGTTACATGCGATGTGTAGCCGGAACGCAGCACTGCCCACGAAGGAGTCTGGCTGAAGAAAAGCACACTTGAGTCTGACTGAGACTCCAGATTTAAGTACCAAATTACAGGAAATCCAGAGGAACAGAGGACTCTGTTAAATACCATCTTGGGGCTGCAAAAATCAAAAAACAAACCTCCAGACTCTGGCAAACTCTACAGTCAGATAACCCAGTTTCTTCAAAAAATCAGTTGCGAGAAGAAAGTTAAACATGAAGGCGACGCGAGAAAGGACTTGAGACGTATTGACCAATGTATGGGCCTTATTTGGATCCTGATACAAATACACTGGGGGTTGAAAAAAATAAGTTAATAGTAACTGTGGACACAGACTGTATATTTGCTGGTAACACAGGGTGAAATGATACTGTGTCTACAATTGCTTTAAAATAATTTGGAAGGAGGGCAGTTGGGTTGGGATACAGATGAAACAAGACTAGCCATGGACAGATAATTGCTAGGGTGTCCACATGTGTGTTCATGATACTATTCCATCTACTTAGGAAAGTATTTGAAAGTTTTATAATTAAATTAAAAATACTGCTAATTAATAGGGAATAGCTTGACATTTTGTGCCTCCTTATGCAATGCATTGAGAAGTACATGTCATCTGTATAGAATTGTTGCCAATAATATTTGAGTCTATCAGGAAAAAATCAGATAAGTTCAGAATGTGTGACATTCTACAAGGCAGTTTTCTTGGGTTGTCTACAAAATGTCAGTGTTATGAAAAGCAACAAAAAATAATGTCTTAAAAAAACAATCAAATACAATGCATGATTCTTGCTTGAGCGGATCCCTTTTGCCCTTAAAAAGTTATGAAAGACATTTTGGGCACACTGCAGACATTTGAATACGGATTCATAATACATGATATTATTGAATTAATATTAATTATTTTAGGTATGATGATGGTTGTGCGGTTCTTCAGGAGAATGTCCTTATTCTTAGGAGATGTGTATGGAAGTATTTTAGGGTGAATTGTATGGTGTCTGCAAATTACTTGAAACACACATGGATTAGGTTGCTGCATTTTAAATCACTATTTTCCTAGGTTGGAAACATTCAAATATCAGCAAATGCCTAAGATTCAACCTAACATTTGTTGAAAGATAGAGAAAAAAGCAAATGGGGGGCTCCAGGTGAAGCATATACAAATGTTTGCACTATTCTTTCACCTTTCTATGTGTTTGAACTTTTTCGAAATAGTTGGGAACAAACAGGTAGTCAGCGTACAAAACTGAACTCTCAGCAAATACATATTTGTTAGATTAAGTGTGCTGACAACATTCTCTCTGGGAATAATTGCCTGTGATAGTGTTTAACAGAATTAATTCTAAACTAAGATTGATTCAGAATACAGAAAAGAAGGAAAGCTTTATTTCATTGTATGAACTTTCATGTGACAAAGAACAGAAAAATAAAGAACTATAGGTAGAAATTAAGAAAAGAGCTTAGTGATGTCTTAAGGAATTTTTTTTTTTTTAACATGGATGACATTTAAAGACAGATCCACTGTAGGAGAAAATTTTCTTATTTTTTGTCAAGAGATCAAAAATGGCTTTTATCTAGGCATGGCCTCAACACTCCTTGTAAAATAGGATATATCTCTAGAATTTGAAAAAGAAAACTCTTCTTCTTCCACCACTTTCCTGGTTGCCATCAGGTGTCAAGTTGAGGCACATTTTGCTCAGGGTTACTGGGGTCTTGTGAGCAACCATGGCAGATTGATAAAGTCATGAGATGGTAATTCCTACTCCTCTACAAAATTTCCCTAAGTGATTAAAACAGCCCCTGATATTATCCTCCTTTTTTCAATCCAAACAGATCCCTAAAGAGGTGGCTGACATCTTTAACGCCCCCAGTGATGATGAAGAGTTCGTTGGTTTCCGAGACGATGTTCCCATGGAAACCCTGTCATCAGAGGAGAGCTGTGATAGTTTTGACTCACTGGAGTCAGGGAAGCAGGTATGGGTGCCTCCTTTCAAGGCAGGCATATCCGTCTGGAAGCTTGGATCTTGGTTCGGATATTCTTTGACTTGAACATGGTCTGAGATTGGTGGTATCAGTTAATTGTCGAGCATCTTATTTTATTAGTGTTATACCTTCATGTTTCAAGCAACTGGTGAGGGTACCTCGCTCAGTTTTAATCCTTTCTATGTACAATAATTTTTTTTTTCAGTAAAGGGGACCTCACGTGATCACATCCGTTTTCTTTGCCACCTCGGGGCTGCAGCCTGTGGCCAGGCTGTATTTGGAGCGCTCCCACACAGCTGGCGGGGGAGGGCTGATCCCCCAGCCATAGTGTAGGAGTGTGTGTGGTTACCATGAGACACATGGCCTCTGCGCTTCTGCGGTGAGGCTCTGTCCGCACCTCACTCGTGGGATTGCTGGCGAGAGCACTGTTCTTTCTTTAGTTCCTTTGATCTGTGGCAGACACAAGCTGCAGTTCTCAGAGAGGTAGGTTCCTGGAGGTTTATGTTGTGATTTAGCAGGAGCATGGCCAAAGTATCCAGGCTTCCGTGGCATTTTTTTCTGAGTTCATTTGTGGCACTCAAAATTCCTCATTCTCCCTCGACCCTGGCCTCTCCTAAAAGGCTGTGAGTTAAACCCACCTAGCTTCCACTGGGCAGGTAGAGGAAGGCAGGCAGTTAATTATGTCAGTGAAGCCCCCGCTTGATGGCAGTGTGTGTGGTCCTCACCTTATTCGATGCCTCTGCAGCATTTGACCCGCCCCCCCAGCCACCTGCTTCCACTCCCCTTGGTGTCTCTCTCTCTTACACCTTCTGTTCGTGGTTGTCATCCCTTCTACTTCCGGCCCCCATCTGTGGATGTTCTCCAAGATTTTATCTTCAGACCTTTCCACTTAATGATCTCAGTGCCTGGCCTGGTCTCAGCTGTTGCCTCCTGGTTCTTTGTGGTTTGGCTCTTCCCTCCAGCCCCAGGTGTATTTCTAACAGCCACTTGGATCCGTCGTCATTGTTCAAGGGAGATCTGAAACTCACCATTTTCCCTCCCTGGTTGTCTGTCTTCCCCATTTTTTTTTTTTTAAATTAATTAATTTATTTTTTTATGGCTGTGTTGGGTCTTCGTTTCTGTGCGAGGGCTTTCTCTAGTTGCGGCAAGCGGGGGCCACTCTTCATCGCGGTGCGCGGGCCTCTCACTGTCGCGGCCTCTCTTGTTGCGGAGCACAGGCTCCAGACGCGCAGGCTCAGTAGTTGTGGCTCACGGGCCTAGTTGCTCCGCGGCACGCGGGATCCTCCCAGACCAGGGCTCGAACCCGTGTCCCCTGCATTGGCAGGCAGATTCTCAACCACTGCGCCACCAGGGAAGCCCTGTCTTCCCTATTTTTGTCTCCAACTTTGGAGCTCCTGACGCCTCCTGTTCCTCACCCATCTCCTCAACTCCCTTGCAGGAGTTGATGAATCTTCTGCCATGTTCCTCACCTCCGTCCCTCCCGTCTCTTCCCTCTTCAGCTGCCGTGGTTCTCATAGTCTTTACCGCGGGTGTGGAACTGAGCTCTGGTCACCATCCTCCCCTGTTCAGAAATCGCCAGCCCCTCCGTTCGAATGTGGTCAGGCAGTGAGGGGCAGCCTGTTGGGTCCACCGTGAGTGGCCTTCTGAGCGGCGCGGGACGTGTGTGAAGCGCCAGCGCGAACCTGGCGGGCGGCAGGCGTTAAGGAACGCAGCAGCCGCTCTTGCTGCTGTGACGACTGCCCCTTCTCCTGTGCCCTCACACCTGCCCCCAGTCCAGCCCTGCTCCCGAGTCTGACCCCAGCATGCATTCCGTGGCCCATGACAACATGCTGTTCATGCGGAGTGCCCTTAATTCACTATCTCCCTGGGACGGTGCAGGTGCTGTTATTATTCCTGTTTCACAGGTGATGAAAGTGAAGTGTGGGGAGGTGAAGTGACTTGTCTGAGGCCTCACATCTGAGAAGTGGCCGAGCTGGGATGTTCCTAATCTAGGAGCCCCACTTCTCAGCCTCGTGCCTTGCACGGCTCTTTCCTGCGGGCTTTGCAGCAGGAGACCAGAAACTGCATCCATCCCCTCCGCATGTGCTGTTCTGCCCCCTGTGCACACTGGTCCAGGCTCCTCATCCTGCCTCTGTGCTCGCTCAGCATTTTTCTAGCCTCTAGCCCAGTTGAGATGCCGGTCAAATGCTTCTGCTTCCACGAAGTCGTACTGGATTTTCTTTCTTCCTGTGCGCCATGTTGCGTGTGTCTCCCTTACAACACTCATCCTCGCCATGGTGACCTGTGGACTTGTCCAGCTCCCTTACTAAATGACAAGCTCCTTGATGGAAGGGGCCTCATACTTGAACGGTGCTTTCCAGCTTCCCCGGCTCGGGCTGCTTCCTGGGGTTGTCCCTTTCCTCTTGTTTCACGCATCCAGTGCCCATGGGCGAAGGAGCACCCATGGGGCGGAACTGAGGTGGGATACTTGTCTGATTGGTTCAGCCACCATGACTTCCAGTCTGTTTCTTCACATCCCATGAGCTTCAAAATAAAAAAAAGTCACCACTCTGTTAGCTTCTCTTCTGATCTGTTATTTGCTTACGTTCTTGATCACGGTAGATGCAGGTCACCAAAGCCCACAACATACTGTCTAGTACTGATTTTAAAGGATAACGGCCAGATTTCGGAGAACAGAGAGCTGTGTGAGGGTTGTAACCAGGGACGCAGGAGACTGTGTGGAGTGGATGTTCGCTTTGTTACAGACCCCCATTAAAGATGGTTTTTACAACCTGTGAAATCGGGAGAATAAAAGCATGGGCCTTGGCTTAGGGCTGCAGCTGAGCTGTTTTCTCTATCAGAACTGGCCACCAAAGATACTGATCTCTCCCAGGCTGACCGCTGCCTGTGACACCAGCTCAAAGCACAGAAAGAGCCAGAGGACCGGCAGGTTGGAACCTGCTGTTCCAGGCATGACCTGTTCGGGCTCCAGCCAGGGACTTTGGGTAGATGCTGAAGTGTGCACATGGGCCCCACTGCCCTGCAGCAGCCTGCAGGGGCTGGCCCAGGGCTCTCGAGCCAGATGTTTCCTGCCCTCGGAGGTGGTGGGTTTCCTTGGGAGCCAACCGCGCGCCGTTCTTCCTTCATGACAGACCCCGGCCTGCTGCTTCCCCACCTGGACCCCACACCCTCTGGATCCATTTTCACCCGCCGAGGGAAGCCGCGTGAACTTGTGTGTAGTGCCTGCAGCAGTGCCGGCGCTCGTCTCCCTGAAGCACAATTTGAATTTCACTTTAAAGAAACTTCCCTTTCGTGCGTGAATTTTTTTTTTTTTTTAAGCAGCTGCACCACAGCTATCAACGAAGGAACGAAGTGATTTACATCTGAGCACAGTCACTCCAATTACCCATAATAATTCACAGGAGACTTTTTTTTTTATATATATATATAAGAATGAACCAGTTTTTTTTTTTAATGTGATGATCCTTTATTTATTTATTTATTTATTTATTATTTATTTATTTATTATTTATTTATTATTATTTATTTATTTATTTATTATTTATTTATTTATTATTTATTTATTGTTTATTTATTGTTTATTTATTATTTATTATTTATTTATTATTTATTTATTTATTATTTATTTATTTATTTATTATTTATTTATTATTTATTTATTATTTATTTATTTATTCATTTATTTATTTATTTATTTATGGCTGTGTTGGGTCTTCGTTTCTGTGCGAGGGCTTTCTCTAGTTATGGCAAGCGGGGGCCACTCTTCATCGCAGTGCGCCGGCCTCTCACTATTGCGGCCTCTCTTGTTGCGGAGCACAAGCTCAGTAATTGTGGCTCACGGGCCTAGTTGCTCCGCGGCATGTGGGATCTTCCCGGACCAGGGCTCGAACCCATGTCCCCTGCATTGGCAGGCGGATTCTCAACCACTGCGCCACCAGGGAAGCCCCAGGAGACGTTTTTAAGCTTAAAAAAATGCCGGATATAGGCATTTATTTCTTTTTCCCCCGGGAAGTTTTTCCACTCGTCTGTTATGTCTGTTTTTCTCCAGAGACTGATGATCTGAGCTCGAAGAAGTATATAATTAAAGTCAGGGAAAAGGCAGGCAGGGAGATAACGATTCTCCAGCCGCATGTGCTGTGATGAGGGGTCACACCCCGACATCAGGGGAGGAGGGGGAGACGTCAGAGGCAGCGGGGGACGTGGACTCCAGGTCTGGCTGCCAGCTTGGAGGAGGCCGGTTTGTGGGTCTCCGTTCTGTACTGCCATTCTTGCTTTTCCCCTCCTTTCTTTCAAGCATGCCATTTATTTTTATGAGTTGAAAAGAAAGAAAAAGTCATTATTGGAACATGTCCTTTTTGAGTCAGCCGTGTAACATCTTTTCCTCGGGCTCACTTGCTACCTGCCGGCGGTGGCGGGTTCTCAGCCCCTGCAGGAGAGGGACTCCCGGGGGTGGGAGGGCTGGAGCTTTTCCGTCATGGTAGCGGGTGATGGAGCAACTGCGTTCTCCTCGGCGGTGGGCGGGGCGGGTGTGGAAGCCTCCAGCCCTTTCCTGCCCGGAGGCGTGCTGTCTGTGACCCAGGCATCTCCCCTGGGAGGGGCGGGCTTGGGATGGCTGTTGGAAAGGAAGGCCAGTGTGGGGTGGAAGAGCCAGAGCCAGGTCTTCTCCTCCACGTGTTTTCTGTTCTGTGTGAACGCAGACGCTCCTGATGGCCCGCCCCGGCGGGAGAAACTGAATTCCATCAACCCTTACTGGGCACACCAGCTGATGGCGGCTGCGGCCATTCTGGTGTTTTGAAATTGTTCAATTTGTGGGTCTAACTTTCTACAAACTATGGAAGATATGTATATATACGTGTGTTTTTATTGTGGTAAAACCTACATAAAATTTACCGTTTTAACCATTTTTAAGTGCGGTAAGTCCCAGTGTCCTGCCTGCAAGACACTGAGTGGCGTTACTCACAGCGTCTCGAGGCCTTCACCATTATCGGTTTCCGGAATGTTTTCATCGTCTCACACAGAAACCCTGTACCCATTAAACAGTAACTCCCCTTGTCCCCAGCTCCTGCCAACCTCTGTTCTTTCTTTCTCCGTGACATACGTGTGTTTTTAATTTAGCAGGATGTGCGTTTCCATTCCAAATACTTCACAGACGAGCTAAGAAGAATTTTTAGAGAGGACACTGACTCAGAGATGGAAGATTTTGAAGGATTTACGCAGAGTGATCTGAATGTTAACAGCGACCCAGAAGTAATGGTAATAATTATCAACGTGAGGGAGGGTGGGTTGTAATATTTTTAGTCCTGGTTCCGAATTGTATTGTTACCTGTAAGAAGTCACTTTACACGTGAAAAGGTTTTACTTTTTCTTACATGTTCATCTTATAAGCCAGTTAACAAAATATAAAGGTTTTACTTTTTCTTACGTGTCCATCTTCTAAGCCAGTTAGCTCAATGTAAACTTGGCTATTCTAAGGCGAATTCCTGGCTCACGAGTCCATTATTCTCTTAGAGAAAATCCAGTTGTCTTTCCTGGGTGCCTTTGGAGTCCAGGGGGATGTGTCCCAGGCGTCCCTTATTATCCTTATCAGAGAATTTATTTCAGACTTTTTTGAACCTCTTTTATCTGAAAAGAGGAGGGTCTGAGAGTAACAAGTTCCTGAAAGTTGTTTTCTGTTGTGCGCCAAGTAATGTTCTTAGGTTTGGAGTTAATTTGGCAAAAATTTAGCTGTGGTGCAAACTTAGAGTTTTGTCTGTGCATTCTTGATTTGGATCACGACGTGCTTTTTAATGATAAAGATGACCTGGGCTTGTCGGATTCCTAAGGGAAATCTGCCCTCAGCACTTTGCCGTCAAGAGACTTGTTGGTTGATCTCTTTTTATTCCATGTGTTCAGGCCAGTTGACTGCTGACCAGTATTTGAATCTCAGGGTAACTTTGAAGAACAGCCTTTGGATGTTTTTAAGGCATAAAAATGTTTTTTACTAACTGAAAAATAGCATACATTTATCTCAGAAAATCAATACACCACTTCCTTCTTTGGTATCAAGATAAGGGATAGAGAGGTTAAGCCTCATTACGTTCAGAAGCTCCCAAAGAAGTGCTCCTGGCGTGGAACCTGTGTAGGTGTTTAAATAAGCTGTAACCAGTAGGGTTGCTTTGTCCTTCACCTTTTCCTGGGGGGACTTAAGGCCTGAAAGCCTTAATGGTAGGCTGCCTTGCTCGATGGTGATTTTTTTCTGTGAATAGCAACACAGACCTGTGCCAACCTATCGGCCACAGCCCCCCGCCCCTTGGCTTTCTTTACAGAAGTTACTTGCATGGCAGTTCATGTGTTCTGGCCAGCAAGTCTCCAGTTTCTTGTCAGCAAGACACTGAGATCCTTCCAAACCCTGATGGGTATCATCTACTCTTAGTGACTTGTTTATCTTCTCTTCTTTAGCTAAGTAATGTTGGGATATTCAAAGAATTTGTGTTTGCAGCATGGGAAAGTGAATTACCCCCAGCGCCTTTTTTTTTTTTGTTTTCTTCCAAGTCTGTACATTTAGGGAATGAATCGTGACATGTTACGTTGACTCTGATATAACTCATAGCTCAGGGCAGGTCCACCTGTACATTTATTTTGAAATTCAGTGAGAAAGCAAGCCTTGTTGCCTCCTCACCCAACCTCCTGCCCACCCTAGTGAGTAGTGGTGAGACCACCTTTTCGGCAATAGGGTATGACTCTACGTTGGTGTCTAGTGGTCTTCTAGCCAGACGTGAAACTGCCACAGCCGTGGTCCTGGCTCTCAGGTCTGAGTCTCCACTGGTGACTCTTTCCGTACTTCCGTCCTTTGTAGTACACTACTCCACGTCCTTGGTAAAGAGACGTGGGTTAGACGGCGATTATGATAAATGAATAAAGCCAGTCAGGGGAGATAATTCCTCTGAAGTTCTCCAACAGTGTCTTCTAAAATAGATTCCTCTGCAGCCCACTATTTGGAATTCCAAAGCTACGAATGTGGAGAGTTCAGGATATTAAAACAAATAGATAACTCAGTACAGTACAGTCTTATTTCTCTGCTTGGCTATTTGTGCGTTGATACATACACCAAGGTTTGGAAGTTACTTGCTTTTTTTTCCCCTCCCGCTGCTTTATTTTTAACTTGAGTCCAGCTGGAATTTGGGGAGGATGGTCACCGAGGAAGGAGCAGAGTCATTAACTGAATCCCAGGCTCCTCCTGGTACCGTTCTCAGCTCTCCTCACAACCCGAGTCCCTGACAGAGGTGCCCAGGCTAAACTGTCCAGCCTGTGGTCAAGGAAAGATGCCAGGCGACAACCTGGATCCCAATATTTAAACCCATCTCTGCTGTTGCTAAGAGTGCTTTGCATCTGAGATGTCACCTTGCTGTTGCCTTCCATTCTTACTGTGTTCTCACGTGTGAAACCAAGTTACGTTTTAATGCTAGAGACCTATGCCGAGTGGAGACTGAAAATTGAGGCTGAGAACTGCTTGAGCTGACTGAACAGGTGCCTGCAGCCACCTGCAGAGCTGTCTGCCTGATTTCACCCCAGGGCGCTGCGGGTTACAGAAAGGGGAGGAGGCTTCCCTTGAGTGAGGACCCAACGTGTCCTGGGGGATGAGGTTCCGCCACTGACCCCGAGGGCAGGTCATCTGCCTGCTCCTTGGTCACGTCACTGAAATGAAGTCAGCTCTCCTGTCCCTCTTACTCATGAGTTCTGTTCCAGCTAGTTAGGGCAGAATGGTATTTTATTTTTCACTTAGCACTCCACTGTTACCTGAGGATACCTCTGATGTCATGCACACCCTTTTCTTTGACTGTTCCCATATTCCTGGGCTCCCAGGTGTGCCAGCTTGGCTGGTCCACTGGGGAGGAGCCCACCTCGTCAGCGTTTGGCTTCCAGCTTGATGCTCTGAATAGGACACAGTCTGCCGGTGGGTGTGGCTGGGCCAGAGCGCGCAGTCGTCTGCTCTTTGATTTTGTTCGTCTACAGACTACTTGCGCATTTAACTGAAGAGTTCAGAGGGAACTACCAATAGGAAGGGAGAGCTTTCAGCTATTCATTGTTTTCCTAAGATACTGTCAGAGTGGTTTTAAGTGTGTGTCTTTCTGAAGGTTTGTTTATAGGCACTGTCTTTGTTCTTTCTCTCATTTCATTAGCTCGTGGAGTCAGAGCTGAGTGATGATGGTAAAGCATCTTTCATGAGTGAGGAAGAGGAAGATGAAGAAGAAGAAAAGGCTCCACCTAGAAGCAGCAGGCCGAGAAGAAGCAGTATTGGTCTTCGAGTAGCCTTTCAGTTCCCCACCAAGAAACCGGCAAAAAATGCCGATAAGAACAGTTCTCCTGAGCCGTTGTTTTCTGGCTCGCGCATACAGGACAGTAAGAATGGAATTCTTGGAAGAAAGACAAGCTGCAGACAGGGGAAGGAAAGGGAAGATTCTGCCTCTGAGTCTGAGGACGACTCCAGGGATGAGGGCCAGGAGAGCTCAGATGCCCTGCTGAAAAGGACCATGAACATCAAGGAGAACAAAGCCATGGTAAGGCCGCGCGGCCCGAGACCGCCACTGCTGGGGCTCCCAGGGCTGTGCCCCCACAGCCGCTGCTGCTTTGGCTTCTGTCAGGAAGTGTGCACTGGGCATTGTGGGTTCTTTCTCTTTTCCTGGACCCCAAGCGGTTATCACCTGATTAGCTCCGGTTTGGGAACAGAGACTCCTGGGACCATTTTTAGCCCCCTCCACAGTGCCATGGGCTAAACGCCGTTTACTGTTGATCAAGTTACGTTGCAAATATGCAGTGGTATTTTACAGAGATGAGAGGGCCTGTTCCCAGCAGAAAGCAGCAATGTGTAAACGTGGGTGTCATGAAGCCTACTTAGGAGTTGCTTTGTGCAGGTCAGGCAGGCAGCTTTCAACCTAGATGCTGTAGTGTCACGTATCAGCTAAAGGAATGAAAGGGGTCTAGGTATTAAAAGGAACTGAGCAGTTTTGAATCACTTTAAAATGTTTTCACCAGAATAATTAATGGAACAAGGTGAAATCTTTGTGCATTTGGTTTTTCTATATGTGGTCAGTAACTGTGGTTTCCTTCATAATTTTATATATATATACAGAATTTAAAAAAATAATTCTCACCAATCATCATTACTTTTAGTATTTTGGTATATTTTTTTCTTTATTTTCTTTTAAAAAAGCATAATTTAATGATACTGTATATGCAGTCTTATTATATGTCTAATAAGTTGCTTAAGAAAATATAAAGCCTACTTTGGGGTATAATTTATCCAGAGACATACTTGTGCTCAGCTAAGAGAAATTTTTGGCGTTGCATCTCTCTGCATCTTTAAAATAAGAACTATGTTCATGATTTTTTAGTGACACCCATACGTCTGTGTAAGTCTGAAACTAAAAGGAATCCTAATTAAATTGTGTGATTGGCACGTTAATGCCTGTTATTTGGTGTTCTTAGGTGTTTATTTGGGAATATTTTCATAAATTATTTTTATTGATGAGAAATTAACCAACTTAAAGAATCAGTGTTTCGGAGCTCTGAATAACTGTCAGAATGATCTAGTTGGGCCTTTTCTGTTGTGAACATGATGAACCTTGATTCAGGTGGGCAAGATGATAGGTTCCAGGGTCACACTGCGAATTAGTGGTCCAGTCATAATTCTAACCTCATGCTCCAGGCCTTGGGCCTTCCAGGACAGTTTTCATCGTGTCTTCTCCTTCTACATAAGGAACGGGCATAGATTTTATTCCTCTCATGATATCAGCATCTCACCTGCGTAGATAAAAATCTTTACATGTGAGGTTAAAAAAATAATTGCTGAGATTTTATGTAAACTACAAGTTTCTCATGGCTGCAAACTGGAAGACTTGTGGTAACGTGTTAGATGAAGTAGACTTGGCAATATTTATGCACGATCCTTTCTTTCTTCTGAACTTCAGCTCGCTCAGTTATTGGCGGAATTGAACTCAATGCCAGATTTCTTCCCGGTCCGAACCCCGAACTCAGCTTCTGTAAGTGGAACTCCTTATATGTATTGATTCCAGTACTCATGCCCACAGTCGGTTGCTAGATGGCTTTCATTCCAGAAAGCAGCCAATTGTGTGTGTCTGTGCTCTCACCTGCAGAAGAAGAAAGCAGTGAGGCGGGCCTTCTCAGAGGGACAGATCACACGGCGCACCAACCCGGCCCGGAGCGCACGGCCTCCCGAGAAGTTCGCCCTGGAGAACTTCACCGTGTCGGCCGCCAAGTTCGCAGAAGAGTTTTACAGTTTCAGAAGAAGGAAGACAACGAGCGGGGTATTTTCTGACTATAATGAATCAATGCTTCTTTGTCTAAGCCAGTGGTCCTCGCACGTGAGCGTTCGTCACAGCCCTCCGGGGCTCGCTGAGAGCGCTGAGGTTCTGACTCGGTAGGTCTGCAGCAGCTGAGAAGTTGCATTTCAGCCAAGTTCCCAGATGCTGTGGGTACTCCTGGGACCGCACTCGGAAAAGAACCCTGGGCCCAAGCTTGCGCTTGGTCTAAGCTGTAGGCCATGAAGAGGGTCCTTCCTCTAACCCGAGCAGTGGTTAGGACCCCAGCTTCATCTCCAGCGGAGGCTGTAAAGGCCTGATAACGGCTGCGGGTGGCTTCGTGGTTTTGCTTGTGGGCAAGTACAGTGATGTCTCTGGTCTTTCTGTTCAGGAATGGGGAGTTTGGAGTGCTTTCCGTCTAAAGCAAGACACTTTGGACCCTTCCTATTTGTGGCTTTGGCTGTTCAGTGTGGGTCACTTCCCTGTCCTCACAGAGCTTGCAGCAGGGGACCATTCATTGGTCAGGGAAACCCTGAGCTTCTGGTTTATCGTTCTGTGTCACCTTGCTATCAGGGAAGCTTGGCACTAAGGGTAGGAGCTCAGCAAATGACTGAAATGTATGAATGATTTCAGGGAAATAGAAGAGGGACATAGATAACATTCATGGTCCTAGAGCTCTGAGGAGTTTAAAACTTCTATAATTTTTTTTTAAATGGCCCAAACCATCTAATGCCCAGTTCTGCTTTGGCTCGTTCTGCAGGGGAGATGCCAGGGATATCGACGCCGCCGCTGTGTATCTTCTTTTCGGCCAGTGGAGGACATCACTGAAGAGGACTTGGAGAATGTGGCCATAACTGTTCGAGATAAAATCTACGATAAAGTTCTGGTAAAGTATATCTGATGAATAATTCTCATGATCGTCACTTATACTGGGAGTCCCAGGCACTGGTATGTGAAATCCTGCCTTGTTTTAAACTGTATCTGGGCTTACGCACTTGTGCCGTCTCCCCAGGGCACAGAGGTGGGCTCCGAGTCGGAGCAGCTATAACTGGGAAAGGGGAGACGGCTTAGTGCAGTAATTCTAATCAGGAGACGGGTCTCTCTGGGGGATGCATATTATCTGTGGGGGAGGCAGGGCTGTAGTCTGGAAAAAGCACAGTTGTAATTGTTATATTTTAAATAGTTTTTATGTTTTAAACGTTGAAAAAAATAATACGCTTTTATAACCAACAGAAATATATTTCCAATATATTAGTAACACATATTGAAAATGTATGTATAATATATATTTTATATAACCGTTAGAAACTAAAGTTTGATAGAAGAATATCTTTGGTAGGTAGGAAATGTGTTAAAGTTTTTTAAAATGGTAATGTAGAGGATGTCTTTGTGTTGTTCTGCATCCTTCTTAGATAATGGGACAGTGTCTTAAATACCGTTAAAAGGTTTTCAGTTTAATTGCCAGTGTTTTCAAACCAGGAGGTTTCATCCTGAACATAACCGGATTGCTGGGAACTGGGTGGGAGCCGTGTGATGCTGCCCGGGGCTCACCATCACTCAGTCACCTGTCACCCCTGTGGGCTCTGGTCTCTCTCGTCATTTCTGTCCAGCTGATCATTTCATTTCTTCCAGGCTCCCTGCTCAGTCTCCTCTGCCCTAAGAGGCTTCTCTGGCCCCAGAACTAAAAGTGCTTACAGGCTACTGGAGAGTGCCAGTGTTTGTACCCGAGAAACAGCACCGCTCGATGCTCGGGGAGAGGCAGGGCTGCTTCGTGCACTTGGGATGTCCGTGTGGCCTCCTGGGCCCCGCCCTCTAAATCCCATGTTCACCACTCACCGCCTTCCACCTCAGGGTAACACTTGCCACCAGTGTCGGCAGAAGACCATTGACACCAAGACGGTGTGTCGGAACCAGAGCTGCGGCGGGGTGCGAGGACAGTTTTGTGGGCCTTGCCTGCGGAATCGCTACGGGGAGGACGTGAGATCGGCGCTGCTGGACCCGGTAGGTACAGTGCTCGCCTCGGCCTGAGTTGTATCGGTGAGGGGTGCGAGCTGAGGACGGGGCTCCTGGGCCCTCTATCGGGTACCTGTAGCTGCAGAGCTCTGCGTCTTGTAGACCCCCTCACCACCCTCCTTTCATTCTGCCTCTTGAGACTGGCAGCAATGAAAAGTAGAGTTTCCTGCCCTACAGATAGGACTGGACAAGAGAGTGCGTTGCGCTTTCCAGGGTCAGAGGCAAGCTTTCTTAGAGTTAGGGTTTGTACAGGCGAGCCTGTGTCCCTTTCCTCCAGCAGCGTCCTTTACCTTGGATTTGCCGGGGCCAGGCCCAGGGGGTGGGTATACCACGGTGTAGGGTGCTTTCTGTGCGCACCTGCACTGCTCTGAGATTTCATGTCTGTTAGTGCAGTTTATTTCAGTTGTTATTCTTTCAGCCTCCCAACCCCTTGGTTCTCTCTGTAAAATGAGATAATACATAGTATGATGGTTAGTGTGTATGCCCTTGAACCTGGGCAGTCTCGCTCCAGCGTCTGTGCTCTTAACCACTGCAAGACCTCTTTTGCAGCAGTCATGGGGGTAAATAGACTGTCCCTAGTTTGCAAGTGAATGTAAACTGCTACTCAGGTTGAGTGATTTGAGAAACCCTATGCTCTCAGAAGCAGGGCCGACTTCCTGGGCGTGTGACCTGTGAAGTTGTAAGGGGCCCTGCACTTGCTCTGATACCTGAAATTCTCCAAAATTTTTTGAACATATGTCTACTAATCATGCACCTGGTCCTGTTTAAAACCAACACGTTTCAGTGTTTCTGCATGCGTGATCTGGGGTGATCAACCTTTCTGGACCTTTTTGAAACATGCGAGAGGAAGGAGACATTAGTACATGTCACAGGGTGAAGGATTATCTTAAGGGTCTCACGTGATTAAAGATTGGTGGCGAGGCTGAGTGATCCAGGCTCAATCAGAAGCTCATCTTGCGGGAGCCTGTTGATAACGGGGGCATTTCTGCTGCCATTGCTTCCCTAGGGCTGGATGTGTCCTCCCTGCCGGGGCATCTGCAATTGCAGTTACTGTCGGAAGCGCGATGGTCGCTGTGCCACAGGCATCCTCATTCATCTGGCCAAGTTTTACGGTTATAATAACGTTAAGGAATATCTGGAGAGGTAAGCCTCACAAATCAAAAACAGAGGTTGTAATTCCCGGGTGCAGCAGGGGAGACCCTCTAGGCAGGTACTGGGTTGCCTTGTTTCAGCCTGATTCTTAGAAACCACCTCGAGTGCCAGTCATCCTGTATCTGTTTGCATTAGGCAAGCTCGGGACTGGTATTTTCCCTCTCAGGAAGTTCCCCCTTTGCTACAATTTCCCCGATTGCCTCGAACAGTAAAGAGTCTACAAGGCAGGCTGAGGGAAAGCTGCGAAGGCCCGAGGCAGCGCTAAAGAGAGGGGAGGCTTGGGCCGTGTGCACTCGGACGAGGAGGCTGCATGTAGAGACGCGGGAGTCAGGCGAGTCCCCCCGGGGGCCGGCCTGCACCCCTGTGCGTGCGTGAGGAGTCGGGCCTGAGCTGCTGACAGGAGAGCCGGTTCGGGCTTGGTACTCCAGGGGATGGTTGGGCCTCTAACCTAGGATGCCGCTGTGCTTTTGCCTCCGTCCCACTAATGCTTCCCATTTTTTCTCAGCTTACAAAAGCAGCTGGTAAAAGACAATTAAGAGAAGAACCAGCCAGCTCACCATGGAGGACTCCCAACAAGACATGCCATTTGTGCCTAAGATTTCTTATGGTTGTGTTTGTATACAGAACTTCTTTGTAGATCTAAATACTATTTTTTTTTAAAGAAAGATTGTTTGTTTATATACTTCAAAAGATTTCTCAGGAAGAGGAGAGAGGAATCGATATACCTGTATACGCAGGCCTGTTTATAGGTTGAATTGTTAAAAGCATCTGCAGCTGATTAAAAAAAATCATAGTTTAAATGGGGTAGAGTTACCCCAGAGGAAACATTGTGTAAGCAGCTCTTGCCTTTGTTGCCTTGATCTTTTACCTCCCAAACCAGTCCCTGGAGGCCAGCTTGTGACAGGGGTTACATCCCCTTTAAGTTTACCTTCTCACAAGTGACCACAGTTCAAACCACATAGTTGAAGCTGCTCTGGGTCACTGGAAATTTATATTGAAAATGTTCCCCTAAATTACAAGGTGCAATTACCTGTAGATCTTGAGTTTTATTTTTGTTAACACTTGAACAAAAAAGTGGCCTGTCAGTCAGTCACATTCGGGACACTGGAGGGCTGCTGGCCAGCAGGAGCAGCTGCCTGGGGCCGGTGGCTTCTATCTTTTAAAAGAATATAAAGGCTAATACTTTTTTTTTTTTTTTTTTTAAGGCTAATACTTTTTAGAGGAGATTTTGTTTCTGTACAAGAACTAGGCTCCCACATGTATGGACCGGGAGACTTGCAACCATATTGTTTTTGAGGTTCAATGGAACTTTGATGAAAATGTGATCTATACTGTACTCTACTCTTTTGTGTTGCAGGAAGGGGGAGGCCAGGGTACTGGGGAGAGCTAAAAATGAACAGATTTTCAGCAGGGTTCCCATCTTTTTTTCTACATTTGCTTCTTTTTGTCCCCCTTCTCTACTTTTCAGAGATGGTGTTTGTTTAAAAACAAACAACGAATGCACCTTTTAAGTAAGTTACTTACTTAAAAGGTACAGGAGCTGGACTCTGTTTGTTTGTTTTATGCCTCTCGGTAGAATAAACGACTGTGCGGGAACAAGGACAAGGACATCTCCGCGGTGCGCCGGCGAGAGGAGTAGAAGCCCCTCTGCAAGGGCCGTGTTACGCCTCCAGCAGGAGGGCTACGCCTGCCAGGACCCATTTGGCCGCCTTTTCTTTGCTCTTCAACCTGAAGGTCCAGACCCAGTTGGGGCCCCTCGTTTTGGTTTTGTACACAGGGCACTCGTAGGTGTGTTTGGTTTCCTGTCTGTCCGCGGGTATGGCTTTTGCAAAGATGACTGGCATTGCAGACCTTAACTCCTTGAGGTGGGCGTCCACGATGGCTCCTGATTGGCTGTCCCATCGGGCACCTACAGCATAAACCCAAGGGTTACAACCGTGCTTTATGTTGGTGCTGAGCCTCTATTTGTTGTAGGCAATAAACGTTCCGGTTTTGTCACTTCACTCCTCGTCAGTGGCTTCCTTAGCGAGCTGGCCCATGACTGAGATGGGAGGGAGATGAAGGTACTTGCTGCCCAGGGGCCACGCATACACTGTAAGCAGAGACTCTTGCTCCTGTGCTAATGCCTGAACTCTCCTTAATTTGAATTTAAAAGGTGTAAAACTTACATGAAAACAAACAGATTCCGTGAGAGAGAATCCAGATGCAGTAAAGCAAATTAGTTTGTCCTTCCTTTAAAAAAGTGAATCTGCATGCTTATGGACAGTATAAGACGCGTCCAATTCACCACATTCCCTCCCCACTGCACCTTTTTTTCTTCGTCTAAGTTCAGGTCACTTGTTTATACCACCTACCCCGCCTCTAAAGCACGTGCCACAAGTGTTAAAAAGGAGCATCTTGGCAGAGACTTGGAAAGCATTTCTCCAAGTGCCCTTTAAGGTAAGAGGAAGTGTTCTACAAGATAAGATAAATGCATGGGTGAATAAATTTGGAAAATACTGCATATTCTACTCCTTCGCCCAGAGATTCACAATATGCATTGGCATCGTACAGGCTTAGAGAAGTCTGGTATTTTACCGCAAGAGTGAAGTTAACAGTTTTTTAAAAAGGAGAAGAAAGATTTTTACACTGATGAAAAAGCAAAGTAAATTCAGTGTATAGGTCTTTAAGTGATAGCCATGGCCTTAGAATTTGGCTCACATTGGATACACACCCTATCTCAGCATTTAAATTGTTTGTTTGAAAGCCGGAAACGAGGTAAATAACCACCAGTGTGAGTGAGTGCTGAGAAATGGAATAAACAAAGGACAAATACCAACCTGAAGCTGAGTGAGAAAGGTTCTAACTGCGATAACCCTACACGCACTCTGGGACATCGTACCTTCCATGAGGAGCCCGTGGAGGTATGCGCCTTCCCTGGGGGGGTGCCCATAATCCTCCTTCGTTTTTTTGGTGACGTCAACAGTCAAGCACATTTTATCCAGTGGCCACTCGTGTTTTCGAGCCGTGGTCTGCATGATCGCTTTGGGAGGAGGACAGACAGACAGGACTGGAGTAGGATAAAGCCGTAGACAGGAGGGTCCCGGGAGCCAGCCGTATAAGCTGAGCATCTCCCTCCGTGAGGCGTGCTTTGGCCCCACAGGGTGTTCTTGGCCATTTCCACGTGGCTGCACTAGAGCAGGGGTGGGAAACGGCCTGCAGGACCACCTCCCTGCTTTGGTGGATGGAGTTTTACTGGGACAGCTATACCCATTTGGCTTATGCGCTGCTGTGCCAGAGTGGAACCGATGTGAGAGACCGGCAGCCCGTGACGGAAAACGTTCACGGGGTGAATGAACCCCATCCCACCTCTCTTGGCTGCTCCTGTCCTGCCTGGCATTTTGTTTCCTCTGTAGTGGGCAGGGCTGGGGTGAAGCGAGGCTGGGGTGCTGCTGGGGGCGTGACTCTGTCAGCATCAGGGGCCGCCCTGCCCCAGCCCTTACCAGTTAAGAAGGACTGAGGGTTGAAGAAGCCAGAAAGCCACACCACAGCCGGAAGGGTGAGATCTTGTGTCCAGGTATCCAGTTCCCGACATCGCAAGAGGAGGTCGTTAAACCTGGTGAGTGGAGGGTAAGAAGAAACAGACTTGCTTTTCGGTAATAAAGGTTTTCAGTAAGACTAGAGCCCGTGGCGGGGGCGACAGGGGTGAAGGGTGGTGGTAGAGAGGTCCACAACTGATAACCAGTGAAATCGTTACCTGATGATTTGCAGAACACTGTCCCTTTAAAGGGCTAGATTATACGTCCCATTGAGACTGGGGACAAGACACACTGGGAAACGTGACCAAAAAATTCACCTCCATTTATTCAACCACTATTTTATTTAGATCTTCCCAGTGATACGTGGTGACACTACACAGGTGATCTGTGTATGATCCGGGCTGACAAACGCCAACACGGAGGTGCACAGGGATAAACGGGAAAGAGCACCCTGGTGTGTCTAAGGATGGCGAGGGGAAGGCTGCAATGACTGTTATAAGACCAGAGTTGCCAGGAAAGGCAGGGGCTGTAAAACGTGGCATTAGCCTTCCCACGTGCAGTAATTACCTGAAAGGGGGAAAGGAAAGGCTATTAAGGGAACCAACCATCTTGCATCCATCCAGAGCCTGTGGTGCGAGAAAGTGCTCTTTTACACAGGTTCTCTCATCCCGTGGGCACGGCAATTAGGCCAGGTAGGAAGTATCTAAAATTTACCTGTGAGGAAGCCAGCTCACAGAAGCTAAGGAAAAATGAACTTTCATAAAATGAGGAGATACTGAAATGTAGGTTGAAGGGCTGCTAAAATCAGTAGGGAAATGGAGCGCAGAGAGAAGAGCCCAGGGAAAAAGGCAGCAAAGCAGTTCTCCAGGGTGAGGGCCACACCAGGTAGCACTGACACTTCCTGGGACCTTGTTTCGTTCGGAGTTGCCAAGGAAGCAGGGTTGAGTGAGAAATCATCCCAACAGACCACCACTTGGAGGAAACGTCTGTCTGAGATTGGGCCATGAAGGAGGAAAGGCTTTTAAACGTTCACATTTAAACTTGGGTCACAAGGAAAATTCCTGCCAGGTTAGAACATGGTCCTGGGCCTTGCCCCATATATTAAATTCTTTCAAATAGCTGGTTTTAGGGAAAACATACTTGATGATAGATCCCACAAAGAAGAACGGCAAAGAACAGGAAAAGCAAGGATAGAAGACTTTTTACCTCAAAATGTTGTCACAAGAGGATAAACATTGCAGCAACAAGTTTTTCTAAAAATGAGTGATTGTATAACAAGATTATGCATTACATAGATAAGGTAAGAAAAAGTGAGGAAATTAAGTTGGAAAAATCTCAGAAAAGACAATTATAGAAATGAAAGCACAAAGTAAGCAGTGTAAGGCAGAATAGTAAATAAAAGCAAAATGAAATGGAAATAACGAGTTAAAGAGTTGGAGTAGAAATAGGACGAATGCTGAATGAAACAACACACATTTAGTAATACAGTTCTAGAAAACGTGAGTTTTCCTAAGTTACAAATTTGAATCATTATAATCGGGGACATATGTTGCAAGAAAATATGACACATAATAATCAACACTAAGATATATCTTAATGTAGACTGGAGACAGAGAATCCCCTGGACAGCCAGGAAAAAACACGAAGTCTTTATATAAAGGGGAAAAAAAATTATGTTAGCTTCAGACACCTCCACAGCAGCATTTAATCAGAGAATAGAACGATGCCTACAAAGTCCTCTGACAACGAATGGGCTAAATTACTTTTATAACCAGCCAAACTGTTATTTGAGTAGGAAGACAACTGATTATATGGCCTGAAAAGCCACCTGCAAATCCAATAAACAGGAAGGTAGAGAACCCAAAAAATAAAAATAAGAGGAATCTGAAATCAAGACTTAATACACGTTTAAACTTGAGAAAGAAAAAGGGTGGCAGTCATAAAAACAAAATTACAAAACTAGGTCAGGTACTTTCCCCTCCCCTCAAAATAAGCAACATGAACCTAAAAATTGATTTTGGACAGTGACATTTTTAAAATTCAGGGGAGAAACAGTAGACAAGAGAACAGGAGATACTTGAAGATATAATGAAGATCAGCCAGAACTGACAAACTCAACCAGAACACACAGAGTGACACACAGATGGAACATGAGAGTTCAGGCAGATGAAGAGAATGGGAAGGGCAATATTTGGAGAAAGAAGGGCTAAGAATTTTACAGGGTGGAAAACAACTGTGGCCTCCCATTTGTAACAGCACACAGTACCAAGTAAGATGCATTTTTAAAAGACCACACCTAAATACAGCAGTAAAAATTACAGAGCATTGATTACAGAATATTAATACATTAAGGGTCAAGAGAAAAAATCTTAAAAACCTCCCAGAGACAGTAACTTAGTTGCGAAGGAATGACAAGTATTTATGAACAAGACTCACCAGCCGCAATAAACGCCAGAAGACAATGCAGTTATAACACTGAAGTTCTGAGAGAAAATAATCGTATCTAGAATTCTACATACAGGTAAACCATTAATCAAGAGAGAGGGCAGTAAAGAGAATTCAGACACAATACCATCTACTCCCCACCACGTACACTGAAAGCCTGCTGTGTACTTCCTCCTTTAGGGCAATGAAGAGGGGATCCAGGACGGAGGAGCCCCGGGTGAGGTGCGCAAAGCATCCACCCTGCTGCTGGTTGCTGTTTCGGTGATGAAGGATGGCATTTTTGCCTTCTATAACTGAAGGTTCCAGAGAAAATCTGACTCAAGTCATGCTTGATTCAGCAGCTCAGAGAACCTCAAGCCCAGTTTTTTCCTTTCCTCTTTGCCTTTTTCAGTGCTGACTACATGGCCCCAGTGTGGCCTGAACTTTACTTCCTGAATTTATGCCAACTGGAAAGGGGCTCACTTTTATTTTAGGATTAAAAGTAAATAGGACCCTGTGCCAAAGGTGTAAAAGATGAGAAAGAAAAGAAAGATACAACAGAAATACATAAGTTTTGCAAACATCTCTCAGGGAACATCGCTTTGGTGGCTATAATGCAGCAGGGCAATTCTTACCATATCTATGGCTGATGGCATGGTCTCTGGATATGCTGTTTGTGGTGAGAAAAAAACATAGGTGGCTGGGCTTTAAAATAAGTCATCTGACATGATTTTTGAAAGTGCATAGTAGCTGAACTATGACAACTCTCTACAGGTGACACAGGTAAAATAAATTATAATGTTGTATACTTTTAACATTATTTTTCTGAATGATCTATATTCCATACCACAACAGTTTTATAACTGCATTTTCTCAAACATATGTCAAATTCACCACAGGCCATCTTTGCAAATGACCTTGACAAAAGCATCCTAAAAACATTCCCAAGGGACAGTCTGTCAACAGCAAAAATAAGTCTTGAAAGGTCTTTTTTTCTTGAAATTATAGAATCTCATGACAAAAGTTTAAATGGTTTTACTTCTACTTGTCATGTATACAAATTACTTATCTATAAATCACTTATATAGAAGAATTAATACTTGGATTGTCTTGGGAGAAACATGAAATCTGTCTCAGTCATCTGTCAAGTGGAGATATTAATACCAGTTCTACCCAAATCATTTGGGTTAGGAGAGCTTATTTGGAAAAGTACAGAAAAGAAAAAAAAAAAAAAGTGAACAAAGAAATCTATATATGTTATTAAGCAAAAATAATCGCCGACTGTAAACAAAACAAAAATACTGTGGTTTAAAATAAAGTTGAACTACAGTTCCAGATCAGGAGGAGCTTAAAATGTCTAAAGGAAAACAGTATTGACTTTGCGTTGTGTTAGAAACACCAAAAGTGTTTATGTTACAACATCAAGAGTCTTCCTAAAATAATAGGAACTGTACAGGGATAAACATGGGATAAAGAAAACTTAAACCAACAGAAGTCAGAAAAGTTTGGAAGAGAAGAAGCTAAGAAAAATATAGAATTTAGGAAGCACAAAATAAGATGGTGGAGATAGGTCTGAAGTTATTGCTATAAAATTTAAGTGTAAATATAAATCCTTTTTTTGATTGGAAATATAAAATCTGATTTTAGATATTCATAGCATTAACAGAAATCCAGTGAGAGGCTTTGCTCACTCTTCCCTGCTGCAATGCTTTGCTGCCATCTGTGGCATTTACACAGGGCACCTTCCGCTGGGTTTGCACACCCCCCCCCGCCCCCCCCCCCCCCCCCCCCCCCCCCCCCGGCAAATCCCTCCTTGCCCCGGGGGTGGGGGGCAGTTCCAACGTGCAGTCACTTGGAATTCTAATGGGACCTTCCAGTTTAAGGATCAGAGTAGCATTCTGGTGCATGGAAGAAAAATATAGGAAAGTGAGAAGAAAGAATGTCCATGTGGAAAAGCCAAGAATAGAGCCAGCCTTGTGAAACTTCCGGTGCTGACGACCAAGGCTAAGTTGTGGTTGGAGACAACACTGGCTTTCAGGGAGCTGTGAATTTCTGTCCCTGGCTTTGTGGCACGTCACTGCGGTCACACCCCCAAGTTGAAGGCAGTCTGATTTACTGCATACCATTTTAGGAGTTTGCTGTGAAATGGCATTAGTAATCACTGGCTTCGCAAATAAGGGTATAACATGATGCAAGGGTAAACTTAAGGGTGCCTCCTGTGGCCATTTAAATCCGATCCACTCAAGGAGGGAATTCTGTTCTCCACATTTTTCAGATGAAAAACTGAAACAGAGAGGTCAGGTATTTTGTCCAAGATCAGATAGCTATTCAGTGAGAAGCAGAATTCGAATCTTGCTCTGAGCCTGACTTTTAATTGATTTTTGCCTTTAACTCAAGTGAAACTGGTGGTGGTTTGCACAGTTATGGCTGAATACAATCACAAAGTACATTTCTCATGGTTCCTATGAGGCATAATTCCGAACACCAAACCAGCAGTGAGGCTGGCGATGGCCGGCAGGAGCAGGCGTGGGGTGCTTACCACTGGGCCAGGCCGTAAGTAGACGGGTACGCCAGTGTGCTCCAGCTCTCTGGTACTGCGTCGTGACTCAGCGCAGACTGCTGGGCTTCCAGATCAGGACACAGCATCAGCTCCCCCTTGCAGGGAGAGAAAAGGCCACATAGTATCTTTGAATGTGATGAAGGCTGCTCTAGTCTCACTTTTAAACTTACCTTCAATCCAAGGTCTAATTGTTGAAGTGACACCCGGATTTCCCGAAGGAGAATATTCATCCTCTCACATTCTTGGAAGCAAACAAGGACATAGGGGCTTCTATTTGGGTTTTTTTGCATTATCTCTGCCATGTTGAACTCTTCTGGAAGTTTCTCCAAAATGTCATCCAAGACATTCTTAACCTTAAATCATCAACAAACACAAAGATTTAGCTCCTTTCTATTTCATTTTTGGTCACGGTGACTATATAGCCTCTTTTTTTTTTAAAGTCTAAGACTATATCATACAACTCCCAAAGATGCTTGCTAATGAGTTTAAAAGATGCCTACTAACTCCCAGGAGGGGGGCAGAGTGGCACCGCCAACTCCCTCAATTGGTGCAGCCCCTCCCCTCCTTGACATCCCACAGTCTAGTCAGGGAGGTGCTACTATTTGTTTGTAGTTTATTTACTGTTGGCATTTAGGGAACATAAGAACTCTCTCTCATCGACTGCATTTCATTTGTTTGTAAAGACATGATCAGAGAATGGAGAACCCCAATATTTGGGTCGTCCATTTTGCAACCTATTTTAGAAAAGTTATTTGAAAAGTCACATGAACCAAAGATGCCCTTTACACTTGAGTTAATTCTGGTGACTCTGCGATGCTGCCCTTGCAACTGACACATCCTAAAATTTGGGGGGCAATTTGGATCAATATTTTCAACAACAAGGAAGCCTCTATCTTTTGTAGCTGTTGCCCTAAAGAAATGAAGGATTTGTTCACTGAAGACGTGCATATGCACATAGTACTCTGATGTGGATATTTATTCTAACGATGCAGTTTTACAGAGCTGGGAAAACCAACAAGTACCTAAGAAGGACAAAAGATTGGAAGATATTGCCTGTCTTCAGCCTCAGGCAGCTTTCCTTCTTTCATTTAATTCTCACATTATTGCCCGTGGCTCTGACGTGATGCTTGCAGATTGCTTTATTAGCACCCTGGCAGGTCATTTGTCAGATCCTGAAATCTTGAGCTTATTTACAGCAGCAGTACAGAGTATGAAACACAGTGCTGTAGAGAAGTTAGGTCAAAGAAAGGCTTTGGGACTCTGCTAAAATCTGGTTTCCTTCACTGGCCCTTTCTAGCTGTCTGGCCTTGGCAAGTCACCTAAGCTTATCTCCAAAATAGAGATTCTCATACTACTCAGATTAATCTGTTGCAGATTAAATGGCATATTTGTAAAGCACTTTCTATAGTGCCTAGTATATAAACACCTAGTAGATGGTGGTTGGTACAACCAGTCTGCTTGTAGGAGATACTGAGGCATCTTTACCTCATTTGCTTTGCATTTTCTGGTTTAATGATCAGCTGCCTCCCTGGAGAGATGGAAGCCCCAGAACTAGATGAAGACCTCATCCACCTCTCTGCTTCTATTAACACTATAGATTTCCCAAATGGATGGATTTTTTAATTCGTTCTTCTTTTTAAAAATCTAAATTCATATAGGGAAGATGTTAGTATATAGGATAAAACGTGCTGTAACAAATTCTAAAGCTTCTAAATTACAAACAAGTGTCTCAATGAATGGCCTCATTTCAAGAAATAATTGAAAAATTTCAAGAAATAATATGGCAAGTTCCTGGGACCTCACTATAATTAGACCTGATGTTTAATTGTGTTTCCACACACTGAATCCTTGATTGATAATTCTGAGAGAAATAGAGGCTAATTTATTGAGGGAAAAATAAACTATTCAGGTTTTAATGAGAAGTAAAATTTTAATCCAAAGGTAAAAAAAATTATTTGATGTCCATTTCTCATCCCCATCATTCTATGGTAATAAGAACCTTCAAAAGAACGATAATGCCAATCTCCCAAGAAAAGGTGAAAAAAGACTGTAACAAAATGACAGAGCCAAAAACACACTGAATGAAAGGCAAGCCACACATGTGGAGAAGAAATTTGCAATACATACACCTAACAAAGGACACACATCTGAAATAAAAGAGTTCTTACAAATCAGTAAGAAAAAGATTGACAACCCAATTAGAAACTGGGCAAGCAAGTGGAACAGGTACTTCACATGAAAGTGTATCCAAATGGCCATAAGCGTATGAAAAAATGCTCAGTGTTATTCCTTAACTGAGGAATGCAAAGTTAAAACCACAAAGAAATACCATTACTCCTAACAAGACCCCAAGAAGCAGGAGCAAGTGGAACTCATACACACTGCTGGTGGGAGTCTGTATGAGTGGTTGTACCACTTTGGAAAACTGGGAGTATCTATTGAAGCTGAACATTATACCCTTTGATCCAACAATTCCACTTCTGGGTATAAAGGAATGAGTGTTATGAGCAGATAGCTTTGAGAGTTAGCTTTGTCTGCTGACAAAAGACTATACAAGAATGTTCACGGCTGTGACAGTGATTGTAGTGAAAAGCTACAAAGAACCCGAACACCCATCCCCTATAGAAGGAGCAAATTAAAATTTTTATATATATAAATAAAGAATTATATAGTAGAATACTAAACAAAAATGAACCATTGGTCCATGCAGCGACACGGATGAATCTCACAAATCTCACAATGAAATGTGGAGTGAAAGGAGCCAGACATAAATTAGTACCTCCTGTAAGACTGCATGTATTTGAAGTTCAAACACTGGGAAATCTAATCTATCTAGTCTGTGGCGACAGAGGTAAGGAGAGTGGGTACCTTTGGCCTGGGGCGGAGAGGGTACTGATCAGTAAGGGGCAGGAGTATCCTTTTGGAGTGCTGGAAATGTTCTGTATTTTGATCCAGGTGGTGGTTATGTGTACACAAAGGTAAACTTCATTAGCTGTGCACTTAGGATTAGTGTACTTTATATACAGTATAACTCAATAGAAGAGAAAGAATGACCCTCTACCTTGTCTTCTGTGGACTGTCCCAGCTCTTCACCGCTGAGTGCATTCCTGGGCTGCATCTCCAGCAAAGCTCTGAAGAGCGTGTTGGATGTGACTGTCAGGAATTCTGTTTCAGCATCTGGGTGGAGGCCATACAGTGCCGGGCTTTCCGGAGGAAGCATCTCGTCTATGTACTGGTGGTAGCCTGAGTAATCCAGATTGGGTGGGGCAGCAAATCCTGGTGCCAGCATCAGTTCATCATCGACCTTCAACCACAAAGGAAAAGTCAATTATTCCAAATCTAAGTGGACATCAATCTTCACTTCCTAAACACCTTGAGAACACTCTGGTGAGATGGTCCCAGCACAATGCTGGATAGATAGCAAGCTCTCTTAAGATATATCTTGACCCTCTTGTAATCAATCACTCTGCTCTGTGTATCGTACCGTGCTGACCTCTGGGGAGGAGTTCAAGGAACACACATGAATCCCATACTTAAGAAGACCTGGTTTGCGGTTTGCCTGGGGTAACACGATACGTGCACACAAAGGGAACGGACAGGTGCTGAGCCATCTACTGTGTATTGGTCACCCTGTTGCATGCTTGAAGTCATTGATTCTCCCAAATATCCCCATTTTGCAGAGAGAAATTGAGATTCAGAGTAACTTGCCTGGGCATATGTTTGATTTTAATCTTAATTCTGAACTCATTTTAGCATGACTTAATAGTACTTTCTGCAATACTACTTCAAACTATTTTATATATTATGCACGCAGATTTTGTAAACATGCATAATTATCTGTATATTTTTTTATTTTTTTTTTATTTTGATGCCCCTGCTTTGGGGATTCTATCTTTTTTTTTTTTTTTTTTTTTTTTTTTTTTTTTTTTTAAAGATTTATTTATTGATTGATTGATTACTATGTTGGGTCTTCGTTTCTGTGCTAGGGCTTCCTGTCGTTGCGGCAAGTGGGGGCCACTCTCCATCGCGGCGCGCGGGCCTCTCACCATTGTGGCCTCTCTTTGTTGCGGAGCACAGGCTCCAGACGCGCAGGCCCAGCAGTTGTGGCTCACGGGCCCAGCCGCTCCGCGGCATGTGGGATCCTCCCAGACCAGGGCGCGAACCCGCGTCCCCTGCATTAGCAGGCAGACTCTCAACCACTGCGCCACCAGGGAAGCCCCAAACATGCATAATTATATGTGACTATCTTAAAAAATACGTGGGAGTGTGTGTAACTAACATGTTATAGGGCAGTATACACTAAAAGTCAAATCAGTGCTACCTCCCCGTGACCTGGAGCTTCTCAGGGCAGAGTCTGTGTAGCCCATCTCAAGATCTGTAGACCCTGGGGCAACTGCTAGCACATGCTGGTGCTCAGTCCATAGTTGCCTAATGAGTGAGCGGCTGCAGTTATCAGGCATTAATCACACCCATCCACTTCATTCAGGCCGGGGAGAAGGGTAGACATTCCACCTGGAAGAATGTTCTCAACCAAGGCAATGTGAGCAGAAATACCAGAGCTTCTAAATGTTAGAACGTAGTACTTCAAAATGTAACAAAACAATTGATGGGCCTCAGTCTCTGACCAGCTATAAACACAGTCAATCAAGCGCTTATACTTTTCTGGTTCACTCAGTGTAATCTCAGATTTTTTACCCCCTGATTCTTCTTTAGTTCCCAGGGGACCGTTATACTTCTGTTTAATTTTCCCAGCCTCTCTTGCTGTAAATTCTGTCTACATGCACTTAAATGTACAGGGAATGCTAGTTTTTAAAAACCATCACCTAACGTAGCTATTTTATGCCTAGAATTTTAAAATCATTTTCTGAAAATGGGGTTTATCTCTGTAATTGTGTATGTTCATGCTATCTGGGCCCCTCACTATCACCTGGAGACAAAGTGACTATTCATTAATTCATTCAGTCGTATGAACTGATCACCTAGTATACCCCAATAAGCTGTGGAAGTATAAGAGATTCATATAACCTAGTTCTCAAGGAGCTCACAGTCTAATGGAGACAAAATAAGCGCGATTTTCTACACAATCATGTCATCTGTGAGTAGTGGCAGTTTGTTCCTTCCTTCTCAAACCTGCAACCCCAGATTGCCTAGGGAGCCCATGTCCTTAGGGGTGATGCTCAATTGCTCTCCTGAATTCCAAAAGGCACTTTAAATGTTAAAGTCAGAATTTCTATTTTTATTTTGTAGCAGGAGAATTTTCAAGTTATCCAGTCTTTCGTATTGCCAGAAACAGAGACCTGGACCCAATAAACATGAGAAGGAGCAATGCAGACTCTCTCGTGACCAATATCCATCAGCTGGGCTTGTTTTACTCATTTATTCACATTTTCTATCATTTCACATTCATATATCAAAATAATCAAAATTAAAATTTCACCCGACTCAGCGTGACCAAAACAAAACTGTGAAGGAGATTTAACCTCACCATTATTGGATAAATAAATTAGCCAAAATAAAAATGTGGGCACAAAATATGAATACTAAAACCAAAAGTTAGACTAAACATCTCCAAGCCAAAAATTTATTCCCTACAAACAAGGACTTGGTTTTCCCTGTTAGTGCTCACTAGTTAAAAGAAAATTTAAGAGCCACAGTTAATTGTTATTCAATGCAGCCAAAGTTAAACAGAGTTTCAAGCAAAGAAAGTAACCAAAAAGTGGAACCACTTGGAACTTTCAAAATGCCTGGGGACTGGACATTTGTTTGAGTGCATATTCATAGAATGCTGGTGGGAGTGCAAATGGTCCATGCTTTCTGGAAAGACAATTAGGCAGTCTGTTTACAAATAAGTGAAGAGTGCCTCCCCCATGTTGGGCAATGAGCAAAGCAAAGGAAAACAGCAAAGTCAACAGGAAGGGCTAGATTTATAGCCAGACAGATCTGGTTCAGTTTCCCCCCCTGAATGGTTTGGTGGTCTTAAAAAAATGGCAGTTTATCTGAGTTTCAATCTCATCGGTAAAATGGGGATCCTAATAGCAACCTAAAGATTGTGACCATGACAATTTAACGACAATGTGTGCAAATAGCTAGGCACATAGCAGCCTTTTACAAAGGTTAGTTTTAGTCTTTGCTGTGCCCTAGGAACAGACATGATTATCTCAAGTACACCCTAATTTTCTAGAAGGAAAAACAAAACCTTAGAATGTCCTACTGTAAGTTCCTACTATGATGTCAAACAAGTAAAGCTTGATAAGCAAGGCTTAATTCACACAGAGACTTCTGTTCTCTTTAAGAAATCTGTGAAGATGTCACCATACTCAAGGAGCTCTGGGAATCCTGATTCTAAATCCAAGCCTTCTCCCATCCCACTGAGAGGCTTTTATGAAAAGCTGCTTCTTGCTGATGGGACCCTAACTCTCTGCACCGTGGCCACCTGCCTTGCCTTTGGGGGAGGGCTGTTTGATAAGGTTATTGTTACGCCTCAAAGAATCGGTAGTTCTAAATTAACATGTCTCCAAAGAAGACACACAAATGACCAATAAGCACAGGAAAAGATGCTCAACATCGTTAGTCTTCAGGGAAATGCAAAACAAAACTACAATGTGATACCACTTCACACCCACCGTGAGGCTGTGGAGAGAACGGAACCCTCATATATTGCCAGTGGGAATATAAAATGATGCAGCCACTTTGGAAAACAGTTTGGTGGTTCCTCAAAACATTAAACAGAGTTACCATATGATCCAATAATTTCATTTCTATGTATATACCCAAAAGAAGTGGAAATATATGTCCATGCAAACACATATATGAATATTTAAAGCAGCGTTATTCATAATAGCCCCAAAGTGGAAACAACCCAAATATCCATCAACTGATGAACAGATAAAATAGTGTATCGATACAATGGAATATTATGTGGCCCTTAAAAGGAATGAAGTACTGATACATGCTATAACATGGATGAGCCTTGAAAACATGCTAAGTGAAAGAGGTCAGACACAAAAGGCCCGATATTGTCTGATTCCATTTATATGAAATGTCCAGATTAGGCAAATCTATAGAGACAGAAAGTAGATTAGTGGTGGGCTGGGGAGTGGGGCAGGTTGCGGAGGAGAGGATGGTGAGTGACTGCTACTGTGTACCCTAATTTCACAAATGAATAAACAGAGGCTCAGGTTCTGTGATGTATCTAAAATTGCACAGCAAACACAAGGGAGAACTGAATTTGAACCCGAGCTTTTTTTGTCATTTTGTTTTACTTCAAAGCCCAACTTTTAAGCTGTTAATATATGACAACTTTCAGGTGACCTGATACCTTATTTTCCAAAAGTAATTTACTGTATTACTTGTTTAGCATGCCAAGTATGCACCTCACATGAGAGAAGAATATTAATTATAATTCCCTCACTTTGGCCAGGAACCCTCTCAAGCACATTGCCGTTGGGGAACCCTCTCTAAATGCCGTGTCATTTACCCAACAAGAAACTCATTCATCCTCCTAACAGGACAAAGCCACTGAAAGCATTCCAAGGTCTGACCACGTGCCCATGTAACCAAAGACACTAATTGCCAAATAAGTTAACCAATGTGAGGAGTGGCAAAAAGACATCCTGCAGATGCTGAAGTGTTAGCTTAAGTTCCTAATAACGTAAACAGCATGAGCAGGAAACATCTGTATGAGAACAAAATAACTGGGATTTTGCAGTTTCTGCCACCAAACCAGTCAGTGTTTTAACTTCCTCTGGTGAGTTGACACGGTAGCGCTTTCTGGTGAGGCTGCAAGACTGCAAATGAGCATCTCCATCCTGAAAACCTCACCAGAGCGGCATGGAAGGGCAGGTACCTAAATTTCTGAAGGGCTAAAGCACACACCAGAGATGCCCCTCAGGTTGCATCATCTATATTTATTTTACAGTTATGTGAATGGGAGTTCAGGCTTGTGAAGGTTAATGGACTGTCTCGGTTGGCAACAGTAATTCACTCCTCATCCTCAGACCAGAACCAGAGAGGGAAAAGCAGAGTGAGTCTGTCGCTCTGCCCCTTGACCTCCACCATCATTCAGAGAAACCAGCCTCTGTAAAGGTAGCACACCCGACCCTGTTTATCTTTCCCATCTCCATGGTAACCTGCCCCCAGACCTTTTCTGAGGAGTGACTTCCAATTGTGCTAAATTGAAAGTGTCTTTCTGACCCGTGAAACCTCGCTCATTAGAACTAAGGAAAGACCAGGAGACTCACAGTCAAAAGAAACAAATAATGGTCACATGGCAGGAAAGTCTTTTTTTTTTTCCTGCCTTGTCCCCAAATTGTTTAACATTATTAAAAGTAGCAAAAAATAATCTGTCCTCAATTTTCTATATGAGACTACAGTACACCATGTTTTCTAATGCATGATTATATTACTTCTCAAAATGGACTTGAGGAAGGCATAATGCTTTTAGGAGATGAAGTTCTCAAGAAATTATAGACAGGAGGTTGCTCAAACTCTTTTTTAAAAAAATACATGGCACTGCTCTAAACACAGTTGGTGTCTTGCCCAAGTGGGAGTAGAGGTGGCATGGTGGAGGGTGCCTTGGGTTTCCAAGAAATAATCAGGCAAGCCATGAACCTGGAAACCTTTAGAGACAGGCATAAGAAAAGTATGCCACCACTTTCAGCTACTTCAGTATGGAAAACAAGGACTGAGTGCTTTTTCCAGAAAACCCAGCACCAATCACAAACCATGTGGGTGCTGGTGTACACAGACATAGGGCTAGTAAGATGAGAAATGGGAAAAGGGTACCTGGCCTCTTTAAACTCCAGTACAAGGGGGCTCTGCCCCTTCCTCACAGAAGGAAGAACTGCCCTCTCACATCATCGCAGTTTTCTTGAGCATATATTTAGTTAGGAGTTAGTGATCAAAATTTAGAATACTCCATGGCTTCTGTGCCAGAGAAAAAACTATAGATTTCACTTACATCAGAGCCGCTGAACTGAAATCAATACATCTGGCTAGAGCCCCTGCCTGGGATAACTGGGTGACCTGGGGCAAATCACCGTGACCCAGTCTCTTTGTCTATGAAATGGGGTGACAGTGTCAGTTCTGCGTACCTCACGGGGTTATCTCAGAGATCCAGTGAGTCTGTGCATGGGACAGTGCTTCATGTGGGCACAGAAACCACCTGCGGTGGTGGCAGGGAGGTGTCTTGCTAAAACACAGATTCGGATTCTATGGGTCTGAGATGGGGCCCAAGATCCTACACTTCTAACAAACTTCCAAACTCCCTGCAAGGTGAGCCAGAATATACTCACAAAAGGCCAAGAATCCTCAATAACATTCAAGAATTATTTACATAGTGAAATCAGTTTAAAAAATTCTTAGAGAAAGCAAACTATCCCTTATATGCAGACTCTAAAAAAAAAAAGATACAAACGAACTTATTTACAAAACAGAAATTGACTCACAGACTTAGAGAATGGACTTATGGTTACCAGGGGGGAAGGGTAGGCAGAAGGGATAGTTAGGGGATTGACATGCACACGCTGCCATATTTAAAATGGATAACCAACAAGGACCTACTGTATAGCACAGGGAACTCCTCTCAATACGATGTAACGACCTAAACGGGAAAAGAATTTTAAAAAGAATAGGTAATGTGTGTATGTATAACTGAATCACGGTGCTGTACACCTGAAACGAACACACCACTGTTAATCAACTCTACTCCAATATAAAATAAAAAGTTAAAAAAGAATCTTACTAGAACTTTCTCCTCTGTGAAATGACTTAAGAAATGTCTTACCAGAGAGGGATTCATGAATTCTTCTAAATACACCCGACACAGTTTGCGATCCCAGTCATCTGTGATGTGGCCCCCGTACATGATCTCACCAAAGAGGTAACGGAGGTCTTCCCATGGGACCTGGCGGGAGAGGGGAGGGGAATCATGCAAACGTTCACTTCCGGGCTCGGGGCACCTGCCTCCAAACAGTCAATCAGCAGCAAGTGCCTCTCTACAAGCCCCCACCAACAGGAGCATTTAAAAGAGGTTCAGGAATTGTCTGAATTGCCAGGATTGAACTGGCTGAGAATTATTTTCAGTGTGTTTTAATACATTCAGTGAGCTCTTAATGAAGCTAAGCTTTCAATGAAGATTTTAAAGCAAACCGGATTATTCCTAGAACATGTCATGCAGTTAAGGTTTACACATTCAACACCTCATCTAAAAACCACAAGAGAGTGTTGGTTCATAGGACCTTTGAGGGATGACATTTTTATGATCTGATTTATACCAGGTTTTATGATCTAAGTCAGGGAAAAGAAAGAAAAACCTATACAATTTGAATTTGGGGTGTTACTTAGAATTCCATCACCTTCCAAAAGTCCAGGCAAACCAAGCCGTTTGCCACAGATTGAGGGCTCGGTTTATGGCATAACTGGCCTCCATGACTGTTCCAAGTGCTGTAACTAATGACTGTAGTATGTTTTATTCAAGGAATCACTGTATCTCCTCTTTATTTGGCTTCGCAGGGTTTGAAGCCCCTCTTTGCTACCCTTTAGCTTCCTCTGGGTTTGCAAAACATGCCAGTTTGTGATGAAGCCTTTCTAGACAGAAACCTTTATACCCTCAGGGGCAGTATACTGCCTCCCAACAGTTCAATAAAAACTTAATTATAGCCTTCATTTGTTGCATGATGTGACAGAACAAGTAAAATTGCTTCAACTATTCCAATGTACTTGCTACAACTTTAGTTGAATTTGAATAAAAGAACCTCAAATACGTCTTTCTTTTAAGCCACTTTGACGTGAATGAAAAATTATAGTGGCTACACTGTACCATGTTCTCTCAACCATGCCATGGACTACCTCCCATAGAACAGAAATGGATGGGAAACAGAGACCTCTTAACTTTATTTCTCTGATCGCATTTTATTAATGCCTGCTATACATTATTATCTGATATATAGCTCCCTCAAGATTTTAATCAGCTAGGGATCTATTCTTCTCAATAATTGATTTTCTTCCCACAAATCTTGATCTTTGTTTTTTACATATTCTATTTTTTTTTTTTTTTTTTGTAACCCTTCCCTTGGCACAGTGGTGCAGCCTGAAAAAAATGTGAACTTGTTGTTACTCAGTAGAGGTCTTCTTGGGCATGTCCCCCAAACTGTACTCCACAGGGTGGGAGAAAGGTACTGCTACAGAATAACAGTTTTTCTTCCTACTCCCTCTAGGCTTGGTAAAACCAAAGTCAGATGTTACATAGCCCCATCCCCAACCTTAAATGTAAACAACCAAATGATGTTTTCAATTAAAGTCTTCCAACCTTGACATTCAAGAATTTCCATATGGTGAGACTTATGAAATTCATATGGAAAAATATCGAAGTTCTTATAATAGTTAAATGTTGGCATTCCCTAAGACGTAATCTTTAGATCTCTCAATTATACTCTATAACCTTGATGATCTCATCTAATCTCATGACTTGAAATATCATCTATCATCTGCCTACTTCCAAGTTTACACATATACCTTCCTGAAAAGGACATCTTGTACAACCAAACTATGTGGGCATGTCAGCTTAATTCCCAGATCTAACTAACTTGCTTCGTGATGTGATGTGTGGTGAATGACTTGGGTCAAGACATCTAAGACACAAGAGCACGTGTTTAAAACCTAAAGCTGTCTTGATGCTGGAACACCCGTGGGAGAAGCAGCAGGACATAGCACGATTCAATCGGCCAAATGGTGTTGCCAAGCCTCGGGATGTGAGAGCCAGAGAGAAGCATGAGTCAACCCCTCTCTTGCAGCCCTTCATTCCTACCTCAACTGTGTACAGAGTCCAGCTGAAACAGGATAATATCCCTGGCCTCAGCCTCCTGGGACAGTAATGAAGGACTTGAATAAAAGTACTCAGTGGTCTATTTCATTTTCTACCCAGAACTCTCCAGAACTATTACAATAGTCAATTCTACCTGCAACATTTTAAACAAAATGTGCTAAGATCAACACAAAATAGTATTTATTAGAATGGTCAAAATATGCTCAAAGTGAATTTCATAAATTTAAAAAAATGCTAGATATGGAATAGTGATCACGTACCATATTAAAGCCATTTATCTTGGATACAACTTATTCAAAATGTGTTCCTTGGGAGAGCACACCCATGTTATGTACAAAGTGTACATATTCAGATAGTAGTCAAACCATCTTCAAAGCTTGAGAAAACTTTGATAAGGAAAATAACAATAATTACCAAAAGAACAAAAAAAAACCCATTTATACATAGAAACATGGTTGAATGGTTTAAAAGGCCCTTTAATAGAAAGTGTGGCCTAAAGCACCATGCCTAGTTGGTTCTGACAAACATACCTCGATTTTAACAGATTTAACTTAATGGAAAAAGTTTCCTTTATGAGGACTAAGCCAGAAAATCCTTACAAATGATTCATCCTTTTTGAAATCCAGTCACTGAGTTTGTAAGAGTTTACACAAATGTTCTTGATGAAGCGTTCCCGTTCCCATCTGTAGAACACATTTTAACTACGAAATAAAATCATTCATCTACCTTTAACTTCAAATCAAGGGGAACATTACTAAAAAAGTCACAACAAGGTGGCATCCTTAATACATAATAATGACATATGCAGGAAATGCACCATTATTTATACATGTGACGCGCTGTAAATTGCTTCCATCATCAGAACTAATTGTAGTGATTATTAATGCAGTGTTATGAACTGTCAGAATTGCTGTATGTAATTACATTTGTGCAAATGCTTCATTACCTGCCTAATGAATCTGGCATACATGCACATGTAAACCACTGTTTTTGTTAACATAATGAAGGACATTTTTTTTTTTTTTTGCACTAAGCTGCTGATGTAGAACTGGTTTGACCCATCTTATAAAGTTCGAGCATCCACTGTTGTAAAACCTCACACTTGGCAGAGGATGCATATGTAGTGTCAGCTATTTCAATAATAGCTGCGAAAGAGAAATTATGGTCCATTTTGATAGTGCCCAAAGACTGACAGATTCAGTACACTCCTCGGAAGAGGTTATCTGACCACTGGCACTTACGTTAGGGTTTGCCTCTAAGTAGTTGCAGAGGACATTGGCACAGACGGTGAGGTCTCCAGAATTGAACGGATAGCTGCGGCTCCAGCCCTGGGGGCCAAACCTCAGTCTCCCAGCAACACAGGCATGGAAGTAGCACAGAGAGAAGAGGATGTTTTTAAACTCCTGCTCCTTGGAGCACACTTCAAGTGTATCCTGGGAGAAAAGAAAGAATGTTTGATCATCCATCCGTATGGTTTCCAAGGGCAAGGGTCTGAGTTTTGAATCATCTTGCAGAGGACTTTGAGGGAGACCTAGGACAGAGGTAACATGCAGTTTTAAGCTAGGAGAGCATAACAGGAGACTGGCATTTGCCAGTCTGTTGATTTAAGAGGAATGCTTTTATTTTGCTTCAATTATTCTTCTGTTTCACTAGAAAATGAGACAATTCATTTTGCCAGTGGTAATACTGCCTGACATCAATTTCCCCTGCAAAAATGTTCTTGTACAATCTGTTTGACAAAAGGCCATCATCTTAATTTCATCACTGTAGCAGAATATAAGTTAATGCCAATTCTCCATTCCTCCTGGTTCCATAGTAATACCGATTATCTGGGCACACAGCCACGCATCAAAAAACAATCTCCCAGCCCCTCTTGAAGCTAGATGTGCCATGTGACCAAGTTTTTGCCAACGGAGTTTGAGCAGAAGTGACGTATGCAACTTTCACATCACTTGCTTAAAGGGGAATTGCTTGGTCTGGTGGTTGTTCTCTTCCCTTTCCTGTGAGCTACAAATGATGATGATTGGACGACTTGGAAGCTGTGAGTTAGGTATGGTGGAGGCACCACAAGCTTGGGTGTGTGGCTGATCTCATGCACCAGAGCTGCCAATTATTTTGTACTGTTCCTTGACTAATACAACCAACACGACAAATGGTTTTCTTCCAATGAACTGAAAATAAAATTCACTGTTGGAATGACAGACAGCATATGGAAGATTGGAAAACATATGCCCTGTAGAGTAGATCTGTAAGATTTTTTTTTTGCAAATGCAGAGGGAACCTGGTATGCTACACTGATATGGTTATGGCCCCAAAAGCCATAAAATTAAAAGGTGAAAAACAGCCATCTGTGTCTTAAGGGTAGTACTTTACCCGTTCTCAAATCTGGCAGTCCTGTGAGGCAAACAAGGAAAAACTGAGGATGACTCCTTCAGCTGATGGTGGGCAGCGGAGGAAGGTGAGGCCAAAACAGCACTTTCCTGCCTTGTCCTCTACAACGGTCAAATTACACCTGGTCTACATTTAAATGGATCTGACAATGTGGGCATCTATAATACAAAATATACTTAGCCCGTTTGGGGTGGGAGCTCAGATCTGGCCTCCCAGAGGCCTTTCAGTAAAAGTCTAAACCAAGCCCAGATTTGTTCTCTTGGTCCCGGACCAGAAGAGCATTTTAGTTTCTTTCTGTATCGCTTTCATCAGAATCCAGGGTTACCACCAAATATAGTTCTAGAATTGGCCAGGGCACATACAGTGCTGACCCAACTAAATCACTAGGTTATTCTAAATGACTAGGCCACTTCTAGGAAATTTACGGGGCTTAAAAATATACAATCATTACAAATAACTTTTCCACAACTAAACATCAAGTAAAAGGCAAGCTTGTGAAAGAAGAAAAGAGAAACCATATAATTGGCATTAATGTTGAAGGATATAAAAATACATTGCTTTTGAAAGGCAGAAATTTCTAGGAGACCAAATAGAAGTGACAAAATTTTATGATCTAACAAGTCACCTAACACCCTCCCTGAATTACATATAGTCCACAGAAAACCCAAGTACTACAGTTAGTACGTTCTTTCCATCTATATACTTCATATAACTGACCTAATTTTAGCCTCACTGCTAAAAAAACCAAAATCATAAGTCAATGCCCATTTCATTACGCTCTGATAATATAAATGACATTAGAAGAAAATGTGAATCAGGCATTCCTAAGAAAAATATGAGTCTACCTAACATTCTACATTTCAGGTCAATTGTATTTTTACAAAGCAAGTGATCAAGTGTTTGTATCAGAAAATATACAAACAGCATTGTGAACAGAGAACAGGCATCCACACACGCATAACAGTGTTGCATGCACACAGATGCCGATTTTACATGCACAATTACCATTATTTGTTTCTGCTGCAAATCTTACAGAACAAGAAATTTACATTCTTGCTTCAAAAATCTGGTTATCTGGGGATGAAGGGAGCCCAAACATTTATGACATCTTCAAGAGGCAGCGCTACTGAGCTGAAAGAGGGTTAGGTAGACAGCATCCTAAAGAAAAGGTTCTTTACATCTCGGTCACTTACTGATCATATTTACATAAATATTCTAGAATGTTCAAGGTAATAAAGGATCAACATTAAGTGCACTTTGTTCGCCATGAATACACATGTCAAAATTTGAGGATAAATTCTGACTTGGGGAGAAGATTAAGAACACAGATTTAATTTGACTTGAAAATCAAAGCACGAAAAATGAAAACACCTAAACAGAACAGTTAACTTGTCTAGATCCCTTAGGTGCTTTTCTCATCTAAGAAGGGCAGCCAGGCAATAGGAACAACTGGGACCCATTTACCTAACCCAAATGAGAACCCAGGTAGATGGCATTCATCACCCTCTGTCCATGTCACAGGCTTCAGCAAGATAGGGCCACGGCAGCGACAAAGAACATCCAGGATGATACAAGGAGACTTGGGAAAGGAGGAGGTCTGTGATGGAGACCACCATCTGCCCGCCCTACAGTGCCTTCCTGCTGACTTTTAGCTGGGCATACACTGCCCAAGGTAGATTTACTTTTCCAGCCTCTCTTGCAGCTAGGTAATGCAGTGTGAATTAGTTTGACCAATAAGTTGAAAGAAGTATTGTGTATTAACTTGCAGAATGAATCTTTACAAGAAAGCAAACGTGTTCCCTTTGTCATCTTCTTTGTTCCTTCTCTCGTCCTACTTTCTGGAACACAGCTATGGGAGCTGCCACCCTCACTGCCACTTGGGACCACGGCAAGCCCATCCTAGAAATGGTGAAATGTAAGCAAACTGGGTTGATGACAACTTTGTGGTGACACAAAGGAGCTCTGAATGACCTAGCTCCTGAATTCTCATGTGGCAGAAATGCCTTTTTTAACCTTGTTTAAGCCACTGTTGTTTTGTACTTCCTTCATAAATAGCCAGCCATAATTCTAACTGATAAAAGGGTTCTAGAAACCTACACACAGATAGCCAGGGAGCACAGGCTAGTACGCTTGAATTACATAATCTGAATAAAACCCACATTTTTTTCTAACATAATAACCGTTTAGCATTCATAAAAGACTCTTAAAATTTTTAGATATTCTTTAGAATCTTTTTTTTAAACATCTTTATTGGTGTATAATTGCTTTACAATGGTGTGTAGTTTCTGCTTTATAACAAAGTGAATCAGCTATATATATACATATACATATATCCCCCCATCTCCTCCCTCTTGCGTCTCCCTCCCACACTCCCTATCCCACCCCTCTAGGTGGTCACAAAGCTTTAAAATCTTAGGTTTTGGCTAAAATAGGTTTGATAGAAAGTTTATTTAGTGAATCACATTGATTAGCTTTGCTTTTGCTACTTATGAACAAATTTAATCTTAATATTTCAGAGGAGCCTTTCCAGTAGATAAGAAATATTCCCCCTGAAGTTCTTAAGACTTTTTTCAATAAATGTAACCAATTATTGTAAGGGGTTTTCCAAGTGGCAGTAAAAAAAACCCTGATACTTTCATAAATAAACTAGAACATGCTGTTCTTAACTGGGGAAGGAATTCATGCATAGGCTTTGGGGGATCTGGTCATCCCTATGGTTGTATGCAACAATTTTTTTTAGTGCACATTTCCCTGGGGAGAGTATCCATAGTTTCATCAGATTGTCAGAGAGGTGCTTACCAAAAAAAAGCTGAAGGACAATTAGGCTGAAGCCTATTTACTCATGAACTGCTCACTTTTCACAAATAAGGACAATTGTTCTGGGAAGTTGGATAAATCCTATTTAAATACGTCAAACTCCTCTTTTGTACTTACTTTGAGAGAGAGCTTGAGAATGTCACAAATGGCCAGGAATTATAAATTGAGGGATGATAAAATACATGCCTGTCTTAGTTCGCAAAAAAGGATACTTCAAACATGTAACAGACTCAACAAGAGTTTTTGAGTGCCTTTTGTTTACACAGCCCATTGTGTAAACAGGCACAAACTACTCAATTATTGAATTGAGCAATTAATTGTATTCCTCAAAACTATATTCTTAGGTGGCCAATGATTTTAATGCCTTCATAATGTTGGCTTTCTCATCTTAGCCCAGAGGGACCTAGAGAAAAAGTTAAGCATGTGGGCATGTTTCATAGAGTATAATAACATTTCTAACAGGAGGCTGAATATTTATCACCAAATCATACGTGTTTCCTCTTTCGGGCTTATTCTATTTCTCCTAATAGGAATGCTGTTTACCAAGGATTTCTAAGAAATTAGAGGAAGGAATGGGAGCTCAGAGAAATAGCAACAAAGGAAACTGACAGGCTTGATTATGATACAGACAGATGTGGTCATTTGAACAAGGAGACTAATGGTAATAGAACTATCATTAATTTATAAAGGTACTAATTTATTTGTTTTATTTTGGAAGGACATGAAAATATAAATATGAAGGCAGGATGGATATAATCTAAAAAGAAGGGCTTTACATTTACTAATATCAAACCCAGATCAAAATATTAAGTAGTATACTAAAACTCCTGCCACGTCATCATTATTGTCATCAATCTTCTCAACGACGTCAATAAGAACAATGGCTTTTTCTCTTTCTATGGTTAGAGATACTAGTCTGCCATGTTTGTCTTCAATAAGCAAGCTCCTCAAAAAGATACGTGGTTCATTCACTTTACACATGTGGCTGTGGTTTTAGGTCTCACAGTCTTGTGAGAAGACCCTGACTTCAGTGTCAGACCAGGCTGCTTCTGCTTTCTTACCTGATCAAAGTTGTCGAGAGCAGCATGCAAATTGGCCAGCATTCCTGTGGGGGGCTCATTAGTAATCTTGATGGAATTTTCCAGGAGTCCTGGAGGGATGACATGTTCATTTGGTGTAGGTGCAGACTCAGCACTCATGAAAACCCTGTAATCTCTGTGGCTTCCCTGGCTGAATCTTTCAAGGAGTTTCTCCAAGGTTCCGAGCCACTTGGCTATCAAATGGACATTCTGAAAAACAGCATGGTTTAGAATTCCTGTGAGACTGAAGTACATTACTTAAATTATAGGATTACAACGTTTTCCTGTATATGAATGAGTTGAAAACTCAGAGAACCACGATTTAAAGTTTCCTTTATTAGCGCATTAGGGAAAAAAAAAAAAAAACCAAGACAGAATTGAACACTGAACACATCAAGTGCTCCAAATCACTACAGTCTGTCTTTGTAAAACAAAATCTCCTTCTAACACACTCACCTACTTCCAACATCCGCCAATCACTTCTGAGATGGAGTTCTTGATACTTTTCTTTGTTACAGTTCAAACTCAATTACTAAGACTTATCTGGGTTAGTTTAATCAAGTATAAAAACTAAAGGCTAGAAATGCACCTGATCCACTACTTCATTGTTACTGACGGAAATCTCCTCTACTCAAACTCCTACTCATTAGTATATGAAACAAACGTAAAAATATTTTAACAGTGACTTTGGGTTCAGGGAACAGAAAAATCTCCAAGTGAGCCATCGTTGTACACTGGCACTCTTTGGAATCCAGCCTGGGAACCATTCTTGAGGATACAGGCTTTGAGACTGGCTAGATTCTTGCGGCCATTTGTCCAAGGGTAGCAATGTTTGTGCAACATTTTTAGCCAATACACATATCTTGAAAACCACCCATTTTGCCCATGAAAAATGATTTTTTTCCATTATATTAATTCACAAATCATCTGGTGTGCATCTGAGACAAAGATAGTGTCAGTCTGCTACCTTAGTAATAGCTTTCTCTGGAGTGTGGGTTTTTGATAAAACGCTAGCTAAATATCCTTAGAGGGGCTATCTCTGATCATAGTAATTGACCAGCGCGGAGTTTGGTTAGGAACTCATTAACATGTGCATACATATCATCTGCCTACGCTGACAGAATTTAATGTAAATTATAAACAATATAACAAGTTCCTATTATGCTGGGCTTCTCATTCTTCAAAGAATGCTTCTCTTTTAACTGCCAATCAAATGTATCCTAGAAGCCTTCAGAAACTGCCAAAAAGCCTGGGATAGTCTCTCCTCTCCAATTATTCTATGTGTGGAGAGAAATAGTGAAAGTTACATTCTAAGTTACTGGCTTACCACTAAAAACAAAAATCAAAGGTCTAAAATAGGTACCCAAAAGGAGATCCTTCACCAAATAAGGTCTTTTGAGATGTTTTTTAATGGTAAAACTTACAACTTGCATTTTTTTTTGCGGGGGGAGGGGGGCGAGCAACGGGTAGCGCAGCATAGATATAAAAATAACAGAAACATTTTACTTTGACTACTATGTTCTCTTGAGGAGGACTGCACCTCTCCCAGTTTCTCTCCAGTCTGAGCCGCTGGATGCATGAGAACTCGCAAAGAACGTTCTCTTTTGTGGGGAGAGCTCAGCATCTACCCAACTGACCCAGCAACAACTGCTATCTCTGGAAAAACAAAACCTCCACTATTACCCGTCCGACTCTGTGAGGCTCAGAAGGGACACACCATCCCAAGTCCCCATACTGAAGTCTCATCTAAGCAGTAGGTTTTACTCTCCCAGAAGGTTATATTCTTCTTGGACACTGGGCAGTTTCTTAGTGAATCCAATTTTATTTCAAGCAGAAATGCAAAATGCATCAACCCCAGATACTGGAGACATTAAGGAAGGCCAATGTCATATCTGCATGAGGGTGGCAGTGGGGCTAGCGGAAAGAACATCGCCTGCTGGCAGACAGACTCTGCCACTTTCCTGCTGTGTGGCCTTGAGGCTCTCCAAACCACTCTGAGGCTCAGTTTTCTCACCTTTATAATGGGATGACAATACCTACCCTTGCAACTTTGCTGTGATGATTAGAGATAATGTATCCTACAAGTTGCCTAGTAAAGAGCCTGGCATATAAATAAGAACCTTTGGGATTACTGTGCTGCAAATCAAATGGCCCTTTCCAGACTTGCTGAGACAGCTGGCGCGCCCTGCTGAGGAAGGAGTGAGCTTGGAGTTTGCTCGGCCCTTAGGTGCCCCCTAAAGCTTGCCTGGGCTCCACTGGTTCCTGGATTCTTGCTAGTGGAAACTAAAAAATGTCACTCGCCATCTGGTTCTATAAGAACGAAGTCACTAGCCACTGCAGTCGCTGACTTTCAACACACCCTGAAAGGAGTTCAGGGCAGAGATCAGGAGTGAGGCTTTCTGCGCTCTGGGAAAATCTGGTAGAACAGGCCTTCAGATACTTAGATATTTTCCGGAGAAAATTTTATGAACTCAATTCCTTGCATCTTCTCATACCTAGAGAAGTACTAAAGTCATGAATGGGAACATCTGCTCCTTGTGGCTAACGGCAACCTTCAACCGAGATGCGTGCTTGACTGCACGTACCCCCTTCACCAAAATCACATAGATACTGACCTCTCCCCGCTACCTCTTCGGATCAGTTCCTCAGAGCTGAGAGGCTGTCTCCCAGGCTATAGTCCTCATTAAGTCCCAAATAAAACTGAATTCACAGCTCTCACGTTGTCCGTTTTTTTTTTTTTTTCTTTCAGTCGACACTAGAATCCCCAGTGAAGGGAACCAGCCCAAAGGACACTGGATTATAGAATCATAGACCCATAAAATGTGAGCCCTAGAAAGGCAAAAGGGACCAAGTACTCAACCCCTTAATTTATAAGCAAAGGGAATGCGACACAACTAGTTATGGGCAGAGTCAGAGTTACGTGACATAATGAGATATGAAAAAACACTCTGTCAACTTTAAAGCCACATGCAAATGAGAGATATTATGACAACGGTCTTGGTATTCCATACAAGCCAGTGTGTCCTCAAGCACTACTGGAGTGTTCCAGATATCCGTAAGTCAGGAGAACGATGGGGCTTCCTGTAATATTTAAAAATTTAAAGCACAATCGCTAGAAAATCCCTCAAAAAATGGTAGTCATCCTTGTCAGCAGAGCTCTTTGTCACCCTTGGAGGTGTCATTACTGCTGAGAGAACCCCGTGCCACCCACCAGCAGATCACCGTGTGCTGTGTGAAAGGCTCATTCCCACTGGGCAGGGGTGCTCTGCACCGCCCGTCCATGTTCACTCCCAGTGTTTTCAGGAAAACCTAATTACTCACTTGGAGTATGACCCAGTGTCCTCCTCTGGAAGCTTTCTCCAGGGCCATTTCTGCCACCATCTCCTGACCTTGTCCTAAAGACACATTGTGGAATTTTCCGGAGTCAGTTGTAAACCCAAGTCTTTTGCCTGTGGGAGGACACAACATGGCGAGAGGAAAAGTGAACCAAGGCGAGGTGAGAAGAGTCTGAAATCCTGTGGTCCGACATCCATCTGTGGTTACTACTGCCACCTTCCAGGTCACTTTCCTGAAGAATCCGAACTAAACCTCTGTCGTTTCAACAAGCATCATTTCAAGCTCTCAGCAGCTGCCTCCTCACAAGCATTTGCAAAACCTATGGAAACCAGTTCCTCTGGTTTTGTGGTAATAAAGCTTTTGACATTTTGATAGATGGCAAGCATTGTTACTGAGCTTTACAAACTCTTGCAGGAGTAGCAACGCATTGCCCTCATATAAAGGAGCAACATGGGGTAGATATCACATCATTTTTTGACCGGATTGGCTCATTGGGTAAATGCAGGAGCCCCTCACCTTGTGAAGCTGTGCTTGAATCCAGCACAGTCAGGTCACAGCTCTATTAACCTGGAATTCTCCGTGCAGGTCGTGGGGAATAGTAATCCAAAGCACAAAGCGACAGTGCCTTTCACAATCAAATAGACTTGCTCTAATGACCATTATTTAGTCCCAGGGGGCACAAGATTACAAGAGCATGGAGAAAATTGCCCTCTGGCCCCCATCTAGTCAAAAGGTGGAGAACAGTACAAAAGAAACTTGCATTATGCCAACCAGAGGAATGTTCCATTTAAACATTTCTCCAGACTACAGTGTTATTAACCTTACATTTTCCATACACTCAATCTCCAACAAATGAGAAAGAAAAAAAAAAGCAACTAAGATAACTATGAGCTGAACGGAAGGCTGCGTTGGCGATGGGTGAGAGGCAGGGCTGAATGGCCAGCCTCCCGTCTGTCCACTCACCAAGGATCTCTAGGTCTTTGAGGGCATCTACCCCTGGGGAGAGGATGAAGAATACTGGGGTGGCTGGGCTGCTTTCTTCAAATGCTTTAACTAAGTCCAGTCTGGTTCTCTCCACATACTTTGCACCCAGTTTTTCCTCCACGAAATTCCTGTAAAAAGAATAATGCCAAAGACAGGATCAGTGCTTCTGACCTTGAAAACTGTCACAGCTTGAATCAGCTTAAACCACAGGCACGGGAAGGAAGCAAACTATGTTTATGACACGAGATGTTTTGTAAGAATGACAGTATGAATCCAAACTAGATTTATGCAGTTGAGTCCGTGAAATCCCTCTCTGCTTTAGAAGCTCTGAAAATCAGAAGCCTACATTCCATTTTGGGGGGCTACTGAGACTCTCCTCTGAGAACCATCAGCTGCCTGCCTATGGCTTTGTATCCCCCAAATCCCCTACCAGAGCCCCCGTTACTTATTAACAGTTCACTAGATTTGCCACAGCGCAATTTTCCAGCCTGTTGGGCTTCTCATGAATATACAAATGCTTTTTGGGGTGTTTCTAACACAGGGAAGCTCAATTAAGCAGGGATTATTTGCCAGCAGCATCAGATTTAGGAGAAAGTAAGGACTACTAAACAGAATTAACTTGTAAAGTAGGGTGTGGCAGGGGCTTCTGCAAAGAGAAAATTGGCTGAATAGACAAAACAAAGGAAAAAACCTGAGGCAAGTGAATGCTGCTGAGGAAAAAGCAGCTGCTAGGGAAGGAACCTGAGAACTCTTTGTTGAATTCAAATTAGAATTAAGCACCATATTACCATTTAGAAGCCAAAAGGGCAAAGGAAAGGGACACTTAAACCAAGATGTAGACAGGCATTTCTGCTTTTAAATCCTGTTGCTTGTAAAGTTATAGGACTATGAGTGAATCCACGAAAGGCATTCATTTTTTGTTTGATGTGCAAAATCTTTGGAGCCAAAGGGCTGCTCTAAATAAAAACAATGGGAATCACACTTGGATAATGCATGTTCCTGGCCTCTGAACTCTGCCAGCTCTCTTCCTAGAATATTTCCACAGGTTCCCTGTTTCCCCTATTGATTTCAGAATTAAGCTTTTCAGGAAGAATACGCTCAGTCTGCCGACAGACTAGCACACCGTTCCGTGTTTAGCAGATCTGAACAAAAGTAGTGATTGCAGTGTAAAAATGTCTGCAGAATCACTTTTCATGAACATGAACCATAAATGCCTCCACCAGATACGTCTAATCCTTAAGACCAAGTGTCCTCTAGGTTAACTTGCATTTCCCAAAGTGCTAACTGCACCCACCTGAGAGCATATGTCATTCTGTCAGGGCGCACTGCTCTCAAAATAATCAGCTTCTGTATTAAACTTTTCTTCTTCCATTCCTGTGGTAACTTTTCTTTTTCTGGACACTCGGATTCTGCCCACTTCCTCCACTGCTTGGCTGATCCTTCCACATCTCGGTCTAGGCCTTGGAACTCTTCCATGAGGGCTACTGCCTGTAATACAGCGGGGGAACAGATGGGAATGGGGTGTATAATAGCTTAGAGTTTGAGATAAAGATGAATGTATCAAACGCTGTGTAAGTAATTTGTGCTGGATAGTGTTCGTTTCCTCTCTAGATTTACTCTGTACCCTTTCCTGCCCTGCAAAGAGGGTGATTGCTAAGGATGACTTGAACAAAGCTCCCTGGTTCTCTGGCCTGGTTGGGTTCCAACCAGTGGAACCCAATAGGAAGCAGTGGCAAGAGGGTTGGAGAAGAGAGGTGAGGGTATTTCTTCCCCAGCTCTTTCCTGTGGTGGCATAGTTTGGCAGTGGCTATGTTTCTTTACAGAATGCCACAGTTCCAAAGGTAGGCTCTCTCCCATAACTTCATTTCTCAGTAGTTTCAGTAACTGCCCCTTTTCCACCTTTTTCCATCCCCATCCCTGGTTTGTCCCCTCATCTTTACTCCCATACTATAAAAATACACTCTTTGTTCAACTTTTCTTAAAAATCACACTTTCATGTGCCATTTGTTTTCTGCCGAGAGCCTGACTGATACACAACTGAACTTGAACTTATAATTCTAAAGTAATAGTCTAATTAAAATTTCTATTAAAAAATAAAACCTAGGGGACTTCCCTGGTGGTCCAGTGGTAAAGATTCCGCCTTCCAATGCAGGGGACGCGGGTTCAACCCCTGGTCGGGGAACTAAGATCCTACATGCCACGGGGCAACTGAGCCTGCTTACCGCAAACTACAGAGCCCACGTGTCCTGGAGCCCGCGCGCCACAACTTGAGAAGAGAAAACCCGCACGTCACAACTAGAGAGAAGCCCGTGCGCTGCAGCAGAGAGCCCACGCAGACAAACAAACAAATATTTAAAAAATCTAAACACACTAAAAATAAGGAATAACATTTATTTTTAATACATAGAAATGTTTCTGCTTTGGAAAAAAGAGTAGGGTGAAACTTAGCCTATGATGAGCATCTCTGAGGAATTCCAGAGCCTCAGAGAATAAACTTTTAATAATAGGATCTTCTAACAGAAAAATGGAATAAGGATTGATGATTGGGGTTGAAGAATACTACCAGTTTTTCCTCTACAGCATTCTGCACTGCTTAAACATTTTACAATGATAGTAAATTACTATACTGCTGTATAAATTAACAAAACTATTTTGAAAAAGCAGAGAAATATTATAAAAAAGAAAACAAAATAAAGAAACTAGATTCAGGTCAACTGAAAAAAGATTATTCATTGGGTTGACCAAAAAGTGCCTTTGTTTTTTAAGTAAAAATAAAAGACACATTTTTCATGTTCCCCAAGAACTTTGTTGAACAACGTATTCACCCTTTTGTTCTATTACCTTCTGCCATTTTTCAGGCAACTTCATAATTCCATCTTCCCAAAACTTTTACCTTTTTGAACAAAGAACTGTTCCAGGTGCCTTTTATAGTCTCCCAGGGAATTGAAAATTTTTCCGTTAAGAGAATTTTGTAAACATGGAAATCTGAAGGTGCAATGTCTGGTGAATACGGCTGATGAATCAGAACTTCCCAGCCAGGCTGTAACAGTTTTTGCCTGGTCATCAGAGAAACATGCGGTCTTGCGTTATCCTGATGGAAGATTATGCGTTTCCTGTTGACTAATTCTGGATGCTTTTCATCGAGTGCTGCTTTCAGTTGGTCTAACTGGGAGCAGTACCTGTTGGAATTAATCGTTTGGTTTTCTGGAAGGATCTCATGATAGAAGACACTCCCTTCCAATCCCACCATATACACAACATCACCTTCTTTGGATGAAGGAAGACTGGCCTTTGGTGTGGTTGGTGGTGGTTCATTTCACTTGCCCCACGATCTCTTCCATTCCGCATTACTGTACAGTATCCACTTTTCATTGCCCGTCACAATTTGTTTTAAAAACGGAACATTTTCATTACGTTTAAGTAGAGAATCGCTTGGGGAAGTACGGTCAAGGTTTTTTTTTTGCTTAACTTATGTAGAACCCAAACATTAAAGCAATTAACATAACCAAGCAGGGGCAAATGACTTTCAGTGCTTGATTTGGATATTCTGAGTATGTTGGCTACCTCCCGCGTGGTATAATGTTGATTGTTCTCAGTTAACGTCTCGATTTGATCGCTATCAACTTCAACTGGTCCACCCGACTGTGGAGCATCGTCCAGCGAGAAATCTCCAGCACGAAACTTTGCAAAACACTTTTGACACGTTCGATCAGTCACAGCACCTTCTCCATACACTGCACAAATCTTTTTTTTTCATTTCGGTTGCATTTTTACCTTTCTTGAAATAATAAAGCATAATATGCTGAAAATGTTGCTTTTTTTCTTCCATCTTTAATATTAAAATGGCTACACAAAAATTCACCAATTTTTAAAAATTAATTAATTTCTTTTTGGCTTTGTTGGGTCTTCATTGCTGCACGCAGGCTTTCTTTAGTTGTGGCAAGCAAGAGCTACTCTTTGTTGTGGTGCGCAAGCTTCTCATTGCAGTGGCTTCTCTTGTTGCAGAGCACGGGCTCTAGGCGCGCGGGATTCAGTAGTTGTGGCAGGCAGGCTCAGTAGTTGTGGCTTGCGGGCTCCAGAGTGCAGGCTCAGTAGTTGTGGCGCACGGGCTTAGTTGCTCCCTGGCATGTGGGATCTTCCCAGACCAGGGCTCGAACCCGTGTCTCCTGCATTGGCAGGCGGATTCTCAACCACTGCACCACCAGGGAAGCCCCAAATTCACCAATTCTGATAAGTCTTTTTGGAAAAATTAATTATTTATTTAATTAATTAATTTCTTTTTGGCTTTGTTGGGTCTTCGTTGCTGCGCGCGGACTTTCTCTAGTTGTGGTGAGCGGGAGCTACTCTTCGTTGCGGTGCGCGGGCTTCTCGTTGCGGTGGCTTCTCTTGTTGCGGAGCATGGGCTCTAGGCATGCAGGCTTCAGTAGTTGTGGTTCACGGGCTCTAGAGCGCAGGCCCAGTAGTTGTGGCGCATGGGCTTAGTAGCTCTGCAGCATGTGGGATCTTCCGGGACCAGGGCTCGAACCTGTGTCTCCTGCATTGGCAGGCAGATTCTTAACCACTGTGCCACCAGGGAAGCCCGATAAGTCTTCTTTTTTAAATGCACGCTGATATGACAGCTGTCACATACAATCTAACAAAATGTTTTTGAATGAAGTTAAAGACAACTAAGTGCTACTAGAGCCATTTACGGAAAAAAATGAATGAACCTTTTGGCCAACCCAATATATTCCTCGACTTTAACCAAAGCTCCTATACATTATACATATTTATTAACAACTTTCCCATCCATAAATAGGTCACAAGTTCCTTTACTTCCAAATAAGAAAAGGGAAACTAGTAGATGTTTGTGGAAATGTAAATTGGTGCAGCCACTATGGAAAAGAGTACGGAAAGTTCTTCAAAAAATTAAAGATAGCATATATCTACAACTGAAATGGTGTATATCACCTGTATTTTTTAAACTACATTTCTACATTTTAGAGAACAGAGATTTGAAACAAGATTTAGCAATTGAAAAATCATGTTCCTAACATACCTTAATAGCGCTCCATGACTGATTAGTTAGGAAGTCAACAGGACTCACGTACGCATATTCAACTGTGAACCGAAGCAGGAAATCCAATTCAAGAGGATCTATCTCTTTCTTTCTCAGCAAAATCTTGAGAGTACACAAAATTGAAAAGGTCATTTGGCTTGCATCAAAATCAAGGAAGCAGTCACTACTTGATAGATATGATCGAACAGGCAGAAGTAAGTCTTCTGAGAATTCCTATAGATATATATCTGTTCTGTAGTTGAAATAAGGAATCTTAGATTATGCTCATGATCTCAAAGTCTTGATTGGAAATCTAATAGCAAATAATTACGAAGCCTGGTTTATTTCAATTTTAATACCTGTGCCTATTAGCAGCATATTTGAAATATGCTTTCATATTTAGCCTTCTACTGTTAGATCAAACTTGTCTTGAAACTTGTTATACAAATTGAGAAAGCTTCAGATGACTATGGATTGAATTACTAAACAAAAGATAAAACTAGTATTGTAAGTTAGTCCTGGTACAGAAATTATATCCAATAAACTGCAAGATGTATAAAAGATTTTTCCTATATGTGAGATTATGTTGAGAAAAACTGGAAATTGTTGTAATACAGATACAACTAAACAAACACATCACGAACTGAAACTTTAGACATTTTGGTTACAGAACTGTTAAGGAGTCCACAGAACACTTGAGTGGAGGGCACAAATGAAATAGTTCTAATTTCCTCATAAAAACTGTAACACCTTATAAAATTAAGCAGGTAAAATGTTTGAGGTTTGTGCTATTTAAAAATTCTAGATATTTTCAAAATGCATTATGGGTGGTAATGTATCAAAATATTATTTTATTGGATAATTTTTCTTAATTCAATTTGATTTATTTCAACAAACAAGAAATTGTCCACATATATATGAAGCTTTGATTTATGTAGACTGTCAGTATTTCAGATAGATTATAAATTATCTAGATATTCTAAAAAGAAGTTTTAAATAGACGTGCACGCATGTGTATGCATGTCATGTTTTATCATCCCTGGTCCATTACTGTTCATGAATAATATGTATAAACACAAAAATTTCAGCAAAACCCACAAACAATCTGATTTAAAAATGGGCAGAGGCACTGAATAGGCATTCTACCAAAGAAGGCATACAAATGGCTGACAGATACATGAAAAAGTGTTCAACATCACTAATCATCAGAGAAATGCAAATCAAAACCACATGAGATATCACCTCACACCTGTTAGGATGGCTATTAGCAAAAAGACAAGAGATGACAAATGCTGGTGAGGATGTGTACACTGTTGGTGGGAATGTAAATTGGTGTAGCTACTATGGAAAATTGTATGGAGGTTCCTCAAAAAATTAAAACTACAACTATTACAGAATCCAGCAGTTCTACTTCTGGGTGTATATTCATAGGAAATGAAATCACTATCTCAAAAAGATATCTGTACTATGTTCATTGCAGCATTATTTACAATAGCCAAGACATAAAAACAACCTAAGTGTCCATATATGGATGAACGGATGAAGAAAATGTGGTATATATATGTGTGTGTGTGTGCATGTGTGTGTATAATGCATATATATGTACACACATATATACAATGGAATATTATTCAGCCATAAAAAGAAGGAAATCCTGTCATTTGCAACAATAAGGATGGACCTTTAGGGCATTATGCTAAGGAAAAAAGTCACACAGAGAAAGATAAACACTGTATGATCTCACTTTTATGTGGAATCTTAAAAAACAGAATCACAGATACAGAGAACAAACTGGTGGTTGTCAGAGGTGGGTGCTGAGGGGTGTAGAAATGGATGAAGCTAGTCAAAAGGTATAAACTTTCAGTTATAAGTCCTGGGATGTAATGTACAGCATGGTGACTATAGTTAACACTACTGTATTGTATATTCGAAAGTTGCTAAAAGAGTAAATCTTAAAAGTTCTCATCATGGAAAAAAAAATGTAACTATATATGGTGACGAATGTTACCTAGACTTATTGGGTAATCATTTCATATACATATACATATATAAGATCATCATTGAACACATAATACATTATGTGTCAATTATATCTCAATAAAATTGGGAGAAAATTAAAAAGAAATATTTCGTTTTGTAATGCATTACTCCTGTTTATCACATACATTATAAAATGATTACACCCATATATTACTTTTTTAACCCAAAGGAATCTATTAATACCAAAAGTATTGAAAGAAGTGCTAATTTATCACTATTAACAGCAGGTATTTTATTTCATTATATTTATTTTTTTAACATCTTTATTGGCATATAATTGCTTTACAATGTTGTGTTAGTTTCTGCTTTATAACAAAGTGAATCAGCTATATGCATACACATATCCCCATATCCCCTCCCTCTTGCGTCTCCCTCCCACCCTCCCTATCCCACTCTTCTAGGTGGTCACAAGGCACCGAGCTGATCTCCCTGAACAGCAGGTATTTTAAAATGCCTTCTTTGAGCAAGGCACTTGGGAGGACACAAAAGAAATGATATCTTTCATCACGATTTGAACTGATAGAAAAAGTTATACAGTAAATGAACTAATAAAAGGACCACATTCTTATTTCATCTAGGAATGTGGTCCTCAATGTTTCTTTCTCATCACGGGCACTTTTATTTAAACAGGACCTATTGCAGAAGTCCACATCAAAAAGAGTAAAAGGGTAGTCGGTCTCACTGAAGGTAGGAGTGTGAAATGTGGAGCTCCCTTCACCCATTCACTGTTTTTTAAAGGGGCTCTGAAAATCTCCTAGGAGCACTCAGATCTGGAAAGCTGAGCTTGAGATTCTCTCCAAGGAACTCCCCGGTAGTACCTGGGAGGTGTGTACAGGACCTGGGAAGGTGAGGCCAATGTCTCATTGACCTGTTTTTCAGGATGACAGCTGATGTGGCTGCCCAAAGCGCAAACCCACCCAAACCGATGCACCCTGACCTACTAGCAGGTTGTCACATGCCCAAGTTCCCTCTGGGAAATGGAAACTCTCCTCATGCTGCGAAGAGCTTCCAAAAAAACTTCCCTTCAGCAGCAGTACATAATAAACAGAGATGCGTGACTTTGGTTCTGGGGCTGCTTTTGAGTGACTGATTTCCTTACCTGAAAAGCCATCTGGGACAGGAAGGTGAGCTTGTCCTTCTCAAACAGCGCCTGGCTGGTGTAGAGGAAGACGGCGTGGGTGATGCTCTCGGTCAGGACTGAGATGCGTCCCGGCGTGTCCTCCACCTTGTCAGCCTGCTCGATGGCTCTGTGGAACAGCGTGTTGAAAGCCTGGGGAATACAAGTGACCGTTAAAGGGTGACAACTGGTGGCTGGAGGTCTAGCTAGTCTCAGGCACACAGGCTACAGTTTATCTATGGGGAGAGAGAACAGGACGGGTTTTTACAAGGATTCTATGAGCTCTTAGAACAGCTTCCGGCACATGGTAAGTGCTCATTGAAAGTTTGCTGCCATTACTATTATTTTTAACATTATTTCATAAAATCTACCCACATTTCCTCCTTAACCAATTGAATTGCACTGTCCTCTCTTCTTCTACCCATGCGCTTTTAAAAAATTTATATTTTTACTTTTAATTGTGGTAAAATACTCAAAGTGTAAATTTACTGTCTTAATAGTTTTAAGTGTACCGTTAAGTAGTATTAAGTATTTTCACATTGTGGTACAACCAATCTCCAAAATGTTTTCTTCTTGAACAACTGAAACACTGTTCAACAACTCATTTAAAAAACTCTTTTAATTATAACTGCCTATTCCCTCTCCCCCCAGCCCTTGGCAATTACTGTTCCACATTCTGTTTCTATAAGTTTGACTGCTCTAGATACCTAATACAGTGGAATTACATAGTATTTGTCTTATTGTGACAGGCTTGATTCACTTAGTATAATGTCTTCAACATTCATCTATGTTGTAGCATGTGTCAGAATTTAGCCTTCCTTTTTAAGGCTAAATAATATTCCATTGTGTGTATGTACAACATTTTATTTACCTGTTCATCCAGTGATGGACATTGGGTTTGCTTCCACCTTTTGTCTGTCGTGAATAATGCTATGATCATGGGTGTACAAACATCTCTTTGAGACCATATTTCAATTCTTTTGGGTATATGTCTAGAAGTGGAAATGCTGAATCGTATGGCAATTTTTTTAAAAGAACTGTCATATTGTTTTCCAAAGTAATTGCACCATTTTACAATCCTACCAACAGTTCACAAGGGTTCCAATTTCTCCAGATAGTTGCCAACACTTGGTATTTTCTTTCTTTCTTTTTCTTTTCTTTAATATTGTAGCTATCTTAATAGTTGTGAAATGGTATCTCATTGTGATTTTGATTTGCATTTTCCTAAAGATTAGTGATGTTGAGCATCTTTTCAAATGCTTGTTGGTCATTTGTATGTCTTCTTTGGAAAAATGTCTATTCAAGTTCTTTGCCCATTTTTTAACAGGTTATCTTTTTGTTTCTGTTATTCCACCCATGTACTTTTGTGATCCCCTTTGATTATCTTTTTCCTTTTAAAATCACTCAATATTTCTTTCTTACTCCATTGTATGCCTTGGTAACAATGAGGCTGAATAGATTTTTACATATATCTATATATATTTAAATACATAGGTAAATATATCCAAATATCTATATCTATAAACAGATATAACATAAAATATTAAATTTTTTGACTGGTGGACAGGGACCTAAGACCACAGACTGATTGGTCTTGAATTATGTATATTTGACTGAAAGTAAAACCCTACAATGACAGACATATAGTAAATATTGGTAAGAAGGTATTAACAAAGTACTCATTTAATATTTACATTTTAAAATCAAATTTTAATTTATAAAAAATAAAATGCACCATTAAGTATACAGATCGAGTTTTAACAAATGTATATACTTCCGTAACAATCACTGCAATCAAAATGTAGAAACGTTCTATTCATGTCACCCCCCCAGAAGTTCTCATGTGCCTCTCTGCAATCCATTCCCACCATGATACCTACCCCTGCCCACTGCTGAATGTTTCTGTCACACCAGATTCATTTTAGGATCATATAAGTATGTACTTGTAGTACTTTGTTTTTGAGTGGACATATGTTTGCATTTCCTTTGGGTAAATACTTAGAGTAAAAATTTTAGGATCATCTTGTAAGTGTATGTATAACTTTATGAGAAACTAACAAATTGTTTTCCAAAATGGTTTTAACACTTTGCATCCCCACCAGCAACATGAAAGAGGTGCAGTACCACATTGGTGCTAACACTTGTTACTGACAGTCTTGTAAAATTTTAGCCATTCTATTGGGTATACAGTAATACGTCATTCTGCTTTTACTTTGCATTTCTCTGATGACTGCTGAGCATCTTCAAAATGTGCTTAGGGGCAATACTTATGTCTTAGTATACATGCACAAACCTTTCTATTTTTTTAATTGCATTGTCTTACTATTGAGTTTTCTATTCTGATATAAGTTCTTTGTTAAATATGTGTATTGGAAATAACTTACTGGTCTATGGCTTGTCTTTTCATTTTCTTCATGTCTTTTCAAGACGATAAATTTTTAATTTGATAAGGTTCAATTTATCAATTTTTTTCTTTCTCTGGTATCCTAAGAATAAATCTTTGCCTAACCCAAAACCCGAACATTTTCTTCTATTGTTCTCCTAGAAATTTTATAGTTTAGCTTATTCATTTTGAGCTCATTTTGTATATAGAGTAATGTAGTGGCTGAGGTTCATTTTATTCCAAGTGGATATCCAGTCGTCCCGGCACCACTTGTTGTAAAAACTGTCCCCTCCTCATTGAATTGTCTTGGCATTCACTGCGAAAAATCAGTTGACCATACATTTGTGGGTCTGCTTCTGGACTGTCTATTCTGTGCCATTGATCAGTGTATTTTTCTTTAGGCCAATCAGTGTAATAAGTCTCAAAATCATGTACTGTAAGTCTTCCAAATTTGTTCTTCTTTTTCATTATTTAGTTATTTTTAAATCCTTTGCATTTCTACACAAATTTTAGAATCAGTTTGCCAATTTCGACAAAAAAAGGCTTCTTGGATTTTGATTAAGACTGAATTAAAACTGTAGATTAATTTGGAGAGAACTGAAATCTTAATAATATTGACTGTTCCAAGCCATAAACATGGTCTCTCTCACCATTTAGTTAGACCTCCTTTAATTTTCTTAACCATGTTTTGTAGCTTTTAGTATGCAGATTTGTATTTGTTTTGCTAAAATTATCCCTAAGAGTTCCAAGATTTTGGAAGCTATTGTAAATAGTATTGAGGTATTACTTTTTATTTTTCAATTGTTTGTTCCTCATATATAGAAATACAATCCTGCCATCTTGCTAAAAACTCACTTCAGCTTTTTTGTAGGTTTCTTATGATTTTCTACATACATGGTCAGGTCATCTGTGGAAAAAAAAAGACAGTTTTTCTCCTTCTTTTAAAATTTCTGTGTCTTTTATTGTATTACTTCACTGGCTATAACCTCCAGTGCAGTACTGAATAGAAGTGTTAAGAGAAGACATCATTATTTTGTTCCTGATCTTAGGGGAAAGCATTCAATTTTTCAACATTAAGTATAATGTTAGCTGAAAATTTTTACAGATGCCCTTTATCACACAGAGAAGTTACCATCTATTCCCAGTTTGCTCAGTTTTTATTTTTTCTTTTTTAACCAGGTGTTGAAATTTGTCAAGGTCTTTGTCTGTATCCATTGAAATTATTATATGATTTTTCTCTTTTTTATTCTATTAATATGAAGAATTACATTGTGTGGTTTTTTAATGTTTAATCAACTTGCATTCCTGGCATAAATCCCACTTGAGCATAATAGATTATGCTGGCGGGGGGCTGCTCTGTAGTTTTCTTTCCTTGTAATACCTTAGTCTAGTTTTGGTAGTTGAGTAGTCCTGGGCTGTTTTATTTTTCTCCTACCCTGCAGCTGTTCTAAAATCCAACCCCACTGTGCTTCTCAGAATTTCTGCACGTGTTTCACATTACTAGACACTTGCTAGTTATTCTTGACTCTTCCATTTTATTATTGCCCATATCCAATCCATCTCCAAGGGATGATTATTCTAGCTTCAAACCATAAGTCTATTTTCACTTCTGAGTCTTCTGCCGTCATGGCAGTCACCTGCTTATAGCCTTTCAATGGCTTCTTTTTGCCCACACGTTGTAATCCAAACTCCCCAGCATAGACATCATGTGATCTAGACCCTCCTACCTCTCAGGACTCATGTCTTGCCATCTTCTCCCTCACTCATTACCCTCCAGCCACATAGATTCATTCACCTGGAATCTCGACAACTCTTTCCTGTCTCACACATCCTTTTTTTCTCCAAACACTCTTTACACAGCCAAATCCTATGTAAACTTTAGGAATCAGCTATAATCTCACTTCCTCTGAGGCCTTCCCTGAGCCCCCAGTAAAACAGCCCCTCCATCCCTACTGTTCTCTCACATTGTATTTGTCACTTTTATACACACACACATCCACATATCTCCACTCATATCTGTGTTTTCCAAACTGTACACTCAGTAACCAGCACAGCATCTGGCACTATGATTGATCTCAATAGCTATTTGTTTAAAAACTGAATGATAGAATGAATGAATACTGCCCAGAGGCAGAATGGTACAAAGTAAAGAGCATGGGCTTTGGAATCAGCCTTGGGTTCAAATCCTGACTCTTACAATTATGAAATGTGAATTCTTCGGCAATTTATTTAAAATCTGAACATGTTAGTTTTTTAAATAGGGATAAAATACTTTAATGGGATGTTTCAGGCATAAGAATGAACCAAAGTATGAAAGTGCCTTGCATGTAACAGTGGCTCAATCAATAGTTATTCTCACTTTTTATCCCTCTATACCAAAATAAAATGCGAAATCTTTTTATGAAACATGTACACTTTCATAAGGAAAGTAGAGGAGCCTCCAGGAGAATTCCCTTATATATATTAAACTCCTTAAGACTCTGCTTAAGAACAAAAACTATGTACTGTGGTGTTGCATAGTTTAATTATCTCAAAGCCTTATTGAAAATTATAAATGAAAGTTACTGAGAAAGTGAGGATTTTTTCTTGGTCTTGTTTTTGTTTTGCTAGCTAGGTCCTGGAGACTCCTTACTGGATGCAGTGATTGCTTAAAAATAGATTCTAAACTTCCAGAAACAAGTTGAACTCCTCAAGTTTAAATTTTTTCTTAGCCTAGTCATCATTACCTTCAAAGAGAATTGATAGATGGGGTTGATTTTTCTGAGGTCGTTAATAACAAAATAAAGCAGAGATGCTCTTGCTGCCACTGGTCTGTAACATTGTCGGGCCTCGTTGATTTTTCTTTCATTTTCTTTAGCTTCAATCACCTATGGTGGGATCAGACAACATAAGTAACTTACTCGTCATATTGTCTATGTGATGGAAGGGACATATCTGAAATGAGAAACTAGTAGTATTAAAACAGATAACATGTATGGCATCTCTGTGCCTGGGCTTTTCTAAAATCATAAAATTCATATTTTAAAATAATCTTTTTATAAGCTGAGTTTTAAGTGAGAATGGACATAACTCTAGCTATGTTAATGATTACAGAGTAAACAAACCTGACTGTTTTTGGTTCTACAGAATTTATTCCGAGTAATGTCACCTTCCTGCCTCCCCTCTCTCTTTCAGGGGTTAATAACCCAGCTATATCACCTCCCAGGGATAGCTCTGAAAAGTCTGCTGGGTCAATTCAATGCCAATGACTTCATTAGTCAACAAGGTATACAAAAGCAGCCAAGGTCAGTAAAATATCCAACAGCCGTGCTTACTGAAAAGCCTTTATAGAAAGGCTCTCGTGACTGTCTACTTCTGACTTTGCACCAGATCACCCACAGGCTCATATAGTTGCATTTAGTTTATCTTTGTATTAGCCTCTGGGTACATTCAGAGAGATAATTAAACACACACACCATCATCAACTAACATATTCATTTTTATTCAAGACACAAACCTCTTCTATCTAGGACTACTGCTGGTCCTACGGCTTTATAAGATACAGTGTTTGTCCAACCTTTTTTTATAGACTTGATTCATCATACTTGTATGTAAAAGGAAATAAAGAAAATGTAGAGCAGACAGGGAAGTCCCGACATGGCAATATATTAGGAAGATAGGAAGAGACATTTTCAGAGACAATTAGAAGTTAACTTCAAAGCTAAGACCTAATTTACTTAATTGCTCTAATCTTTACCATTTTAGGAGCCACCTAGAATTCACTTACTTAAAAGGATAGCGTAATCTGGGATTCCATTTCCTCGCTTAAACTAAGACAAATATATTGGGTGTGTGGTGACACAGCCTTGGCTGGGTAATTAATAGATTACTTAGTAATGAGGATACCCCAGAAAGCAAATGAGGGATCCTCTCATTTTGAAACATCAGCATTTTAAGGGCTGGTGGCCACTTGTGAACGTCCAAAGTGCATGCGTAAGGCACACTGGGACACATGTTGGACGTTCAGCAGGAAGTCTACTAAATGAACATTTTTTCTAGCTTTTAGGAAATGTCACTTTCCCGGGGGAATAATGCATTTGAGAGCAGCAGGAGATCACCCCTTGCTCAGTCTCCCAGCACTGAAGGCCTGTAAACAAAACTTCAACTCTAAGTATTTCTCTAAAATGTACAACAGCCCAGGAAGCCTGTGGTGAGACTGCAGGATGTCGGTTTCCCAAAGGAGGCTAAGCCTTTTAAGATTTTAGACTACATAAGCCAGCAGGGCCCAATTTTCTTCAAATTTAGTCACTCAGGAAAAAAATAATAGCCTGACAGAGTCTAATCTGAAAGATTGGATCTTTGTTGTGTTAGGAGAAGCGCAAGTTCAACCACCTCTATCTCCATTCAGAACCCCACACAGTCCACTTTTTAAGGGCAGCTTATGAAAAGACCTGAATTCCACAAAGTGTCAGTACTCTTAGAGAATGGCCAAGTTGGATTACATTTTCACCCCGAGCACTTCATTCAAATAGGGCATTAAACCTCACCAGGCAGCCTTTGCCTTTTCCTACCTTGCACTCTACCTCCGCCGCGGTGGCCTTTGCTCTCTCCAGGCTCTCTACCAGTTTGGTGTCATCTAGAAAGCTCCCCTCTGCCGCAGAGAGACGCAGAAGGAGGTCGTCCTCCAGATACTTCAGCTCTATCTTAAAGTCATTTTGGTGCTTTGTCAAAACCAACTAAGGCAAACCAAGCAAAATGTGAGAAAGGTGATTAAATTCATGTTTTTAAGCAGAGTTTCCTTAATCATCAATTTCATGGAATCATATATAATAAAACACACTTAGCATTAAAATTGTACTAATCAAAATTTTTAAAAATTCTTTAAAAAAACATTCAGAAGGCATGGTAAGAGCTGGTTGCACTTCAGGGTCCAGAGCATGACCATATATCATATCATTCATTTAACCTATAGGAAGAAACTTCTGGTTTCTGCTTCAAATTGAAAGAGAGAAAAGTCATTATTTCCATCCTCACACAGGAAAAAAGCTAAACATAACAGCCCTTACTTAGCCATCAGAGAACATCAGAGGTCACAGGGCAACTGTCACCCTGAAAACTACAGAGATGGGCGGATACAGACAATCACGGGTTCTCAGGAACATTTAAGTAGTAATCAACTAATTCCTGGAGGCAGAGCTTGAGAGTTAAAAACTCCTGGGGGCCCAGGCAATCTCTTAGGGAGAGGAAGCCCGGGGAAGATTCCTCTATAACCTGGGCAGAGAGAAAGAGAGTCCTCTCTACCCTGATCAGAGGAAGAGACAGCTCTCTACCCTGGGCAGAGGGAAAGAGATCCCTCTCTTCCTTCTAACCTTCCAGGGCACGTACCTGCTTCTCTAGCCCTGCTTTCCATGACTAGTATGCGTCTTTGCTTGCCCTAGTCACCTGCATCAAACAAGACCTACAACGAGCCCATCTCCTGTGGCACAATCCTAACTACTTATCAGAAGTACCCTTGAGTTGCTACTTGACTGTTCAGATACACCCTCATTTTTCTCAGTTAGAATGAAAGATCCTGGAGGGCAGGCATCCCATCTTACACTCCTGTGTCTGGCACTATAATCTGTGCACTGAATAAGTGTTGGGGGGATGATTTCATAATTTTTACCTTAAGTTTCTCCAAATCTGGCCTTTCAATACTGACAACCTCTGCCAGCAGCTGGGCTTCCAGACCATCTTCTGTGACCGTGAAATTGAGGAGGGTTGTCTGAGCTTGCAATTCTGGCTTATAGTGAGGATTTGCCAGTTTTGTGTGAAGGATAAGACGAAAGTTGCGGTTAAATTCACACTCTTTATCCCCAATCTTGATATACCTAAAGGGGGCATAACAAAGACAGTCTGGAGCCTCTCATGCACCATAACTGATATGAAGGTGTCACTCCATTCCTGTATTCTAGTAATGTATATAGGCCGTAAAACCAGGTGATTCATGATTCTTCATCTACTCTCCGTTTCCCTAAAGTGTAAGAGGAATAGGAATTATCTGCGAAACCTCTATATGATTAAGTTTCTTTACGTGGAAAACGGTGATAATAGTAGTACTCACCTCATAGTGTCACTGTAACAATTAAATACAATAAATCATATAAAAAATCTATAACAGCAAATACTAACTTTATTTACTATATTATGCTTTCTGTGATTAACCTTATATTAAACATTGTTGTTCTTTAAGGATAAACTAAAATGAGTATGTATGCATTTATGTGTGTGTATGCGTATATATGTGTGTATATACACACACACGTAAAATTTATGTACATGAAAAATACACATATACTTGTCCTTAAACATGCTTAATTTAAGCCACTTAAAATTAGGCAGAAGTGATTCTTTTTTCTAAGCCCCTGTCATGTGACTATGAGTAATGGTAGCAAAAAAAATTTTTCAATAAAAATAAAAAACATACAAATCCCTTGGGCACTTTACCCAGTCCTAATACTTTTGGCACTGGCTCAGAAGCAAAGTTTAGGAAGCCTGTTGTGTGGGATGCACACACAGCATTCTTGCAAGCTCCGTCTCACACAGGGGTGGGCTCTCAGCGGCAATGCTTCTTTTTGTGTCCCTGTGCCTCCGGCCACGGGGACCCAGGAGCAGGTACTTCATCTGAGCTGTTCCAACCAGAGTAACCTTTCCTGGGATTTAGGATTGGGACAGAGAGAAGGGAGAGTTGGAATTGGAGCCTCTAAGCTTGTGATGAAGTCACTCTGTCTTGCTGGTGAACCAAGCAGCAGAGAAAGACCGTCCTGGTTGCCCAGAAAAGAAAAAGTAAACCAGTATTCAGATGAAAGAGTAACACAAAGGAAGCATGTTCTGGGCTTCCAGGTCCCCTCTTCCTTGAGGCCTGGCTGCATCTTCCCCTCAGTTGCCATGGCACCCGGCAGCCTCCTAATAGTCTCTGTTTTGCTTCACCTGGATAGATGTGGTTCCTGTAATTGCAAGCAAAGCTATGAATGAATGCAGTCTCCCCTGCCGAGGGGAGGGCCTGATTTTTCTCTACCTCAGATGCTGGTAGCTAATCCCTAAAGATGTTATCACCTGGGCTCCCTTGCCCTCCGGGTTTTGGATGGGCTTGGCCAATGGAAGAACTGGCCGGAGACAGCAGTACAGGAGGAGAGAGAGGTCCAGCGGAGCTTGCCAGCTTCAGGGCCGTGGTCTGGTGAAGGCTATGTCCTGCTATGACCCGTTCCACAGCTCTGCTTAGAGGACCTACTAATACCTTCAGGCCTAGAGGCAGTAACGGCTTCCCACTGCTGCAAATCCTATGTAGCCTTAACACCTCTACTGGGTCCCTTTACCCTTTGCTCTGCAAATTCTTTTTGTAAATAGTCACTATGTTAACTCTATCAAACAATTCCAGCCTACTTTGTGGTCTTTTTCCTGCCAGGAACCTGCTATGAGGCTCTAGCCAAGGGGAAGTTATTTTTTCACTCATGCATCAGACAGACAGAACCCATGAACGCTGGAACTTCTCAAATTCTTCCAAAAAGTGGCCTGAACTGCGTTGGAGTGAAAATTCATCTAAGGACCCTGGGAGAATGGCTGAAGCAAGGAGTATCTTCTCAGTCTCCTATTTTACCTTAAATACTTACTAAAATTCTGAATTCTTCCCTATTTAGTGTATATTTTCATTATAGAGGTATCATCATGGCAATGATAAGAATGTTACCCAAAGCCCATATTGTTTTTAATTTAAATATAGTGTTTTAAATAATCATGAGGGGAAAAAATGACTACTTATCTCACTGACTTATGGGAGAGATGTTATCTTCCTAAATTTATCAACTTTGGTAAATTGGATCAATTCAAAAGAAAGACACTGTATAATAAGTTCAGCATTCAGGCAATGCTGAATCCTCTTTACTAAAATGTCACAATGTTTGCAATAACTCTTTTTAAACTTGAGGAGAGATACTCAGAATGCCCTAATGTGATAATATTTTAGGCTGCTGTTGGTGGATGTTTCATAACTGTCTTGCTCTGAGATGAAGTCTCTTGCGTCAAATAGTGAGGAAAGGGTACCTGATACACTGGCCACTCTATTTGACTAGGGAGATTTTTATAAAACAATTTTAGTGTGTAAAGATTATTTAAAAATCATAGTTTTTTAAAATCACTAAAGCTTTAATCACTAAATCACTCAATCACTGAAGCTTTCATCATCACAGCTAAGAATCTCAAAAGAGTGATCAGATTCATGACCTATTGTCTACATCCATTTCTCAACTTTTGTTTCCATTGTAGTGATCCTATATTTCAACAAAAACTTTCACAGCTCTCCACAAACCTATGGACAATTAATCTTCGACAAAGGAGGCAAGAATATACAATGTGGAAAAGACAGGCTCTTCAGCAAGTGATGTTGGGAAAGCTGGACAGCTACATGTAAATCAATGAAGCTAGAACACACCCTCACACTATACACAAAAATAAACTCAAAATGGCTTAAAGACTTAAATATAAAACAAGACACCATAAAACTCCTAGAAGACAACATAGGCAAAACATTTCTCCGACATAAATCATACCAATGTTTTCTTAGGTCAGTCTCCCAAGGCAACAGAAATAAAAACAAAAATAAACCACTGGGACCTAATCAAACTTACAACTGTTGCACAGCAAAGAAAACCATTAAAAACAGTGAAAGAAAAAAAACCCTACAGAATGGGAGAAACTATCTGCAAACGATGCAACAGACAAGGGCTTAATCTCCAAAATATACAAACAGCTCATACAACTCAGCAACAACAACAAAAAACCAAACAACCCAATCGAAAAATGGGCAGAAGACCTTAATAGACATTTCTTCAAAGAAGACATACAGATGGCCAGTAGGCACATGAAAAGATGCTCAGCATCACTAACTATTAGAGATATGCACATCAAAACTACAATGAGGTACCACCTCTCATCGTCAGAATGGCCATCATTAAAAAGTCTACAAATAACAAATGCTGGAGAGGGTGTGGAGAAAAGGGAACCTTCCTGCACTGTTGGTGGGAATGTAAGTTGGTGCAGCTACTATGGAAAACAGTACGGAGGTTCCTCAGAAAACTAAAAATAGAACTACCGTATGATCCAGCAATCCCACTCCTGGGCATATATCTGGATGAAACTATAATTCAAAAAGATACATGCAACCCTATGTTCATAGCAGCACTATTCACAACAACCAAGGCATGGAAACAACTTAAATGTTCATCGACAGATGAATGGATAAAGAAGATGTGGTACATATATACAGTGGAAAACTACTCAGCCATAAAAAAGAACAAAATAATGCCACTTGCAGTAAAATGGATGCAACTAGAGATTATCATACTAAGTGAAGTAAGTCAAAGAGAGAAAGACAAATACCACATGATATAATTTATATGTGGAATCTAAAATATGGCACAAATGAACCTATCTACAAAACAGAAACAGACTCACAGACATAGAGAACAGATTTGTGGTTGCCAAGGGGACGGTGGGGAGGGAGAGGGATGGACTAGGAGCTTGGGGTTAGCAGATGCAAACTATTACATTTAGAATGGATAAACAACAAGGTCCTACTGTAGAGCACAGGAAACTATATTCAGTATCCTCTGATAAACCATAATGGAAAAGAATATGAAAAAGAATATATATGTATAACTCAATCACTTTGCTCTACAGCAGAAATTAACACAACATTGTAAATCAACTATACTTCAATAAAATTTAAAAAAAAATCTTTCACAGGTTTTGGTTAAGTGTCCAAGCTTGAAAAATCTTCCCAACAAGCTACTTTGGAAGCCTTTTTTTTTTATTAAGTTGAATGGTGAAGTCTTCAAGTTTTGGTTTGTTTTCACTTAGGACTTCCTAGTGTTTAATTTTGTTCCAGAAGGAAAAAAAAGCTTAATTCAGGTGGCAACCCTCTTCTAAGCCACTATATCTGTACAATACATACTTCCCTTAAAAAAAAAAAAAAAAAAAAAGATCAAAAAAAGAGTATTCACATCACCGTTAAAATGAAACATTGAGAACAGCAAGAGATAAATGAACTACAGGCCAATTGTTAAAAGTGAACCAAGGAGTGGCTGCTAGTTAACACTTTTGCACATATCTTCCAGTTGATATCATGCTCATTAAGATAATCTTTACCTTATAATTTCTTCAGTTATTTGTTTTTAATCATGAAACATATTGCAACCAAATACTCACTCACTCAGCAAGCAGTTACTGAACACCTACACAGTGCCAGCCTGTCAGAGAGTCTTCTAGACACCGGGGCTTATAATCGTTACCAAAACAAGCATGGTCTTTCCTCTAACATTATTACTTACTCTCTCATAATAGGTATATGACTACAACATTTTACATATTGATTCATTTATTCTTTTACTTATCCAGTTCAATAAATAAATATGTATTAAGTGCCTACAATGTCCGGTCATATAAAGATCAAAGATCTGCCCAATTAAAAGAAAGCAAAGGATCTGAATAGATACTTCTCCAAAGAAGATCTACAAATGTCCAATAAGCACCTGAAAAGATGTTCAGCATCATTAGTCATCAGGGAAATGCGAATCAAAGCCACAGTAAGGTGCCAGTTCACACCCACTAGATGGTTATTAAACAAAACAAAACACTGACAAGAACAAGTATTGGTGAGGATATAGAAAAATTAGAACCCTCATACACTTCTGATGGAAATGTAAAATGGTGCAACCAATTTGAAAACCAGTTTTCAGTTTCTCACCATCTTAAACATAGAGTTACCATGTAACCCAGTGATTCTACTCCTAGGTACATGCTCAAAAGAATGGGAAGTGTATGTCCCTACATAATTTGTACACAAATGTTCACAGCTGCATTATTCATAATTACCAAAAGGTGGAAACAACCCACTGCCTGTAAACTCATGAATGGATAAACAAATTGTGTTGTATCCAAACAATGGAATATTACTCAGCCATAAAAAGGAAAGAAGTACTGATACATGCTACAACACAGATGAACCTTGAAAACAAGTGAAAGAAGTCAATCACATGTAAGTCCACATATTGTATGATTCTATTTATATGAAATGTCCAGAATAGGTAAATCAATAGAGATGGAAATCAGATTAGTGTTTGCCTAGGGATTTCAATTCTAAAATTGACTGTGGTAATGACTGCTCAATGCTGTGAATACACTAAAAACCACTGAATTGCCCACTTTAAATGATTAAGTTGTATGGTATGTGAATTACACCTCCATAATGGTGTTACCAAAAGAGAACAAAAATGAACAACAATCTAACAAAAGGTCAGTCACTTACATTTGAGCTTTTATCAATCTGTAAGGTAAGTAACTGTGTTAATTATAGTTTCTCAGAGGTTCAGTCTTGACTTTTGAGAGTAGTGAGGTGTGTTACAGGATGGTCTTAATTGATAAGGACACCTTTCTTAGTCAATTTGCTTCTTTTTGACTGAAGACATATTCAACTGTATCTACATTGACAGCACCATCAAAATTTCTCCCATTAATGGAGCTTTCCTGTCCAAGGGTTTCCAAAATTGATCTTGCAAACAGCTTTGAGAAAATCTTTCTTTGCTAGTGTCATTCACTATATTACTATTGGCCTAGATTTCAAGACTTCCATGATTGGCTTTTAATGGAAATTTCAAGAGTGATGGTTTCATGTAATTATTGCCTGGGGTTTTCACACATAAGCCATTCCAAAGTTTGTACTCATTTACATCTCCACAGTAACAAAACTCATACTTTAAAATAAACCTCTGTGTACGTTGTCTTGTGATTTTCTGACTACTGCTCCATCTTGGTTTGAATTCATTCCTCCCTCGTGTAGTGACTCTGAGAAATGCCAGGTCTATCACGACCTTCCATGATTTCACATTGAATTTGCTTATGAATTTTCACTGGGTTTTGATTCACATCTCATAAACTTCAGTTTTTAACCACTATAACCTCTATCCCCAGATGAAAAAAGAATTTAAACATTTTTTTCACTTGAAAAATGTACATTTAAATGAACACTGAATGAATCAAGTCCAGTATTTTCACTACTGTTGTCTAATGGGACAGCTCACTGTGGCAGGGTTAGGAACTGCGGTACGCAGTCAATTCAGATTTGAGGTGTGTGCAGTGGGTGGGGATGGAGAGGGTACTTGAGAATCAAAACAAGCCCCTAGCAAGAAGGCTAACATATTCTACTGTACAGCACAGGGAACTCTGCTCAATATCCTGTAAGAACCTAACTGGGAAAAGAATCTGAAAAAGCATAGATACATGTATATGTATAACTGAATCACTTTGCTGTACACCTGAAACTACCGCAACATTGTAAATCAACTGTACTCCAGTGTAAAATAAAAAGTTAAAAAAAAAAACCCAGATGACTAACATATTTGAAAGTCAGAGGTGTTCAGGCCTCATGGAGAAATCCCTGTAGAGAAGGTGGAGAACTCTTTCTGTAAATGGCCGGAGAGTAAGTATTTCAAGCTTTGTCAGCCACATACGTCTCTGCCATATATGCTTCTTTATGACAGCTCTTTGAAACCATCCTCAGCTCCTGGGCCACACATCAAGACAGGCTGCTTGCCCATCGCCACGCTAGAGGGTCCACCAGTTAGTGGTATCAGCATAATCTCCTCTCAAAGCAACAGCAGCTAATCCCACTGGACTACCCAGTAACAGCAAGTTACAATTTTTCCGGTTAGCCACTACACCTAAGCGTGCCTCCCTCTCTAGGTTTCTGAGAAAAAAAAAGTGAGGGACTGGCCAATAGGAGCATGAGGTTCTGACAATTTTGCTTCTGGGTGCAGGTGACAATAACTTTTAACTCATCAACGATGCATTAAACCAAACATCTCAGTTAAAGCCACACTCCATAAGGTGACCGAGAGATGATTCTACAGTTCTAAACCTCCCTTGCATACCTACATATGCCCTGAGGCATTCACATACCCCAGTTTGAGAACCAGAAATCCATCTGCTAGAGGGACAGAGCTGACTTTCTCTGTGAAGAGACAGTTAATCGGGGAACTTGCTGTGCTGATGGCAAAGAGAAGGATATCTGCCTATAAAACTGGTTTTCTATTTTGCTCTGAAACATTATTTTATAGGTTTACATTTCCCAGGGATAGTAAATTATCCTCAATTGGGGGTGTTTATGATCTATGAAAGGCAAAAACTACATAATGACTCAGTGGGTTTTGTCATTGCTGCTAGGTTAATTTTTGGTTAATCTCCGATCTGGGAAAAATAAACTGATGGCTAGTGCTCTCTCTTGACCTGAAGGATCCAAAAAACAACGGAGTTAACCAGAGGGGTGGGAAAAGCAAACAATCACTGTGTTGTTTCTGTGAAAGACAGGAGTCCAGAGTTTGTAACTTCTAGAACACAGCAGGCAGCTCCGAGAGCTTGAAATTCAAAGCCAAGGAGAAGCAACAGCAGGTGGGAAGGGCAACCTGAAACTCGGACCTCTTCTCTCTTCGAGCTATTCTGTAAAAGCAGTAGTTCTTAACCCACCCTCCAGCTCCACGTCGCCCAGGAACAGGACTCGGGCCCCTGACACTGCATCACAGTGAGAAGCAAGCAGGGCAGGGGTCTCTGAATGTGGGCTGGAATCGCTCCCAGAGGGTTTTTACTCATCCCTCCAAGGGACTGAGCTCCTCCTGCCCCCTTTTCTCTCTGGCTGAGAAGTGCTGGTTTGGACATGACAGACTGATTATATGAACTCGCAACTGAAATAAAATGGGTTTTCCCAGTAAAAACACCATATTTTAATTGGATAGGACAGAGAGTGAGCCGTCCACATTCTGTCTCACCTAGTAATTTTAGAGCCAGAAAGGCCCCTAGAGATCATTCAATGGATTCTTTTTTATGGACCTAAAGAGTTTATGATTTGTCCAAGGTCATATAGCTTAGTGGCAGAGCTGGGGCTGGAACCTGGGTCTCTAGACTCCTAGTAGAAAGTTCACTGCATCCCATTGCAGGGTAATTTGCTCTGTTTGATGATAACAGCTTGCAACCCTGGCCTCTGTCGACCTGTCTGACCACTGATCACAGGAGAGTACTGAGAGAATATGACTGACTCAGTAACAATCAATGACCACTAGAGAAAAAAAATATAAAGACACAGCTCAGAGGACATGCCCTGCTGATCTTTGGCTAGACATGCTGTCCTTGTTTATAAAGGAGACTAGCACTCATTATCGAGGTGCCCAGCCTGAACCCAAGGGCTATAATTTCTGATGGATATTTTCATAAAATGAATTACTTAATTTCTAAAATTTTAAAAGTAAAAAATTTTACTTACAGAAGTTTTCTAACTTCTGGCTTTCAGGAAAAGAAAATACTGAAGTATGCCAAAATGCTCAGTGAATTATTGTAATGTTGAATGAGTTATTGTATAATAAAGACTATCATCTATAAATTAACTATAAATTTAGTTTTCCATGTGTCAGGTTGGCATAAAAATCAGGTACTTGGGAATTTCAAAATTCTTTCAAAGATTAATCACAATCCAGCCAAAAGTTATCATGGGGATGAAAAGATTTGTAATTTCTTCAAGTCATGGAAGGTCATTACTATTTTGGAGGATGGATATGCAATTACATTTAAAATACTTGAAAATAATTTCTTGGCTAATGTTCACAGCATTTCTGTGATAGACATGGGGGAACATCTCTCCCAATTCTCAGATTTACCTGAAAACCAGAATCTCTGTGAGTTGAGAGATGCAGCATCATTTCAAAATAACCAAGATGAGAGTCTGAAGTCTGAGATTACAATCTGCATTTCTTATTTCTGAGAAATATGTCTAGAAACTAAGGAAATGTCTTTCACTTCTGTTGGCACTGTTCTCAAGATTTAGTGTAGCTACTGTTGAAAATGCCCTCAGTCTTGGATCATAAAAACCTACATGAATTTCTTCAGTGATCAGATATTCTGACTACGTGAACAAAACCACCATTATTTTTTATTGCCATGTAAAACCAGACATGGAAAAGCAGCAATATTCAATTTAGAATAAGGACTTGCTTCTGGGGCAGCTCCAAGTCTTTACTAGGAATGGCTGCAGTAAAATGCTATTTTTAAAAACATTTGCAAAACCTTTCTTACAACACAGTTTGGCGAGAAATTTCTGAAAATATTGTATTATTATACTGAAGGTTGTCCCTCTAGGATGGATGATTCAGAGAGCTAACACATTCTCTGAATAGGAGGAAGTCCATTCTCCAGGCCTCACTTGAGCTGCTTTGTCAAGGTGAAGAGATAGCAGGTGGGTTTTGAGATAAGTAAATAAAATAGTTCCAGGAGTTGGGGGAAAAAAACACACTCAGGAGAAGCAAAAAACCTTCTCAATAGACATCTAAAAGCCTTACTGCATGTCCCGCTGTATCAAATGAAAAGCTTCTAGGTTAGACTTGTGAGCTGCAATAGCCCCGGCTGCGCGCACAGCTGAAGGGTCAGGTGCCACGCGGGCAGCCGGGAGGGGTTACTTAGCAACCTCGGCAGGAAGGCCGGAGCGAGGTGGTCAAACCCGGCTCGGGAAGAAAGGATTCGGCTCAAAGCTGCACAGCTGGCCAGACGTTCAAGGAAAGGAAGGAAAGGAAGTCCTGAATTGAAATGAGTTGTCTCACTGCTTCATGCAGTTAATATAACCAACACGTCCTTCTAAGATAAAAGCAAACTTCGATTAGAATTTTTTAAAAAAAGATTAAAGTCGCAAGAGTCCAGATACCACTGAACAGAAAAAAAAAAGAGCGAAAAATTCATAGATTATTTCCCGTTTGACATACGTATATAGCCTATATGTATAAAACATACATGCTACATATATTTATAAAGGTAGTTCAATATATCCTTATTTAAACATTATAATGTAGCATGAAAAATAAAGAAATTCTGGTTCCATTTGTATTGTTCTTTTTTTTAGAAAATTGCTTTTTTAAAGAAAAGAATCTAAAGGTTCTGAATCTGTGTCCCTGTTTGGTATTTTCTTTCAGATAAAGTCAAACAATGTTAGCAAGATGAATGAGAAGATGTACTACCTGTAGACCCTGAATATTACACCTAAAATTTTTTAGATTGAATTTAGGGATAGCAAGGTTGCTGGAGGTTTTTTCTGCAATTAAACTTTGTTTTTTCAACTTTAGAAATTGGGAGAGACTAGAATGCCGAATTCTACCAGATGAGGGCATGAATTGACTTGAAAACAAAAATATACTTACCCTTAGGGACATAATGAGAGAACAACATCACTCCAGAGTTTACTGAAAAACCATAAGCTTCCAGCTCAAGAGAGCACGTTCTATTCAGTGTGGGGTTTAATTTAACATGATTCTATCTTAAATTTCACCCAGGAACTCATTCAAAGAGATACATAATCAACTACAGAACAATCGCATGGCAGCAACGCCAAGAGCAGCGACATAATCATACATAAACTGGAAACTTGCTAACTAAAACAGTTCTTATTAATTTTAGCACAACCTTCAGGAAATTTAGTCATTATAAAATAAATACTATCTGTAAAATGCTGTCTCATTTTATTATTTCTATAAAAATAGAAATTTCTATCATCTAGCTAATATTTCTATTAGTTTTAAGTTTCTTTCTAGGGAATGCTACTTAAAGACTATTACTAAAAGAATAACCATATGAAATTAAATATAGAATGAAGTATAAATTGTCTTTAAGAAACATTTATATGCTCAGGAACAAGCTGAAATACATCTTGCAGTAAGGTTACTCCAGCTAAAATTAAAGTTCAAAAAGTACTTCAATTAATATTTGGGGAGATTAGAAAGATTAAAGAGAGAGAATTTTATGAAGATGCTTTACAGATCAGCAGCTTCTCTAATATGTAAGCCAGTAAATTTGCTTTGGAAAAAGTATGTGTTGATAAATCGTCCCAGATATGTTTCCTGTCGATTGATACCATACGATATATTTTACTTAAGATTAGGATTATCTGGAGTTTGGTGGATTTAATTATTTGTAATTACCCAGCTGTTGTCAGCCTGTGGTCATTTTATGACGGGGTATCTACTGTGTGGGTCAGGTTCAACTGTATATCTTCTCAAACACAGATTTAATGTGCTATTGATGAAACCATTACTACAGCCAAATTAAAGTCTGGGCTGATGTACTGGTCCACAGGGAGCTGTCAGACATGAAAGGAGTAATTAGTATTCATTACTTCATACTCCACAACATTCCAATTATTAATGAACTTCAACTTTTGGACTATGCTGTATATATCACAAGCATATTCTCAGACATTCATTATTAGGAAGAATAGACTAATACTGTTTTTTTTTTTTTTTTTTTTAAAAGGCCCCCAGAGCAAAGAGAACTAAAATAAACAAAAACACTATGAATAGCCAAAAACTTTCTGAGGGATGTGGCTTTCTCTCAGGAGTATGAAAGTGTTATTCCACGTGCCCTCGGGGAAGATGATACAGTACAGACATTCTGGGTAAATGCACCAGCTTTGCAATCCCTGCGGGTTGTTTCCTCCTTCTTTTGCTTGTTTTCAATGCTATTTTATCTTTACAATACAAAGGGAAACATATTTGTAACTCCACAGGGAATCTCAAAGAGTAACATAGAAATGTAAAGATAGAAGGGGATGGAAACAAAATCAAGTAAAATGTTCATTGTTGGAGATCAGAACAGAAAAGACCTATTAGAAAACTGACAAACATGTACATTAGTTTGGGATGGGATCAAGATAAAGTCAATAGTTTTCTGTTCCTGTTTACCGATGGGTATCTCTATTATTAAACAAAACCATATCAACATGTTTCTATTAATTTTGTTTTCCATTGTTTTCTCCCAGTTTTTATTTATTGCATTAAAAGAAAGGTAATGCCTATTCTTACCAATCTTTTTTTTTTCTATATCCCCTTATAGGTTCCATACGTATACATATTTTTAAAAAGTTTCTCTCTCTCTTTTAAAACTTACATGAAGGAACAAAAAAGCATTTGCTTTGCTTAAACATACTTCTTGTGAGGTAAAAAACAATACAGTCGGGCTTCCCTGGTGGCGCAGTGGTTGAGAGTCTGCCTGCCAATGCAGGGGACACGGGTTCGAGCCCTGGTCTGGGAAGATCCCACATGCCGCGGAGCGACTGGGCCCGTGAGCCACAATTGCTGAGCCTGCGCGTCTGGAGCCTGTGCTCCGCAGCAGGGGAGGCCGCGATAGTGAGAGGCCCGCGCACCGCAATGAACAGTGGCCCCCACTTGCCGCAACTGGAGAAAGCCCTTGCGCAGAAGCGAAGACCCAACACAGCCAAAAATAAATAAATAAATAAATAAACAAAAATTAAAAAAAAAAAAAAAAATACAGTCACTGAAATACCAAATTTTATTCCAAAGTACTTTTAAAGCTTTTATGAATAAAACTATTCTTAAAATTTTGAGTGTCCTCATCTTTTCCATTCAAAAAAAGAGGTGGGGAAAAAAACCAGGGTGGTAGGAATAGTTCCTCACAGGAAGAGGTAGCTAATATACAAATCTTTCGTGTCATTAAAAAAAAACAGCAGAAGAATGAAAGTTCCTAACTCAGTTCTCTGGAAGACTTCACAACCCTTAAATACTACTGGTGAGCATGTAAAGTGTACAGCTTTGGAAAGCAATTTGGCATTTTCTTTTACAGCTTATTGTGCGCACCCTCTACAACCCAACTATTCTACTCCAGAATATAAACTCTGAAGAACCCCTTGCTGTGTGCACCTTTAGATACGTATATGCGTATTCAGTATGCTAATATTCATAGCAGCATGTCTTGTAATAGCAAAAAATCAGAAAATCACCTAAATGTCTTTCAATAAAAATATTCAATAAAGTGAGAAAGAGCCACACCATTGAATATAACAGTGACAAAAATGAGATTAGAGTTAAATGAAAAGAATTAGAGCTAAAAAACAAGAATATACCTAAGTCTTAGAAGCATAATACTGAGTAAAAAAATTCAAGTCCCTTTTAACTATATGAGCTATGATGGATTTTTATAAAGTCCCAAATCAGACAAAAATAAACAGTATATTGTTTTGGAAAATGCATATATATGATAAACTATCTTAAATAAAGTAATGAAGTGATGATGAAATTTAAAATACTGACTATCTTTGGAGATGAGGCAGAATGGGAAAGGAGAGGAGCACAAAGGTAGATGAAAGAATACTGGTCCTCTTTCAGTTCGTAATTTGAATGGTAGATACCTGTCTAAATTACTATTATGATTTATAACTTTTATATATTATATATTTTATATGTATCAGTATGAAATAATAAAATTTAAATAACCAAAACCCTCTACTGCTTTTAGGTGGCAACTTAAAACATCAAAAGATATGATGGACTTCTCCCCTCCCCACCCCTCCTTTTTGCTGATATGCTTTGTGACTCCACTCATGGTTCATCCACGCTTCCCATGTCCGAAAGACAAGGTCTTACTTCACTAGGTCTGGCTGAACATCTGGTCCATGCTCCCAATCACCCACACACTATACCCATCACTCGTTAAAGATTCAAGGGAAACAATACATATTGAATATCTGTATGTGCTATGCTTTTCGTATTTTTTTCCTCACTAGATGACAAAACAGAAACAGAAAAACAGGTTAACCAACTTACCCCCAATCACCAAACTAGAGTGTAGCAAACTAAGACGTGACCCAAGTTCCATCTTACTACTTGAACCCCAATGCTAGTTTCTAACAACAACACACAGTGTATAAACCCCACCTCATAGTCCTACAAGTCTCTCTTGAAAATGCACATGTAGCAACCAAGACAATGGGTTGAGCACTGTATTTACTTTCGTTCCCTTTCTTTCCCTTCCCATTGTATTTACTTTTCTTCCCTATGGAAATGATGGAAAGATGCATGTTTAAAGAAACAATGTTTCTTTAAGGGTGGAAGGGATAGATTAGGAGGTTGGGATTAACATATACACACTACTGTATATAAAATAGATAAACAACAAGGTCCTACTGTATAGCACAGGGAACCCTACTCAGTACTCTGTAATAGCCTCTACAGGAAGAGAATCTGAAAAATAATATATATATATATATATATATATATATATATATATATAACTGATTCACTTTGCTGTATACCTGAAGCTAACACAATGTTGTAAGTCAACTATACTCCAATATAAAATAAAAATTAAATAAAAAAAGAAACAATGAATTAAAAATCATGTTAAAAAATAAGAAAGAGTACAATGAGTGGAAATTTAAAAATTGAGGCATTAAAGAAAGTGATGAGAAACTTAATGGAAAATATTAGCAAAAGTTAATAGGCATTCATGGAAGGCTAATTAACATATCCTTATTAACAATAAAATATAAAACAAAGCAGCAATGAGATAAGGATTCTATTATTTGATGTTTCTATTGGCTCTTGCTCATGGTGCCTTATTTCCTCGTGTGTTCTGTGATTTTTGCCTGTGAACTCATGTACCTTTGAATTAGATCTTTCACAATCCTCTAAAGTCTGGATTTACGGACATTATTCCAAAGAGAGTCTTTGTTTGCTTCTGCCAAGTGCACTGGGGTGTGACCAACCCAAGGCCACTTTAAAATAAGTTAATGGTTTGAGGTATTTTAGGGCATGCAAGTAATAAAAATTTGTCTTAAACATTCATAAGAAAGATGGATGTGGTAAGGAATTCTCTGGGGATATTTTTCCATCTCTTCCCAGCACCAAAGTAGAGAAAGGAAAGTTTCCTTTCTGCAGTGCTGGTTTTTGTTTAACTTTTAACAAATTTACTCTTAAATAGAAGGTATGGCCCCTTGAGGCTCTAGCATTAAGCAAGAATCTCTTAGCAGACTCCACACCCTGAATAGGCCCTAGACTTGGTCCAAGCTCTGTACATCCATCAAAACAGAAACCCAAGATTATCAGGTTTTAGCAGGTACCCTCAGGAAAAAACCAGCTTTGGTGTTCCTTATCTTTCTATTTCCTGCTTTTTGGTCACACTTTTTTTTTTTTTTTTTTGGTCAACTGAGTGATACATTTCAAAAAGTGTTTTTAATAATGTAACATATTTAGCTGTTTTTCAGTATTCACATATCTAATCTGCCATAGTGCCAGAAATAAAAGTCTATGTTTTTATTGTTTTTGTTTTTATTTTAGTTAACCATATTTTTAAAGGCATATAGTATGATTCTTATCCATAGAGAACTTGTAATCTAATAAGGATATATAAGAGAATTTAAGCATATTTTAAGAATGACATATAAAGGTAAAATGACAGTCACACAGTATAGCATGTAGTATGTATGGGAAGCATTAAATGTAGAAAAGTTAAATTCCCATTTAATTGACTGAATAGCAGTTAAATTCCAAATGAAGTTAATTTGGGATTTGCATTGATAGAAAAGGTAAATAAAATAGCACATAATAGAAAGGGGGATTATCTGTGTGAAGTAATGAAAAATGAGGTTGGTAAAAGGAAACTCAGTATCAAACAGGTAAAGCATTTCACAGGTTTCATAGAAAAGCTTTACTTCAATTCAAAGTAATTGACAATAGAGAATTCTTAATGGGAGTGATGAAAGAAGCAATATTAAAAAAAGTTATTTTAACCACACTCTGGGTTGGAGAGAAGTGAGAAAGGATGTAAAGGGATCACTACAGTCAGCATGAAGAAATGAATGGCCTAAACTACACTGTAAGGTACAGATATGAAAACAAAACATAGATAAGAAAATAAACAGAGTTTAGGGGAAAAATAGAATGTAAGAGTAGGAAGAGTTAGACTGGCAAAGGAGAATTCATAGGAATTCTACGGAAAGATGGTAGTGCCTATGTATTTGGAAAATCTGGTTAAGAAACTAGGTTTCCATGCATTAAATTTCATATAGTCTTGAGCATCCAAGAAGACACTGACTAAGCTCTTTCAGGCCCCATTTTTCTCATCTGTGAAGTGAATGTTCCCTCTTCTGACTATATAGCATCTCCATAGATAATCACATCTTCTATGATGCTTAACCATCTCTCTATGTAGATGTTCCCCAATCTACATGCTCAGCCAAGATTATAAACTCCATACTCACATATTCCATGGCTTCTTAGACTTCTTTTTTGAGAATGAGTGTTAAAGTAGCACCTCAATCTTTGAATGTCTAATAAGTGAAATAGTTACCTCTTTCCCTGCACTTATTCTTATTCCTATATCACATCTCTCCATAAACCATACCATCATTTAACCTGGCAGAAGACCGGAAATCACCCTTGAACCTTCCTTTTCCCTACTAACAAAATCCCATTATTGACCATGAACTGATGATATTAACTCCTTGAGAATTCTTTGGTTTGCCCTCTCCTCTCCACCTCTGCTGTCGCTGGCTTAGTTTAGGCTCGTATCATGTCTCAACTGGACTATTGCAATTGTTTGCTAATTGGACGGACCCTGGCTCTAGGTCCACGTGCCTTCAATCAATACTCCACACTGCCAACAGCGTCCTTTCAAAAACATAAATCTGATCTCATTACTCCTAGCATGCTTAAGAGTCTTCACTAGCTTCCGCACTGACTTATGCTCATGATTCTCAAGTGAAAATATGGAAACTCCAGATGTGTTACTCCAAGAAGGCAAGGTCCTTTGGTCAAAAACCACTGCTGTTGTCCACTAGTGTTACTGATAGGAACGGACCCCTTTAACGTCTTTGGGGAAAAAGCATTATCACCCAAGGCCAACCTATGGTCATCTGTGGGTACACAAGGATGTCAACATTCTGGGTCCTGATAGTCCAGTCTCATCTCTCTCAGTCCATACACCTCCCTTTCCCACCCCCAAAATGGGACTTTCTACATATTTGAATCCTAACTGCAGTTCCCCAAACCTGTTGGGCTGTTTTGTGCGTTTTTGCTATTTGGTATTAGCTCTCTCGTTCCAGAATTCTCTTCTCCCATTTTTCTGTCTGACAAATGCCCACTCACCTTTCAACTCACATTAAATGCAAATGTAATCAAATGCAATTTTTTCCACAAAGCCTTCCCAGGTCTCCACTATGGAGCTGATGACTCCCTATCATGCGTACTTCTATCACCACACCAATGGCAAGTATTACTTTTACTGTTTGTAGGTCTGACTTTCCCCTAAGGAAATGTAGCTTCCTTAAGGGCAGGGTCTGTACCTTATCATGCTTTGACTCTCCAGCCCCCAGTACAGTACCTGACATCTAGCAGTGCTCAGAGGTTTATTCAGTGACAAAAAGAATATGCAATGACTCAGATTCTCTGAATAAAGAAACTCTAAAAACATCTAAAAAAACTGGAGATAAACATCTAAATTTACCTTCATAAAAGTGGTTGTTTCCACACATAAGAGTTTAGGAGCTAAAATTGTTATGGTAACAACTGCATGCAATAAACACCATTTATTATATTCCTATATATCATTTAAAATTCTCTTGACCTTTTAAAAAAAAGCTACAGTGATATGATCAATTCTATAAAGCCTAATAGAGAGTACTTATTCAGGAAATATTATTAATTTGGAATAAATTGTTCTGCTTTGATATTTTGTGATAAAGAATTTGATGCTTTCTGTAAAATAATTTGTTTCTGAAATAAAAAAAAAAACCCTCTGGGATTCTCACTTATACTTAACTATATCCACACTGAGAAAAAAATCAGGACTGAACTTTATCAGTCTCTGGAAATTTCAGATTATCAAAAACAAACAAACAAACAAACAAACAAAATATATATATATATATACACATATATACAGAGAGAGAGAGACCAAATTTCTTACACCTAAATTGTGTTATTGAAGGTCCAAGTTAAAGCTAAGAGAATATTATTTCACTGACAAAACTTCTAAGTCTTCATAATAGAGTCAGAACCTTAATAACAAGGATTTCACTTTAGTGACATTCAAGATTTTACACTGTATTTTTAACACATCAGACACAGCTACAATTATATTTATGTTAGAGCTGCAGTTTGTCAAGTGCCTTATTAGATTGTTCTAAATGCATGTCTGGGTAAATTTTGGTTTATTAAACAATTATAAGTTGTCACTCACTGTAAATGGATTTAGTTGGTGAGTTGTAAAATAAATACTAATCAGTTAGAGACTTTTTACAAAATAGAAGTTAGTCACCCTTAAGTAGGCCTATTTCCACTTAAAATTGACAGGAATAATCTAGTGATGAAAAGGGAGACAAGACACCTTTGAGGAAGAGAGTGGGTATCAAAGAAGAAGGGTGTTGGGGAAGTTCTGAATTACACCTTTGTGAAGAAGGAAAAAAAAAAAAGAGAAGGAAATCCAGTGAAATAAGCCTAGTCAATGTTGATTTCTTGAGTGAAGAGGCACAGAGAGCTGTGGGAATGCCACAATCTCCCCTGAGCCCACACAGGCTCAGAGACATAAGTGCTGCATCTGAACTTTTATACATTTATAGAAAGTGTGTGATGCCTCCTTGGAAACGGCTTCGCTGCCCCTGGGAGAATGTCCTGGAGAGCCAGTGTCCGGGGGAATGGCAGCATTTGTAACATCACGTAGAGTTCACCAAGGGTGTGCCCCGTCCGCCACTGCCGGGATGCGGATGATCTTATGGGTCCACTAATGAACTCTTTTCTTCCTAATGGTTATATATATTTTGAATGTATAGGGGAAAACAGAACCAGCACAGTAAACCCATGATTTCACAGATGCTATGGCTCGAGTAAGGCTTACTTGGGTAAGGCTGAGTTAAAAAAAAAAAAAATAGAGTGGATTTAAAATAGTTTTTATAAAATATTAAGTAAATAAGGATACAAGCAATATGCAGTTAAGGCAAACATACTAAAGGTGTTTTGCAAAGTACTGAAGGTAGAAAAACATTCAACTAATAAAGGAGCTAATAAAGGAACAACTAATAAAGGAGGAACTACTCGCAGATTTGTGACAATGCATTTTTGGAGTCTATAAATCAGGAACTGGGTAACATGAATCTAAATCCACCAAACAAATAGTCTGAACATCTGGATCACGTCAAGGTTGCTTTGGTCTTGGAATGCAGGAGCCTTGGAATGGACACTCAGAAATATCACCAAGAGTATTCCCATAGATTACACTTGATTATGAGGCCAAGAAATAGAAGCTGATGATCAAACTCATATGTAGCACAAAATGTATGTTAAAAATTCAATAGTACTTACTTTCCTTTTTTAATTGTGTTCCTGCCAAGCAACGGATCAAGGACTGGATCTATCGTTTCCTCAAGGTTTTCAAGTAAGATGACATCTCCAAAAGCCAAAGCGGTTTCAATGTCATTCAAAAACCTTAAAGTTCAGTCAGAATCAAGAAAAAATGTAAATAAGCACCGGGAAAGTGTTCAAAATTATTTATACTCAACTATATTTCATTTAATGTAAATACTTTAGATGGAGCAAACTAACTTAGAGAAAACTAAATATTTTATAAAGTAGTATTTTCTTCAACTAGAATACAAGGATATTAAAGATTAGATTTTGAGATAAATTTCAGTTATATTTTTCCAAGTGAAATTCAGTAGTGTGAACTAATGAGTCCATGTGAAAATTACTTACTTTTGATAGTAATCATGGTTGAAATACATGTAACCTACCCAAACATTATAAATTTAAATTTACTCAATAGGTCCTCTTTTGATAAAAAAAATAAAAATTATATTAAATGCCTTGTGGCTTTATCAAATTTTCATTTTTTAAACATTTAGATTCAGTCATGTAAAGTGGTGAACTATCATTTTATTTCATTCCCACTCTCCAAAAATAGTCTCTCCTATTCAAAAATAATTTTCTCCAAGCATTCAGATAAGCAAAGAGACCATTTATCTGCACGATTGCAGATATTCCTTATTCCATTTTACATGTCAAAAGATGATGGAGGGGTGAAGTGAAATATCAGTATGACTAAAAGTATTTATTCAGCATTAACTGAAGACCAACTACACACCAGAGAGTTTTCTACTTATCAGAAAACACTGTCATGCGGACCGAGGGACAGAAAATCTCAGAGTAGATTCAGTTCTCAAAAGTGACATGTAAAGCTTGACTAAAAAATTATCTTCAGGCACTCTGTTGGGAATTGAGCCATGTTAAAACCCCACTGTAGGCGAAGTACATATTTAGGAATGTAACTGGAGCCATCATTAAACCTATAGGTGCAGCTGACAATTCTTGGGTTACCATATGCCAAAGCCCTAAAGAACGATTATAATACATCGTATTTCCATTCTTGGCCTTAGGAAATTTTTCCTCTCACATGCAGTTTGTTCTAACCTTCCAACTAATTTCCTCTTCAGGTAAGTGGATGCCACCCAACGTAAATGCCCTTTCAACAGAGGTACTTTATGGGAAACGTGAGCAGGCAGATAAACAAGTCGTACCAAACTATCACATTTCAAAGTGGCAGAGAGGTCTAAGAAATGCCAGGACTTGGTAGAAGTCAGACCCATTTCTGGCAGCTCAACAGAAAGTCAACCCTTCAGGTTTCACATACCCTTTCCGGCCCACTTGTGTGATTTTCAGGTCAGTTCCATACTTATTCTTGATCCACTTAATTCCCTGCTGCTGGGGATCTATCAGCAGGGGCCAGCGCTCGCAGTGTGTTAGGATAGCAGCGTTCTCGGTGGACATTCTGTCACTGGGCAGTCCTTCATTATGCCAGGTGGCAACTGTGGCATCATCCGTCAACATGGCAATCATGCCCAGGCCTTCAGTTATTGGGATGGAGACCTTTAAAATCAGAGTTGAAGGCAATAAACTGCCAGTGTGGCAGAGCACGACAGACAAGAAAACAAGAGACCAAAACCCAAAGAACACATACAAATTCTCCTGACTCTCAAAAGCCAAATAAAACTCTCATCATGAAATACAATTCGACCCAATAAGCCCATTGTTCACCTCTTGGAATTCTGTCAACTGCAGCATCCAACATCTGATTTGTTCCTGCATCTATCTGGCTTGAAGCAAAAGGGACTTTGCCCTCTATACACACCTACAGCAACCCCAACAAGGTGAGAGTGAATTTAGACTCCAGGAAGTATGGCAGGACAACAGAAACGTATAATATTTGCCCAGTTGAGTAATCATCCCACATAAGCAATGCTAAAATGCACTCTCTTGCTTCTAGCATTTCATCTTTCTTCTACAGAGCAACACTAGAGAGAGATGACTTCTCTCTCTGGGGTGGGTTCATGGAATCTATTCAGTCTGCTGGAACTCCGTCAGCTTGTGGTGGTACCCAGCAACTTCGACTACAGCCTCTCCTCTGAGAGGGAACTGTCTACAGTGTGACTGTGAAGAGAAGCATTACAAAGTGGGGAGTTGTTGGGGGGAGGGATAAATTAGGAGTACGGGATTAACAGATGCAAGCTATGTTACATAAAATAGATAAGGAACAAGGATTTACTGTATAACCCAGGAAACAATATTCAGTATCTTGTAATAACCTATAATGGAAAATCACCTGAAAAAATATAAATACATAACTGAATCACTTTGCTGTACACCTGAAACACAATATTGTAAATCAACTATATTTCAATAAAAAAATTTTTTACAAAAGAAAAAAACCCAAACTTGCTTCCTTTAAAAGAGAAAGAAGAAACCTATTTTTTTTTTTAGAAACCGATTTTAAAGATAAGCATCAGTTCTTTACAAAAGTGGACTGATTTTACAAAAAATAAATAAGATTCTAGAAAGGAATTTATTAAGGAATTTATTCGATCAGTCATCAACGACCAAACATTTATTGAGCACCTCCTACATATGTGTGGAGACACCACGATCAGCAAGATGAATAAGGAACTAGTCTCCTGGCTGGGTAGGGGGACTAACATGGAAACATGCCTCCATAAGAGAGGGCAGTAAGAGCCCGACCTGGATGAAGTAGGCAGGGGAGGCTGTAGCAGCAGTAGGTATTTGATTTCTTGGCTGCCCACAAAGCTTCAGCAAACAGAATGCTGGAAGAATTCCCACAGTAAAGCTGGGATGCAACGTGAGGTTAGTATAGGAAAAGTTAGCATAATATGCCTACTGTTCCTACTGACAATGGTATCTTATAAATAAATCAAACTCTACCTCCTAGTGATAGGAGCAAGCAGCCTTGATATCTGACTCCACAAGCAAATCGCTATCTTACAGAATAAGCATCCTCTTAAAGCCTCCATGGCTTTAATTTCTTAACTTCTACTTAATACAAACAACTTGAAACAACTAGAGGCTTAAAATAACTTTAATTTCTGACGCTATAAAGAGTAAGCGTGTAGATCTTGTGTCCGAATTCAATAATTTGAATTGTTTGAGCACCTACTGTGTACAGAGTACAGTTCAGGGGATCAAAGAGAGGTCCCCCTTTGTTAATGGCCACTTTAACCTAGTAGGGGAAACAAAGCAGGTAACTCACACTATAGAATATCATAAATACTGTAAAATACGTTGAGACTTAAATTTTTAGAAACAAAGTTTAGGATATTTGCTTTACAGTATGATGTTCAAATAGGCAGTTGCGTGACACAGAGAAATTTTTTCATCAAAAAATTTTTTGATAGTTGCAATACAGTTATCACTTTCACAGTAATTTTAACCTAGGTTTAGAGTGGGGAAAAGAAACCTCAATTCATGTTATCTTCTTTTTAATCCACTCTTCTTTGCAGAATTCCTTGAAGGAGTCTGCAAAAACAGAAACCAAGTGCAGTCAGCCTAGCAATTCAGTGAGAATCCATCTAATTGCTTCATTAAATAGTGCAGGATGTTCTCAATCAGGATGGAGCTGGAAAAAAAGGGAAAGAACCTCCCCTCTTAAGAAGTTTTACTAGAGGGAAAAGAACCGGCTGGAAGCACATACCCTGAGCCAAGCTAGACTAATCCTAACACCAAACGCCTATTAGGATCCTCTGAGAATTGACCAAGTGGTATATTCCAAAGGATAAAAGGGAACTTACTGATGAGGTAAGACTCCCAGTTTCTTTTAATATGACGGCAACAAAACAACCAGTATTTGTAAGGTTTTAAGTGCTTACAAAATTTACTCATATACTTTCACTCTGTTCATTGCCTCACTTAACTCTTACAGGAGTTCTGCCAAGAAGATGTCTCTCTCACTCTCTTTCTGCTCAGGACACTGAGGCTTAGAAAGGTTAACTCCATGTATAATACTTCCACGTATTTGCTCTGTCTATAAACTGCTAGGTCAGATTAATGAGTGGAGCGCAAATGCCTCCTTGAACCTGCCCATGTCTTCATTTGTCTGCCCAGCAGACGATAACTTTGGAAATAATTTTGGGTAACAATTTTATTTGGACCCTCAAGGCCACGTACGCCCACTGCCCCTGTCCTTTTCAGTTACCACCACGCTGCTCTGAATGGATGGCATTCCCCATGCCATCCTCCAAACTCATGCTCCCACTGTCACACTTTCTGACAATTGTTCCCGCACGTCCTATAGTATCCTAGTCCTATTTGGGCCAAACTCTCTTGCTCCCTCTATCTGCTTGTCTCAACTAAAACCCAGCTCTTCCCTAGGGCAGTGGCTCTCAACCCCAGGCTGTATATTAGAAACACATGAGAGCTTTCAAAGCTGCCAACATACCCCTCGCCCCGCAATCTCTAAGGATTCAACTTCAATTGGCATCTATATGTTTTCAAAGTTCACTCCCACATGATTTAAACGTGAAGCTGGAGTCCAAGAACCAATGTCCTAGGGTCTCACTTCCCTTGAGGGCTTTCTTAAGTAGACAGTTCATTTTCTTAATAGTCCCATTACTGCAAAAATGTGTGTGGGTAACAGTGGTCATTCTTCTTACTCCCCTGCACATCATTCCAAGACCACAGCTCTTCCGTCCTTGAGGAAAAATGCCACCTCTGAGGCCCACGGAGTCCAGCTCTACAATCCTCGATGTATCCTCCTCATATTAAAGCCTTAGCCATTGGTCCTTCTCACTTTCCAGGTTTGGCTATCAATCTGTGACAACCTCAGTGCGCATGGAGATGACGAATCCACTCTCCAGCCTTGACATCCTTCATGCCAAAGCTCTACATTTCCTTTCCACTCTAGCATTCTGGGGGAGGAGGCAGAGGGAGGGTAAAATATCAGAACCCCCTGGGAAGATCACACAACACGCCCATGTCTAGTCTCCCTTGCACACCCCCTACCCTCAACGATGTTGGTATATTTTGGGAGGGTATTACACCATCTCCTTCTTTAGATGGAAATGCTATCCCAGACCTTGTAATAATCTGAAATTGTTTCATTATTGAAAGCTAAACATCTAATACCCAATTCTTTAACCATGATTATCTATACCTCTCTCACACCTTTAAACATAATATTTACTCTTACCAATAGCATTAAGACAACCAGTCCTTTACCCACCACCGATTTTTCATCGTGGCAAAACATACATATCATAAAATTTGTCATTTTAATCATTTTAATGTGTACAGTTCAGTGATATTAAGTACATTCACACTGCTGTGCAATCACCACTACAATCCATCTCCAGAATTTTTTCATCTCCTCAAGCTGAAACCCCATACCTATTAAACAGTAACTCCCATTACCCCCTGCCCCCAGCCCCTGGCAACTACCATGGTACTTTCTTCTTCTATGAAGCTGACAATTCTAGGTACCTCATATAAGTGGAATCATACAATACTGGTCATTTTATGACTGGTTTATTTCACTTAACATAACATCTGTAATGTCCATTCAAGTTGTAGCATGTGTTAGAATTTCCTTCCTTTTTTAGACTGAATAATATTCCACTGTGTGTATATGCTACATTTTCTTTATCCATTCATCTGTTGATGGACATTTGGATTTCTTCTACATTTTGGCTATTGTGAATAATGCTGCTATAAACAAATAAACAAGTATCTGTTTGAGACCTTGCTTTTACTTCCTTTGGGTAGTAGATGCCCCAAAGTGGAACTGTTGGATTATATGCTAATTCTACATTTAGTTTTTTGAGAAACTCTATCATATGTTTAACCACTTTTTTTTTTTTAACATCTTTATTGGAGTATAATTGCTTTACAATGGTTTGTTAGTTTCTGCTTTATAACAAAGTGAATCAGCTATACATATACATATATCCCCATAACCCCTCCTTCTTGCGTCTCCCTCCCACCTTCCTTATCCCACCCCTCTAGGTGGTCACAAAGCATTGAGCTGATCTCCCTGTGCTATGCAGCTGCTTCCCACTAGCTATCTATTTTGCATTTGGTAGTGTATATATGTCAATGCAACTCTCTCACTTCGTCCCAGCTTACCCTTCACCCTCCCCATGTCCTCAAGTCCATTCTCTATGTCTGCGTCTTTATTCCTGTCCTGTCCCTTGGTTCATCAGAACCATTTTTTTTTAGAGTCCATATATATGTGTTAGCATACGGTACTTATTTTTCTCTTTCTGACTTCCTTCACTCTGTATGACAGACTCTAGGTCCATCCACTTCACTATAAATAATTCAATTTCGTTTCTTTTTATGGCTGAGTAATATTCCATTGTATATATGTGCCACATCTTCTTTATCCATTCATCTGTTGATGGACACTTAGGTTGCTTCCATGTCCTGGTTACTGCAATAGTGCTACAATGAACATTGTAACCATTAGCTTTTAACTACACTCACATCTCTACCGAACCTAAATAGAGCCTTCCTTTCCTTAATCGTTTTTCTGACTGTCACACGACCGTCCCTGTCTTCTTTTCCTTCTGGCTTGTCTGCCTATAAATCTTGTACCCTGGCTGAAATAAACATTCTCTGTCTTCTCTTTTTGCTCCCAGACTGTGAGTATTGTTGATGACAGCTTTATTACTGTGACTACGAATTTATCTTTTCCAAATTCATCTTTGGTTTCCTAAAGCTGCTTGGCAACACTTAACATCTACTCTCCAACTGCTCTCGATGGGTATTTTTGACGTTTTCACCACCCTCCTCACAGCGATCTTCGAGTTTCAATTTTCTTATCTTTGGCCAGCTGGCACTGCAATTTCCTGCTTCCCTGAGAGAAGAGAGACCAGCAGCTATGACTACATCAGCTTTCTTTCCCTGTATCAGTATCTCTGCCTGTGTCCACCTTTGTCTCCTTCCTTCCCACCTAAGTTGAAGGAGTCTTGCGTCTTCTACCTGAGGGTCATTCCATTTTCCTCTATTCTGATGCCTTCTTCCCAATTTCTGATGGATCGGGCCTCTTCCCCCTTTTATCATCAGCAATTCCTTTTCCATTCTTCCTCTGGAAGCATAGAAACATGCTCTAGTCTCATTCATACTGAAAAAACAAACCCTTCACTTACTTCATGTCTCTAACCAGGCACTTCTGTTCATCTCCTTCTCTTCACAGGCAAATTCCTACAAGAACAATCTGCTTTTTCTGCCTACTTTCCTCACTTCCTGTATAACTCAGTGCAGTCTGGCTTCTGGCTCGTTACACCTTCGTGGTCACAAAAGACCTTCACATTTCCAAGTCTGATGACACTTCTAGTTCTTAGTTTTTTTTCTCACTTGTCTCTATAGCTTTGGCATCACTGACCATCCCCATGTTTCTACTCTTATCTCCTAGGACACCATTCTTGCCTGGGGCTTCTCCAGTCTCCGACTGTGCCTTCTTCAACTTCCTCAACTTCCTATTTACATGTCAGCACTGACTCAGCTCCCTTTACTCTAAACCTCTTCCCTAGAAGATCTCACCACACCTACAGTTCCAAGAGCTACCTTACATCAATGACTCCCTGATATGACTCCCATCCAATAACACTCTTTTCCAGCTCTCTACTGGTTATCGACACTTGAATGTTTCAGAGACACCGCAATGTTTCTAAAACCAAACTCTTCGTCTTTTCTCTCAAACTAATTGTATTTTATTTTTTTTAAGCTTTATCCATATTTTAATCTTATTTAAATGTGCTTACATACATATATTTTTAATAATGTAACATCACCATTTTCTAAAGCCCCCAAATTCCTTTGAAATACTTTTTTTTTTAATTAAAAATTTTTTTTATTTTATTTATTTATTTTTGGCTGTGTTGGGTCTTCGTTGCTGCACAAGGGCTTTCTCTAGTTGCGGCGAGCGGGGTATACTCTTCGTTGCGGTGCACGGGTTTCTCATTGCGGTGGCTTCTCTTGTTGAGGAGCACACAGGCTCTAGGCGCACGGGCTTCAGTAGTTGTGGCACGTGGGCTCAGCAGTTGTGGCTCACAGGCTCTAGAGCGCAGGCTCAGTAGTTGTGGCACACAGGCTTAGTTGCTCCGTGGCATGTGAGTTCTTGCCAGACCAGGGCTCGAACCCATGTCCCCTGCATTGGCAGGCAGATTCTTAACCACTGCACCACCAGGGAAGTCCTGTCAAACTAATTTTAATCTGAGGGAATAGCACCTTCATATATATACTTTCTCCCCATCAATCCATTGCATTGTTTCATCAACTCTTCTTCCTTGCCCCCTCTGGAATCATGCCCCGGCTTGCCACGTCTACTGTCATCACTTTGTTCAGTTCATTGTCTTCTGGACTGTCATTCTAACAGATAACAATAGTCTCTTCCCCCTCCAAGTCCTGTTTCCTCTGTGGCCAGTGTGAGCTTTCAAATGAGTAATCTGATCATGTCACAGACCTGCTTAAAATCCTTCAATGACTCCCCATGCCTCGGATTAAGTTCAAACTTCTTTTCTTAGTTTATTATATGGGGTTATAATATGGCCCCTCACTAATTCTGTAATGTTCATATATATTGTCCATTTATAATTATACATCAGTTCACCTACATTTTCTAAGTTATTTAACATTCTAACACTTAACTCACTTGGAACTCTTTTTATTTAACTTGAAGCCATGAAGGAGAGTCTTAGCTGTATTTCTGCCCAAATGGTTGGTCAGTTGTTCTATCACCATTTATTGAATAATCCATTACTTACCCCACTGATACACAATGTACATTTAAGCACACATTTATTTTAAAATATGTATTGGTAGTCTGGTAGTTCCTCAAAAGATTAAACATAGAGTTACCACACAGCTTAGAAAATTTCACTCCTACGTATGTACCAAAGAGAAATGAAACATGTCCACACAAAAAATTTGTACATGAATAACTTAAATGTTCATAGCCACATTATTCATAATAATCAAAAAGTAGAAACAACAAAAATGCCCATCAACTGATGAATGGATAAATGAAATGTGGTATATCCATCTAAGGAATATTATTCAGTCATAAAAAGGAGTGAAATACTGACACAGGTTACATCATGAATGAACCTTAAAAATGTGCTAAGTGAAAGAAGTCAGTCATAAAACACCACATATTTTATGAGTTCATTCATATGAAATGTTCCAAACAGGGAAATCTTTAGAGACATAAAATAGATTAGTGGTTGTATAAGCCCAGTAAGAATGGGGTGATTGGGGATGATAGCTAATGGGTGTAGGGTTTATATTGGGAGTGATGAAAATGCTCTAGAATTGACTGTGATGACAGTTGCACAACTCTATGAATACACTAAACACTACTGAATTGTATACTTTAAGTGGGTGAATTGTATGGTACACAAATTATATCTCAATGAAAAGGAATACTAAACATCCACAATGCTGCAGGCACCATTCTAGGATGGAACAGTGAACAAAACATGCAAAATACTTGCTTCCATGGATCTTACATTTCCTCTGGGGGAGGGAAAAGATATTAACCATAACAGGTTTATAAATAAGATAACATATTAGAAAGTAATAAATGTTATGGTGAAAAATACGGAGCAGAATGAGGCATGCTGAGGGATGAAGGCTGTAGTCACATCTAGGGATTTGAAGCTGTTGTTTGAACAAAGACCTGATTGATGGAAGGGAGTGGAACAACGTATGTCCTCAGGGAAGGTACTTCAAGACAGAAGAAACGGCTAGTGCAAAGGTCCTGAGGCTGCAGCATATCTGGCATATTCAAGGAAGGTGACCAGTGTGATTAGAGCAGAGTAGTGAGGAAAGGCATAACAGGTAATGAGACAAAGAGAGATAACAGGGCCAAATCATGTAGGGTTTTATAAGCCTCTGGAGGGTTTCTAGCTTTTGCTCTGAGTGTGATGGGGAGCCATTAGAGGGATTTTAGAAGAAAATTCACCTAATCTGACTTACATTTTTAAAGGGTCACACTGGCTGATATGTTGAGCTCCAATTTTGGAGAGAAGCCACGAATGTAGAAGCAGGGAAACCAGTTAGGAGGTTTTCGCACTAACTGAAGAGGAAGATGATGGCTTGGCCCAGGATGGAAGCAGTGAAGGTGGTGAAAAGTGGTCAGATTCTGAATATATTTTAAAGGTGCAGCCTACAGAATTTCCTAGATGGACTGGATGTGGGTGTCAGAAAAAGAGTGACATCAAAATGACTCCAGGGTTTTCGAGCCTGAGCTAACAAAAGGATGGGCCTACCATTAAACAAATCAGGAACACGTGGGTAGAAGAAGTTTTAGGGGGAAGATCAGGATTTCAGCTTGGATGTTCTATATTTGAGACATCTTTCAGACACAGAAGTGAAGATGCCATTGTCTGGGCTGCAGGAGTTAGTGGTATCCAGGCGGCATTTAAAGCCATGAACCTTAGCACAGGGAACTATACTCGATATTTTGTAATAAAAGGGAAAAGAATCTGAAAAGGAATATATATATATATCTGAATCGTTGTGCTGTACACCTGAAATTACCACGATATTGTAAATCAACTATTCCTCAATTAAAAAAAAAAGAATAAAAAAATACATAAATAAAGCCATGAACCTAGTAAGAAGCAGCTCAAAGACTGAAGTTTGGGTCATTTCAACATTAAGAGATTGGGGAGAAGAGGAAAAAAAAATCAAAAAAGAAGTCTGAGGAAAATTGACCAGTGAGGTATAAGGAAGATGGGGGGCGGTGACTCCTTAGAATCAAGTGAAGCAAGTATTTATGGGAGGATGGAGTGCTCAAGTGCATCAAATTCAGTTAAGTACCATGAGAATGGAGAACAAACCACTCAACTTGGCAACGTGGTAGCAAAAGCTGACAAGAGGCATTTCGGTGGAGTGGTGGGGACAAAAGCCTGTCTGGAGTGACTCAGAAATATTGAGGGAGGATTTACAGACAGTGAATGTACATTCCTCTTCTGAAGTGATGACTGTAAATGAGAGCAGAGAAATGAAGGAGTAGCTGGAGGGGCAGGGGGCGTCAAAGAGAAATTCACTGGTATATTCTTTTTTAATGGGAGGAATAAATGAAATAAATGTATGTTTGAATGCTGGTGGGAATGATCTAGTAATGAATTAGTTGAGACAGAAAAATTTCTGATGACAAAGAAGGGAAAAGTTGTCTAGAGTTTTCCTCAAGGAAGGGAAAGGGGATGGAAACTAGAATACAATCTAAACAGCTGGCCTTAAATAGAAGTATCATCTTACAGCATCAAGAGGGAAGACAGTATATGAGTAGAAATGTTGGGAGGTGATAGACGCAGTTGTGGGAGTTTATACATTATCATACATTAAATATATCAAATAGCTCTCTACATCCTTAAATGCTTCTGAACTCTATTCTATTCTCGTTTTCTACTTCCCTTGAAGAACCACTTTGCTGTAATTATTTTAGCTTTAGAATATATTTTAATATCTTGAAGGACAAGTGCCCTCTTCCCATTCTATTGCAAAATTATGATGGTGTTGTTAAAAATATATTCTTCCAGCAAACTTTAGAATCACTGGGTCAAGTTAAAATATAATTCCCCTTGAAATTCTGACTTGAACTGAGTTAAATTTGTTCATTAGATTTTGGAGTTTTGATGCATTTAGAATATAAAGCCTTCATTTCTAGGAACACATTAAGGATTGCTGTCTTACTTTATAAGAGTTTTCTCTCCAAGGTTACCTTAAATATGTCAACAGGTCGTTAATAAACAACATGCTTAGTTTAGAGATTTTTAAAATGACATAAATCATAGTCACTTGTTGACTGGTTAATTTACAAACTGTTGTAATCCCCAGGACACCCAAGTCAAACTGACAAGCCAGAGATACTCAGGAGAGCAATAGGGTAAGAAAATACCCTATATACTGTGGAGCAGTAAGAGGAGTTGCTTCTTGGGAGGGCAGGACAAGGGAACACTGCTGAAGGAAAATTCATCAAAAAATTAACATGAATAAGCAATTGCAGCCACTCTTGGACCCTGGCACATGTTCATAAAGATGTGACTGTCTTTCCACTTTGCTGTGACTGAATCTAGAAGGAGTAGACGGTAAGTAGCTCAGAAACTGGAAACCTCCATTCCATAGGACAGACATTTTTTAGGTTTTAGGTAGCACTTTCTGCCAGGGGTCTTGGAGACAGAAAAGTCTCTTCCAAACGGATGTCATTTATACAATTTGGAATCTCTTTCTTCCTTTAGCATAGCTATGCCCAGAGATGAGTGCGAGTAAGCTGGTCACATTTGAAGGTCTGTTTCTCATTCAGCATGATGTCTACATGCTCAAGAGGAAAGGAGAGAGCGTTGGGATGACTGAAAACAGACATGGGGGTCTTGAGAACTGTGGGCCCACAGTGAAACACAGGCCCATAGTTAAAATGAATGTTTGTTTAGCATAGAGCATCAGAAAATTATCATTTTTGCTTTGGCTATATGTTTAGAATGTTTAGACAGTTTGGATAAGTCAATTAATTTTATTTTATTCTTCAAAACAAAATGTTATCTTCATGGAACTCCACATTTGGAATTTTAAGTCAATGGGAACATATAAATCGATTGATGGGAAACTTCCCAGAAACACATACCCTAAAGAATGCAATACCAGCAATTAAGACTCAATTTTAAAACTTAAATTTGAGAAGGCAAGTTTTCAATTTAAAAAATGCAAAATGACTGATAGCCTAAGTGCATGCCGTTAATACTATTACATGATCCAAAGTGAAGAGTAATTGTAAAAATAAGAAGACAATGTGACATTCAACAGTTTGTACATCAGGAAGTGAATTTCCCTATAATTGTGGAAAGAATGAGAAAACTTTATCGATGGTGGAGAATGCAGAGAGGACCACAAAAGAGGACAATCATCAATCTGAAGTAGTCATAGGGCAACCCAGACCAAGACACTCATGTAGGGGATTGAAGTTTGGAGAAGATGAGACTGACAAAAAAGAGAGAAGAATTAGACAGCTGATACCTTCTGAAACTCACAATGCAGTAGGAGGTGGACAAAATTACCAGAATGCTTTCACCTCTTATATAAAAGGCATATTTTATGGCAGAAATACTTAAAGAAAACCCTGAACATTCATTCAGGGGGTAATACAGATAACCTCGTTTTAAAAATCTTCCATATAAAAATATGGCTTGATACTGCAGATATATTAAATGATTTAGTTACAAAAGGATTTTTCTTTTACAATTATTAATTATGGGATGCCTTTAATAACAAGCTTTCTCCAAAATATTCAATATTTAATTTTATTTAGTTTGCAGAAATTCCATTGGCATGTCTTTATGTCCTGAAAACAACTATTGTGAAAACTGAGGCATAATTACCAACATAGAACACAAGTACACAGAGAGATTTAGGATTTCTTAAGGGCTAGATATGTAAGTGAAGAACCCACTTTAATCAAGTGAGATAACACAGTGCAGCATAGAAAACAGTGGCCTGGTTTCCTATCATTTATGACTTTATCAAGTCATTTAAACTTCCGTGTCTCAGTTTTCTCCTTTGTACAAGGATGATCTTAAACTACACGATTTGAAATCTTCCTAATCTATGATTTCATTTTGCTTATGGGTTTGAATTTTCAAGTTGAGGATAAGCTATTTTTATACTTATATACAAGTGCTACACTTTTCATCTGAAAGTAGTCATGAAAAGGATTTTCAACAAATAACCTGTAGTATTATTAACAAAACAAAACGTTTCATGCTATACGCTAACATGATAATCCAAATCTGATTTCAGTTAACAGTTTTGTTAAAAGCAGTTTTCCAACTACATCTCTATGGTTCATACAAATAATTTTTCTATTTTCCATCTCCTGGTTGAAACCATCATTAAAATAAGAAAAACTGCAACACACAAGAAACATCTCCTTCAATACTAGAATTTCCAGTCAGTTGAGATTACAGAGGTACAAAAAAGCCTGGTACATATACTGTTTTTACTACTGAAATTTCACTGTGAAGCTTCTAAATGTGGCTAAGGCTAGGAATTGATCTTACCTTCTGTCGAAGAAAGGGAACCCACTTGCAGTCTACCAGTTCCTGGCGATACTGCTGCGTAAAGGATCCAACGTAAGACACATATGCTGCCATAAGGAGAACGTCTCCACAGAGCGTCTTCTCTTGAGCTTCGAAGGACTGAACAGACTGACCCCAGCGAATCTTCTCTGACTGAAAGATAAGGTTACTCCGATGTAACTGCAGGGTGAGCAGCAACTCAAGAAACGTTTAATGTAATTACCTTATTCCTCAGTTTACGTCTAGGTCACTCTGCACAGCCTTGAGAAGGAACAGAACATGACTGGATGGCATGACCATGACAATCGTTCATACGTGTGACCCATCATTACGAAGGTGCTCTCATAGTATCTTCAGGGGAGTTTACGGCAACACGACATTAGATCTTGAACATCTCCTTTTTGTTGGAAACCCGAACTCTAAATATGATTGAGGTCCTTCTTAAAAGGCTGACAGTCACTCTTCTCTCCCTCTAGGAGTAGAGGACCAAGAGCTGTGGCCAAGACTGAGTGATGTTAGGATTTTTAATGGCGGCTTGGATGCTCTCCATCATTCCTGATTTTCAGCAATGTTACTACGCCACCCTAAGCAAACATTATCTTAAACATTTGGGCCATGGGCTGATTACAGAAAAAGGAAAATGACAAACACCAGTTATGTCAATTAATTAAAACATAAAGCTTAAAGAGCCACCTAACAAGGATTCTGTAAATTAAAGAATAGTGCTGGTAGTTACTAAACTCAGGTTATTTTTATAGTATAATCACTCAATCAGTGAAAGAACTTACAGCCCATGTAAAAAAGATGGAAACCAGCAGGACTTCACTAGCTTTGAAGACAGTATGCTCGGAGAATGCTGTTCAAATCCTTATATCTAGTTGGCTAGCCATTTAAAATCTGATTTCTGGGTTAAGTATGTGGAGCCCTTAATATTGGATCTGACTAAAACTGCAATAAATATCTATGGATTGATTGAACTGCAGAATACTTCACTAATTCATCTGGTTTCAATGCATGCTAAAATTTAATACCACATTCTAAGAACATGTAAATTAATAGGAACTGAAAAAAAAGCCCAGCAAATTGATAGTACAAGCAATGAAGAACACTGTGGAATTTAGCTTTACTCATGAAAGGAACAGAGACAGACCACAGAAAGCAAAAACAATGTATGTCAGAGCAGACTGCAATGCCAGTTCTCTGCAAGCCACCACAATACCCCTAACACTGAGGTGATGAAACTAGCAGGTGACAATGGTTATGAAAGCTATTTTAAGATAATCTGCTTTGCTCGATAAAGATCACCCCAAGTTACCTCTATAATTACACACTAGGGAACTTCAACTCCCTTGCCCTCTTTATAGAATTTATTACTTTCCTTCTTCAGCTATAGAAAATATATCCATTAATTTTGAAGAAGAATCTCTCATTTGCTTTTCCTCCAATTTTGTTGTCTTTGGTTAGTAGATGATAAACAATAAAGGGCACCCACCTCATTCTCCAAAACAGCTTTGAAATTTGAAGATTTACTAAACATAGACTTACCGGCGATTGAAATCGTCAATAATTTCACTATACCACCCACGCAACATAAATCATTACTGACACTGGCTAACAAGGGTTTAAGAGTTGGAACATGTCCTGTAATAAATTTCTAGACAGTTAAAAATCACTATAATTTTATTCTAATGCATTATAGATTGCCTGTAATGTCATCCTGGCTGGGGTGACCCATTTCTAATTTTGAACAGCTGTTCAGCTCCGGAGCTACTTAATGATTAAATATAAATTGCCTGATTTATTAGTCTGAATGGTTGAGACTATAGCTTCCAAGTCAATGCTATATAGACAAAATCATCAGTCTTGGTGTTTTTCAGAAGTTAACTGTCTCCTGTTCTAGTCAGAAAGAATTTATCCTCAAAGGAAAAGGTCTGACATCTTCAATTAATCCTTTAAAAAAATATATATATATATATACACACATATATGTATTTTTTTGGTTAGTTAACATTATTCAACCATTTTTTCCTCTCCTTTTCTAAATCATCATGAATAAATAAAGCCTTTGGAAGACATTGTTGCGTGTTAGATACAAGGTAAAGCCTGTTTTTACCTTGATAAAACTTTCAGACATTCTCTACTTCAAGTAAATCTAATTTAACAGCACTTTTTCTTTTCCTCATGTACCTCATAAACCGTAAACCCTTCAAACTGCCTAGATCTTATCACTTTAAATGGAAGCGGGTACAAACTCCACTAGAAGCTGTGGAATTTCTCAAATGATCTAAGAAAAATGAGTCTTCAAAGGGCTCCAGAATGTTTTTTCAACACAGGAGGCTCCCAAAACTCACCCATTCATTCATTCAACAAATACATATTGGCACCTATGATGTGCCAGGGACCATTCTATATGCTTGGGATCAAGCAGTGCAGAAAACAAATGAAGTTCCTGCTCTTGAGAGCTTATATTTTAGTTAGGGAAAAAAGACCACAGGAAAGTATATGTGTTCATACATGCACATATACAAGTGTGTGTCATGTGATCATAAATGCTATCAAAAAATAATAAAGCAGAGGAAGTGGAAAGAGCTACAGGTGTGTGTGTGTGTGTGTGTGGAGGGGGCAAGGTGTACACTCTTTAAAGTAGGGAGGTCAGGGAAAACCGTGTGATAAGGAGAACTTTTAGCAGACATCTGAAAGAAGTGTGGGAGCCACATGGAGGAAAAAGGCAAAGATTATGAGGGAGGAGAGTGACTTGCAGGGTGAGCAAGAGTGAAGATGGAGCAGGAGGGAAGGTGGCAGAGGCAAGGACAGAGGTATCCAGGAGCCAGATCACGGAGGGCCCTGTAGGCCACGTAAAACCTCTGGACTGTACTTTGAATGAGACAATTAGTTACCCGGGAATTCTGAGAGAGTGGTAACATGAATGGACTTAATGTTTTAAAAAACGTCACTCAGCTGCACAAAGGGGAGTTGGACCTTGGGGGTGACGGTGGAGGCTACGGCGGTACTCCAGGGGAGAGATGCTGGTGGCCTGGATCAGCGTGGCGAGGCGAAGGTGGTGAGAATGCTGGGATTCTGAATGAACTTTGAAGGTAGAGCTAGTCCAATATGCTGAAGGACTGGATATGGGTGTGAGAAAGAGAGCAAAAAGTCAAGGGTGATTTCAGAGCTTTGACCATAACAACTAGAAGAAAAGACTTGCGATTAATGAAACGGAATGGAGACAATAAATTTTGCAGAGTGAACCATGAGTTTATATATAATAAACTATGAGCTTCAGAGGGATGATGGGTTTAAATCTGTAGCAAATTTAAATTAGATTTTTAAATGTCTACTCTATTTATAAGAAATAAGGCTATCACCCAGCCCCACCCATTGTACTTTACATTTCTCCCTTCTTTCTTTGTAAGAGAACTCGGATTCTGAAACGAGGGTTAATGTGTCCAGCCCCCTGGGATGAACTGTGATTGGCTAGGCTGATTATGATCACCCCATTTCCCAGTTTCCCTGTCTTCTTTGCAGCTAGGTGTGGTCACTCTAGTTCTGGCTAATAAAAGTTAAGTGCTTTAGTTAAGTTTGCTTAAGGGGTTGCGAGGAACACTTCAGTATTTGTTATGAAAGGAGAAAAATCCAGCTGCTACAGATTCTTCTCTCTTGCCTGAATCTAAAGGTGTAGCATCCATCGGTGACCAGGCTGCAAAATGTGTGAGGGTGAACGGACACATGCTAAGTATGGAGCAGCAGAAGGCTGTAGAGAGATTAGGGGTCTGATCACTAATTACCTGAATCAACACTGATAATGGTCTACCTCTGGAATTTTTTTAATATGTGAAAAACTCCCATTTGTTTAAGCCACTGTAAATCAACTTTTCTATCACCTTCAGCCAAATGCATTTTTAAAAAATTTTTCTTTTATTTATTTATTTTAACATCCTTATTGGAGTATAATTGCTTTACAATGGTGTGTTAGTTTCTGCTTTATAACAAAGTGAATCAGCTCTACATATACATATATCCCCATATCCCCTCCCTCTTGCATCTCCCTCCCACCCTCCCTATCCCACCCCTCTAGGTGGTCACAAAGCACCAAGCTGATCTCCCTGTGCTATGAGGCTGCTTCCCACTAGCTATCTATTTTACATTTGGTAGTGCATATATATCCATTCCACTCTCTCACTTCGTCCCAGCTTACCCTTCCCACTCCCCGTGTCCTCAAGTCGATTCTCCACGTCTGTGTCTTTATTCCTGTCCTGCCCCTAGTTTCTTCAGAACCACTTTTTTTTTTTTAAGATTCCATATATATGTGTTAGCATACAGTATTCGTTTTTCTCTTCCTGACTTACTTCACTCTGTATGACAGACTCTAGGTCCATTCACCTCACTACAAATAACTCAATTTCATTTCTTTTTATGGCTGAGTAATATTCCATTATATATATGTGCCACATCTTTTTTATCCATTCATCTGTCAATGGACACTTAGGTTGCTTCCATGTCCTGGCCATTGTAAGTAGAGCTGCAATGAACATTGTGGTACATGTCTCTCTTTGAATTATGGTTTTCTCAGGGTATATGCCCAGTAGTGGGACTGCTGGGTCATATGGTAGTTCTATTTTTAGTTTTTTAAGGAACCTCCATACTGTTCTCCATAGTGGCTGTATGAATTTACATTCCCACCAACAGTGCAAGAGGGTTTCCTTTTCTCCACACCCTCTCCAGCATAAAAGGGGAAATCGACGGTAACACAATCATAGTAGGGGACTTTAACAACCCACTTTCACCAATGGACAGATCATCCAAAATGAAAATCAATAAGGAAACACAAGCTTTAAATGATACATTAAACAAGATGGACTTAATTGATATTTATAGGACATTCCATCCAAAAACAACAGAATACACTTTCTTCTCAAGTGCTCGTGGAACATTCTCCAGGATAGATCATATCTCAGGTCACAAATCAAGCCCTGGTAAATTTAAGAAAATTGAAATCGTATCATGTATCTTTTCTGACCACAATGCTATGAGACTAGGTATCAATTACAGGAAAAAAATCTGTAAAAAATACAAACACATGGAGGCTACACAATACGCTATTAAATAACCAAGAGATCACTGAAGAAATCAAAGAGGAAATCAAAAACTACCTAGAAACAAATGACAATGAAAACATGATGACCCAAAACCTATGGGATGCAGTAGAAGCAGTTCTAAGAGGGTAGTTTATAGCAATACAATCCTACCTCAAGAAACAAGCAGAATCTCAAATAAACAACCTAACCTTACACCTAAAGCAATTAGAGAAAGAAGAACAAAAAAAACCCCCAAAGTTAGCAGAAGGAAAGAAATCATGAAGATCAGATCAGAAATAAATGAAAAAGAAATGAAGGAAATGATAGCAAAGATCAATAAAACTAAAAGCTGCTTCTTTGAGAAGGTAAACAAGATTGATAAACCATTAGCCAGACTCATCAAGAAAAAAAGGGAGAAGACTCAAATCAATAGAATTAGAAATGAAAAAGGAGAAGTAACAACTGACACTGCAGAAATACAAAGGATCATGAGAGATAACTACAAGCAACTCTATGCCAATAAAATGGACAATCTGGAAGAAATGGACAAATTCTTAGAAAAGCACAACCTTCCAAGACTGAACCAGGAAGAAAAAGAAAATATGAACAGACCGATCACATGCACTGAAATTGAGACTGTGATTAAAAATCTTCTAATAAACAAAAGCCCAGGACCAGATGGCTTCACAGGTGAATTCTATCAAACATTTAGAGAAGAGCTAACACGTATCCTTCACAAACTCTTCCAAAATATAGCAGAGGGAGGAACACTCCCCAACTCATTCTATGAGGCCATCATCACCCTGATACCAAAACCAGAGAAAGATGTCACAAAGAAAGAAAACTACAGGCCAATATCACTGATGAACATAGATCCTCAACAAAATACTAGTAAATGCATTTCTAATACTGCAGTTCTACATTTTTAGGTAGCACTTAAATAAAAAATAACAGTTTTATTGAGATTTAATTCACATATCATGAAATTCATCCTTTCAAGTATTCAACTGAGTGGTTTTTAATATATGCACAGATCCGTGCCATCATCCCTAGTAATTTTAGAATGTCTCCCTCACACAACAGAGAAACTCTATTCCCATTAGCAGTCACTCCCAAACTCCTGCCCCCTTGTCCAACCCCTGGCAACCACCAATCTTCTTTCTGTCTCTATAGATTTACCTATTCTGGCCATTTACTATACATGGAATCATAAAACATGTGGCCTTTTGTGTCTGCCTTCTTTTATTGAACATGATATTTCAAGGTTAATCCGTGTTGCAGCATGTATCAGTACTTCAATCCTTTTTATGGTCAAATACTATTCCACTGTCTGAATATATTAGACATGGGAGAGCAGAAAATCTGTGACTTACTGATGTCAAGGGCTATATGTTCTTCTACCACTCATGTTCAAAGAGGAGAAAGTTAATGAGAATTATTTTTAAAATCTTTATTTAATGGAATAACTATTAGCATTAGCATATCAGTCACCTGTAAAAAGATGTCAAAGAAAACCAATAAACCAAGCAGGCTTAGCTTGAGGTAACGTTTTATTGGTAGAACTCAATTGCAAATGTGTACTAAAAGATTCAGACCTCTGTTATCTAACAGCTGCCCTGAGTTTATAACAGATCTTAGGAAAACCACTGAGTCCATGGCTATACACTGAAAAATACACAGAATCCATCACTTATTCCTTTCAGTAAGTTAGAACTACAGTGTGAATGATGATTATTCCCCTTCACTGTTGATTCCATGTTTAGTTAGACCTTACTGACCACAAATAAAGACCCCCCAAAAAATCCCCCAAAGCTGATTCTGAATATTTCAGTTAGAATTTTGGAAGAAAAGGTTAACTTGCCTCAAGTTCCTTGACAAGTCTGTTAGCCAGTTCGATAGTTTTGTTGGTTTGGTTCACCTCTTCTTGACACCGGACTTTCTCGGCTATTGCTTTTTCAAATGAAGCTGTGAGTCTGCTCAGATTTCGATCCAAATCCTAAAACAAGAGTCAAAATTAACTCGTGAGCCATTTGTAGATAAAGTGCAAACATTACAATCATCTTGAAACACCTACTACCTGAAGGTAAATGAAACGAGCCTCTTTCCCTCCTTTGACCTCTGCCCCTGAGCGCACACACATTAGGGAAGAAGTGTATCAGGGCCACCAGGCAGTTTTCTCGCCTTCCTCCCGCACTGGGCAGAGTGTAGAGAGCGACCAGGGTGAGTGGATGTGCCCTGCTGACTCAAGCACACACTGCGTGCCCTGTCCCCTCTCTCGTGCCTACACCTCACCCTCTGTCTTTATTAGGGATGAGGGGCATCTTCTGGTTCTCCACCTATTGACTCTCATTCCACTTCTCAGTGGTCTATAACTCAGGCAACAAAGAGCCCCTTTAGACCTCAGGCAACCTGACCTGGCTTGGCCAACCAGATTTTCTCTTCTGGAAACTTGGGACTGAAACTCAGAGGTATGTCACGGTCTTTAGCATCGTAAGACCCAGGAAGATGTGTACATTTTGCAGGGCTTCATTTAGAGAAGGACCATCTTCCACCAGGGGCACGGGAAAGCAGGGGAAACCATACCAGAGAACGAGAGAGAATGAAAAGATAGCACAGTGAGAAGTCACACAGCCCTAAACACGTTCACGGCAGCTCCCGGTTTCCTGGATCTCATGCCTCCTGAGACCTAGTCATACACTTTTTTCCCTCAGAGTTCCATGCGCCATCCTGGTCTCCTTTTTGGCTTAAGGTTTGGTATGTGGGTTTCTATTATGTATAGCGAAAAAAGCCTTGACTAAGTTATCAAGTACTTAGGAGACTCCTTACTGTATCATCTTGCTACCTGCAAGTTCTAACAACCCTAAGTAAGATTTATAACATTGTTTTTGTAAATACATGCAAAATTCCAAGAGACTTTAATAAGTAAACTTGTAGAACATACCATATTTATAATTTAGAGACTGCCGCTATTTGTCAATGACCCAATTATTACATTATTATTTAATTTATATCATTAAAGTAGTACCTCTTTAAAAAAAAGTATACGTCATATTTAAGATTTACAGGCGAAATAGGTCAAATTTATGAGAAATGGAGGAGATATTACACATCAACGGTTAGAAGTCAGATAAAAATGAATAATACCTGGAGGTATATTTTAGGTTATTAAAAGTACTTGTGGTTTTATAAAACACAGAAGCTCATGTAAACTCTGGTATCAGACACCCAAGTTCGTATTTGGACTCTGCTATCAGCTAAGCAGCCTCAAGGTGGGCTGTCTACTTAAGCTCTCTATGCCTCACTTTCATCATCTAAAAAATGGAAACAATAATGTTACCCAATTCATAGGGTTGACCTAAATATACATAGAACTAAGGTATAAACTGTTATACTGGTTCCTTTTGTAAAGTTGAAGGGGAGCTGGGTCTTGGGAGACCACAGGCTCTTGCACTTGTTTCTCTGCCTCTTGTGAAGAGGCACTGACAGCTCTTGTTCCGGACTATCTTCCGCAAGATGTTTGCACAGCAAATAGGCTTAGGAAACAGAGACAGTGTTTCTTTCAGGGCAGAGGACAGATTTGCTTCCTGACCAGAACACTAAAGAGATGTTTCCCTGGGGGGCAAAGGACTCGCTGCCTTCTTTATATGGGGTGTTTTCTAAGCTTGGGATTTCTCAGCTGTGACACAAACCCACTGTGAACAGCCTCAGCTGGTCCACTGTGTGTCACTCCCACGGGAAGTGGCAGACAAGGGAGCTGAGGCACGCACGTCTGTCACGGGCTGTGGGTCACAAAGTCCTCTGCTCTCTGACCCACACGTCCCGTGTCTCACGTCTTCTGCCAGCATCTATGAAACTGTGGCAGGTGACCTGGCAGCCTGTGAGTAGGGTAAAATCTTGGTCCCTTCACAGTTCCTGACAGGCCCTGGCGTTTCAGGTTCTAGAAGTAAATGGAGTGAGGAAGGAGGGGCTTAGCCCGAACACCTGAGCCCACCAGACACCCTAAAAACCAGTGTTCTCCAACTTAAGTGTGCACCAGAACCACCTGGAGGGTTTGATCAAACCCAGATTCCTGGCCTCCCTGCCAGAGTTCCTCATTCAGTGTGTCTGAGCTGGATCTGAGAGTCTGTATTTCTAACAAGTTCCCAGGCAACACTGACGCTGCTACTGGTCGAGAGAACACGCTTTGAGAAGCACTACCCTAAAGAGACCGAATTTGGACTTTTTCATGGCCATTCTTAGGCGCTGTATGTTTGAAAGACAAGATGGCCTTTCCTCCCCACCAGCTCAGCAGTTTGTTTTTTTCTCCTCAACCTTCAATATGAGGCCATCTTTTAGTCTGAAACTAGAGATAAAGACTTGAAAGAACAAAAACAAAGAGACTAATACTGGTTAACGAATGAATTTCCATCACAGCATAAATGCTGAGAGACACAGCCCTGCTTTTCTAGGTGAGACGGCAACCGGAGGCATAAGACGAGAAGGAGGGAAAGCCCATGAGGGAGGAGAAAAGAGAGGCTGAAGGAGATGAAAGCAAAGCTAGCAAAAAACATCATTTCACCTGGGCTCAAACCTTGATTTGACTGTGTACCAACAGATAGAATCTATGCAGAGTTTGTCGTGGACTTTGGCATGACCAGTCTTCATAGAGAATTTTTTTTTTTTTTTTTTTTTTACTTCAGGGTGTAGTGTATTTCCTACAAAGGGCATTCTCCTAGACAACCACAATATAACCATCAAAACCAGGACATGAACACTGACACATTACTACCATCTAACTGAACGTTGGAGGGAAATGCAGCCAGAGATTCTGTTGCATTAATAACTACTCTCTGGAAATCCATTCTTGGAAGGGGGATGGAAGGGACCCATCTACAGAAGGACATTGCTATTGTTACTCTGTCTTCTTTTCTCTGTGTCTACAAACTTAGTTTTGCAGCTGATTGATATAAGAACCTCTGCTTCTACTGTTGGTCTTTGAAATCAACGGAGGTGAGCAGTTCTTTTCAGCTCGTTGCAGGCTGTGTCCAAAAGATGACTAGTTCCACAACCACAGAAAGTCTGAACTTTAAAATCACACATGAGCATTCTCATCGCTTTTCCATGAACATTAACTTGCTTCTAATATCTACATAAAGCCATTAATAATAGATGACGACATTTTTCTAAAGGTCTTAGTCAAGTTAACAGTGAGAGCTTTGACCAATGAATGAAGCTAAATTTAACAAAATTGATATGTTTCTCCTAAATTTGTCTAAGTCAGCTGTCGTCGTTGTTGACAGTAGTGGCCCCAGACATAATCAGGCCAAGTTCAAGTCCTGTTCTATAGGAAGCTGGGCTTGGCTGCCTGGCCACTGTGAGCACCAGAGGCCAGGTGCAGTGATGGCAGACTTCACCTGCTCAGAGACCCGTGGCAGGATTCCCTCCAAGATGGGAGCATTCTCCTTCAGGTCTGCCCTCAGCTCCCATTGCCCCTTATTCTTCGCACTCCCATTGGACAACCTCTCTACGCACATGATCTTCACACCAACGACTCCCAAAATCTATGTTGCTGAGCCAGGCTTCTCTTTCAAACTCTAGTTCTGACCCCCAACATCTTCACTTGGGTTTTCTACACAAAGAGAGTGGGAATGAACATTTATGAAGCGTCGACTGTGTACGGCACACTGAATGGCATCTCGATACACCAGAATTTATAGGTGGGAAGCAACAGAAACCATCTCCAGCTAATTTAGGCTGAAGGGAAATTCGTCAAAATGGGGGAGCTCTTCCAAGGAAGGGGAAGGCAGAGAACGACACATAGGCTCCCGGAGCTCCAGAGAGACTTGGGAATAGCAACTATGGGGAAGTTTCAACTGGACACTGTCTCTACAATGCATGAACTCTGTTTTCAGTTTTATTCTTTGGCTGATGATTCAAATTCTAGAGCCGGGGGGAGGGGGGGCAGGCGGGGAATCAAATCGGCAAAACTTGGACCACATATCTAGTCATCAGCCATGACAGGAAGAGCTACCCTTGGTCAAAGTCCTGTCTGAGTGTATCCAATGAGGAAAGATAATTCCCCAGAGATAAACCAGGCTGTTATCACCCAAAGTAGGTAGACTGGTTTCTGGGGAGCCAAAAATCACAAATGCCCACCTTGAGAGTTAGCGGTTATTATCACTATGTTACAGTTAAGAAACTGAAGCTCTCAGGATTTCCCTAAGTTGCCAGGGTTACACAACCTTATCACTCTGACTGCATTACTGCATGCTACCTTGTCAGGCACTCCAACTCATCATCTCTATTCTGTACGCCTCCCCCTCCCTCTCTATCCTGTCAGCAGCCTTGAATCTATCTCACCATCTCCATTGTGGTTGCTCCTGCCTTAGCTGAGGCCCTAACAGGACCCACTGCAGTGCTTCTAACTTGTCTTTCTGCAGCTAGACCACCTCCCTCCAGCTTCCATTCAGTCGATGAAAAGTGAGTCATTAACGTACTAAAATCTTTCCAACGCCCAATACTACAGGTCAGATAAAATTTAAATTCTGCAGCACGAAAGGCAGAGAAGGCTTTTGCTCACATTTTGCTTTTGCTCACCATTACTTCCTGCTATTCCTAACCTTCCCCCAAACACCCATCTTCGGGATCTGGCCTACTAGGACTCTTCAAGTCTACCAACTGCTTCTTCCCTCTTTTTTTCATTCTTTAGCAGGAACACCTTTCCTGACCTAGTTATCCTGGTGATTTGCAAGTAATTTTCACAGCTCATGTCAAGTACACCTTCATTATAAAACTTTCTCTAATTTCTCTGGGCTCTTTTTTGGCACTCCTACTGCATTCTAGATATAGTCACATACATACTTATAACACTGGACTGCAATGACTGGTTATATATTTGTAAAAATAGTCATGGTGATAATATTTGTAGTTAGTGTTTTCTAAGCACTTACTATATGCCAGGCACCATGCGAAATTCTCAAAATGAATTCATACTGATTACTAAATTCTCAATATGAATTCATATTGATTACTAAATTCTCAATATGAACTATTGTCATTTTATCCTCACGATCCTAAGAAGTGGATGCTATTATAATACCTCCTTCACAGTTGAGAAAAAAGAGGCTCAGAGAGGTTAACTAACTTGTGCAGGGCAAAACAGTAAATACTGGAGCCTGGATATAAACCCAGGCACTTTGGTTCCAGAATCCTTGCTTTTTAATCACTGTGGGCTACACTCTTTCTACTACCAGACCATGAAAGTTTCTTAAGTGCAGAAACCATCAAAGTTCCCACTTTTCCAGCTCAGTGTCCAGCATACAGCAGATAAGGAATATGTACTGAAGGAGAATATAAATGAATACATCCATGAGAGGTCAAATTCCTTCCTGTTTGGTAGGTCTCAGAGGTGGCCCTCTCTGAAAGTGGGATCCTAAGGCGGGGAGGGGTTCCATGTCTTGGGAACTTCTTCAGTGTTAGAGTCTGCACTTACCGCCAGCTTTTTCCTGATAGCCTCTAGTTTTTCAGTAGCTGCAGCCAGTTCTAAGTTTGCTTGGGCTAATGCTTGCCGTTTGGGCTCCACATCACAGTAGACCTGAAAAGCCACGTGGGGGTTATTTCACGAGGTAATAAAGATGGCAAAGACAAGTAATCATTCAGTCTTACATTTGCTGGAAGCTTTACAATTAAAATCTCTATGTGACCTAGAAATTTGGTGTTTATTCTTAGCCATGGTACTACCTAATGGCAGAACAAAAATCTACACAGCCTTCCAAGTCCTCCAAGCTTTCTATTGTTTACTCATTTATTCTGGACATTACAGTTACAAGCACTTGCATAAAATGCTATACACGTCAAATACCATTAAGATACTAAAATTAGTTTTTCATAAAATTTGGAGATAATCCTCATATCATCAGCAACTGTAGTGTATAGGAACTACACCTGAAGGTGGGATCGGGTCTAGCCTTTAAGGCAGAAAAGCTGTGTAGAGAAATTCTCTGAACCCAGAAAGGAATGTGGGAGATGTCCTCACCCAGTATTAACCACACTTTCTTTTCTAAGTTCCTGGCCACCTTAAGTGTTATTTGAATGAGTGGTTTAAGCATTTGAGTGGATCAATTATTCTCCTGTTGGGGAGAGAGAAAGGAAATTAAACTTTATTTCCTATTTTATAGCAAAATGACACAGAACACAGCCACGATCTAGCTCTGGGCTCATCTTTTCACCTAGGGTGTGAGGCCAGCACAGTGGTCAGGAGTGTCATTACGGAGAGAGGCTGCCCATCAGCTGTGATCTGTCTGCAATCTTGCCTGATGCAGGCTTCCACTAAAGAGAGGGAGAGACTGACAGGGTCCTATTCCTGTGGGTCTCCTGTGTAAAGGACATAGTCCAATTTTCTGAAAATCATTCTGGGAATGACACTGGCATTTCCTCAGCAATTCCATCTTTGAGTATAACACACAACCTTCCAAGACAAAAATGAGACAGTTCCTCCCAGTGGAGGTCCATGTACTGTTCCCTTTTTACATCTAGTCCTTTGCAAAGTTCTTGGGACATAACTGACGGACAAGTATTTGATAAATAAATGACTAAGGAAAATGATTACCTATCTCTATACTTGCCCGAAAGTACAAACCTTAGATTAGACCGTATACCATCAAAAATGCATTTGTCATTAAAACACTAAAGCCCCCAAAAGGTTATTCCCTCATCTCATTAAGATAACTGTAGCTGGTGTAAATTTTTGCTTTGAGAGCAGGGATGAACTTTAATTAAACATGAATTTAGACTGGCAGTCGTTTCAAGTCAACAACTGAAATATTTTAATTTAACTAAATGTAATTAATCTACCCAACATGCTTTTATCTAATCAAATCAAATTAATTGCTGCTATTTGATCTAAAGAAGCTACTCACTCGGGCTTCCCTGGTGGTGCAATGGTTAAGAATCTGCCTGCCAAGGCAGGGGACACGGGTTCGAACCCTGGTCCGGGAAGATCCCAAATGCCACGGAACAACTAAGCCCGTGGGCCGCAACTACTGAGCCTGCGCTCTACAGCCCACGAGCCACAGCTACTGAGCCCACGTGCCATAACTACTGAAGTCCACGGGCCTAGAGCCCGTGCTCCACAGCAAGAGAAGCCACCGCAATGAGAGGCCCGCGCACCGCAATGAAGAGTAGCCCCTCACCGTAATTAAAGAAAGCTTGCATGCAGCAACAAAGACCCAACGCAGCCAAAAATAAAATAAATCAATTAATTAATTTTTTAAAAAGCTACTCACTCTACCCTAAAAAAAGATAGTTTCCAACATTTAAAATATCCTCCTGTAGAGAATTCTGTGTAATCTGACACCTTCATGTCTCATTCTTAGAACTTTATCTTATTCAGATAATATTAAATTATTTTACATTTTTTGCTGGCCTAGAAATTAATATATGTACAGCCCTTCCTGAATAACACCCGTAAACCACCTGATCACAACTGATATACCTCATAGAACTTAATGATGTTGATGACCCAGGCACAGAGACCAGCTGCTGCAAAAGATTTGGTCCGAATCAGGTTTGGGTTGAACTCTGGGTCTTTCAAATACTGTTCATTCACCACTTTTAGACAGTTCTCTGGAATGTGCTCTTTGTCATAGTTAATTAACGCTTGCAAAAAATCATCCACCTGTCAGGCAAAAGAATTATTGCAATGAGCCATTTGGGCTGCAGAGAAAATTCCAAGATCAAAAGTTAAAATCAGCTTTTAGGACTCACATTACAAAGGCAAAATTGGCAAGCTCCATTTATCCCACTGTTTGACTTTTTCAGTCTTTAGAGTATAAAGTTAGAATTAGCAATGGACACTTTTAAAATCCCTTCTATCCCAGGGTAAAATATTCAGTCCCTGCACAGGAGGCATTCACATTTTGAAGAAAAAGAAAAACACATACCTCAAAATCCCTTTACTTTACCTTCTTGTACATTAGTAACATTTTTCCAGCATAAGAAATCCATGTAATTTTCTCCCTCCTACACTTAACTGCTTTCATAATTTTGAAAATAATTGGCAACCTTCCAACGGCTGCTGGTGTTGACTTAGGTGTGCTACAACCCTACGCTAATCTACAACTTGGCAAACAAAAATTCTAAGTGTAGAGAACATACAGCAGATTACACTTAGCAAATATGAAGATGATTTTTTTTTTTTAACAGTTGGGAATGTTATAGCTTTCCTCTTTTCTCCTCAAATTGTATGTTTTTTAAAACATTTATTTTTTTGAAGTATAGTTGATTTACAATGTTGTGTTAATTTCTGCTGAACAGCAAAGTGATTCAGTTATACATATATACACATTCTTTTCCATTTTGCTTTATCACAGGACATGGAATATAGTTCCCTATGCTATACACTAGGACTCTGTTGTTTATCCATTCTATATATATAATAATTATTATCTGCTAATCCCAAACTCCCACTCCATCCTTCCCCCACCCCTGCTGTCAAGTATAACCACAGAACTGAACAGAGAAATTGTTGGGATTTTCATGTTGCCGGGCTGCCTGATACCTTTCCCATGAAGACTTTAGCTGCTTTCCAACTCCGGTCTTTTGGCACTCTGCCCCGGGGAGCCAGAAGGACCATCACGGCTGCAGTAACGTTGGTAACTGCATTTGGAGGGCTGGGAAAGGCTTTCAGCTCAGTGAGATTGACCTGAAGAAAAGCACACACACTCTCAAGACCAGGAGAGGTCTGGTTTCTCAAGACCAGCTGTTAGGTCTTCAAGCTGGTCTTCAGTGGCTGGTCTTTTCCACCCTCTCCTTTTCACACCAGTCTCGGTTGGGCAGTTTTTGCTGCCCACCCGGGGGTCCACCACCGTGGAACTCCAGGAGGTTCAGTTCTTGCTGGGCGCTTTTCTGGTACTTCGGAAACATCACTGCCCTTTCTGGCTTCCAAGTAAATTTATCTGCCTGATTTACCAGTCCTGCAGAGCCTTGCACACTGAGTCCAGGGAATTTCATAAACATATAGGTTTTAAGGTATTTATGGGTCTATCCCACCTATGGAATATATTTGCCTTTTAACCAGGCCCTCCCAAAAACAGAGTCCCTTAGTTCAGAGTCTCTTAGTTTTGTCTTTCTGCTTTACATGCACAAAAACCATCTTCTATTACACTATAATGACTATCAACTGGGAAGATGCCCGCATAGGCTGAACCTCCTTTCTGCATTCCTCCTTAACCTCCGCAGGTCAGAATCTTGATTTACTCAACAGATGGTATTAATGGGATAAATCATCAGTATCAGGACAAACACTTTGGAGCAAGAATTAGTATCTAGGGCTTCCCTGGTGGCGCAGTGGTTGAGAGTCTACCTGCCAATGCAGGGGACGCGGGTTCGAGCCCTGGTCTGGGAAGATCCCCCATGCCGCGGAGCAACTGGGCCCGTGAGCCACAACTACTGAGCCTGCGCGTCTGGAGCCTGTGCTCCGCAACAAGAGAGGCCGCGATAGTGAGAGGCCCGCGCACCGCAATGAAGAGTGGCCCTCACTTGCCGCAAGTAGAGAAAGCCCTCGCACAGAAACGAAGACCCAACACAGCCAAAAATAAATAAATAAATAAAATTCAAAGTATGTTTAAAAAAAAAAAAACAAAAAACGTGCTAAGCAAGATAAACCAGACACAAGAGACCACATAGTGTATGATTCCATTAAAAAAAAAAAAAAAAAAAGAATTAGTATCTATAAGAAGTATATGTAGGTTCATGATACATGTTTTTTTAAAAAAGGATTTCCTGTGAAATTTCCTGAGCTATATTATACACTCTTGCTTATAAAACCTCATCAAATGTTGAACCTGATTCTCCTCCATTACCATAAACTGGCTATTTATTTGGGAAATAACTGCAAAGAACAGAAAGGGTGTGAAAACAAGAGCAAAAGCAAAAACTTAAAATATGCTAATGCTAATTGAGAGCTGGGTAACCAAGACTCTTTCATCATTTATAAATATACTGAGCTTTATATTTAAGTGATATTAATTTATTTTGACTGAGTAAATAATAATATCTTCAGAGGAAAAGTTGCCAGTGCAAAGCACAGAGAAGAAAATAAACATTCTAGTGCTCAGAAAGAGGAAAACACAAAATTCCATTACTCAGAGATAATCAGTTACTATTATTCTTTTTTCCCAATTTTTTCCTATGCACAAACATATTCTTATAAAAAAAAAGTTACACTAAATCCTATTTTATAATCTGCTTTATTCACTTAATACATCATGAACATTTTGTTGCTAGCTAGGATTCAACAATATAATTTTAATGGCAGCAGGATATTTGAATGCAGAATAATCAATCTTCCATCATGGTATATTTATGTTCTTTTAAATTGTTCAGCTTTATGGTAATACTATAAGAAACATCCATGAAGATAATCATTTGCTGTTCACAGTCAAAATTACTTTCTTCAAAAGAATACTTAGAGAAACGAATTGAATATTTCTCTGAAGAGCAGTGAAAGTCTGGATCCTTTCCTCTTTGAAGCTGAAGTTAAGATCCTCAGGCCTAGTAATGCCCTAGGATTCACCCCAGAGGCCTAGTAGAACCCAGGGGCAAGACCAGCTGTAGGCTCTTAGAATGACATTGCCCATAATTCCATCTCTCCTTCTGACCATCACAGATTATTTTCTCTTATGGGAATTCAAATGCTCAGTGAGGTTTTGCTAATCACGTGAAGCCAGGAAAAACGGTGTAGGTCAAACCTAGGTGTCTTTGATTCCAGCCTGTTGTTCTTTTCTTGAGGGTCTCTCATTAATACTATTTTTTTATATCCAGAGGAAATAGAGAATCCCTCACTTGGTTCTTAAAGCAACACATAATATGAATCACTGGATTTGGGCCGAATCCAATTGCTAACAATAGAACTGCCTTTCACAAGAGTATAAACTGCATGGCAGTGGAAGTATTCAAAAGGAGACCGCTTGTGGGGGTGAAGAAGGACAAACTCCCAGATGGGAAAGGAAGGTCAACTAGAATGATGACCTCAAATATTTGTTTCAACTGCAACATTTAATGGGACTTTCTTTCCTTTTTCAAAACTCTTTGGTTGCATGAATTTCACCCTTAGTTCAGTTATTCAAACTCTAATAACCTCCAAATATTATTTCGAGGAAACAGTGAGCCAAGGAATCATCCTTACCCTGTTGAGTGTATTGAGAGCAGCTGTCGCGGCCACCAGCGCGGGCTCAGCCTTCAGTAAGTCGGCCTCACACTCCTTCTGTTTCTGGGACACTTCAGTCTGAATAGCTGTCACCTAATCAAAGAGGAAAAACACAGAAACCCACATACACAAATTATCACCTCAGATATCTCTATTGAAAAATGCAGGCTGCCTCAGAGGCACTGTTCAATAATTCATCTGTATTTGAACAGGGGAGGAATTTGCTGTAGAGACTAACTTCCCTTCAGGCACAGTGTATACACAAAGCTTTGCACACACACAAAACACACAACACAAATCTCAACACAAATGGATTCAAATATCAAAATGCTCCAAGACAGGCTCTATCTTAATTACAAGGTGCCATTATTAATAAATGCAAGATTAAGCAATTCCTCTGTTCTTCAGTTTTCTTTTTCAGCGAGTCCTGAACAAGTGAAAATCCAAGCTGGCTCAGTAACCTAGACCACAAAATGTTTTTGCTAAAATTCTCTAATTTTTCCTTACATTTAGCTTGCCTACATTACCTGATTACTCGCATTTACATTACCTAAAAGCCATGTTAACTAATTTTTAACAATAAATGTGAAGCTTTTCTGTTCAACAGGATAGAAGATATTGTTCTATCCCATGCATGCTTGATCATAGAAAAAATTTTTATGAAGACTAATTCTTGGTTTCTCTAAGGACCTGGTAAGAAACTACAGCTGCAACAACCCAGGTCTGTCTGTGGCAATGGGACCGTGATGTTTGCTGTCCGCTCTACTGTTGAGGGTCCAGGGACACTAGTCACATGCCAAAGAGGGTCTTGCATTAGCCCCCTGGCATGAACACATATAATATGCATATAGGGAAGCCATGTTGGTAAACTCAAACCAAGCCAAAATGAGAACCTTTGGGGTTTCCATCCTCCTCCCTTTAGAACACTGATAGAACTCGAATGTCCAGGAAGAATAAAATCTTTGTCCTCAGCAGAAATGTGACCTTCAAAGCTGTGGGGCTGGGCACCAGGATCCAGTCAGCATATGGGATGGTTGCTGATGTGATGGCGATTGTGAATGATCAAGTGTGAACAAAAATGCATTTGTTCAGATGTGTTTGGATTGAACAGGTTTAAAACTGTACCCATAAACGTACACACTGCTCACAACAAATTTTGCTGTCTACCACAGCTTTATTAGCAGTAATTACCCTTCTCCTGATTAACCGTTATTTTGCTATGTACTGCACCTTTTATGAACATAATTGGTCCATGGTAGATATCTGACCTCCAGCCAATACTTACGGGCTACTGTTAACATCTGTAAGGAAACTGCATGCTTACGGAGAACTGCTCTAAAACCACAATCCTCAAAACTGCCAGGAATGGACCATGAAAACTCTAAGGATACTATTATACATTTTCAATGTGCTGGAGAATACTGCTACGGATGAAACAGAGGCTGTATTTGAGTGAGTTATTACATCAGGCTTATTTATTTTCCTTAAGGATATACTAAATCTACACATGCTGTTTGTGACCATTTGTAATAACATCATTTTAAACTGGACTCAGGATCATAGTTTTTTAATACTTAGAAGAAACCTTAGAGAGTATTTCTTCTAAATGCTATTTCTATGAGACTGGGGGGTCATAGAGTCTTCTCCCTCTAACTCCTTTACTGGTAATGGAGTATTATTCCTTTGGGTAATTTTGATAAGCAGAACAATCTAGAACATTTAATAACTAAAACCCCACAAATGCAAAGGAAAAAAATACTCTAGGTTGGTCAACTTATTTCTCATTCCCAATTCCTCTCACCCTAAGTGCAACTATACTAGAGTTGTGAAAATGCTTTGTATCTCAGGGACTTGGGAAGCCTCACTGTGCAATTTCCTCTGCCCTCCCCCACCCCAAACAAGGTTCCTGGGGACTGGTTAGTGAGGCCCAACCTGGAGAAGGTGGAAGAGCTACACAGATGGCTTAGAGTATGTGCTTTCCCTCTACCATCGTCCGTTAAAGCTGATTTGGAGACAGTCCCATTCTTGGGTACACCAGAATTTTTCTGCCCTCTGCTAGTCAAAAGCTCCTTGCAGATGGTTCATGAAATTTAGTGGCGGTCACAAGAGGATAAAGTCACAATAACTGCTTGTTATGGGCTGAACTGTGTCCATTCAAAATTCTCAGGTTGAAGCCTTAACCCCAGGACCTCTGAATGTGATCGTATTTACAGAGAGGGCCTTTAAAGAGATGATTAAATTAAAGCAAGCCTGTTAGGGTGGGGCTTAATCTAATCTGACTAATGTCCTTATAAGAGGAGGAAATCTGGTTACACCCAAGAGTTGGCAGGGCTGTGTGCACAGAGGGAAGGGCATATGAGGACACAGAGAGAAGGTGGCCGTCTGCAAGCCCAGCGGAGAGAGGCCTCTGGAGAAACCAAATCTGCCAACACCCTGACCTTGGACTTCCAGACTCCAGAAAGCTGAGAAAATAAATTTCTGTTGTTTAACCCTCCCAGTCCCTGATATTTTGTTATGGCAGCCTTAGCTAACAAGTACATGGCTCTCACCTGTCTTTAAGAAATTCCTGATGGTCCTCCAAAATTCAGCCCCACCCATCTTTAGAAAAGAAACATTAAAAAACTGAAGATCATTCAAAATCAGAGTGGATGTCCACCTTTTGAAGAGATTATATGAGCTCTGCAATTTGGAAGTCACTTTCACTCATGAGGATTACTATTCAACAAAGAAAGCAGTTTGAAAGGGATCAGAGGATCCTTAGAATTTGGAGCTGATACGTGAAACAAAGATGGAAGATCTAATTTTCACAAGCTTCATGGTGCTTCTGTTACTTGAAGTCACTGCTGGCAATGCCCATGATTTGAATAGCCCTCGATGATTTTATAAACCTGAAGCAACAATTTCAACCAGCGTCTCTACATGGGTTGTCAAGATGCACAGCAAGGCAGCCTCTAAACCCCAATATTTGTTTAGCCATATTAAATGTGGCAATGTACTTTTGTTACTTTTTAATTACTTCTTATGTATTAAATCTTGAGACCCCAATTTCATAGAATCACAGAGACCATATACACCCTTTTTTAATAACCACATAGAATCTAGCACATTGATGAACATATGACCAACGTGAGCCCATAGCACATACTTGGTCTTGATTAATTCCTTGACTCTACATAGTTTAATTACAAATAGATTCTCCTTCCATGACCACCAACTTAAAAGAATTCTTTCCACCATAACATCATTTGACTTTCATCATAGCCCTTCTCGCTAACCCAAAATACCTTGTCTATCAACATGTCACTTGTCTCCTGTCTTTCCCATTACAATGTAAGCTACGTGCAGGTACCTTGCATATCATATACATATATCCTCAAGAACCTAGAAAAGTGCCAGGCAAAAAATAGGTGCTCAGACAATATTTGTTGTTTATAACTAAATTAAGCCTCATGGATAAAATGAAAATAATTTTAAGTATTATTTTTATTTCTTGGTATGGATTAGATATACAAAATACTATGTGTCCTTTCCATGTTTGGAGAACTTCTTGAAACAACCTGTCAGATGAGTTCTAATTTGCTAAAACATTTTTCCCCCTTTGTGAGGATAATTTTGCCTTAGAAATTCACATGCAAAAATGTGAAAAGTCCTCCAGAGTACTTGTCATATTTTAAGATCTGTAGAGATGGGTTATGATATAGTAATTATTGGAGTATCACAAATTTGTGTAATGCCTGAAAAACATCCCCTGGGTGGAATTAGCTTATGATAATCACACCATGTGTGAGACCTAATTACTTAATATAAAAATATACTTTTAAGGATATCTTCCACTTATCTGAAACTCAATGGAAATATTTATTACCAGAATTAGGAATTATATGCCTCTTGGCCATGCCAAACATGCCTTATCTTTAACTTCAAAAATAAGTTTTTTAAAAAAATCATTTATTTAGCATTTTGACTTTCAATATGCTTTTAAAGTCTTTAGTTGTGCAAGCTAAAGGCAAACATGCTCAATACACATTACAACAAAAGGAAAACAACTCAACTGCCTATTAATGAAGGGCAACATCACTGGAAAAACACAAATATTTTCTCATATCGTTAATGCAGAATAATAGCATAACGGCTACTGATTCACAGGCTATGGGAGTCAAAATTTACATTTTTTAATTAACTAAGCCCTGATTATAATCTTTTCTCTAAAATAAGATAACTGACCTTGCACATATACAGTCATTCAATTTTTAAACAAATATTTAGTAATTATTCTGTTTGCTATAGTTCTTTTGGGAAGTGAGATACACAAAAATAAAATACCTTCTACTTGTAGCTGAAGTTTTGGTAAGAGAAGGTGACAATATAACTTATATTTATTTCAGAATTACTGGAAACCCAAGTACAAAGAAAGCAGAATCTATATAATCTTAAAAGTAATTGTTTCCAACAATAAAACATCATACAGAATGCCAGGGCCTCCACTGACTGAAAAAGAACAAATTTAGCTTAGGATATAATAATAAACTCAAGTGGTATTATTAAAATGCAAAATTCGAAAACCATCTTGCAAAGTGACGGAATGGGCTTTGTTAACAATTGAGTTGTTCAATTTGCCTAAAAACTGAAAAGCTTTAGAAACCTCCGAGGTGACTTCCTGACCTTTACTGTATTACAAATAGGCCTGATGTTCAAGATCCACATCCATTATATGCTTGAATGAGCTCAGTATTTATTGTTCTTTCATATCATTAAAAGAGCTAAAAGGTTGGGAAAATGCATAATGTAAAGAAAGGTCAAGTGGTAATCATGGTGTGAAATGCTGTTACATGTGTAACTATAATAATTCTTTAGATTTTACGCTCCCTGGAGAGGAAGTTGTTCAAAACTGTTCACCTACAAAGGTTTATTTTGTGCTAAATATAGCTCTGTACTCTAAATGGTGGAATTAGCCTGACCTTTCTCTCCTCGGCATCGGCGATGGCCTTTTCCCGGCTCACTTTCTCCGTCTGAAGCCCGATCTTTGTGATCAGAGCTTCAGCATCGTGATTTCTCAGTTGTAACTCAGCTTCTTGAGAGGCGAGTCTGGCTTTCAGATCCCCTACCTAAAGGAAAAGTCATGACTTTGAAGAAACCTGTGTCAATAACAACAAACATCAGATATAGCTTATTTTTTTAAGTGAATTCAGGGATGCCTAGCAATTTCTATCTTGTGTCTGTTTCTACCCTGATTTGACTTTAATTCCATGTGAAAAAATGCAGCCCCTGTGTTTAAAAAAAAAATGCATTTTTTTTAAAAACACAGGAATCAACAGAATAATGTTTTCCAATGGTTTTGCGGAAAAAGTCATTAACTTATGTCAGCACCAACTAGACATTTATCTTCTCAGCTCAGGGAAGCACCACCAGCTGTCCCCACCTGAGCACATGTCACCCGAGCATGTGTCACTCATGCCCCCTGTGGGGTATAAATATTACTGTTTGTGTTCTTTTTTTTTTTTTAACCACAAAGAACAATCACAACCATTTATTTTGACTCCATTGCTAAAAACACTTCAGGAATTTCATCTTGTGGAACCACACTCCACTGCTATATCCAAGGACGCCTGTAACCTCCCGGCCAACATGGGTTATTTACACTCTACCCTAAAAGGCACAACTGGTACTGGGACTGCTACCTGTACTACTAGAGTTTAAGCTAAGACTGATTTTTTTAGCCTCTCTGTGAACTCAGGGTCACACGGCACAGTCATGTTTGCTTCTCTCTTCTTTTTAGCCGTGTGAAACTAGTCACATGTTAGGCCATAATCAAAATCATCATCCAAGAGATTAGGAGGAAACTTATTTCAAGCCCTGATTTCAATCTCTAAGGAAGCTGTTAGGTCTGAAATATCCAAAGCATCTCAAGCCCTGGAGGCGAGCCTTATCGATGAAGAGAATTCACTTGGGCTCTCTATTACGACCTACGCTAAATCTGCAGAGGGGCCACCTGGCTATAGAAGGGGTTTAGGGCTTTGCTGAAATGCATGAACAGCGCTACGGTTTGGACATACTTCAGACGGCATGGATATCCCGCTCTGCGGGACTGCTGCAAGGGCACACGCTCCAAGATGAAGACATCTTGCTCTGCACACCACCTGATCTTACACTGTCAGGCTTTCTGGTTGTCCACATAGGAGACTATGCTTCCTCTTCATAATAAATTGATTTAAAAAACTCTTAAGGTGCTATTAGATATTCCAACCACATGCACAAACACCTAATGGCAAGAAATCATCAGTAGTCCTTCCATCAAGACCTTGTGTATCTTCTCAGACTTTCTGCCTATTGTTTCTAGCCAGGGGGAATAAGGAGACCCCAAACAGCTGTGAACATGGCAGACACCATGAATCACCTGTCCCTTTCTTTCTTCCTCTCCCCAACCCCCAGCTCAACAACACACAACTGAGATAACTGTCAGGAAACCACAGACTTTCTCTTCTCCTTCTCTGTGACTGATATGCTGCCACCACTGAGATGAACCAGTATGCTACTCCCCGTGCTTTAGTCTCTGTCATTCGGGGAGAAAACTCTCGCAGTGTGGCAGAGGCCCCACCGGTACTGAGTTCAGTTTAGCCAACACTGTCATCTCCTGGGGCAAAGTCAACAGGCTCATTTTGAGTCATCATTCAGAGGGACATAAATGCTCTGGGACACACATCTCTTCCACTTTTAGCTTAACAGGACTCCTAGCAAAAAGTCTTTACTAGGGAAAAGGGTTTTGATTCAAGTGAGATGGAACTGGAGGCACAGGGAGAGGGAAGACAAATGAAAGAGAAAGAAGGCAAAAAGAGTAAGATAAAACATATATAAAAAGAGAGAGCAAAGAAAGACATTCTTTGAAAGTGAAGGAAAAGATGCACATGTAAGAATATATTCTTTGGGGGTTTTCCAGCAACTATTCTTTGCAACACTCAGTCTTGGAAACTGTCGTGGAAACCTCCTCACTCCGGTTTCTCTTTCCCAATCGTGGTCCGTCTACTCACTGCTCAGCACAGATCACAGTGTTTCACCAAAGAGCCATTCCTTGTGTATGAAATGAAGGGGGAAAGAGGCAAGTGATGCTTTGGCCTTCAGACATACTGGAAGGACACGGCCAGAGAGTCCTTCAGGGTGAAAGTCACCAATATACACTCCCCCAGCCAGGTTCTGTCTCATTTCCAGCCTAGGCATGGATGGGCCACCAGCACTCTTGGGGGGAAAACTGGCCCAATTTCTTGAAAAGCATATGGGTGTACAACCCGATGACAAATGCTCTGAAAAGGCCCCGGGAGTTTCTGGCCTTGAGGTGAGGATTGTTTTTTTCCTGTAGCTCTAGAGCCTCGCTGGCCCATCTCCAAAGTCTTTGTCTTCTCTCATTCTAATTTCTTTTACCAGTCACAGAGAGGCAGCTTGGAACTATGGGCTTTACAGAGATCTGGGCTCCAATTCAAAACTCATGGGCTCTGTGGCCTTCAACTCTTTAAGCCTCATGTGTAAAATTTCAGTAGGAACACCTACTTCATAAACTTGTTTGATTTTTAACCATAAAATCTGATAATACGTGTGCAGACCCACACATGATTAACATCCTATGCTAATTCCCTCCTGTTTGACTCCAGGAGGTTAGAGGTGCCGTCCTTCAAGGTAGTGGAGGCCTTATGGTTGAGGATGAAAGCAACACTGGATACTTTCACCTAAGAGAGACAGTGGCTAAAGGGAGCAGATCAGACACCAAGGCCAGAGAAGACTGCTATACTTAGGGACCCCAATCACGACACCCATTATCACAGCATCGGCCAGGAAATGCTGCCTTCACTGGAGGGGTTGAGAATCTGAGACCAAGAGGGATCTGATTTCCATTGTCCTGTGACAAAGTTCCTGATGATAAGCCCAGAGCATCAAAGCAGTGGGAGAGGAGAGGGGAATCAGCTGGGCCTGCTCTGTTCAACATCTCGACACCGCCCAGCACGGAGTCAGGCCTACAACCGAAGGGCTCTCTCCAAACCAGCTGTGATAGTGTAACTGGCTGATCCCTTTCCAGCCTTAGGAAAGCAGGAACTGTGTGTTCTCTGTATCTATCATTAAACTGTAAATTTTAGCACTATGCATCTTATACAAGTGGGTTAAGATGCTGCTTCAAAAGCAAATGTATTTTTTAATTTTAGGAGCATTGATTTCACTCAGTAGTAACATACCCTGGTCATACCTGAGAGGCTGTGGTTTTTAGCTTCTGGATGCCATTCACCAAGTGCTCTTTCTTCTGGGATATCTCGTTTTGTTTCTTCTTCAACAGGTTCTTAAACAGTGATATTTGTTCCAGAAAACTCTTTGGGGTGGTATAGTTGTGTCTTCTCTCATTCTGGTAATACCTGGTACTCATTTCGTTTACGCTAGTGTGAACGTGTGCCATGAAGAGGCTAATAGAATCTTTATCCAGGGGCTGAAACATACACATGGCAATTCACATGAAATTCTCTCAAATGAAAACAAAAATGCAAATTTATAAAAGAAGAAAAATCAGCGAAATTATGCAGTATTTATTTTCTAAAAGCCAGAACAGCTTAGTTTCTAGGAAAACTTAGTCTTTCAGAGATGTCCACGGAATTGCAGAGACGACAAGAAACCTTTCAGCTTTGTAACCTCTTCTTGCCAAGTAGGCCAAAGGATTTGTATGTGCTCCACATACCAAACCCAAAAGCCAAGATGTGACAGAAGCACTGCTTTTCACGACTTGATTTTTATCAAGCGTGTGCAAGAGAAAATGGAGAAATTGAGACCCAGTACTCAGAGAAGTATTTTTGGTGTTGCTTTCAAGCTAAACGTCAGCCAAAGAAAACCAACAGTCACTGAAAAAAAAAAAAAAAAAAAAGGTTAAACTGAGAAATATATAGTTTTATAAGAACTCATGTGGAAACAAACTGGAGGGTAAGGTATAAAAGTCACTGCTCCTGGGAGAAAAATTATTATGATTATATGTATTCTCATTTGGAAACAAACAAAAAATTGAGCAACTCTACTTTGAAGACTTACTGGAGAACCCCCCGACTAGATGTTCTTTCCATTTTGTCCTCTCTGACTTCTGAAGTAGTTCCCTTTTTAATTTGTGGAGTCACATCTCCCGCATTTTAATGATTATTTATTGCATTCTGTACGAGATGAACCAGGTTCAATTAATCAACGGGAGCCTAAAAATCAATTAATATGAATTAAATGAGCTACACCAACTCTTAGGAAAGTCACACATAATTTACCAAAGTGTTGTCAATAAAGCTCAGACAGCTTTGGGGAAATTGCACACAAGCGGCTGGTGATGCAGTTAAACGTTTCAAACCTGTGCCATTAATATCACAACCTGGGGTGCGAGGAGAGACAGGCAGATTCTTGTCGGAGAAGAACGGCTCCAAAGCAATTTCTAAACACTTGGCTCTCCAACCTCACGGAAAACGCTTGACTGGGTTTAAAATATGTACATACCGGACTGTTCTGCATATTAAAAATCTATTGCGCTAGTAACGAAAATGTTTTGAAAGCAAAAGTTAAATACAGAATGATACAAATCCTGAATATTCTTTGTTTCTACTAGATCTGAGACGTATGTACATTACCAAGTAGTGAATTCAGAATATAAATTTATAAGGAAGTTAAGCAACACCATATAAATCATATCCCCTTAGGGATTTTATTTTTTAGAGAACTTGACTACAATATAAACATGGGCAGAAATTCACGCCTGTCCTGTGTGGTTTTAATGAGACTAAAAGCCAGCATGTATATTTCTAAAATATAAATATGTCCCCAGCCAAGTGCAACCTCCTTGCAGAAAAGAAAAAAAAAAACACAAAACCTGGCCTCTGCCCAACCATGATCCTTATGAGGAGGTTCCTCGGCTGCCCTGAAAAGCTTTCTTTAACAACAGTTTCATTTGTAAATCCGCGATGGAAGAAGTGGTTTCCGGTAGAGCTGGAAGTGGCCCGAGACAACTTGTCTCAATGGGGCAAAATAACTATTGTTATCGGACTTAACAAAATGGCACAGCATGGGAGACTTGCAGAGCCAGGGAGCAGCTGGTTGTAATTCACACTGTTTTTCAGAAAACTCTAATCGTTCCAGAACAGACCTCTTTGATGACTGGTCTTCCCCGCATTCTCAATTTGTCACTTTCTCTTATGATAAGGTCAGTAGTGACAGCACTTCCTGACATTAACAGCTGTGGCTTTTAAAAGGGTCATTGTAGAACTACTAATTGCAGTAATTTCATTAGCATAAATTATTTATTCTGCCATTCATTTATCTCCAGTTTTCTTTTGGGGGGGGTGGCAGTGTGGGGTGGGGGGTGACCCGGGAAGAGATGGCTGCCGGTGCTGGTGCAGCTACAGTGACGGTGATGCGATGCTGTACTTTTCACTTTTAGAGCTGGGAGTGGAGAACCTCCTTCCTGCTACATTTGGCCCCTTAATGAAAACCGGTTGATCCCATTTGTAGTCAATTTACAGCCAATCATGGTGAAAGCAAAAATAAAAATAAGCAAAGTGCCAGTATCCAATGGTTATACATCCAAGGTTTCCCCACTAATCTGCTTTGGAAAACATTGTTGAAGCCAATGCATAATCGAATGCAAAGCAGAAACTGTTTTTTCCTTACATTAAGAAAAAGTGTTTAATTTCTACTCTCTGTGATGGCTCACTGTAAGCACAGAAGCACAAACAAATCTCTTCTACTTGGTGTCCTGGTTCTCCAGCAGGGGCAATCGCTGCCACACCAAGTACCCTGGCCACCTGACTCTTCAAGCAAATGCCCAGCATGTCCCCGTTGTTGAAAATGACAGCAAACTTTGAATGAAAACCAATGCCTGGAGGCCAGAATGAAATCAAACACTTTAAGGGTTACATAGGATTTTACACCTCCCCAAGACCAGCAAAGATGACTATATATCTGTACTTTTGAATTCAGTCTTTCAAGAGTATTGTATGCAAGGAAGGGAAAGGAGGCAGATTAAAAAAAAAAAAAAAGGAAAATAGTTTCCCTTTCAAGTTTTTTTTTTTTAAATAAATTTATTTATTTATTTATTTATTTTTGGCTGCAATGGGTCTTCATTGCTGCTCGCGGGCTTTCTCTAGTTGCAGCAAGCGGGGGCTACTCTTCGTTGTGGTGTGCGGGCCTCTCGTTGCGGCGGCTTCTCTTGTTGCAGAGCTCGGGCTCTAGGCACGTGGGCTTCCGTCATTGTGGCACGCGGGCTCAGTAGTTGTGGCTTGCAGGCTCCAGAGCGCAGGCTCAGCAGCTGTGGCGCACGGGCTTAGTTGCTCTGCAGCATGTGGGATCTTCCTGGACCAGGGCTCGAACCCACGTCCCCTACACTGGTAGGCGGGCTCTCAACCACTGCGCCACCAGGGAAGCTCTCCCTTTCAAGTTTAACTTGGGATAATTTCGTAACATATAATGTCGTACACCTACTGTCCATCTTGGTAGTTTTTCTCAGAAATTATTTCTGTGTTAATTTTTCACAGCTTTACTGAAGGATAATTAATATACAAAACTGTACATATTTAATACCTATGTTAATTTTCAATAATTCCAAATCTATTTTTATTTTTTTAATTTCATTTTTTCTGTTTTTTTTTTTTTTTTTTACAGTAGGTCCTTGTTATCTATTTTAAATATAGCAGTGTGTACATGACAATCCCAGACTCCCAATATATCCTATTTGTACTTTTTAGCTCCTTTTGGGTCTGGTCAAAGTAGAGAATCTATTAGCTACAGTGGTTGTAAGTTTGGTTTATTAAATAACAAAAATTTAATAATGCACAAAATGGCAGTATTATATTTGAGCTCCTCTCCTAAACCACTCATAGTGCTAATAGGCTCCCAGGAAAAAATTGTGGAGGCAGCCAGGGATGCGGGGTTTGAATCCTAGGACCTGGGTTAGATTTCCAGTTCTGTCAAATTGGGCAAGTTATTGCATTCCCTGTACTTCCTACTGCCCACAAAATCAAAAGTTAGACTTTCCTCACTCCTTTTTACTCTATTTCTTGTCTTCCTTTCCTTTTACTCCTCCTTCGGAAGAGGCAAACATTTGTGCAATAGTCCAGAGCAGGATTTAAGAATATGAGCTCTGGCATGAAAGTGCCGAATGGGCCCCTTACCCGCTCAGGGATCTTGCGCTTATGGCTGCCAGCCTCTCACCTGTACAACAGGGAAACCAGTGGTCCCTGCTTAGAAGGTTGGTGACGAGAGGTGGGAAACAATGCAAATGCAGGGCAGGTGAACGCAGGGCAGGTGTTACCCTGCTCTTGGTGATGGTAATAGTACCAACAGTAGTCCCAGGAAGATTACCACCAGACAGAGCAGCCACAAGTGTTAAATGCAGAGCCAAAGAGTTTTCTAAATTACATGCTGGTTTTTTGTTTTTGTTTGCTACTTTGGTGAAGGCATTTTATTGTTAGTTTGTTCCTGTTTTTTATTTTTGTCTTTAAACTTTAGAGACCAAGCCTGGGTTAAAGGCAAGTTTGAGTCCAGCATAAGCTAGCAATCTTCCAGGTGAGTTTCCAATCCTCGAAAGAGGTAGCCTTCAATGGCTTACTGACAGAACATTAAAACAAAGACGCAATTGAGGACTAAGGGCATGGGGAGGTAAGATGGAACCCAGCTTCCCCTCTCAGAGCAAGCAGACAAGGCAGGAGATGGATCTGGGGAGGCCAGCACTGGAGGAAAGCCACAAAGCTATAACTAGGATGTAGTGATGCCTCCATTTGATTTAGCTAAACTTTCAACTTAACAGCATGTCCAAGTTCCTGGGCAGCTATAAAAACTGGACCCTGCTTTCCAGGTAGAGGGGATTCCTAAAGTTTTCATAACTGCAAAAACCCTGGAAAGCAGCATTCTACTGCTTTTTGCAATTCTGTCCTAAATTTAAGTAACATGCACAGAGCAAGAAATGTACGGCGAACAGTACATTAGTGTGCATGTGCAAAGGAGAAAGAGGGCTGAAGAATGGGGAATATATTAACCACCACCTGGGCCTTTTCTCATCTGTTTGAATATAGGTTTAAGCCAGTATGAAATTTAGGCAGATTCAATAGAAATTTGGTTGCACTTGTTTCCGTCTTAATCTTTTAAAATGATTTCAGTATTCCTCAGAACGAGGATATTTTTCACAAATTTATAGAATTTCTATTGTACAACGTTATCTTTCCACTTTTGAAATTCATCCTGAATAACCCTCACTTATATTTCAAAGCAAGAACTGCGCTTACAATCATTAACAGAAATGCTGCTGCTAACGTACCTATCACTAACAAAGTGTTGTTTACTGTGCTTCATGCTTGGCCTAAGGTTTTAAAAGGAAGCTAGAGACCAGTCATGAAATCAGTCTTTGAAACACAGCAGTACAATAACTTTCCTCCTCGAGTGGACATTTTCCCATGATTGGTTTGGAAAATGGTAGGAGAATATGCCATTCTTATGTTGCTAAACCTTCAACAAGTTCTGGATGGAAGAGGTGGCAGTATGTGAAATAAAGTCATTTTATTGATAAAGCTGATGATATTGAGCTTGTGTAACTATCTTGAGGTATCACGGCAAAAGGATAGAGAATTTTTACTTGCCAGTTGGTCAACGTGACTGAAAAGGATGGGCATGCACTTCTCCATCTTGCTCAGGTCTTTTTTTCCTACTCCTTCCGAAGCAAATCTCACTCCTCAGAGAGCTTGTCTTTTCACTTCCATTCAATAATTTCTCTTTTCATCAAGCCCTGCTTTCAAGTAGGTCGATTATTCATTTTGACTTGAAAAATCAAAAGTATTACTTACTTTTTTTTAACTAGGACTTATTCATTTTTAAAAACAAATTAATTTGTTTTTGGCTGCATTGGGTCTTTGTTGTTGCGTGCGGGCTTTCTCTAGTTGTGGCGAGCAGGGGCTACTGTTCGTTTCGGTGCATGGGCTTCTCATTGCGGTGGCTTCTCTTGTTGCGGAGCACGGGCTCTAGGCGTGCGGGCTTCAGTAGCTGTGGCTCACAGCCTCTAGAGTGCAGGCTCAGTAGTTGTGGCGCACAGGCTTAGCTGCTCTGCGGCATGTGGGATCTTCCCGGACCAGGGATCGAACCCGTGTTCCCTGGGTTGGCAGGCGGATTCTCAACCACTGCGCCACCAGGGTAGTCCCATTTCTTATCTCTTAACACCTGTTTCTCCTGCCTTTTTTCCTGAATTTTCCTAACTGGGACCCATATACTTCTCAACAAGACCTCCTCCCAATTATCATTTGTAACCCTATTCCCAGGGATGGCCGGAAGGTATCTTCTCCCTCCTTACACTGTGTCTTTCCATCTCCAATTCCAAATCTCCTATGAGGAGAGTATGTTGACACAAAGTCTTCAGATAAATACCTGGTGATACTTCAGTGTCAAACTATTTTGGTCATTCTGTCAGCTGTCATTTTAGTTCAATACCAGGTAACAGAAAAGTAGCACAAACATTTACTTAGACTTGGTCAGCCCACACCCCTGGGTGCTGAGTGTATACTACCTGAAAGTTATATGTCAACACACACAAAACCGCTTGCCTTTAATGAATCCTTTCTCTGTGGCTAAAGGGAGGGGTCACCTTGTGTAAGTACCTTACACTCAGCAAATGAGGCCAATAATTAAGAAGTGCTAAATTATGCTGACAACTCTCAGTCTTAACGGTCGAAATTAAAACTAAGAAAGTGATCAAATTAGTGCTTATTCACAAAATGTAAAAGCTGTTTTTGACCTCTACTGAAAAGGCCCCACGCGTTTGGAGAAGAACATGGACACGTTGCACTGTGAATTATAATTATTGCTCCTGAGTAACGAATTAGGAAGGTGGGAAAGTTAAATAAGCACACAGCACTGGAACGAAATTGACTAATCTGTTTCCAGGCATAATTCAGCTCCATAGAAATGGGAAAGTGCTTTTTAAATTCTTATTTGGCACCCAGCGTCCTATAGGAGGCATCATGATACCACCAAATAGAGCTGAGGACCTGCGAGGAGCCCTCTGGACTTAAAATGATGCAAGTCCTGCCTCGTCCAGTAGATGTCAATGGTCACTGGCGTATCAAAGCTCCTTCAGCAGGAGCTGTTTTTAAGTGGCACCTACTCTGACAGGATAAAGTCTGCACCAGAGCAGCAAAGGCAAGGGGCTTAAAGCACTGTGCCAGACACTAAATTAAACCACACCACCGGCTCTGATTTCCTCCCATTTGAGAAATGAACATTAAGAAACAATGCACGCTGGTCCTTTTCTCTTCCTTACCAAGCCAGCCTGATCAAATGAACTGGATGAAACAGAATTTTGCTACCAAAAGATACATTCAGGCTCTCTTCCTCTTAGTAAATCGGTATTCTGAATGCTTCTTGTAGTTATTAGAAGACAAAATAATTCCCTACATAATTCCAGAAATGCAGTGGACCTAGCAATAGCTGAAGAAATTTGTGTTAGTAACTGTGACCATTATTTGTCATATTTAATGGTTTTCCAGATTTTAAAGTAGAAAATATTTCTGGTAGACTTTATCTAATGCTAGTGTTAGTCTCCACTAAATGGGGTTCCTCTGACTCTTGAGGAAGGCACATAATGTGGAGAACAGCATTTCAGACAGAAATCAATCACTCCTGTGACGGTCTACCACTCTGTTCATGGGAACAAATTTACATATATTTCCCTAAATGTAAGAAAAGCTTTGCAGTGCCCCCCAACCAGTGGGAAAAAGTGAATATCACTTAAAAAAATAGAACCACACGTTAATATTACTCACTCTTTACCCCCCAAATCCTGACGATGTTGTTGCTTTAAAGGTCTAGGTAAGTTCATTCAATGTTAGGGGTGAGTGTAGAGACAGGCAAGAGAAAGAACTTTCTGGATATGAAGAAAACAGTGAAATAGAGGAGTTCATTGTTTTAATTTATAGAAATGTTTTAAATGTGTGTGTGGAGAAAAGAAAGCAAGAGGAGGTATTTGAATATGATAAAACCTCTATCATATACGTCTTTTAGATGTTGCATGACAGTTCTTCCCTGGCAATCCAGCAGTAAGTAATTAGATTAATAGACATTTTGGAAAATACAATAAACCATATATGATAAAGCTGTATATATTATGTATATAAAATATACATATAAATATAAATATGCAATAAAGCTAGCTGCATTACAAATAATTAATTGAAAAAGTAAATATGCCCAGATTTCTAAACATCTGGCCACCAAAAGATATAATATTCAACAAAATGTGAAAGGACTGCTTTGGAAAAGCAGCAGTTACGGGTTTGGGAGGAAAGGAGGCTACAGCAGTTTGCCCCTGTTCACAGCAAAGTTTCAGCTGGAAACAGCCATCGCTCCTTACATATCCCTGATTTTATTTTTGGCTCTGAGAATCACTCTTCCTGCCTGACTTATTCTAGGCACCTTTGGCCTTATCACTCCAAGGAATCAGAAGACAAACCTCCCTGGGAAATGTTCACAATCACCATCCATCCAAACTATCCAATCAGAAAGGTGCTTGACTGACGCACAACATCATTTCTAGGAGGTCTAAATGACACCTTCATATCTATTGATACATTCCTTTTTCTCTTTGAATCTGAATGCTTGAAGTTGTTCTTTTTTTTTTTTCTTTTTTTTCGTTTCATGCAACTTTTAAAAAATGCAATAGGAGGTGGAAACTTCAACATGAGCAAATGACAAACATAATGTATAAAACATAAACCCATAAAACAAAGAAGCATATACATTAGTTGACTTAGTGATTGCTAAATATATGGGGGCTGATTTTTCACCTATCAATACCGTAATGAGAAAAACCACAATGAATTGCCTTACTTTGTTAAGAACAAGCATTGCATGGCTATGGGTGCCTACTTTTTTGTTTAGTTGTGAATGTAAAGGATTTATATTCAGTAAGTCCTGTTCTGATGCAAGTAAGAATGATCCTGGCCTTCTGGTGAGTCAGTGGATGAGTAAGAACTCACTCACGTGCTGTTTGTGTGTGTGAGTGTGTTTGTGTGTCTGTGTGTGTTAGTGTGTATGTGTCTCTGTGTGTGTGTGTGTGTATCTGTGTGTGTGTTAGTGTATATGTGTGTCTGTGTGTGTCTGTGTGTTAGTGTGTGTCTCTGTGTATGTGTGTCTGTGTGTATCTGTGTGTGTGTGTGTGTGTGTGTGTGTGTGTGTGTGTGTATGCACCTCAACCGGATATAAAAAGATCAGCCATCATATGCTGTAAAATGTAAACTCACAAAGATGATCTTATCATCTTAACAAACAAGGACAGCTTTCTGCTAGGAGGTGTATTTTGGAAATTATTTACTGAGGACTTGGGTCCGTGAGAGTGTGTGTGTTTGAGAGAGAGAGAGAGAGAGAGAGAGATTCAGAGGCTGACGCGGCATACCTCAATTCCCTTGGTTTCCTCAATGAACCTCCTGCTGACTGTGACCAGAGCCTCCTGGGGCCAAGCATGGAACCAGTCAACAGCCGTGCAGTTAACCAGGGCTGGGAACTTCCGAGCTCTACTTCTCAGCGTGTGACCAACCGGAGAGAAACACAAAATGATCTGTGGAGACACGGGGGCAGGGCACAAACAGGAGGGTGATGAGTGAGCAAAGAATTACACCGAGACCCTGGACAATGAAAGAAAGGAGCGCAGCCAACCGTGACATTAAACTAGCCTAAAGCACCACAGAGTGGAAAGCAACATTAACCTCCTTGCTAATCAAAGTACAAACCTGCCCCGTGGAACATACAGAAACACTGCTGTGTGCTTTCCTTAAAATTGGTCCCTCTCCTTCTAAACATTTTTGATGATCATCATGCATAGTGGGAAATTCATTCTTTTCTATCACACAAGTTACATTATGACAATTAAAAATAAAAATAAAAACCAAATCTCTATGATAAAATAATACCAAGACTTTCATCTTCTGTCTCCTATTCTGTAATTCACCAGTCTCCATAAAACTGTGTAAGATACTTTTAAGAAAACAGTGTTTTATCACATTCAATGTTTACTTTGTTTCCATTTTGTTTGCATAAAATACATTCACTCCAGTTCATACTTAACATTTTTAAAGGAGTAAAAATTTCAGTTTATACATGATCCTGATGAGAAATTTGTAAGTTTTCAAAGTTTTATTTAAGTATTTAATGACTTCAGAGTTAAATTGGAAAGTTTCCATACTCTTTTTAGTGACACAGGGCTGCTTTCTGTCAGGAGTGCCTGAGTTCAGCTGTGACATGTGTCACAGAAGCTCAGTGAGGGAAGCAGGTTATCAGGAGTCCAGTGGGTCTGAATATCCTTTCTGGGCTCGTCAGACGTGGTGCCCTGTGTCAAGTACTAGCACAAAAGAGGTGTTTAGGGAGCTCCCTTTTTGTCCTCTGCCTTCTTTCCCAAGTCAGTGTGGACTTGAGGGCACTGGGGAGACTGATGCCAACTGGGGTAAGGTCTGAGGATGAGTCTTGGTTTCCTTTTTTCTAGACGTGGCTTGCACTTGATGATATGAAACAAACCTCTGCAGTTCTTTCAATGAAGTCTCTCACACTTTGAGATAAGGCAACTAACAAAATCACTTTTCAAGGGATATATTTTTTCCACATAGTATTTTAAAATTGTCATAAAAATCATAAAAATATGTGAAACCATATATTCTCGTTTAACAGGTGTTTTTACCATATTAATTTTATATACTATGGCTCTTCAACAACTCAAGAGATGAATCCTAAGATCTAAAATGATTTTCAACAATGCATAAACTGACCGATCATTTCTTTTTTATATTCAAGAGTCTAGTTACACACTGAATAATTGCTGTAATATTGCATGTGCTAAGTTAACGAGCCTCAGTTACAAGGCAGAATTTTCACTTAAATCTCAGTGTTTAGGTTTCTCCTGACAGCCTTGTCTCCCTATACATGAGTATTTCTCCTTAATGTCCTAGAAGTTGGTTTTCTACACCCAACTTACCTCTCATTCATGACAATTTTAGAGACTTCATTTATACATAATTGTAGCAAAGAGAGGGGGGTAGGGGAAAGCATCATTTATTTGAGGTCCTAAATATGTCCACCATTTCTACACTTACTCTGTTTCTACACTTACTACCAGCATACTATCAGGTCTGAAGAATGTGTTAGAAAACAAAGTATCTGAACCATGTGTGGTGAGCCTCAGGAACAAAATACTTTGAGTTAATTTAATGATATGCCTTAATTATTTATTGAAAGATAATATAGAACACTGATTTAAAGAATTATTTTCCTTTTCTACAATTCTACAGTTGAAGACATTTTTTTTTCCTATGTTATTTATTGTGGCGTAAATAAGGATCCTCACAATGCTATCTAAATTTCACATGGAGGGCAGATGGCAGGAGACGAATGGTTCTCAAAGGATTTTTAGGAGCTAGTTAAAAATGCAAATTCTTGGACTTACTCCAGACCTGGGGAATCAGAAACTCTGGATGGGGCTTGGCAATCTCTGTGTTTGCAACAAGCCTCCAGGTGATTCTGACACCCACAGCTATAACCTAATAGTCTTAAAATTTCTATGGGAATACCTAAACGATATATTTACATTTTTAACGCTTTTGCATTTGGTGAAATACTCATAGAATCTAAGTCTCTATTATATACAGAGTGAAGTAGAAAATTTAGAGAATTTTAAATAAGTTAGATAATCATTAATAACCTCAGTTCTATCAGATAAATTAGACCCTGGGAACTAAATTAGAGAAATATGCTTGTTCATTAGTACTTCTTACGAAGGGAAAGGACAGTAGCACACTAGCCTTGAGGAGTGCAATGACTGCCCCAATTTCTAGCTTTGTTAGAAATCTAGCACAGAAATTCTCTCCATCCAGCTTTCCTGGGTAGTATTCTGAGAGCCTATGCTAATATCTTGAAAGCGTTGGCTGTTCTGCTCTTTTTAAAAATAGTCTCCACAACTTTTTAGAAAACCTGGAGTAAACTCAAGTTGTTGCCTCAAGGAACACTACTGTGGTGGGCGGGGGGAATCATCCTATAATTTTCCTGTTGCATTTCCCTAATTTCATGAGAGATTAACATAGCAAAGAATTTATAAGAAAGACAAATAAGTGATTAGAAAAAAGGGTGTGATGCTATCTATAATTTACTTTTTCAGCATCGTTAAAATTGTAAGACATTTAACGTGTACAATATGATGATTTTATAAACATAGACACTGTGAAAGGATTTCCCCCCATTGAGTCAATTAACATATCCATCACCCCATATATTTACCTTTTTGTTGACTAAGTGTTCTGCCTGGGACTTCTAGTATTATGTTGCATTGGAGTGGTGAGAGTGAAAAGCCTTATCTTGTTCCTGATCTTAGAGGAATAGCTTTCAGCTTTTCGCCATTGAGTATAATGTTAGCTGTGGGCTTATCATATATGGCCTTTATTATTTCAGGTACGTGACCTCTATATCCACTTTGTTGAGAGTATCTATCATAAATGGATGTGTATTTTGCCAAATGCTTTTTCTACATCTACTGAGATGATCATATCATTTTTACCCTTCATTTTGTTAATGTGGTGCATCATAATGATTGATTTGTGGATGGTGAACCATACTGCATCTCTGGAATAAATACCACTTGATCATGGTGTATGATATACTTTGAATGTACTGTTGAATTCAGCTTGCTAACATTTTGTTGAGGATTTTTGCATCTATGTATCAAGGATATTGTCCTGTAATTTTCTTTTTTTTGTGGTGTCCTTATCTGACTATGGTAGCAGGGTAATGCTGGCCTTGTAAAATGAGTGTTCCTACCTCTTCTGTTTTTTGGAAGAGACTGAAAAGGATCAGTGTTAATTCTTCTTGAAATATTTGGTAGAAGTCACCAATGAAGCCATCTGGTCCTGTAAAATATACCTTTGAAATACTTCAGTCTATTACAATATGCATGTGAATACTCATCTTATTTTACAACTTAGGGGCCATTATCTGGTTATTATCATTATTATCTGAAGTATGCCAATAGAGGCGCATGGGCTCGGGATGCTTAACCAGCATTTCACACATTCTAATGGAAGCCTGCATTGCAAAGTCGGCTACCTGGGCTCTTAGCTAACTTCTCTCATCAACATAAATGGTTGGTTAGTTAGCATCAAGAATACTGGATATGATTGTTCAATGATGAAATGAGTAGTGTTCAAGATATCTTAGAAAAATAGAAATATCTGTACTTGCACCTCTACTGTTCTATGAACAAAATAGGAAAAGCTACATCTCAAAGTAGCCGAGTAATCCCCTTGACTCTTTAGACTTCGGATTTTGACCAGTCCTGTGTCCTGTGGTAAACAGCTTATGGAAAGTTTCTGTATTTTTATGTGATCCCAATGAGAAGATCAGCTTAACCCTACCATGAAAATATTTCTATATCTGCCTCAAAGGAGCTTTCCAATTAGGGCTAGTCAGGTTCCTAAAAGGACAGAGTTGGGATTCCAACAAGTTTACAGAGCAGATTTTAAGACTTCAAGACTTGTTTTAAGTTATGTGCTACACATAAACTCTATGTGTACCAGAGTTCAGTCTGAGACTTCTTTCTTTGAAGCACATCTTAAATTGGAAGATTTGGGGAGAACATTCCCCATCCCCTGAACAGGTGTCATCTACCTCCAAGTATTGAAGGTCCCTGAAATATACCCCCAAATAGTTCCTGACAATTGCAAATGACCAAATTGGCTTAAGTTAGTTTCCAGCAGTGGATTGGAAAGAAAAGTCGGCTAAGAAAATAAAGTTAAAAATGCCTTAGACAGCTGTGCTCTTTTCTAAAAGCAAATTCTCACAAGTAAAAAGCAAACCCTGGAATCACCATCTATATATTTTCTACAGCTCTAATATTTGGATGTCAGGAACTTGCTTTTGGAATCCATACTATAGAATTTTCTATTCCCTTTTTTTTCCCCTCTACACAGGTGTTAAGACTCATTTGCAATAACCCTCTTTTCATTGTGCTTTGTAATACATTTCAATTTCTTTTAGATAAGATCCCATGTAAGTACACATTAATTTGCATATCACTAACAGGCCTCAGTCCATTTCGTCTTGTAATGGAAATTTGAATTGCTATTATCAGTGTATTTTTTTTCCAGCTGATATAGTTCATTCTCAGAGGGAATCTTCCCACACGTTCACTTCAGAAGCTTCTATCCATAATTTGTGTTTGCATTTATCCTCAAAAGTCTCAGCATTTTTCAAGACTGATAAGATCTGAATCTTACTGAGAGAATCCTCCCAGGAATGGAGGTTTAGCCTAGAAACGATTCCTCGGTTTGACTGTTTTAACATCACCTTATTATCTTTATATATTTTCCTGTATCATCCCCTCACCTAATAACCTTTTAACTTCAATTATTTTTTATGAGATGCAACAGCATCTTCACCATACACACATTCTATGCATATTTACATTTATTTTCTTTCTAGGTAACACACAATGAAATCATTCCCACAGCCTTTCATGTGTGTATATTCTCCAGTACAGATTTTTACAAGAGTTAAAAATTTTTTTCATTGGAGAGTTTTAGTTCTTTTCTTTCTTTTTTTTTTTTAAATGAAAACTCTTCAATTCATAAAGAAATTGCATGTGGAAGCCCAATAGATAGCAAAGAGCAAATGCATTCTTGAGGAGTAAAAACAGTAGGAATTATATTCCCCGCTATATTTCCCTTCCTATAGATTAATCCTGTATATATGAGGAGAAGAATCCCTTGTCATAGTTGCCCTGCTTGTCTCCAGGGCTGACGCTGCCCACACATTACCTTCCAGGCCAGTCTGCAGCCCCATAACCTCGTATAATAGTGTTTTTCTTTTTCTAAAACAGAAAATCAGACGCCTGAATATCTATTAAGTGGGTCCATATGTGAACCACGTTATGCAAGGCTTTTGCCTTATGATCTGTGCTGCTCTGCTAGCAGCGTGGTTGCATTTTTGCTGACACAATGTGATAACTCGATACATGTGCAGTTGGGAGAACAAGCGCCATCGGTGCTGGCAAACCCCATTTTTAGGCATTTAGCATATGATATAGGCAGCATTTCAAATTGGTAGTGTAAGGAAAGAGTCTATGGTAAGAGGTGTTGGGACAATTTGGGGGAGAAAAAGTAGAAAAGCCACCTTATACTGCACAAGGCAATCCAGGGCTAAACATTAAAGATACGATAAATTAATTTAAAGAAAATTCAGGATAATATTTTCATAACCACAGAGTACGAAAATGCTTCCTAAAAAGCCGTAACACACAAAATCCATGAAGAAAAAAAATCAGACATATTTAATATATATAAATGTAAAACAGAAGTCATTGTAAACAAAATTAGCAGAATTATGGTGAACTTTGAAAAGAACTGGCAACACTAAAACAGACAAGGACATTATGGACATATGGCTATTATTCAGTTATATAAAGAGCTCCTATAAATCAATAAAAAGTCTAACAAACCAATAGGAAAGTTGGCAAAGGGTAAAAATGGATAAAGGTTTCCTACACTTATTTAAAATAAAGCATGTTTGAGTTAAATAGTTCATTCCATACAACAAATTCTTAGAATCATTTGATTTTTTTTTTCCCCCTGTGGGAGACTTCGAATCAAAAAGGCAAAGAGAGAGGTAAAGAAAATAGTGAGAGATGTGAAAAAAAACATAGTTCTGAGTATGTACTTTGTATGTGTGTCTATACACATAGAAAACTGGAAGAAAATATACCAATATGTTTCCAGTTGTTATCTCTAGGCAATATAACTGAGCATAGTTTTTATTTTCTTCATATGGTTCTGTATTTTTAAGTTCTCTAAAATGAACATATATATCTTATATTATCAAAAATGAATCTCCTCTCTCTATATATATACATATATATAACATATACTTAATGTGTATATATAATACATAATATATATAATTTTTTAAAATACAGAACCATATGAAGAAAATAAAAACTACACACACATACCCCCACCCATAGATAGACAGACAGACAGACAGTTAGATAACCAAACACACAGATAACTAAAATCTTGGGAAAGAATCAGGGGCTGCTACATACACTAAGGGTTCTTTTCCTTATGGCATCACATGGCCAGGAAGGAAGGCAAGAAAGAAGAGTTTTCAGGTTAACTAAAGTTATTAGGAGAGAAGATGAGAGTACTATACTCTAAGGGTAAATGAGAATTATGCAGGAAAGGATGCACACATACACAGATGTGAAGGAGAGGAGGCACTTGGCATTGACTCACCGGTTTACTTCAGCCCATCCAAGGACAGGCATCTGATCATCATTAATGGGCACTGCCCTGTGGAACACAGAGGTCACATTTCACATGCCAACCGGTTCTCACTACCCCTGCATTCCAAATAGGAACTGAGTTTGGGTGGTGAGCATGGGTAATGGGGTGGTAACTACACATCATTTAGCTTGACCTGCCAGGTGTGCTCGCCAACTCTTGTAACACATTAAGCTTCCCGTGTTGCCCAGCTAGGAACATGTGCAAAGGAAGCATCAGCTCAGCAGAAACTCTGAGTCTTTAGCACATGCTGGTGAATATCACAATATATGAAACTAACAGAGACATCCATTGTTCCTTAGAAAAGATTCTGAGGATGTGCGGGTAATACACACAGATGAAGAGAAAGAAGCTGCCATTTTCTTGCTAAAAGGAGACCCGTTTCTTTGCCGCATCATTTCTCCCTCAGGGTAAGGCGCTGACCACTGAGCTTTCTCATGATGCAGCAAGCTAAGTGAAGGCCAAGAAGGATGAGAAGTATTTGAGGAAGAGATCTTATTCCTCCTTAGCATTTAAAACACAAAAAACAAACAAACAAAAATCCTCCTACTCATTTTAGTAGGGAAGGGATAAATTATTCAATTAGTAATCCTGTGACAATAGGGAAAATGATCCATACCTAACTCCAAAATAAATTCTAGCTTGTACCAAGGTGCATACGAAAAAACGTGACTGTGAAAAGGCTCAGACAACAACAGAGGTAAATATAAAACTGATCTCCGTTTTGGTAAGGCCTGCCAAAGCATAGAATCCCAGGAAACGCGTAAAAGAAAGGCCTGATGATTTAACAATATGAAAATGCAAAACTTCTGTACAATTTCTGTACTATATGAATATTAGTAAGTTCAAAAAGAACAACCAGGTCATTATCTCAAGAGAGGCGGCAAAGGAATCCAATAGGTAGATATTTCCTTGACAATATACATCCTGAGTCAAAAGCCAACATATAATGTAATAGTGAAACATTAGAAATACCTTCTTTCGTAGATTTGCCAATGCAGTGAGGAAGCAGAACGGATAAACAGAATATTAGGAAAGACAAAATATCATTATCTGCAGGCTATATATCAACCAACTAATAGAAACGACTGATGAGGCAGTAAGGTAGCTGGTTACAAAACTAAAAATCAACAGCTCTCCTATATAGAAACACTATACCAGTAGAAAATTTTATGAAGGAAATAGTCCTTCTACAAAAGCAATGTGACCTTCTATCATGAAGATTCAATTCTCCCTAATTTAAAAAAAAGCTTTCAGCAGGATTTCAACCAAAATTTAAATGAAATGTGTTTAGAATCTAACAAAATGATTCTGCTGTTTATCCAGACATTAAAAACATGTAAAAGCAACAAAGAAAAACTAGATAAGGGCAATGAAATACTAGATACAAAAAAGTATAATAAAGTTTTCATACCTTACATAGTACAGAGCTGGAATCAGTAGGAGTAACAAGAAAGTAGAATAGAGGATGTGGAAATAGACCCAGTTAACATGGCTATCTGGCATATAATAAAGATGGCCCTTTAAATCAGTAAGGAAGAAATACATGGTGTTCAGATAAAAACACATCTTTTGGGGGAAAAATAAAAGTAACCTGAAACCTCTCGGCTCACTCTTTGTCATAAACAATAATAAATATATTCCAGATGTAGCATAGTTTTAAGCATAAAGCATGAAAGCATGCAGGCCCTGGAATGGCTGGTACCGCTCCTATTCTAAACCAATTTCCAATTTTATTCATAAAGCCTTTGTGACAAGATCAAATATTCACTTTCCCATACTCCCTGGTAGGTGGAGGTGACAAGGGACACACTTGTGATCAGTAAGACATCAGCTTAGGGATCTGGGGGGAGCTTTGGATTCCTGATTCAGAGAGCCCCAAATCTCCTTCCCCACTCTTTCTTCCTACTGGGAACATAGACCCTCCTGCACTCATCGTGCGATCATGAGGCAGGAAGCAGCAGGGTGGTCACTGGCAGGAGAGAAAGATGGAAAAGCATGGGTCTGTAAGGGGATTACTGAGCTAGTCTGGACTCTGATGTGGGAGGGAGGCTTTCTGGAACTGTTCTTGGACATTCTCTTCATTTGTAGCCCAAATGAGTTCCAGTTGCTTCTAGTGAAGAGTTTTTAAATCTTGGAGAGAAAAACGCTTTCCTAAATATGTAAGAAACCCCAAATCCATAAAGGCAAACACTGATTAATCTAGGATAAAAACTTAAAAATTTTTCCAGAGTTATAAACAAATAAACAGACATGTACCATGTATAGATTTAAAAGATAAATGATAGAACAGGAAAAATATCCAACACATATATATAAGCCTAATCGCTTAATATGCACAGAACTCATAAGCAAAAAGCCATGTACAATTCAATGGAAAAGTGGGTCCTTTATGATTCAGCCTCGGAGGTTACTCAGCATCCCTTCTGCTGAACTATACCCTACCCTGTTAGCTGAAGCAGTCATAAGCCCACCCAGATCCAAGGAGAGGGGACCTGAATCCCACCTGTGAGTCAGAAGAGCATCAGAGAAATTGCAGGCACAATTTAAAACTGCTACAAGCTGTAACTATTGAATTTAGCAATTCCCCTGTTAAGAATTTATCCTAAAAAAGCAAGCAAAGCTGTGTATACAAGATGCATGTAAAGGACGCTCATGCTAGCATTATCTGTAACAGTGGTTGTCGAATTTCAGCATGCTTCAGAATCACCTGGAGGGTTTGTTAAAACATAGATTTCTGGGTAGCACCCGGAGTTTATAATTTAAGAGTTCTGGGGTGGGGCTGGAGAACTTGCATTTTTGAAAATTTCCTAGGTGACGTTGATTCTGCTGCTCTGAACAACAGACTTGGACTGCTGCTGATTTATTACATTACTATCTCACATTCTATTATTGTACTTATTTTCCCATTTCACAAAGAAAATCTGATCCAAATATATCGCAATGGAACAGGGAGAAATCCCCGGCCTTGTTACAACCTGGCCAACAGATGTTTAGTCACATTTTTGATGGGCAGAAAACTCTTTGGGCAACTGAACCTTGAATTCTGATTTCTAACCTCAGCCCAGAATTGCTCAGTAAGACCAATGTGGAATTTGAAAGAGGAGGGCGGAGAAGAATCATAGTTACTCTATTCCTTCACCTCCTCACAGAGGTATATTCACAGCTAATGCCACTTCCCATCCCTTCCTGCATACTCCAGGCTTTACAGGAGCCGCAAAGTCCATTCCTAACTTTATTTATTTATTCATTTATTTTTGCGTTGGGTCTTCACCACGGGCTTAGTTGCTCCGTGGCATGTGGGATCTTCCCGGACCAAGGCTCGAACCCGTGTCCCCTGCATTGGCAGGAGGATTCTCAACCACTGTGCCACCAGGGAAGCCCTCTGTTCCTAACTTAACAGGTGTGGAATACTAGAAGGAGTAGCAAAGTAGTAAATTTTCTAGGTTACTAAGCATTACTATACTAGGAAGTCTCAATTTTCCATATTAGCATTTTAAAATAGTTTTCTGCCATGAGTTTGGAGGGGCTTCTTGTTCTAATACTTCATCCTTCCTGCTGCTCTTATTTGGTTATATTATATCCCTATATGCTACACTAAAGCATGGAGTAGTCTCTGTGGAGGAACCGTGGGTTGAGCCTCAGATCATGTGAGTGATAGGCCATAATTATTTGCCCTGAAGTACTAACATAATAGTCACTTCCTTAACTCAAACTCTTCCTCTGCTCCCTTAATGATTTACAAAACCCTTGCTTCACCCCAATTTACTTTCCCAGCCTGATCCACCTGGTTCTTCCTACAGGAACTCTCCATCCCAGTCACTTAGAGCTATCTGGGGTTTCTCCAAATATGCACCGTGCATTCCACCTTTACTCTTATATAAATGCTATTTCCTCTCCCTGAAAGTTCTTCCCCACCCCATCGCTTCCCCATGAATTCCAAGCCACACCTGACACACAGCACATCACTTCCTCCAGGAGGGTCTAGTGCCATCAGGAAGGATGCTGTACTCCTCTGGAATCACACGGCACCATTCACGCTGGTCCCACACTACCATTATTTGTGGTGTCTCTTGTCTCCTGTAATAGTGTAAGTTCCTCAAGGACAGAGACCATGTCCAGCTCACTCGAGTAGTGCAATCTGCTCAGAGCAATGCTTTGTAGGAGCCCAGCATCATGGGAAACTTGAAGAAGGTGCCCTCCAGACACTCATGGAAAAATGCAAATGTCCTTTCAAAAAGAATGACTGGATGTCCTTACAAAATGAATGAGTGGAATTCAAACTTGTCATATGAATTGTGAAACAGAACCATAGCAGAGTTCTAACAGCATGTTTAACTAAACGCAAGTAAAGCAAACGTTTCTTACTTTCAGCTGTAGTCGCACCCGGGCCAAAAAGAATTTCCAACAATTTTCTCTGGAGTCCACCATGCCCAGACCATGAACTTCATTACGAATTCCGGAAATTATCTTGTCTACATCTTCATCACTGAACAGATCAGGGATTTCCCCTGCCCCCAAAGGAATGAGTAGAATTATTAAAAGACTGCCACAGTTTAAATTTTAGACATGACTTGAAATGCTTTATAATACAAAGTTCACCTTTAATGATAAAGAGTTTGAAACAGAAACGCAATTTTTCTTTTTGCATTTACAAGACACACAGCACACTGAGGACAAGCTATGACGAATCCACCCACTAAACTCGCACATGTAGGAATAACATTTGCTTCACGGAAGGCCTCTCCAAGGCATCTCACATCCGCAGGCAGACTAAGAAAGAATATACTTCAAATTTGTTAGGTTTATAGGTTTCTCCCCAAAGAATGCCCCAGCAAACATCTCAAAGACAAATTATCTCTATTTAAAGTTCACTGAAACTACAGATCATTTGTCTTTGGGAAGATCTTTCATGAAATGTGTTGATTTAATCACCTGATGCCAGCAAGTCATTAATCAGCACGAGAAAGCTCTCATCTAGAACCTGTGCATCTGTCAGCAGGAACGCAGTGGGCATGTTCTTGGCTCCGGTTCTGACGTACAAATTGGCAAGATCTACCTGTAAGGAAAGGAGGCCATTATTCATGCTGTATTAAAATGCTGGTGTGACGCTGGGAGTGTGTGTGCGAGGGCTAGGGAGAGTTGAGGCGCTACAATGGGAGGGCTGTGTGCTGCCCTTTCCCCTGTTTACATATCCTTTCCTCACAGTGACCATCTTCTTACGGGGGCAAACAGCATGATGTCACCTCCATTTCTGGCATATAATGATGAGTATCATGTTTGGGGCCTAATGGAGCCCAAGACGCAAATAGGCTCCTGAGAAACAACTCCCTTCTAATTCGAGTAAAAGTGAATGCAGTAACGCCACTGTCAAGCAATGCAGTAAAAAGAAGTTTTTGGCTCATTTCAACAGCTGTCTACTTCACTGGCTGGTGACTTACGTAGTTAGTTTTATTTAGTAATACTGAAAGCATGTGGTTTATTTTTTTTTTGCTTTAAAATAGCACTTGCCACAAACTCTAAGTACTATTTTGTAAGTACTGTTGTAATTCAAAAGCAAAATTTTAAGAACACGTCAGAGCTTCTTGACTGTGTTCCCATCATATTTTATTTTCATAATCTGATCCAAAGTGGAAGAAATCTCTTCGTGCTTGTAAAAAAAAAAGTATCTTCTTTTTCCCCCCCTCCATCGTATGGGTCTATGAATACTGCTGATTATCAAGTATGGTCAATGCGAAAGAAAAAACATGTTTGTGTGAGCAAGTATTTAATAAAATATTTTCTGAGCCAGTTCTACAGGCTTATAGGCTTACATACCTGTAAATGTTGGTAGCAATTTGCTATTACTAATCTGACCATGGAGGAGAAACAGCCAACTAAATCCTCTAAAGAGCTTTCCCCCGTCTCCATGGATGACGGGGGCACTTATATCCTGGGGCAGAAGGGGCGCGGGTACGCCCATCACTGTACTTACCCGAAGTTCTTGGATGCCAAAGCCTTCGGTCAGAGTGATCTGGAAGACCTCGAGGCTGCAAACGTGGGCTGCCAGGCGGGACAGGCTCTGCTTGCCACTGCCCCCCACTCCAATCAAGAGCGCATAACCCCGAGGAGTCCGCAGGATCCGGCTGATGCGACACCTGGGGAGAGAAAGCGCGCCCCCTGCAGATGATATCCAACGAGCCCCGGGGCCATGTCTATTTCATTTTTCACATATTTAGATACTAAATTCCGACTTTCATTTCAGACTTTCCGTCCCTGTTCCTCTGTTTTCCCATTAAACAAAGATGATGCCCGAGTCTGCCCCCGCATCGCTTGCCTAACAAACCGTCCTGGCTGATGACATCTGGACCCTCACTCCTGTATTACTCTCCACCAGAAGAGAACAGAAAATGAAGACAAGGCCTTTCATCAAAGCATCACATTTTCCTGATAAGCAAGAAAGATCCCAACCTCACGTCAGCATCCACGTACAAGGACATCAAAGGGGGAATATTTTTGGGCCAGAAACCCTTGCTGTAGAATTACTGTGGAAAGAATGGATTTGTTCAAACCGACGAACACCTCACATGTGACTTACTTCATGCATTTTAAACACCTGCCTTTTTATATGATTCTTAACGTCCTTTGCACTAAAGCTTTCCCTGTGCCTCGAGCTGTCTAAAACATTTACTGAAACTGTTAGAAACCCAGAGTTAAATTTCTGGCAAGGTCAACTAATCCCTTGTTCTATATTACTGAAGAGATTCTGAATGCTTAAAGTTTTGATATTATTGCTATATCTTACAGTTAGGAATAAGTTGGCTTTAACATGATCAAAATACGCATTTGGTTGAAGAAATTTGCCATAATGTCATAAATATTAAGAAAAGTAACAAAACAAAATATAAGCATATGGAAACCCAAATGCAAAAAAAAAAAAAAAACAACAAACAAAAAACCAAAAAACCACACTGTTGTATTTGCTCAGTTGCTTTTCTGAATGAATTTAAACTTCAAACCCTGAATGATCCACATAGATTTTTTTTTTTTTTAAAGAGCGCTTTTTGAAAAAATGAAGTTGGGGTCACTTATACAAGGACCAACACATGTGAGCATTTCCTGAAAACCTTCAAAAGCTGAAAAGACAGGTTATTTTTCCAAGCTCAGCCATCTCATTACATTTTACTTTACAGGACCACACAACAAAACCACCTTGGGAAAGCTGTGAGGCTACTCTAACACGAGTGACACCCCAAGTTACAAAGCAGGGTTGTCATTTCATTTTAATGTGTGCTTTGATCTCTGCACCTCACCAGAGTCTCTCAGTGGCAAAACTCCCTTTCTACAACATTCAAGGACACTCTCTGAAATCATCTCTGATGCTGAGTAAATCAGCTTCTAGCTCATAATCCCTGATCAAAGTAAAGGCTTTCCCTTTAGGTCACCGAGAACTCTGTGTTGAAGGGTTACAGGGGAAGACTCTTCAGCGCCAATGGGACATCTCTTCCACCCGAGCCACGACAGACGGTCAGCGTATACTAACCCAACCAGAAACAGTGTTACTAATAACTCACTTATCACCGCGGTCAGAGATTCTAACTGAAGCTTCCTCTGTCTGTGTAATCAGAGGATTGCAACTGCCAAGGGATCGATAAAACAATCAACACCTCACATGCTTATAATAACTGATGATGGGGAGGCCTCCCAAGTTCTTCTTAGGCACTTGGGCTCAACATTTTAAGGGGGAACTCTTCTGAAAATTGAATTCTCCACATTTTTTGGGTCTGTTTGAGTCGCCTTCCTCACATACTTCCTTCTTTCTTGATTTATTTCATTATTTTAATCTTTGCCCAAATATCACTTGGTAGAAAAGCCAGTGTTATTCGTTGAATGGCCTCCCCCCAAATTCATATACTGAAGTCCTAACCTCCAGTACCTGAGGATATAAGCTTATTTGGAAATAGGGTGATTGAAGAAGAAACTAGTTAGGATGAGGTCACAGGGGAGTAGGGTGAACACCTTATCCAGTACGACTGGTGTCCTTATAAAAAGGAGAAATTTGGATACAAACACACACAAAGGGAAAATGCCACGTGAAGACTGGAGTTAGGCTATCACAAGCCAAGGAACTACCAGAAGCAAGGAAAGAATTCTGGAACAGATCCTCCCCAGCACCTTCAGAAGGAGCACAGCCCTTCCAGCCCTGCAGACTTCTTGCCTCCAGAACTGTTGAGACAATAAATATCTGTTTTTCTAAACTGCCCAGTTTGTAGTGTTTTGTTAGAGCAGCTCTAGGAGACCAGTACAGCCACTGAGAAATGATGGTGACCAGGAGAACAGGACTGGAAGGAAAGATGCAATTGACTTCCCATATGGCAGCAGCAACGGCAAGCTGTTTAGACTATTCAACAAATCCTGTCATTCCCGTGCTAAAATCTGACCCAAAGTTTCTCACTGCAGTTAGAATGAAATAAACACCCCTTCCTCTGGTTAAAAGGAAACACGCTGTACACGTGAGGCCTGTGCCCACCTCCCCATCTTGTCATATACTGCTCTCCCCACTTCTCCAGGATGCTGCCACAATGACCCTCTTTCTGCTTTTGAACGTTCAGTCTTGAGGCCACATGAAATCTGCCCATACCTAGAATGTTCTTCCTCCAGATCTTTCCATGCCTAGCTCCTGCGTATCATTTTGATCTCACCTTAAATGTCACCTTCTCACATAGATATCCAGTCCCTCTTTGGGAATCCACATGTTTATTTCTCAGAGTCAATCAGTTTTACTCCTCAGCAGGACATACCACTTTCTGCCATTTTTCTCACTTGCTTATTTGTTCATATCCTTATAAATGTCCCATCGCATCACTAAAACATAAGCTCGATTAGAGAAAGAACTGGACTGTCTTTGCTGCTGTCTCCCCAGTACCTCAGGCAATGTCTGACAGCAGGGGTGCCAAGGATGGTCGCATAATCTGTGCACTGCACAAGATCCCCAGGCTAGGAGGTAAGAGCCTTGTCAGCCATGCTCTACACCAGGAGAGGGGGCTTTTTCTAATTTTCTGCCCAGAAAACATGGCCCTCCTTTCTTTTTTTTCTAATACGCACATAAGTACTGAATAGGCTGGCAATGTTCCTCTTTAGCACTAAGTAGGCACTCAATAAACCTTCTTAACGAAGGAAAATCAGTTTGAGTCCATCCTGTCTCTGCCACTTACGAACTTTAAGACTTTGAACAAGTCACTTACTTTCCTCTTTCTTAATATTCTTACCTAACAGAGGTACAGTAAAAGAAAATAAAATTATGGCTCTGATGGCACTTCAAAAAGTAGTGTACCTATGTAAGACATTATTAAGATTGTGACATAATTTATAGAGACACTAGTTTTTTTTTAAAGGATCCATGACACCTAAACCTATTATTATTTATTTATTCATCTATATAAAACTTATCTACTATTATACAAAGAATTATGTTTGATATTCTTGTATTTGCTGAATGTAAGCAATGAAAGCTCTTAGTGACCTTCTCTGAATCAGGCCCACACATTCATAGTTATACAAACTAAGAAGATTTGAATGACTTTTTGCAGAAGATAATTTTCTCATCTAACTCAGATTATCAATTACTTTTCTTTAGTGTAGAAGTCAATTTCCTTCCTACATATGTACATTCTTGAGGTCTTCTACAAGTTGCCTCTCGCTTATGACATGGTAAGTGGCTGCATTTACTGGTGTGTGACATATTTATGTCATTTAAGAGGGTTGTGGCTTACCCTTTTTTTTTCTTCTTGTGTTGTCAATCAAGTTTTTTTTTTTTTCATTTTTTGAGGTAACATTGGTTTTTAACATTATATAAGTTTCGTGGAGACACTTAGTTTTATACTGTATGGCAAACAAGAAGAACTGATAGTTCCAAGTATTCAATAGATCACACTGAACAACAACAATTGTGGACACCCAGCCATTTTTACTTTGTGGAAAAGCATCACAGCCAGTCAACTCACACATGTTGCATGGCGTCTTCAAATAAAACAAGGTGCATGGCGGCATTGCGTTCGTTGTAGTTATCTAAGGCTTCTGTCAGAAATGTCCTCAGCACTTCCCAGTCCCTCACCGGCAGGTAACACGGGTCTTTGCTGCCATTAGCGAAATGGCAGTAGATGAGGGGCTGTTGAAGCAGCACATAGCTGTCTACACCCTGCAGGAGGAGGAAGAGAAAGACACGATCATGTCAATCTCCAGAAATGATGCATCTGGAGGCAGAGTGGCCTATGCAGGGAAAAGCTTGCAAATCAAACCATGAGTAGCTGTGTATGATGCTCCCCAGTACAGACCAACTGCATCCTGGGATCACAGCTGTTTCAGCCAGGTAAGCGTATGCACAATTCATTCACATCTTTATCCCATTTCTGCCCCAATGCCAATTTGTGCCAGAGCAAATAGTGACCTCTGGCATTCATTTACTTACTTCAAAATATTTACTAGCAGTTTCCAGCATGTTTTTATGAAACAAATTACGATCCTTTGTGTCTATCAGTTTGTCTCCATAAACACGAGAAGATTCATGAAGCCACAGGCGTATTAAATCATTTGGATCCTTTAAACACTCAGGAGAAGCAAATAAAATCCCCTACAAGGCAAGAGTGATAAATATTAAAACTTCAGAAGGTGGTGACATTCCAAGATAATATTTTCTTTTAACGTTTTCTTTAACTGTGTACTGAATTTAGCAATACACTGAGTTACAAGAAGTATTACAAATAGTAGTACATACATATTAGCAGTTGTACTCTCTGATAAGCAACATTTAAACAATTAACTGTCATTTATACCCATTTTTAGGAATGCAGCTAAGACTACTTTAAGAGTCAGCCTAGGAACTAAATACCAGATTTTAGAACTTGTACCTGCTGTCTTCAGTGAATTAAGTTTCCAAAACCAGAGTACAAACAGCAAACATGAAAGTCACAGGATGATAATACTTTTTTACTCTAAAATCCTGTGATATCATTTAATCTAACCCGTTCATTTCACAGAGGAAACATATGAGACCCAAAGTCCACTGCCTGAATTCACCCTTCATGGGTAGTCAAAGCATTTTTATTCCCCCCTTCCCTCAACATCTTGGATTCATACAGACCCAGTCCTCATGGAGAGAGTCACTATGCTCTGGGCTTATGGGACAACACCAAGGGCGTCATAGAGACTTAGCTGCAAAAGGCTAAACAACTGGTTGGTATCAGGTGTAGCTGAAAGACTGGGTATGAAGTGTGAGCAGATGGGCCTCCCACCCCATGGTCTCCCTTCCCTCCTAACATCAAAAATCTGCTTTTAAACACCACTTTATTGAGCACAGCCTTCCAGGCAGGTGCTAGAAATATCGAGATGAAAAGGAATGGTCCACGTTCTGAGGAAACTTTTGCCTAATGCTGTGTGAGTTTTGAAGCAGTTGTGGAGTGATTTAGAAAGGAGGGTTGTAAAAGTATAAAGAAACAAAAATCACCAAATATAAAGAAGTCTCCTGAAGTTTTCATAATTAACCAGCTTACTACTTCTGTCACAAAAGAACTTTGAGCCATAAATAACTCTTCAACTGCTTTTACTCTACCAAGTAGGCCACATAAGTTGGATATCTTCAGAATTCCAAAGTTTTGAATTCCTTCTTTGGAACTTCCTTTCTAAATCATATACATACACACTGTCCTTTTACCAGATAAGCAAGTTAAGTGTCAATGCCAAACCAAAATAATCTAGGAACTTAAGAAATTATAATTTCCCTTGATGCATGTTTAAAAACTGTATCACATACATATTAAAGAATGACAAATTATCCCTCTTACTTGCACAGAAAGAAACACTCAAATATTTATATGGAATAAATGAAATAGGGAACTAAGATTTCTACCTTAGCTTCTGTTGCTAAGTCTCTAGCAACATAAGAGGACTCACTGCTCTCACTGACAAAATGGGACTAATAAACCTGCCATACTAACTTCATAGAGAAGTTTATGGTGGAAAATGAAAGAATACATGCTCAAGTACGTAGCATAGTTTTCGACTAAGTTCTATGAATGAACGCCATTAATATTACTATAATCAGTGTTCCACTCAAGACACATAACACAGAGCCATTGAGGTACCTGGAAGACGTTTGACAGGTCTCTCAGATTAAAAAGGTAGTGGAATTTAATGGCTGTGGGTAAAAAGGTGTGTGTCATCGTCTGATGGAATGCGATTGTTGCCTGTATCAAAGTGGGGCCACTCCTGAGAACTGACGGACCAAATGCTTGCTGCTGGAAATGGAAATTCAGGATTTGGCTGTAGATGGTGTTTAGTGCATCCATGGACGGAAAGTTGAATGCAAACACTGTGAAATGTCTCTGAAAAGAAAAACAAATATAAGAGTTGCATAAAATAGAAAATGTAATGGTACCAGTAGATTACAAAAAAAGGGGGGGACCTTATTTTTTCAACTCTTCCTGTATCCATGCCCACTGCCATGTAACTTGGTAGTTCCTTCCACTGTGACTCTCAGACTTCCCATAAGACTTGATCAAGGCAACAGAAGGAGGTAGTAGTAACAGGGTACCAGTCACTATCAGATGCTTGTGTGTTTCCAGTTGCTGTCTTAAGGCTCTACCTCTGCAATGAATTCTACATGCCTGCCAAAGGATGAGAGACACATGACACAGAGCCACGTTGTCCCAATCACAATCACTCTAGCCAAAACCACCCTGAGTAGCTGACAGTTAACTCCCCAACATGTGAACAAGTCCAGCCAAGATCAGCAGAGTCACTCAGCTGAGCTTCAAGTGACCGCTCATAAACTAGTAAACAACACTGACTGTTGTATGCTGTTGTTGTATGTACGGTGGTGGTGGTGATGATTATTTAAAAGCTTACGTGCACTCAGAAAACCTGAACGTAAATATTTACTGTAGCTTTACTCATAATTGCCAAAATGTGGAAACAACCAAGGCATCCTTAAGTAAGTAAATGGATAAACAAACTATGGTACATCCAGACAATGAGTATTATTCAGTGATAAAAAGAAATGAGCTATCAAGACATGGAGGAACCTTAAATGCATATTTAGGCTAAGTGAAAGAAGCCAGTCTGACAGGCGTAGAGAATGGACTTGAGGATACGGGGAGGGGGAAGGGTAAGCTGGGACTAAATGAGAGTAGCACTGACATAGATGCACTACCGAATGTAAAACAGATAGCTAGTGGGAAGCAGCCGCATAGCACAGGGAGATCAGCTCGGTGCTTTGTGACCACCTAGAGGGGTGGGATGGGGAGGGTTGGAGGGAGATGCAAGACGGAAGAGATATGGGGATATATGTATACGTATGGCTGATGCACTTTGTTATACAGCAGAAACTAACACACCATTGTAAAGCAATTATACTCCAATAAAGATGTTAAATTAAAAAAAAAAAAAAAGAAAGAAAGAAGCCAGTCTGAAGAGGCTACATACTATATGATTCTAACTATACAACCCTCTGGAAAAGGCAACACTATAGAGACAGGAAAAGGATCAATGGTTGCCAGGGATTCGGCGGTGAGGGGGTCGGGGGGGGAGGGCTGAACAGGTGGAGTACAGGAGATTTTTAGGGCAGTGAAACTACTCCATGTGATACTTTAATGACAGATACCTGTAATTATACATTTGCCAAAACCCACAGAATGTGTAACACAAAAAATGAACCCTAATGTAAACTTTAGAATTCAGTTAATAATAACTTGTCAATATTGGCTCATCAGTTGTTAACAGACGCAGCACACTAATGCAAGGTGTTTATAAATGAGTCACGGGGAGTATATGGGAACTCTGTACTTTCAGCTTATTTTTCTGTAAACCTAAAACTGCCCTAAAAAGTCTATTAATTAAAATAAGCTTCCATGCTTCACCAAATGTCCAGTAGAACCATACATCCTAATCTTTACCCAAAAGCACTAAGAATCAAGATCTACAACGTGTGAGTATGACATTCAGGGGCTCTTTGGAGGAGAGCAGTATTCAACACCCTACCTGTAGTCTAGGATTGATAGTGAAACGGCCCACCATCGGATTCATGCAGGCAACATACTGACAGCTGTGGATTTCTTTAAGCATCACTTTCTGTCTATCATACCTGCAAGATAGAAAACAGAACCTTAAGTCCCAAAGCACAAAATGACAACAAAACCCACCAATCCATAAAGGACTTCACAAATTGTTTCTTTCGATCTTTATAATCGCTCTTTGACAATGAGCTTGTTAGTCTACCTGAGAGACATAAAAACTAAAGCTCAGAAAACTGAAGACTACACGGCTCCTTTGATGCCAGAATCAACATATGGAGCCGAATCAATAGGTACTATTACTGCTTATTGATTCTCATGTGAGTCTGGTTAGAAACACCCACAGCAAGACTGGGGGATTGCAGACTGCAATGCCCAGATATTACCGGATAGTTACATCCCACAGAAAATGTCAAGCTTCTCCTAAGTAACTGAGTGTGAGTTAATGCATTAAGGAGCTTAATGCTTAAACTAGACAGTTTACGTTTCTAAGATACTTTTCAATCCACTTCTTCCAAAGATTCAAAGCAAACCTATTCCATTTAAGATGAGCAACAGGGGATGCAAAGTGAAACCCAAAAAGTATAGAAAATGCTCCTCAGAAGAGGAAGAAACTGGGGTAATTCCATTTTTAAAAAAAAACCACCATCTTTACTGGAGTATAATTGTTTGACAATGGTGTGTTAGTTTCTGCTTTATAACAAAGTGAATCAGCTATACATATGCATATATCCCCATATCTCCTCCCTCTTCTCTTGCATCTCCCTCCCACCCTCCCTATCCCACCCCGCTAATTCCATTTTTAAATGTTTATCCATAGTCATAATAAGTAGATTTTGGTAGAAAATACAATACAGAGAATCGCTTACCAGTGACCATAATCAATATGCTGTCGAATCAGAGTGTGGGGCTGAACAGTGCCATATAAGTCCACTGCAGGCATATTCATGTCGTCGATAAAATAAACCAATTTTTTATTTCCTCCTGGACCATAGTTACGACCAGCTTTTTTCTCTAGAGGTTTCTCAAGAATTCCTGAAACCAATGTATAATTCTGTCCACCAAATAAAATGTAACCTTCTGTTTATATATAATAAAATATAAATATATTTATATATAAATATAAAATAGAACCTTAGTCCTTTTTTCTTGTTTTTCCTCATCCTCTCCCCATTTCACCCACTCTGTGGCTTCAAGTACCATCTCTCTGCAGGTGAATCCCAGAAACATGTCTCTGTTCACCATCTTCTATGTCACACTCTCCTCGAGCTCACCCTGACTCTCCTTTCCTAGAGAGTCAATATCTGCAGCGTGATGTCACACTAGCCATCACATCTGAGACCACACCATTGCTGACCTTTGCACCTTCCTTCCCTGTACCTACTGTAAAACACGAACCACTACTGGTCCACCCAGAACCAGGTGAATCAGTCCTTCTTTATCAAAATAGAGTCTAGGGACGGCTCAAGAATTTCTCACACCTCTCTTCCTGGGCCACAGGGTGCAGAAGTACAAGAAGATACTGTATGTAGACGTTATCCTGCGTATACCTCAAATTACATTTCTTCACATGCCTATCTGACTTTGTGTCGGTATGTTTAAGAGAAAATCATGAGTATAGAAAATCTTGAACAGTGTGGATCTGAGACGTAGCATCTAATTACTTGCCTCTTCTCTAAATAGGCTATAAATAGCTTGAGGACGAGGAACTATATCATGCTCATCTCTGTATTCCTGATGACAACCACAACAAATAAGTAACTGTTAAATGAACAAAGGAATGAATGAATGAATAAAGAAATAATCAATGAATAAATTAACAAACCCCTCTTCCAAGCAGCATATCTGCATCTCCAAATGCTTGCTGGACATCAGTTCCTGTTAGCCATTGGCACCTGGACGTTTGGCCAACACCAAATACGCCTGTTCCCAAACTCAATTTAACAAGCCTCTTCCCCACTCACAACCCATCTCTTCTTTTTAGCCTTCTGTGCTCCTGTTTATAGGATTAACATCTCCCAGTCAAGCCAGATGCAAAGCCTGAATTTAGTCTTTCCCTCCTGGTCCCTGATAGGCCCAACCACAGCCTGTACATGTCTCTTCCTTTTCACCTTTCCCTCTAGAACTCTAGTCCTGGGCACCATTTCATTTGGCTAGCACACTGCTCAGGGGGACTGGTCTCCCCACCACAGACTTCTCCTCCCAAAGCAGAGCTTGCATCTTGTCAGTTCCTTGCTCCCCATCAATGGCTCACCATTTCCTACCATATGAAATACGTTCTCTTCCACTTGCATCTCAGCTGTCTCTACAGTCACAGTGACCAACCATCCCAGGTTGCCTGGGACAATCCCAGGTTTAGCACTACAAGTCCCATATCTTCCCAGTCTTTGGCAAAGTAGACAACTGGTCACTCCATCTATAATATAACTCCAACCCGCCACTCCAGCCTTTGCCCTGTCTTCTGCCTGACCACTATGCTTCAGTCAACTTAGAGATTCAATTAATTGAATGTGTCCCACAATTTCCTCTCTTTCATGTCTTTGCTTAAGCTGATTCTTCTATCCTAAGTCCCCTTTTTGCCTGCATACCACCCCATCTCAAAGGTCTGAAACCCTTTCTTTAGAGTACACTAGCTCTTTCTATTCCTCATGCTAATAGGCAATGTCTAAATCTATTCATGCCTGTATCCCTTCCAAGAATTAGCAAGCTGAACTTTGTTCAACTACTGAATTGCAGCCCTAGTCTTCCATTTACAAGCGATAAAGTGATCCCTTCTTCTGTGTCTGCAAATGAAAAACATGTATTGTACACAGTGTCTGGAGAGAAAGTAGATAAATCATACATATTTGCTAAAGAAATGAATGAAAAACTTCTGAGTCAGCTTTTTAACTGTTCCAGTCACAAAGATGAAGAAGACAAACTTGGTTAAGAAAGAGATTACAGAAAAATCGTTCTTGGCTGAGTTGATGTCCGTGATAAGAAAATATGTTATTAATCTTTACTGATAGAGCTGAGAAAACAGCAACAACACACACAACAAGAAAACACGTTCAGGGCAACAGGTTTCCTACAGTAGTGGACAGAAGGGAGTTCTGCTGCCCCCATACAGCACAGCCCCATTGCTGTGCTGGCCAGAGTGACAGAGTTACCACTATCAGCTCTTTATATCGATATCAGTGCTTCTCTACTTCTCACATCTACTTCATATGCCCTTCCAAACTCAGAATGCCCAAAACCTATGTCGTTCCTTTGATTACGCTGACACATGTATTCAACAGTTAAAAATTATTCTCATAGCTCTTCTAAGATTTAACTAACAACCTGTGGCCTGTCATTTCATCAATACAATTTGAATGAATTTCCCCCTAAATCAATCCCTTACTTGAAAAGGTAACCAGTGCACTCTTCCTGGAGTATATTCTTTTGTTGCTAGGGCTCTGTGAAATTGATTAAAGCTAACCAAACGGTTTAGAGGCAAAGCAATGAACACTGTTGATGTAAATTCTTGCTGTTCTATAGAGTAGTAACCCAGATAAAGCCAGGAGTGATATGGAAGGCCAAAAATCACGATATTTAAACAAAGTATATTTAGCCAGAATGGTGATAAGTAAAAATGTATCCTAAGCAAAATGTCTAAAGCCTAGAAAAACTAATCATTTCTTTGGGCTGCATGTTCTGGCCTTGACAGTTTCTGATCTCTTGTTTCTGAAGTATAAACAGGAGGAACACTTACTCTGCAGAGCTGCCGATGTTGTGTAGTAGTTGAAAGGCACATGGGACACTATATAAGCCTCGGAGAGACCTGCTAGTATGTCACCTACAAAGACTGTTTTTCCCACTCCAGCGTTTCCTACCAGCATCAGCGGCTGTCCTTTCTCAAGCAGCAACTCTATGAAATATTGAAGACGAGTTGTCTCTGATGTGTGAACCAGAACTCTCTGGCGGAAAAAATAGAATGAGAGAAAGATCAGAGAGAGAGGTATTCCAAAATTTTGTATCTGAACCAACATAGTCATTTTAGAATTGAGACCAAATGAATTCTTAGTTCTAAACAGCCAGTAGGAGAGATCCAACTTAATTCCTTGTTTTGAATGATCAGTTCAGACATCACAGCTTGAGAAGAGCAGTTGGGTAGTGCCATCAAAGTGCCACAGCAGAAGCAACTGATTTATTTTTTCCAATTAAGAGCTAGCACCCAAGGCTCCCTATCACGGAGTACCTACACTCTGCCTAACCTTGTGTTACACATACAAGGGAATGCAGTAAATGCTTAAGAAACTGTCCACCACTCTTTAGGAGATGATAAAGCATGTGAAAAGCCAAGCCACATATAAACAAAAATTGGTAGCAATTCCTGGGCCCAGTAAGATTAATGATTAATGTGCAAAATGATTAGGCACAATCCACGCTGAAGGAGTTCAGTGCAAGGAGAGACCAGCTTGGAGGAATCAGGCATTAAGTGAAATATTCACAAAGCCAAAGCACTGTTGAAACTTATTGTGCATTGTTTTGTTAAAAATTCTCATAACAATGCTTCTGTTTTGAAAATTGGCTATTTATTTAGATGCTACATTGTTTCACAAAAAATTAGAGGTGGCTTACAAGAATATAATAAAACGAAGAATACAAATAAATAAAAGCCAGACTCAGGGAACAGAGACTAATATATAAGATGAGGAAAAGGGGAAGCAGACATAGACAAGCAGGAAAGAGAAGCCTGCATGGTGATTAAAGAGAATTGAATACGTCTTACATTGCTTGGTGGCCAAATTAAAAAGGGGATTAAAAAAACTACTTGCAGTATTTATATTGCTCATAAGAAAAACACATAAACTCTGTAATAAGGTTCTTCCCTACATGGTTAGCATATACTGACCGAGTATTTTATAGATCATTCAAGATCATCTTCATGATGATGAGCATTTACTCTAGGACTTCACTTGAATTCAGTGGTACTCTCAGGACCTGTTGAAAGGCACAGACTATTCTGTGCTACACTGAACAGTCCTAGATGACTTTTTAAAATTAGACTTGAGTTCTATAACATGTTTTTCCTTTCCTGCTGCTAGTTGTCATCATTTGCTGTTTAATTTGGCTATTGATATTGGCTCTTTTGTGCACACATTAATACCCGTAATTAACACCTACTGAGAGCTGGGTATATGACAGGTACTATGCTGAGCCCTTTGCATGCATTACATCATATGATCCTCATAACAAACCTATGAGGAGGGTTTTGTTATCATTTCCATTTCAGAGATGATGAAGTTAAAGCTTAGAGAACATTCATAACTTGGCCAAACTCACAGGTGGTAGCACTTAGATTCAAACTCAAATCTGTCTGGAGCCTGTGCCCTGCCTTACCTACCACACAGAACGCTCTGCTGAGCACGGACTGTATACACATTACCTGATGCCTTGGTACCTCTATTTCTCCAAATGTAAAAAGGCTAGTAACAGTCCATGCCTTAGACAATTGTCATAAGGATTAAATTAGTTAATCTATGGAAATAAGGCACTTAGAAAAGGTCCTGACATATTATAATGTCATATTAGTATTTGCTACTATTATTGGCTCAATATGGTTCTCCTCCAACATGTTAAGAGGCTTTTAATCAAATAACCACATTTGGTGCAGTTGTGTATAAAGTAAGACTACGAAGTCCTGATAGGTTCTCTGTTGAATAAAATGCATCACTGATAAGCTGCACCAACCTTGTGATACCACTTTTTTGGTCATGTGTGTGTGTATGTGTGTGTGTGTCTTTTGGTTAACTACAAATCCTCAGCTTTCAACCAGCTAGATAATATTGTTAGGTAGCTGAAGTCTAGACAGGCTGAGCTGAAAAAGAGATGTCAAAATCTATAAAGCAGATGGAGCAGAGCTTGTTGGTTGCCTCCCAGAATCCATTTGTCCACTTCTTCCCTCCTGCCAGAGCCCCACTTTGTTCAAGTCTCTGCCCCTCCTCCACACAACCTGACTCCTGCCATGGTGTGATGATCGTCAAAGCTTAACCTCATTACCCTGGCCTGAGACTGGGTTAGAGGTGGCATGTGACCCCTGGTGAATTGAATACAGGGGGCAGTCTGCTCTGGGGCTTCTGAAAAAAGTTTCTTCAGCCTTAATAAAAAATATTAGTGGGATCTCTCCTACTGGCTTCTTTCCCCCTAACTTGTTTCCTTCGAACTCCTGGGACCACTAGAGTCATCTTGAGATCAGGAGGGATACCAGTCTTCAAGTGAGGCCAGTGTTAAGGCGAGAAGATCTGAATCCTTGGTGATATCACCAAGTCATAAGGCCTCCCTACCTCTGAATTCCTGGTTTGTAAAATGATAAGTTTCCTCCTGGTTAAGTGGTTGTAGGGTGAAATGTGTCCTCCCAAAATTCATATGTTGGAGCCCTAACCCCAGTGTCACAGAATATGACTGTATTTGGAGGTGAGGCCTTTAAAGAGGTGATTAAGTTGAAATGAGGCCGAGAGAGTGGGACCTAATCCAATCTGACTGGTGTTCTTGTAGGAAGAGGAAATTTGGACACACTTCAAGACGGTGTCCAGGGATGTGTGTATACAGAGGAAGGACCATGTGAGGACACAGCAAGAGGTGGCCGTCTACAAGCCAAGGACAGAGGCCTCAGCAGAAACCAAATCCACTAACACTTCAAACTCGGACTTTTAGCCTCTAAGACTATGAGAAAAATTAATTTCTGATGTTTAAGCCGCTCAGTCTCTGGTAGTTTGTCATGGTATCCCTAGCACACTAATACAAGCAGAGGAGGCCCCTAATTCAAAATGACTGGTAAAAGGGAAATGTGAATACAAAGAATACACACGGGGAAAATGCCATGATGTGAAGATTTGAGGAATGTTGCCACAATGCAAGGAACACCAAGATTTCCAGCAAACCACCCGAAGCTAGGAGAGATTTTCCCTTACAGCCCTCAGAAGGAACCAATCCTGCTAACACCTTTATTTTCAACTTTGAGCCTCCAAAACTGTGAGACAATAAATTTCTGTTGTTGAAGCCACCTAGTTTGTGGTACTTGGTTACTGTAGCTCCAAGAAACTCACACTGGATTTTCTTTTATTTCACACTATCTGCCTCCTAATTAGTGTAGAAATCACCTATATGTATTTCATATGGCACTACTTGAAATAATAAGCTCCAAAATCAATCAAAACGACATGATTCTGAGAAAGAAATATAATGAAAAGCAAAACAGATTGAGGCAGAATTAGAAGATGGTTAAAGAATAACTTGATATATAAAAATGTAGGACAATTTATAAACAGTTAAAAAATGATAAAGATTCATTGAGATTTGTGAGCTGCCATGTGAATTCGAAAATATGAGTAAGAAGATCAAACATTCATTTTATGGCTTGAGGAGTAAAGGAAAGAAGTTATATGTGAAAAGCGCTGTTTAAGAAATTCACACTAAGGTCAGAAATAAGACTCACTCAACTAATAGAAACGTGCTTCCGATTTTTATAAAATCACACAATTTCTAGGAAAATCTAAAGAAAGCTGTTACCACAGAATTGAAATAAAAAGAAAAAGAAGTTGTAGAAATATAGAAACCACCCCACTAATCATTCCTATAACTTGAGATTCTTCTCTCCAAGGAAATACGTTATATGCTGACCATACCAACAGTAATTTATTGATCAGGGAGGGAAAAAAAAGACTGCTCAAAAACAAACAAACAAGGCTCAAACCAGCACCATGTGGCTTGAAGGGCAGTGTGTTCCCCACACCTACCTGCAAAGGTGCCTCTGGATCCATAGTAAATTGGGGGATTTTATCAGCCCAAGGCAAGAATTTCTTAGTTTTGTGGTCCAGATAATAATCAAAAATTGTTCCCTGGGATGGAAACTTCACTGCTTTCATCTCTTTATGCCACCACTGACTGAATTCAGCTTGACAACTAGAAAGCTAAGGAGAGCAAGAGAAATTCTTATTGCAGACTTAAAAGTAATTTTGAACACACAGAAAGCCCCTGCAAATCTGGCTGATCACACAGTGTTTGCAGTGTACAGACTCATAATTACAAATGGGATTGAGTAACTGACCCAAGAAAAAATAAATAACTAGAAGGAAGCTATAATGAGTGACAATACCATCAAGGCAGAAAGCTATAATTGCCATATGTCCATCAGGTACAAACTTTCTGGAGTAATTATTAACTTAAAAAACAAGGTAAGCTTAGGTGAACCTTAGATGACCCCGGGGTTATTCAGTTCAATAATGGGCTATCATGCAAATCACCATGCTATAAGACAGTGGTTAGCAAACGGTGGTATTGATTTCTACCAATATCTCCATGAACTGAGGGTAAAATGAAGAAAGTAAGAACAAAGGAATACTTTAAAAAATTAGTAACATTATCGATTTAAATACTGTTCTTTGAGCTTATAGCCTTCCTGGAACTTTTGGCGTTAAAATATCCTTTCCTTTATAAAGCTATGGTGATAATAAATGGTCATTTAAAAATAAATGCCCTTATTTAGAAAAGCAGACAGTTGGTAACCCTATTTTATTCCTCCAAATCATTAGTGAAATGTTGTTGGTCTTTGAAATTGGAAATCTGAGAAGCTCTGCCATGAGGGAAAGAACTTGGACTTGGTTTTCTAGCGTCGCACAACTGAGTGGTCTAGCTGAAAACTCCACAAATTCTGCCCTGTAAGAGAATCTTCCAGAGAAGATGACAGTGTAGGAAACAGGTTCTCCTTGCTAGAAGGTGCTTGTTTTTATATGACGACAGGTACAAGGCCTTTGCTGCTAGATTAGGGTTTGGAAAATGGACGAGGGGAAATTCCAACTGTGCACTAGCAACTAACAACCCCTTCTGTATCTACAGGATGACTTGGCTTAGACTCTTACATCCACAGGATGAGCTGACAAAGTGAGTTTTGGTGAACTCTAAAAACACTGTGCATGGTCCATTGCATTCAGCAATCTCACTTATCTAAGACTTCAACTCTCATCTTTCTCCAGAAGAATTCTTAAACTTGCTTTTACTTTGGTGTCCTTATGTCCATGGACTACGGCCCACTTTTTGTACGACGCTATCTCACACACACAAATAGAGACAGACAGGATGGCTGGAGGATAGGAGAGTGTGGTCGGGGCTGAGAGGGGTGATCAGCCTTAGCAGGGAGAGCTGATCCCATCACTTTCCAAACAAGCTGAGCTCATATTCCTACCCACCACCACTCATATGGCAATGAGTTTAGGTTCATTTCAGTTATGTTCAGATTGGTGTCATGAGATTTTTTTTATCACCCTACAGAAGTTGGTCTGAAATCAAGTTCATTCAGAAGGCATTCCTTATCTGGCACCATTCTCTGTAGGCAGGATACATACGACTTCTACTTTATATCAGAATTTGCTTCACCTAACCGCTACATCAGCAGAGTGGTTTTGATGACACATTTTGAATCATTCATTCACTCACTGAAATGCATTTTGTTCTATAGTGGGGAAGAAAACAAACAGGGTTTCTGCCCTCATAGAGTTAATGGGAAAGAGAAAGGGGGAGCCATGAGGAAGCACGGTGCAAGCAGAGGTGAAGCCAATAAAAAGACAAATAAATAAATAGGCGCCTTGAAAGTCGACGTTGCTGGAAGTGAGAGAAATGGGTGAATCTATTTTAACTGGATGTTCAGGGAAGCCGTCTCTGAGAACAGGCACATATTAGACAGAAGACCATTCCAGGAAGCAGGAAGAGGTCAGCATGTGCAAATATCCTGTGTTCCAGAAACTGGCCAGTGCAGCTGGAGGGGAGGGAGGGGAGGGAACAGCAGAGGAAGAAGTAGGGAGAGATAGGCAGGGCCAGACCCAGAGGCCGTGTAAAGAGTATTAAATTTTAAAGTTTTATCTTAAAAGCAATTAAAGTGTTGTAAATTCAGTAATGTAACATATAATCCAATTTACATTAAAAAAAAAAAAATCACTCTGGCTACTGAGTGAATAATGGATTATGGGGCAAGTATAGAAGCGGAAAGGCCGGTGAGGAGGTTACTTCAGAAGCCAAGTGAGAAATGATAACGGCTGTTTATAGGAGGCTCAGGGAGAGTTGATGGGGGACCAGTTTTGGAAGGTGTTTGCAACAGCCTGGGTTAAGAACACAGGTCCTGAGTCAGTCTGCTACAGCTTGAACTTACCTCAGACATTAGTTAGCCATGTCCCCAAGCAGGTTAACTTATCTAAGTTTCAGTTCCTTTTTGGTAGAAGAAGAAGAATAGTTGCACCTATATAGACAGGTTTTATTTTTTTGAAGATTCAGCGAGCTAGCCTATTAAGAGCCCTGAGCACGTTCCCTGACATACAGTAGGCACCCAAATTTGTTGAATACATGGCTATCCTAAGACTCTTTCTTGGGTCTGCTTCATTCATGTTTCCAACTTTATAGCCTCTCTTTTGAATGCTTCACAGTTAAAGTCTTTTTGAAAATTTAAAGATGATAATGATGATGTCAACTATTCATTGGGGAAACAGTGTCTGGGAGAGGAAGGGGACCATGCGATGCCCAGCTTCTGGCTTGAATAACTGGCTGGAAGGCTGCCAGGCTGGGAAACTGCACAGATGAAAAGAGGATCAGCTGGGAGGAAGGTGAGCTGTTATGATCAGGAGTAGAAAGATCTCAGCTGTCAACCTCCTACTCGTGTGATTTTACCTGGTTGTCTGCCCTGGAAAAGGAAAACCCTTCTGGAGAACACTGGAAAAAAGACAAAAACCATGAGGTTTTGGGGGAGAGGGGGAGAGTCTGCATGTGGTCTCCATGAAGGAGAAATCCACACATGTAAATCTTGCCTTTGAGAAAAACCATGTGAAGTCACCCAGTTTTCTCACTCAGGCAACAGAGGCTATATTCTTTAGAAAGCACTTGGAGATTACTGAAGGAAATGTGGCTTCTGAGAAGGGTCAGAATAAGATATAGAATGCCAAGTGAATGCCAGATTTATTTATAGATATAATTTATGGTTACCTAGTGACAAGAAGAGGAGCTGGCCCACAGGTTATAGCAACCATGGATTTTAGAACCTACAGTGAGTAAACCGACAAATTTGGGTCATTCTTGGCTGTGATGCCTTCCAATTTAAACTCCCTGTTTATATCTGGAAACATTTAGGGAAGCCTGGAAGACATATGCTATCTATTTCTAATTCAAAGATTCAGAGGTACCCACAGAAGCACTACGACCATGAGAGATCCTGGGGTACCATGGATGGCTTCTGGAGAGAGAGATACATGAGTGGGAATCCTGATGTCATCATTTCCCATCAGTCAAGTTACTTTGCCTCCCTGAGCTTTACTTTATCTGCACAGTGAGGATACCTTGAAGAATTACTGTAAAGATTACATGAGAAAATCTATACAGAGAGGTGCATGGAAGAGATTAGATGTGCAAATTTCTACAGGTGAAAAACTCCCACTTTGTACTTTGGCAAGTCTAAGCAGTTTGTGTGTGGTACATGGCGTGTGTGTGGGCGTGAGCTCACGTGTGTGTGTGTGTGTGTGTGCGTGCACACGCATCTATGCAAGTCCGTGTCTCAAGTGTTTGCCCAAAAGAACTCAGAAGTCACAAACGGACTATACTAGCAATGTTGTGTAGGAATGATAGCTTCACTTTAGGCTGAAGGAAAGAACAATGGAAAGGAACAAGCCTGAGGTTGACTGTGGTTCACAACAATTACCCTAGGAATCATGTGTGAGAGTACTTAGAGGGTAAGAGGACTAGAGACCTGGAAACCAATTTGAATGTTATTATGTGCTATGGACTGAATTGTCTCCCCACCAAAATTCATATGCTGAAGGCTTAATCCCCAATGTGATGGTATTTGGAGATGGGGCCTTTGGGAGGTGATTATGTTTAGATTAGTGCCTTTACAAGAAGAGACATAAGAAAACTTTTTATCTTTCTCTCTCTCTCTCTCTGCCATGTGAGGACACAGAAAAAGGCATCTGTCTGCAAGGCATGAAGAGGGTCCTCGCCAGAACCCAACCGTGCTGGCACCCTGACCTTGGACTTGCAGCCTCCAGAACTGAGAGAAAGTAAATTTCTGTTGTTTAAGCCACCCAGGGTATGATACTTTGTTATGGCAGCCCAAGCCAAAACAATGTGGTAGCCCACAACAATCTAAAGATGATACACTCCTGAATTAAGGCTGTAGGGATAGAGAAGAGGGGACAGACGTGACAGCTATTTTCTAACTGAAAGGATCTGATGACCATGGGATGTAGAAATAAGATGATGTCTCCCAGATTTTTAACTAGAGCAACTGGGAGAAATGCATCACTGAGGAAAAGACAAAAGAGGACGAGCAAATATGGGGGTGGGGCAGATGAAGCACCCTGTCTCAGGCACACTGAAACACTGCTGGTATTGACATGGAACCTTGAATTCAGAAGACAGGTCTGATGGAAGGCTATGGATTTGACCTTATCAGCCAAAGACAGCACCACCAGCCTGAATGAGCTTGCTGACAATGTACAGGCTTAAGAGAGAATAGGGCAAGTAGGATAGATTTATGATAATATACATTTTAAAAAACCCCATAGGGATCACATAGAATAATATTTCCCCCCAAATAAAACTGGTTCTATAAACTATTTCTACACATACCTGATCTTGAAGTAGAATGCCTCCAAATGCCCAGATACAAGCAAAGACAAAATAGACCTCATAAACTTCCTTCGGGCTGTCAGAAGGTACATTTTCAGGAGTCAACAAACATTCCAAAAGAGTGCAAATAGTCTAAAGAAAAAGAAAAAGCCATTCTTTCAGGGCAACTTTTTTCTTTTTTTTAAACAGTGAAGTAAGTTCACAGGGCTTATTAACAAATCCACTGTACCCTTAAGAGAGTCTGTGATTTTTCCCAGCTCAGTGATTTGCTACCCCGTGAGACACAAAAATGGTGGCCTTGGGTTTCTGAGTCAGCGGTGGACATCCTTGGCCACTTTCAACCAAACTAATCTAGGTAACAACAAACTGTTAAAAAAAAAAAAGCCTATTATCATAAATCCTCCAATTAATAATCACTGTAATAAAGAGAAATACATAAAACCAAAAAGAAAAGAATAATGGGGATATAGCTGTGCTGCCTTTTTTATAAATAGGGAATCATACTACATACTACACGTAGTGGGTATATTCTACAGGCCGCTTTCTCACTTAAAAACAAACTAAAGGCATTTTCCCTTTCCCACAAGCGTTGCCCTACAATATCACTGGGAACGAAGGCGCTAGATGGAAAGGCTATGTAACCATTTCCCTCGGTTGGACATTTAGATAATGCACTTTCCCTTAGTACTTTGGCAGCTGTTTCCCCCACCTGTTGTCATAAATTTAGAAAGTCGGACTGACAGCCTTAGCCTGTGGCATTTTTTAGACAGGACGCTAAATTTAACCCTGGAAGAAATGCTGTTCAGGAACTTGCTCTTCAGACCTTCCAGGTGGAATGGCTCTCTTGGTCTGAAACACACTCCGCGTCCAGGGCAATCAGGTCAGTAAGGAGGGAACGTGGCTGCTGCAAACACCTTTCTCATGTGAAATCATAACCATAATGAACATGTTTTAGAGCTAGTTCTCTAAAGCAGCGGTCCCCAACTTTTTGGCACCAGGGACCGGTTTCGTGGAAGACAATTTCTCCATGGATGGTGGGGGCGGGGGGGGATGGTTCAGGAGGTAATGTGAGCAATGGGGGGGAGCAATGGGGAGCGAGAGGCAGATGAAGCTTCCTCGCTGGTCCGCCGCTCACCTCCTGCTGTGTGGCCCGGTTCCTAACAGGCCATGGGACCAGTACTGGTCCGAGGCCCGGGGGTTGGGGACCCCTGCTCTAAAGCACAAAAATGGTTGTCATGAGTTAGTACTGTCATAGACCCTCAAAACTCATGATACCCTTCCCCCAGTTTTTGGAGGCAGCAGTAGATTTTTATCACTATCATACACACAGCTACAGAAGCTATAACAAAGCATGTCATGTGTGTGCCTCTCCTTCCCAACCATGAGAGGTGGGGAAAATCCATGGTAACATGGAAAATGGGTCCTGGACATAATTTGGAAATGTTTTCAAAATTTAAATAGTTGAGCACCTGTTATATTTTTCAGTCTCTCTTGATTTCCATTATTTTATATTGTGCCATGATTGCCAATTTAAAATAATCTTCTAATTGAATAAAACTCACCAGTTTGTTATCAAGAAAAATAATGTAAAACTCTGAGGCTTTGCTATTCCTGAGTAGAAGCCATGTTAGTCTAAGGAACTGTTAAAATCAAAATGAAAAAGACTGAAAGGTCTGAATATGACATTATCCACTGATTTGAACATGCTGATAACTCACCTGATTTTTTCTGTTTTCTCCCAAACACAGTACTTGGAAAACATTTTAAGCTCTGTGCCAGCAATTAATAAAATCATACCTTGGTGCATATTCTGAATGAGTTAAAACACCTTACCAAACGCAAAGCAAAAAAGTTTCATATAATGGAAAACATAGTACATTAATTTCTTAAAGTAGTCTTTTAAAAAGAATGAAATAATGCCATTTACAGCTACATGGATGGACCTAGAGATTAGCATACTAAGTGAAGTCAGACAAAGAAAGGCAAATATCATATGATATCACTTGTATGTGGTATCTAAAATATGACACAAATAAACTTATCTATGAAACGGAGACAGACTCACAGACATAGAGAACAGACTTGTGGTTGCCAAGGGGAAGCGGGGCTGGAGGGATGGATTAGGAGTTTGGGATTAGCAGATGCAAACTAGTACATGTAGAATGGATAAACAACAAGGTCCTACTGTATAGCACAAAGCATAGTCAATATCCTGTGATAAACCACAGTGGAAAAGAATATGAAAAAGAATATATATACATACATATATATGTGTATATACGTGTGTGCATATATACATAACTGAATCACTTTGCTGTATACCAGTATGTATAACACAACATTGTAAATCAACTATACTTCAATAAAAATAAGGTAGTCTTCTTAAGCTATTCCCTTGCACACTCATTTTTGTCTCAAATTTTGTCCTTATAAGCAATCACTGCAAAGAGACGACTTTATACAACAGCAGCCAAAAAAGGAGTTAAGGATAAAATGCCATTTCTGAGTACTACAAAAGGAGGAAGGGAGAGCAAAAATCATATTAATTCCCACTGACTTATTTTCACACTACTCTTGAATGAAAAAGTTCGCACCACAGAGAAACACAAATACACAAGTCAAGTTGAGAAGGAACTCGATACTTGCTTTTTTGCAAGTATTACACCAGAGGACGTCTAATTAGGCTAACCACAAAATTAATTCATTATGAATAAATTCAGACCTGCTTTCAGAAATAAATTATACCTCAGATAATTACTGTTGAAGACTATCGTTTTCTTAATTGGTGTGTGAATTATCCGAAAACCTGAACTTTCACTTCTTATTATGCTTGTGACTATTTCTAATTTAGCTTCAAACAAATTCTGTACCATAGTAACTTCACGGTAACAAAGTACTTCAAAACCAATTTTGCTCCTAAAGAGACACAAATAAAGGTTTCTAACTGTAAACGTTCTGTGAAGTTTTCGACTTGTCAAGGCTGGGGATAGTTATTCTTCACGCTGAGATTAAGATCACAACCTTCATTTCTGTGTGCTGTGAATTATTTTCATTTGCTGCCGTGACAATGTATCATATATACTCTTCACTCTAACCAGCTGTCTCACAATGAGGATCAGAAAAAAAAAAAATCTATCCCTGAAATACTATGAAGTACACTGACCTGACTTGTGGACTATTTTTCGGAGGGGGAGAAAAGAAAGGGAAGAGAGAGTGGGAGGCCTGGCAGGGTGGTGCCCGACGAGGTGGCGTTCAGAAGCTTTCTCTTGCTCACCGGCCAACATCTTTAATTGCGTGAATTTTTTGTATTCAAAAACACACTGAGCACCTTCTCTGGGCCAGTTACTTAGGAAACAGAAAAATAAATGAGGCTGTTACTATCCTGTTCTTCTTATTCCACGCAAATATACTTGGGAAGAACGCAATGATTCAATAATGTATTTGGCACCTACTATGTGCTTGGCATTATGGAAATCTCTGGAGATATAAAAATGGTAAAAGGTGGCTTCAGTCCTCTGGTTCACAGTCTTGTGAAAGAAACAGACCACAAACCCAAATGGTCATAGCATGTAATAGGCGTGTAACAGAGAGTTGCAAAAATCACTGGGGAACACGGGGGCTCGGGTGGGGGAGGGTTGGAGCTACCTAACCATTCCAGAAACCACTGCATCTTTTTGAACAAGCAAGAACTTCTATTTTGGTCAAGACACTACCACATCAGGACTAGAGTGTGAAACGGTGTGACCCAGGACAAACCTGCACCAGGCTGCTCTCTGGAATTGAAGTGATGGTTTTAAAGCTTGTTCTCAGCTTATCCAAGCACGCAGGAACGTATTTATCAAAAAGAATTGTTAAATTGGCCTTTTCTGACTGATGATGCCTTCTGTCTATCCAACTGGCCACATACCTGAAAAAGAACACAGAAAAGCTTTTATGGAGCAAGGGGCTTGAAAAGCAAAATTCCACCAACTCAAAAGCTTCCCCCTTCAACACAGCTTGGTCCAACACTTCAGGGACACGTTGAGTGGGTTCATTCTATTTTTCAAATGGCAAATATTTTTAAATGACCCTTTAAAAACTTGTTTTAATGGCCATTTTTACCTTAATGAAAAGAATGTAAAAGAAACTCCTAATAGCACTTAGAAACCCAACATAATAGACGATAAGTAGGCCATTACTGAGCATTTATAAGGAAGTACAGTTTGTCATTTCCTAGAGAACTGAAACTATTTTCAGAGGGTAGGCTTTATTTATGAAAACAGCTTGGGATTTTTCTTGATGAAAACTGGCATCAATTACTTAGTAATGAGAAATCAGTTTCAAATAAAAAGGTGAAAATTCCATAGGGGCTATTTCCAAGTCCCTCCTTGTTCACTGGACTGAAAGTAACTCTAACCTGATAGCTGATAATGTGGTTCCAGTAAGTGGCTCTAAAATGGTATCTCACACTTGGGTACATGTGTATGAATCTGAAGCTTATAAAATGTTACCAATTTTGATACATTCATATCTCTAACATATTAATAAAACACTACTTATCAATAAAATGAAACATGACTTAGTAGCACCCACAGTAGTTTCTGGAAAGAAACTGTATGATATGACATGAAAAACAACTGCTCAAAGAGTTCTCATCAGATAGGAAGCAGTGATCACAAATACATATAGCTGCCACCAGAGACGCAGTGCGACCAGACCCATGACAGCTACACCTTGCTTTAAGCAAATCAGATTTCATATTTTTAATATCAGAAGAAATTAAGGCGAGATGATTATCTTAGAAAAGGCTCCCTTTGATATTCACAAGCCTTCACAATAGGGTTTTATTAAATATTCAACTACCTATATACACTACTGCTAGATTTATAAAATATCTACTGTCAAAACTTTTTCAGGTCCAAGAGGAATGACTTCCAGCTGAAGTCCAGTCGCATGATGGTAACTGAGAGACCACTTCTGGTGCTCCACGAGTTGCATCCAGTGGCGCCATGGTACAACGGAATGCAGGTGTTAGGTAGTGGGAATGAAGGCATGAAGGCCACACCTACCCCTCAGCTACTCAGTTTACTCTTCATAAGCTGGCAGAAGTGGAACCTTAGTATCCAGAGCTTATTGCGGGGGTTGGGGGGGGGCAGGGGAGAGAACTGTTTAGGGAGATGGAGCTCTAAGACTGCCTGGGTCTTTATCCACTTTTTAACTCTGTTACCTTGGGCAAGTCAGTTAACCTCTCTGTGCCTTAAGTTTCTCATCTGTCAATGGAGATGATAATGAAATGTACTTCCTAGGGTTGTTCTGAGCAGCAAACGAGTTCTCATGTATTAAGCGCTTACATTAACACCTGGCATATAACAAATTCTCAATCAGTGCTACTCATTAGCACAGAGTTGGTGGATTTGGGAGAAGTGGGTTCAGATCCTGGCTCGGCCTCTCTGATCATCTCCTAAAGACAGTATGTTCCGTAGGGCTTAAGAGTTGGTAGGCAGTGCCCTGATGCATGTAACAAATTCTACCCCTACTCCCCACCCCTGTCTTTGGTCTCTGTGGGGTCAGAAGGCCGTGCAGGGATAACTAGGAGCTGCAGTGTCAACACAGCCCCAAGAGGGGGAAGTGGTCTTTGCACTTAGGGGACATGTAATAGCTACTTCATTGACCCACGTCGGCAGTAGCCAAAGTCTCAAAGGGAGAGCAGACCAGGCCCACGAGCAAATGATGCTGTTATACCAATTACATCCACAAATAAGAAAGTGAGTTCAATCAAACCAGGAGACGTGGTAAGAGCTGATCCCGACGGGGGGAAAAAAAACAACAAACCAAAATGACCTCTGCTAGAGGTCAACCACACCACACAGTATTGGGAGTAAAAAAAAAAAAAAAAAAAAAAAAAAGTCTGTATTGTTAAATATGGACAGTTTTAAATTTCACGTATAAATTACTGCTAAATTTAGTAAACATTAAAAGACAGCAAATTATCTTCAGCAATGGCAAAAACTGAAGCTATATTTTTGTATTGTTGGCAATTCCTTTCACCTTACTTCGTGTAAAAGTTTCTCATGATTTTTAAAAGATGCTGTAGATTTGAACATGGCCAAATGAAACACACTGCTATCATACAACATACAAGTGAAAATATCATACTTATTTATTCCTTACCTACATAACTGATCACCCACATTGCTGCCCCTGCCTCAGGAAATAGCTACATTATGATGCCTTAATGCATCATCTTAATGCCAACGTCTAGGTCACTAACAGAGAATCTTTGGCTCATCAGTGCTTGCAAATATATGCCATATAAGCAGCTGTGTTGCTCTTCTTCCTTCTCCAGAACTGCTATAGGCACATCACAGGAAGTCTAAAGCCCAGCAGTTTAGAAACTATATAGGTAGCCAAAGTCTTCAGGCTTCTGAAGACTTTTTTTAATTTATTACTCTGTAGTCTGGGGTTGGAATCCTGTCATACAGGATAGCAGGAATTCATCAGAATTCTCCATAGTTTGCCCCTCACAGCTACAGATGGGTTTTCTATTATTCACAGTGGCCTGGAAAATAGCAGAAGTTGAAGGGACCCACAGATAAGGAGTGTACATTGATGATTTCTGAATCTGTATGTTTACACATATAAACAATATCCAAGATGAAAGGATGGGATTGCAGGGGTAGAAAACAACAAGCTTATCCAATGCAGGTGAGAGAATGAGTGAGACAAAGGCAAAAGAATATTTTCAGCTAAATTATTAGAGAAATACAAATCAAAACTACAATGAGGTACCACCTCACACTGGTCAGAATGGCCATAATTAAAAAGTCTACAAATAGGGCTTCCCTGGTGGCGCAGTGGTTGAGAATCTGCCTGCCAATGCAGGAGACACGGGTTCGAGCCCTGGTCTGGGAAGATCCCACACGCCACGGAGCAACTAGGCCCATGAGCCACAATTGCTGAGCCTGCGCGTCTGGAGCCTGTGCTCCGCAACAAGAGAGGCCACGATAGTGAGAGGCCCGCGCACCGCGATGAAGAGTGGCCCCCACTCTCCGCAACTGGAGAAAGCCCTCGCACAGAAACGAAGACCCAACAGAGCCAAAAATAAATAAATAAATAAATAAATAAATAAATAAAAATTAAAAAAAAAAAGATAATATATACTTAAAAAAAAAAAGTCTACAAATAATAAATGTTGGCTAGGATAGGGAGAAAAGGGAACCCTCCTACACTGTTGGTGGGGATGTAAATTGGTGCAGCCACCATGGAAAACAGTATGGAGGTTTCTCAAAAAAACTAAAAGTAGAATTGCCATATGATCCAGCAATCCCACTCCTGGGCATATATCAGGAAAAAAATATAATTCGAAAAAATACATGCACCCCTGTGTTCATAGCAGCACTATTCACAAGAGCGAAGACATGGAAACAACCTAAATTTTCAATGACAGGTGAATGGATAAAGAAGACATGGTATATATATATATACAATGGAATACTACTCAGCTGTTAAAAAAAAGAAAGAAATAATGCCATTTGCAGCAGCAACACAGATGGACCTAGAGATTATTATACTAAGTGAAGTCAGAAAGAGACAAATACCGTATGATATCACTTATATGTGAAATATAAAATATGACACAAATGAACTTATCTATCAATACAAAATAGAAACAGACTCATAGACACAGAGAACAGACTTGTGGTTGCCATGGGGGAGGGATGGATTGGGAGTTTGGGATTGGCAGAGGCAAACTATTATATATATATGTATAACTTAATCACTTTGCTGTATACCTGAAACTAACACAACATTGTAAATCAACTATATTTCAATAAAGTCAATTTTTAAAAAAGGAGTATTTTCAGCTAAAGTAATAGAGAAAGAAGTATGATCTCAAGTTGTGGCTACCAAAAGTTATCTTCCAGGAATCAGACAAAATTCCAGAAATACTCCTGCGTTTTCCTATCATTATGTACAAGCCATGCGATACACAGTTTGGTAGATCTCACTTTCACTTACGCTCACTTTAAATAATTTTCATAATTTAAATAATTATAAATGAATTTAATTCATTACCTGTTTGTTTTTCCCTTTCCGTGCATTTTATTCTTTTCTACTAGAAAAACTTCTCACTGATCATAATCTTCAGAAATTTTCTTCTAACTCCTGCTTTCTCTATTATCTCAAGATCTCAACAGACATATGAACTGTCTAGGATTCTTCCAGTAAACTTACTTAGAACTCAGAATTCAAATAGTATTTGATTTCTAGAGCTAGTCACATAATGATGTGATTTTAAGGATGTTGTTTGATCTCATACCTGTAAAATGTGGACATAAAATTATGCTTTTAAATAGCTCAGTGAATTTTAACAAAAATATTCCAAGTAGCTTAAGCAGTAATGGCACTCTATTTAGTCCCACAGAGATACTGTGAACCCCACAGAGATACTATGAACATAGTATTTCATAATCTCTTCTATCCAAAATATCTTATCAGTTTCCATAATATGAATTAAGAAAATATATTTCCTAACTCTGTTCACTGAAGGGTCTAGAAGCAATGACATACCAGTGGCAATGAGCTCTCCTAGCATCCCTATCTTGGATTCTAAATACCACTCCTTATACAAAAAGCAGTCACTTCCAGCTCCTTAGAGAAATGGGTGAAAGAAGCGTAGGGGAAGAAAAGTCTGAGATGAGCCAGAAGCATCTGCGTTAGCCAGAAAGCAAAGTGCTCAAAGACTTAGGAGAACAAGTACAAAAGAACATGCAAGGGGCTGGCTTGAAGGGGGTCCTGCTGGCAAAATTTAGGGCAACTTGAGCATGCAAAAGAATACTGTTGGCAATGAATCATAACCCACTGAACTAAGACAAAAGAAGCCATGAATAGAAAATGACACTCCTCAAAAAGAAAAAAGGAAGGGGGGAGAGTGAAAAAGAGAGAGCGAAAGGAAGGAAGGGAGGAAGGAGAGTAGAAGGGAAGAAGAGAAAAAGTTCTTTACTAAAAAATGTCACCTAGTATATGGAGACAGAAGGGTTGACCCACTTTGTAACCACCAATGGGTTATTCTTCGAAATGTCTGGCCTGTTCTCTTCAAAACTGTAAATGTCATGAAAGAAAAAGGTGGGTGGATATTTTAGATTAAAGGAGAAAACAGAGATAAGTAGATGCAATGCATGGTCCTTGTTTTGATGCTGGATTTTTTTTAAAAGCTACAGAGGAAATTCCCAGGGTAGCTGGGAAATTTTGAAACATTACTGTTTGTTTTGATAGTATTATATCAAAGATGAATTTCTTAGGTATGTTAATTGAATTATGTTCATATAGGAGAATACCCTAGTTCTTAGGAGAGAGATGCTGAAGTACTTAGGGATGAACTGTCAATGTCTCCAACTTACTTTCAAATAATTCAGCAAAAATAAATAAAAGTAGAAAACATAGGGGACTACCCTGGTGGCGCAGTGGATAAGGCTCTGTGCTTTCAACGCAGGGGGCCCGGGTTCGATCCCTGGCCAGGGAACTAGATGCCACATGCATGCCGCAACCAAGAGTTCACATGCCACGACTAAGGAGCCCACTTGCTGCAACTAAGGAGCCCGCGAGCCACAGCTAAAACCCGGTGCAACCAAATAAATAAATAAATATTAAAAAAATAAAATATATGTCTCTCTCTGCCTGTGAGAGGGAGTGTATGTACAGCCAAAGGAAAGTAAGTTGGGTAAAACCGTAAAAATTGATGACTGCAGGAAAAGAGTGCATAGTTGTACAATGTATACCTACCACCTTTTCAATTTTTCTATATTTTTGAACACTTTCGAATTAAAAAGTCGGGGAAAACTGAGACAGATACTGGTTTGGGAAATTAGGCTGATAACTACATTGATCTCAGAAGGTAATTAGGGATTAAATGAGTCAATACATGTAAAGCTATCACATTTTTAATATTATGACATTAAAGTAAGGTAATAAATTATCCAATAAATATGGAGTTAAAAAATACACCACCCCCAACTTGAAATAGCCACTTTTTGGTAGTTCATGGAAAGTTTCTGGCAGTAGGAGGTAAAAATATAAAAATATCCTTTACAGAAGATTCCCATTATTTTGGATAATGACCTGGATGGACCCTCTGGTCACACATATGAAAATTAAAACCTACCCATTGATCTTAAATTAAAAAAAAACCTCCATGAAAATAAAATCTAATGGTGAAGAGGGGTTTAACTTTCTCAAGAATGTAAACTGGGTGACTCTTTTGCCAAACTGTGACCTTTGACTTACGAGATAAAAGTCTTTCTTTAAATGGGGATTTAGACCGCTTTTGTTAGCACAAATCTCCATATGTTATTAAAACTGAACTACAGAGACCTTGGGAACTGTGAGATTCACTACTGAAATCAGACCACACCAGTGGGGGTGAGGGGTACAAGACTGCCTCTGCTCTCTATATGGGGGAGTCAAGGGGCACTGGAGATTCTCCGTCAGCTAGCCCCCGATCAACAGAAGCATCCTAGGAGATAGTCAAAATCCTAGCTGGGGAAAGGAGCTATTAGCTCAAGAAGAACTCTCCATTTTAGACTTTTAAAAATCACTCCCTCCCCTAGCCAATGAAGGTTTACCTTCACAGAAACCTGGCTATGGCTCTACTTGGCTGCTGAGCTAGAGGATGAGACTTTTAGTAAATAAATCAGTACACAGAAAAGTAGCCTGGAGGAGTGCATGAGTCAGGCATCTGGCAGGGAACAGAGGTCATCCTCAAATTAGGATAATAGAGAAGGATCAATAAAAGGACTATTGGCAAAGGTGTGGGCGGAAGCAGGGAAAATGGACAGTAGAGTGCCACGTCATGGGGTGATGGCTGAGAAATGGTTAGAGCACCCGCGGCCGCAGGGACAAGAGAATGAAGGGCTATCAGAACCTGGAAGCAAAGAATCTCATGGAGAGATTTACGAGGACCTGCTGATGAAGGTCACGGTCATCCTGATGTGCTCCTGCAGGGAGGGAGCCAAGGGAATGAATAGCCTGACTTCACTCTCCTTTCTCCCTCTCATTTCCTGCCAGGGCTCCTCATTGGCCAAACCAACCAGAAGCCAGAGGGCAAGGAGCCCACTGATGTGGTCCACACAGGATGGCCACTGGGGGCACAGAGCAGGGTGGAGGGGTAAAGAGAAGATATCTGACACAAGAAGCATGCCAGGCACCAGCACGTGTTCGTGTCCAGAGCTCAGATGTTTCTACAGCACATAGTGGGAATATGAGAGGGGGTGACAAGGGACCACCAGAATGAATTATGGAAAGTGTAAGCATTTGAAGAGTAAGCAAGTGGGCACAATAAACTTGTTCTAAATCAAAGCATCACCACTGTTCATGTATGCATATTATGTGTATACATACAAACACACAAATGTTCACTAAATGATATACTTATATCTATGTGCTCCATATGAGCTATTATTATTACTTATTCACTTAGTCAACAAATATATGTCTTAACACGTGCAAGGTGTAAACAGGGTAATGTCCAAATAAAAATGACAACTGCATACAGGTGCTAATTTAATGATTTTTAAATTAGCTTAATTAGTTAACTTTAAATTTAATTGCTAACATTTTCTTCAAATAATCAAATACGTTTTTAGCATTCTTAGAAACCTAAGATTAAAAAAAAAAAATATTCACAAAAACAACAAAGAACCCAAACAACTAGATTAAAAAATAGGCAAAGGACTGAAATGGGCATTTCTCCAAAGAAAATATACAAATGGCCAATAAACACATGAAAAGATGCTCAAATGATTAATCATTAGAAAAATGTAAATCAAAACTGGAATGAGATACCATTCCACACCCATTAGGATGGTTATTATAAAAAATAGAGAAAATAACAAGTATTGGTGGGGTCATGCAGAAATTGGAACTCTTGTGCTCTACTGATGGGAATGTAAAATGAAGTAGCTACTAATGCAAAACAGTATGGCGGTTCCTCAAAAAATGTGAAACAGAATTACCATATGATCTAGCTATTCCGCTTGTACATATATGTATCAAAAATAATTGAAAGCTGGGACTCAAAGAGATTATGCCCGTGTTCACAGAAGTATTATTTTCAACAGTCAAAAGGGAGAAGCAGCCCAAGTATCTACAGAAGGATGAATGGATAAACAATATGAGATATATATATCTCGACCCAATGGAATATCATTCAGCCTTTAAAAGGAAGGACATTCTGGCACCTGCTGTAACATGCATGAACTTTGAAGACATTATGCTCAGTGAAATAAGCCCAGCACAAAAAGACAATTACTATATGATTCAATTTATAAGAAGCACCTAGAGTATTCAAATTCATAGAGAGAAAGTAGAAAGGAGGTGGGGATGCTGGGAGGGCTACTGCTTAGTGCATATGGGGCTTCAGTTTGGGAAGATGCAAAAGGTCTGGAGATGGATGGTAATGATGGTTGTACAACAACGTGAATGTACTCAATGCCACTGAACTTTACACTTAAAAATGGTTAAAATGGTAAATTTTACCACAATTAAAATAAAAGCAATACTCACGGATTCCAGCCTAAATCTTGTGGGTTCACGTATAGAATACCAGCCCTGGAAACAGTAGCTGGGGTTGCTGTCCTTAAGTGATGAACCTCGAAGAGCAGCCTCATAGAGGGAGTGAGAGCTATGCGTTCATTGCTGGCCAAGGTCAGCACCTGGACAGAGCAGCACAGCACAAAAGTGGCCATTTCATTAGGCAGCAAAGGCAAGGCTGCTAACTTTCCAAAACAGCACAAAGTCCTTCCCCCAGGAGAAGTGCCAAAGGCTATGAGCTCACTGCCTGAGTTAGAAATTCAGTCTGAATATATATAGGATGGATAAACAACAGGGTCGTACTGGATATCACAGGGAACTATATTCAGTATCCCGTGATAAACCATCATGGAAAAGAATGTGTATATATATATATATATATGCATAACTGACTTTGCTGTACAGCAGTAATTAACACAACATTGTAACTCAACTATCCTTCCATTTAAAAAATGCTGTTTGTTTAAAAAACAAAAACAAATAAAAAACAAACAAACAATGAAATGCAGTCTGAATGAAGATCTCAGTTCATCCTCAGGGGAGCTCGCTGACCCCTGAGGAACAAACTTACCAACATGGACTCACTCATGCCAACCTTTAAATAACTGTGGTAATTATTACTAAATATAAGACCCTTGTTTTAAGAGTTGATTACATAAAAAGGCCTGAATGCCATAAAAAATAAACTTTATTTAGAATATGAACTATCACAATTTTAAATTGTCCTATAGAAACTCATGCAAGTATAAGGATCTTAGACCTGTATTTTATGATAGACAATGTGTTGGTTCAGAAAACAGTAATTACTCTTAGGTTAAGGGGGTTACTACTACTATTCTATAGCAATGACAATTAATGATTTCTCTCTCCTGACCCTAACAGTAGACCTTGTGTTGCTTCAATGGTCTCACAGACCTGTAACTTCACCTTTTGTTTTTGCTGGAAATTCTGGATTAACCATGGCAAAATGCTTAGGAATGCATACTCAAATCTGTAGCTATAGGAACTACTTAATTTCAAGAGCTAAATTTAGCCAATTAACATAGGGCACAAACTCATTCTTTTATTATCCAAGTAGTCCATACTTAAAGAGAAGATATAATAATAATTTACCCCTAGCTCTTAGAAAATGGTAAGATGTGGATGAACTAAATCCTTGGATACATATCTAACTCTCTTTAAAGATGGTTAAATTTATAGGCAAGAAAAAATGTATTCCCTTAAATTCTTTAATAGTGAAATTAAGAGAATTACCAGGAAGGTGCCACATCAAAATAGTAATTACATAAAGAATATCAGGTTAATGCCTGAAACTGGTATTAAAGTCAACAAGTGAATGGAACTCAGTACACTCCAGGTGTTACATTTAAGGTTTAGCACTGAGGTATTACTCACCTTGTTATCGTCCATGACAGTATTTAGTGATTCAATCCACATGGGATCAATATCGCCATCCAGCACTAACCATTTTGGTCCATCATGCCTAAGATTTGCTTGTTCTCGCAGAATGGATGAGAATAGACCTATAAGTTAAGAGTAAGCAATCCTAATGCATAATGGAGTTGAGTGCTATTTATTTCTAAAATAGATTTGTCTTATTTTTACTGGAAGCTCTTTTATTCAGTACGTAAATTTGCTATAAGTTTGTCGCCTCTTTCAGGTGGGCAAACAGCACTACTTTTTGAGCTATCCCTGAGATCTAGACCAATGGGCAAGTTTTACTTCCATGAGAAGGTTCCTTAACTTCTCAGGCTGAGCAACCCCAAATGTCAAATAAAGATGATAGTACCTTCCTTGAAGAACACCTGTGGAGATTAATAGCAGGTGACGTACATGAAACTCAAAACTTACACCAAATGAAAATATTAACCTTTTTCATGCACATATATTCAGTATCTATTTTAGGCCAAATATTAATTTATTCCACCTTTCTCCATTTTTCTATAACATTATTCAAGAGAGATCATTATAAAGCTAAAGTATTCAGAAGTGCAATACATTTCTTTGGGAAATGTGTTCACTGGCATTATAATAAGTTATCATTATCTCACAAGATGTAAAGATAGAAACATTTAAAATCCAGAGTCCTTTTTGCTAAGTATTATGCATGTTTCATGGCACATTTAATAGTTGCTGACTGTTCAAAACTCAAGTATATAATACTATGGTGAAAAAAACTGTTTTGAGGCAGGTATGTGGAAGGTTTTGTTTCCTCTGTGAAGGATTTTGTGCAAAGATAAGTGATAGTCTATAGTAGAACCTGCTACCATAATTCATAAAAAAGCCAGCAACCTTTTCTAATGGACACTAATTTGAAAGGCTTCTACATATTTTCAGCATAAACGGATATTATTCCCTTTCTGCCACAGTCTTTAAAAAAAAAAAAAAGAAAGCCTAAGAGAGCAAATTTTGACTGTCCCACAAATTAAGGAAGCAGGGTGTACATGATACTAGGATGGAGAATGACGAGGTCTGCTCCTTTGATAGGGTCATCAGGGAAGTCTTCTCTGATGCAATATTTGACCAGACATTCCAGTAACATAAGGGAACAAGCCATGCAGGTATCTCCAGTGTTGCAGATGGTGGGAATACCAAGTGCAAAGGCCCGTGACAGGAAGATGCTTGGCGGGTTCAGAGAAGAGCAAGGAGGCCCGAGTGTACGTGTAAGTGAAAGGCAGAGAATAGGAAATGAGATCAGAGATGGGGAAGAGGGACTCAATCACATAGAACCTTGTAGGCCTTGGATAAAGGCTGGATTCTAACGGTGATGAAACACACTGGAAACTGCAAGCAGAGAACTAACATTCTGAAGACCGCCCTCTGTCTGCTGCATGGAAAATGAATTAACGGAGACCCGTGAGGTGCGACACCGCAAATACAGGCAAGAGGTGCTGGTGGCTTGGACTCATGTGGGAGCTGCAGAGAAGGTGAGAAGTACTGGAATACAATACGTATGTTAAAGGTAAGTAAGGCCTATAGCGTTTGCTGTGAGGTTAAATGTAGGGTGTGAATGTGGGAAAGGACTCAAGGATGATGTCTAGATTAGTGCATTTACGGAAATGAGAATGTTAAAAGTGATTTTAACAAAGGAATCTGCTTGTCCACAAAAGCTTTCAGGGCAAGAAACATGTCCCACTGACTTTTGCCCTGGAACCTAGAATAGCACATGCCTGAAACTCAGTATCTTGTATCAGGTACTTTATAAATGTTCCCTGAGGCATTGGTGTTGACTTCTCTGCTGGTTTACAGAGAGCCCTGACATAACTGATGGGGGATAAAATACACAGCTCTGAGCACAAATCTGCTGAATGCTAATCGACCACTTAATCAAATCTAGTTTTAATTTATAGGTTATAAATGCTGTTGTGAGCTGCTGTATTTCCAATAACGCCAACCCATAAACAGTAAATCTACAACCATGACTAAAATTGGCTTGAACTGAGAAATGATTTTCTGGATTAAAAAAAAAAAGAAAATTTTAGCACTTCAAAAGGGGAAATACTACTTGCCATCTTTCCATTCTCGGGTAGCATGATGTATGAAACCAAAGAGTTCATCTGTTGTCACAGCTTTGGGGTTTAAGTCATTCCAAATGGGTTTCTGTTTCATGTTAACATATGTTCGGTTCAGTGTTCTCAAAATCTGAAAAAGAAAGAAGGAAAAACGCTAAGAAAATTAATACTAATGTAAGCCAAATGGGAAGCAAAAGATTTCTGAAGGGTTTTCCTTAGGCATTATATGTTCCTAGATATTCTGTGTATATTGAAAATGGGAAAAAATTTACATGTGCATATTTTCATTCACATCTTGAAAAATTTAATCCCACAATCCCTGAGGATCAGTTCACCTGATTCTGTCAAGAGAAAGTCACTATCAACTGAGATTTTTAACCATGTGTGCAAAGTAAAGGACTATATGTAAATGTGCTCCTGTACATGTTATTAAAATCCACTCTGCCTGTATTATTTAGATTGTTCTTAAAATTTAGCCTGCATCCAAAGTGCTTAGAGGGTATTAAAACAGACTAATGGACCCGATCTCAGAGTTTCTAATTTAGCAGGTCTTGCGCAGGACTGATTTGAGTTCTAAGAAGGTCCCAGGTGATGCTTAGGATGCTGGTCTAGACATGCTTTGAGACCTAGCGACCTAGAACAATAGTTCTCAAGAGGAGATCATCTTGACTTGGGGGAAGAGGACGTGCTACTGGGCATCTCGTGGGCAGAGGCCAGGGGTGCTGCTCAACATCCTGCAGTGAAAGAGCAGCCCCCAGGACAAAGAGTTACCTGGTACAGATGTCAATAGTGCTGAGGTTGAGAAGCCCTGTTCTAGGTAACTGAGAAAAAGAAGCCTTGGTGATAAGAATTCACAGGATAGGACCCCTCTGGAGGGTCCAGTGGTTAAGACTCTGCGCTTCCACTGCAGGGGCACAGGTTCTATCCCTGGTTGGGGAACTAAGATCCCGCATGCCGCACAGCACGGCCAATAAGGAAACAAAGATAAAAAATAAATTTAAAAAGTGTAAAAAATTAAATAAAAGGAATTCTCAGGATAGGTGCTTAATACATGTCTATTTAATTAATCGACACTTTAACCCAAATATCCGCCCAACTATCCTTTCTGCTTTCTCTGAAAAGCCATGGCTTTTATTTTAGATATAATCATCCTGATCTCCTCTCACAGGGGTTTAAAGGACTGATAAACAATTGCCAAATACTTTAGAATAATCAGTTGCTAAATAACATGGCCCAAGCTTTGGTGCTCCAGCTCTATAAGCTTAAGCAAAGGTTGAATAGAATGGAATCAATGAAGACTAGATGAAAGAAATTGAATGTCTTAGAAATATTAAGCTTCTATTTTTAGAAACCATTAATCTACTGAAAATTATAGAATTCAGTTTTATCCTTCCTTGCACCATGCCTCACATCTGAAACTTACTTTAACAAAATAATTACAGGTCTATCAGTTATCTACTTTACAATTTCAATGATTACATTTTTCAGTAGAAAAAGCCCTATACAGGGCTTCCTTTTACACGTATTCCACTTTGGGTTCTGACCTAAATACTGGCAAGTTCTATAGACACCCATGCTCTAAAGTCTCATATGCCCATTCTGCTTATTTTTAGTTGCTGGTTACTAAATATGTTTATACCCAAGCACCCTCAGTTAAAATGCATGCAGTTCTGCATATACTGTCTGCCAAGCAAGAAAATAAGTATGTTGCCAGGACTGTCAGTAAGACCAAACAAAATCAAGCAGTGAACTAAAAATGGGGATAATAACACCCATGGCCTATCATCGTTGTGCAGAGTAAATCACACATAATGCACCTAGCGGAGTACATAATAAGTACTTCAAAAATGTGGTTTTTGCTTCCTCCCTTTCTTTTCAAGTTTTGTTTTGGCCCTATAGAGGGCTATATTTCTGGGGGAGTATTGAAGAAAACTATTTGGGTTTTTCTTAATCATATGGGGAGGAGACACTAAGATAACTTGGGAAATATAAGAAAATCATTTTGATCAATGTGGGTAGGGCCACACCAATCCTATAAGCCAGGTATCTTATTCTAGAGTCTCTCAATATGTTTACTTTGGATAAAAGAATTCAGGTATATTATTGAAAGATGCATAGAGCAGGATGGCATGCATCTAAGTTAGTGAATAGGATGCTATCTCACATGGAAAGCCCAATCTTCCCTCAGTTTACTTATTTGAATTCAATGTTCTACTAACACCTCTCTCCCTGCTCCCGGTATAAAGGGAGAGGGTCAAGTGATCAAATAGCAATGTTAGAGTCTCGGATCCTAACCCAAAATTATGAGCAACTTCACTGAAGGGAACTCTCAAATAGAAGTGATTGTAGGTCTCCCACCCCGCGTAATTTTGTTCCTTTCACGGCTGGAAGCTAACAGGTGTTGACTATACCTTGCTCTTTCCCGTGCCTGCATTTCCAACGACAAAGACAGAGTGTCGCAAGGCCAACAGCTCCTCAAGCTGGACCACCTGCAGACCAAACAGCCACACACTAGTTTCCTTTAATGAGTTTGTGATTTAAAAAAAAATCTGCCCATTTTCACCCAGTTCTTTCCTTACAACGTGAGCCAGCCCCCACTGACAGCATTATATTCCTGGAAAGTATAGTTGCTCCCAGATCTCTCAACGTAGAGTATGGGGATGAGGATGAAGAAAAACCATTACTCGGTGAGTCAGTGACACAGGCAGAAGTGAAGTACAGAGGTACTTGGTACATGGCAGGGGTTAGTTACAAAAATCAATGACTCTTCATGAAGTGTGACCAGAAGCAGCATACGGCCAACATCATCTACAACTGCCTAATGACTTATATCCTTTGAAATATCTATAACAGATAATCTGTATGTATTTTAACATCCATGTATTCACTACCTCCCAAATGAGTGAGCATATGCACAAGCCTTTGATAACTCAGGTGATATCATACGTTCCTCCCCCATTACAAGCATGTGCTAATGACTTTCTTTCCAACTTTCTCTAAGATGGAGAGAAAAGAGAGCAAAATTAATTTTTGGTGCACATCACCAAGAAGAACCAAGGAGTTTTATAAACTAATGAAAAGTCTGCTTACATTGAAAACCATGACTTACCCTCTCTGTGTTTTCACCTTCTCACAGAATGGGACTAATATTAGAATGCTTTGATGTATATATTAAGAGCATCTTAAGGTCAGTGTAATATGTAAGTTAATGTTTTGGTCGAGTATCACTCAACCACAGTTATTGTCAATACACCTCCCAAGGGCTGCCATGACAAGGAAATGATCCTTTTACTTTGAGGATGAAGCTTTCCTCGGGCTGCAGGCGGAGCTCCACGGTGGACTGCCTGACCATCTGTTCAAAGTGGGGCACTCTCCTCCGGGGCACATCCAGGGCTGGAAACAGGTCACCAACCAGGCCCAAAAACACAGGGATGTCATCAGTCACTATTTTAGGCATATTGAAGTCCCTTAATGCTCTCATGAGTACCTAGAAAGGAAAAGAGAAAACATTTCATAAAAAAGCCAATACAAGGTCTAACAAACACCTAAACAGCTAAAGATGTAATCATGAGATAGACACTGTTCTCTATTAGAATGGCATTCTATCTACAGGGAGGGTCACTGCTTACAAGGTCATATATCAGAACAGCAGAAAGCTCTGCTGATACCATGGATAACCTCAGACTAAAACCAACAAAGAGGCCCTGTTCCTCCCTGGATAATGTTTTGATCTTAAGGAAGGGTCTGAGGTACTTCTCTCTGTAATCTTCAAACTCCAGGATGTAAATTAACCAAGCCCATGAGACTGTTTTGTCCAAAATACTCTAAGAATCTCAGAATGATAAACTCAACCCATTTTTAGTTTGGGTTTTTGTTCTATTTTGGCTGAAAACCAAAGAGGGCTTAGATTTTAAAAGCAGTAACTTGAACATCAGAGTGACTTTTGCAGAAAGAGGTAAATGCATGAAATCTTGACCCAATCATGAATTGTGACTCAGAGGAAGAGAGAGAAAGATTGGAAAAGAGAGGTAGAAAATCACATGATAAATATCCCTTAACATGTAAAGAAACTCACAGGAATAGACCTTTTTCAAAATCTCAAGCCATACTGCATCTTCACACAGGCTGTATATCCATTACTCTCACTACTTGTTTAATAGAGAAAAATGCACGATGTGGGTGCTATTGTTTTTCCCCATGAAGGATAGTGAGTGGAACATTCCCCTAGTAGCTCTAAATAACCAACTAAATATATCATTGGTGTTAGGTGAGCATCCCCTATGTTGCTTTCTTTAAACATATCTCACATCCCATGAAATGGACATACTTTCTTCCATTAGATTATGTCTTCATGGACTTTTTCAGGATTAATATCCCAACTCAATCAGATTTTCTAAATGTTCCTCAGAGAAAATCAAACATTGATTACTAAATTATTTATGATCGCCAAAATACTTTTTGTGGCTGGTATTTCAGAAGCACTTATAAAATCACATTTTCTTTCATATATTCATATCCTTTTACTCAAGAATACTTGTGGTCTTTTATAACATAAGAAATGCCAGTCCTCAAAATATCCTGTATTAAAAATAGATGTGATGCTTTTTAAAAAGTCGTGCTATGTATGACCCACCATCCAGATATATATACTTTTATTTGTACAAAGCCATTTAGCTATTCACTCAACAAAATCATATTAGCATTGCAGTACCTGATCTTCAGGTCTATTTTTATCTCCTCGTTTCAGGGAGCCAGCTACAACCAAGACAGATTTAATAGCACGAAGTCCCCAATCATAATGATCCTAAAATCAAAACACAGATATATTTTTTCAAAAATTTTATGAGGGAATCAGATTCTCATTCCGGAAGTAAAAGCCAAAAGCTAAAAGAAAGGAGTTCAGATAAATATGTGCCTTAATGCTGTAAAATAATATTCTCCTCCCCTCCTTGAAATTGTAAAAACTGTGTCCCTTCAGCGTCCTGCTTCTTTTGCCTGATTCTCCACCTCTGTCAGCAAATCTCTTCTTTCCATAGCGTTTACTTGCAGTATTTGCCCAAGGCTCCATCCGCCTTCCTCCCTCTGTTCTCTCAGTAAGCCTGCCAACTCAGGGCTTCAATTACTCCAGTGTTTTCACTCCCAACCACGAGCACACTCCTCTTGTTCTCCATCGGCAGCCCTGCTATTCCACGCATTCCCAGCCCTGGATCTCTAATTTCCCTCATTACTCTTTTTTTTAATTTTATTTTTAATTTTTATTGGAGTATAGTTGATTTACAATGTTGTGTTAGTTTCAGGTGTACAGCAAAGTGAATCAGTTACACATATACATATATCCACTCTTTTTTAGATTCTTTTCCCGTACAGGTCATTACAGAGTATTGAGTAGAGTTGCCTGTGCTATACAGTAGGTCCTTATTAGTTATCTATTTTATATATAGTAGTGTGTATATGTCAATCCCAATCTCCCAACTGATCCTTCCCCCACCCCTTACCCCCTGGTAATGATATCATATGATACTGCTTATGTGTGGAATCTAAAAAGAGGGTACAAATGAACTTATCTACAAAACAGAAATAGAGTTACAGATGTAGAAAATAATCACTGAACTTTAATAATCCAGTTTTGACTGTATTAAGTGCCAACATCCAGGCTGGAGCATCTGAGTGATTAAGAAGTGGAATCTACAAAAAGGGGTACAAATGAACTTATCTACAAAACATAAACAGAGTCACAGATGTAGAAAACAAACTTATGGTTACCAGGGGGTAAGCGGGGGAGGGAAAAATTGGGAGATTGGGATTGATATATACACACTACTTTATATAAAATAGATAACTAATAAGGACCTACTGTATAGCACAAGGAACTCTACCCAGTACTCTGTAATGGCCTATATGGGAAAGAATCTAAAAAACAGTGGATATTTGTATATGTATGACAGGTTCACTTTGCTGTACACTTGAAACTAACACAACATTATAAATCAACTATACCCCAATAAAAATTTTTTTAAAAAGTTCAGTGATTAAACCAATACCTCTTTGAGACTTCCACATTACCCCTACAAAAGATTCCTTCACAGGCTCCGAGCTCCTGGAGCACAAACCCCATGCTGATTTTTTGCCTTCTAGGTCCTAGCACAGCACACAGCACACACCACAGGGCAGGTGGCTCAAGAAAGATACACTGTATTAGCTGACTGACTGTATGTAACCCACCTTCTCTCCTTTGTCTTCTATCTACAATCCACATAGTAACAACCTTTCTCTCAATGTCTCCCAGCTGTGCGTGTGGGAAAGTCACTTAACCTCTCCAAGCCTTACTACCATTATCTATAAAAAGGTAGATTAAAGTATCCACCCACTTCACAAGGTTGTTGAAGTAAAATGAGTTAATGCTTTGTAAGCAGTGAAGCAACACATATAAATGTATATGCTTTTCAGTACATTAATAGATAATAAAATCAATTTAGTGGGTCTTAACCATCATTTTTGTTGGTACTAAAACAGAACAGAATGGAATGAAAAATACCAGGGTGCACTGCAAATAAGGGTAAGAAGTGTTTAGTGAAGATTTTTGTTTCAGTTGTGCTTGGGTGCGTGTGTGTATGCATGTATGTGTATATGCATGTATGTGTATATTGAGTCTCAACAGAGAGGTATTTTTTTACTGTGGGTCATGGTAAAAATCATTTGAAAGCCACTGATATACAAAGAAGACTAGGGCTTGAAAGGAGGGAAAGAGAGGGGAAAGACGAGGCCAGGGAGATTGGGGAGGGGCTAAGTCATCGTAGTAACACTATTAAAGGAGAGGATGTACAAAAAGACACATACACCCCAATGTTCACTGCAGCACTATTTACAATAGCCAAGTCACGGAAGCAACCCAAAGGTCCATTGACAGACGAATGGATAAAGAAGATATGGTACATACATACAATGGAATACTACTCAGCCATAAAAAAAGAATGGCATAATGCCATTTGCAGCAATATGAATGGACCTACAGATTATCATTCTAAGTGAAGTCAGATAGAGAAAGACAAATATCGCAGGATATCACTTATATGTGCAATCTAAAATATGACACAAATAAACTTATTTATAAAACAGAAATAGACTTACAGACATAGAAAACAAACTTATGGTTACCAAAGGGGAAAAGGAGGTGGAGAGGGATAAATTTAGAGTTTGGGATTAGCAAATACAAACTACCATATATCAAACAGATAAACAGCAAGGTCCTACTGTATAGCACAGGGAACTATATTCAATATCTTGTAATAACCGATAAGGGAAAAGAATATGAAAAAGATTATATATGTATGTGTGTATATATAACAATCACTTTTCTGTACACCAGAAACTAACACAGCATTGTAAATCAACTATACTTCAATTAAAAAAAAAAAAAAAAGATGACTTGGTGACACTCCTAGACATTTAAACAGTGCAAACAACTGCTAACATAATCTTCACCATTTTCATCAGGTTATTCCTTTGGTCAAAAATGTCCACTGATTCTTCTCAAATCCATTCTTACAGCTTAGAAAACTACCAGTGGATTGTGTTCCTAACTCAGCTTTTCTGTCCGGGACAAATTTCTTTCCCCTCATCTCATCTCTGACACTTCTGTTGAGTTGGAGAACCCTTTCCTCATCTACTCTACCCCTCGCACCCTCTCCCTCCTGTAAGTGGTTACAAATGTCCTACAAAGGGTTAGAAAGGACTGGATTTAAATCTTGCTCCTACCACTTATTAGTTGGGAACTTTGGATAGGTTATTTACTCAGTTTCCTCACCTGTAAAATGGAACGAATAAGACCAAATTCATAGTATTTTTGTCAAGATAAAAAGCTAACACATGGTCCCTGTTCAGTAAATGTTGGTTCCTTTCCTCCTTGAAACTATGATAATCTTTTCATCCTCCATTTCCTTCTAATTTTTATTGCATGTAAACTAAATCTCCTACATAGGTTCTTTGAAGTCAGAAATCTAAGTGTCTGCTTCATTTGTTCTGTGTTTACCCCGTTCATCGTTGTCAGCAATAACTATATTACTTGAATACAGTAAATGCTTACTAAATGTTTAAGTATTAGTACTGGGAATGGGGTATGGTTGCAACTCCATGTATCCTGGGTCCAGTAACACTTTTTTCTTCTGATATTTTCCCATTATAAAATTAAAAGGGGCTCATTGAAAAAAATTAAAAGGATATCACAAACAAGAATAAGGAAAAAAAATTTAAAATACTCACAATCTTAGTACCCAGAAACAAATGTTAAAAATCACAATGTATTTTCCAGTCACTTTATATGTATATAAAACACACAGTGTAATATAAAATATATTGAATAAAACACATGCAAATTGTAGATCACATCAACAGCTCGCTGTACTGTTTTTTGCATATAACACTGTCACAAGCATTTTTCCACATTATCAAATTCGATATGTTTTACCCCAGAATGTAAATTCACAGTTGTTAAAATGACAAGATGAATTTGCCTCTCAGATTCCAAATTTCACCCCAACAAAGGGTAATTTAAAATGAGTACATTTGGAAGTACAGGTAACTGAGTGGTTCTTGCTGTGATATTTTAATACTTTCATCCTGGAACAACTGCAAAATAATGTCACCAGGAATTAACAAGAGGTCACCAAAAGAATGAAGTCAAAGGTGACCACAAAGCTAAATTTAAAAACAGTGATGCTGATATAGATGGCATTTTTGTGGCCCACCAGCAGCTTCAATGAAACATCAAGAAGGTAGTGACTGGAGAGTAATGCATTTATTAATTTGCCCATTTCAGAAACAAAGGAAGTGTAGAGCAAAAATAAACACAAACAAAAACGCCAAATCTACCTTCAAATAAAGAATTACCAACAACACGAGAAAATCTTTCATTTAGCATTTCTCAAGGGTTCTTCAGAAAATCAGCTTTCCCTGGCTCTTATGAACACTCCTGCCATCTCTCCCTGGAAAATAATATTCCCACCAGAAAAGGGAGGCCTCATAAAATTCATACCTAATTACAGCAGTGATAATATTTAAAGAAAATCACATAGCCCATTGATAAAAGCTGTATTAAGTATAAATAAAGCCTTCAACTTAAAATGTCTCAAGTTGTTTTTTGTTTTTTTTTTAACAACCTTTATATGTGCTCTACATTATTGGCTCCAAGTTGAAGATGAGGAAATTGAGGCACTTAGGGACTAAAGCCATATCCTTTTTAGCACAAGGAGTATATGATTCTTTTTTTAAATTTTTGAATTTTATTTTATTTATTTTTTTATACAACAGGTTCTTATTAGTCTTATTTTAATTTCAAAAAAAAGAATTGTAAAATACAGATTTTCAAAATTTTGTGGAAAATATAAAATTACTCCTAAATGTCTAACTGTAATTTGAGTGATAAATTACCCAGTGTCCATATTTCAGAAGCTGTTTTAATAGGGTGTAAAAACCCAGAAAAAGTAACATAATACCCCTCACCTGCTTGGACAGCAGCTCCTTGCAGAGCGTGTACAAAGTAATAAACTTGCGGGCTAGTGAGCGTGCATCCACAAAACCTTCAGCAACTAACAGGATTTCACAGATTAGCTCGATGTCAGGGGCCACCATGGCACAGGGTCTACAAAGTAAATATGCAATTTTGTTTTAAAATGTGATAAGGTAATAAGTACAAATTGCTGAAACCAAGTGATTAATGTATACCAGCATTCTAACCATTCTTAAGCAGGTCACAATTACCTCTGTCAATCATAGCTAACGAGACCCTTCACGTCAACTAAAAAATGCCCAGGAGTTACTAGACACATAGAAAAAGGTGGAAAATCTGCAAATGGCAGAAGCACGGGTGTAGGAGTTGAAGGGAAATCTGTGGGTACAATCGGTAAACTTCCATTGTAAGTTGTCACTGCAGAAAGATGAGTGATGTTTTGTGCTAGAGGCCAGCCTTTATCTGTGGCCAGTGCTGTGCTGGTAAACAGTTCAACAACTGGCTCTCCAAAAAATAATGTTTGCTGACTTACATGGAATCAATACCTCCACCATGGCTGATTTCAATCTACCAACATGGAATCACTAAACTTGCAGCTGGCACGAGATGTGAGGTTGTACACCACCATACAGACACAATAGACACAAGTACCCTAAGAGTGTAAGTGTTGATAAACTAATTAGGAAATCATGAGTTTGAATGTTTATCACCTTTTTTTCTAATAGATGTTAATCAAAAGTTTATATAATTTGGTTTTTTATTAGTACCTGTGCTTTACAGCCACCTCACAAGATTCATGAAAAGTTAACCATCAGCTCTTGGGCTTCCCTGGTGGCGCAGGGGTTAAGAATCCACCTGCCAATGCAGGGGACACGGGTTCAAGCCCTGGTCCGGGAAGATCCCACATACTGCGGAGCAACTAAGCCCGTCGCCACAGCTACTGAGCCTGCATGCCTAGAGCCCGTGCTCCACAACTAGAGAAGCCACTGCGATGAGAAGCCCACATACTGCAACGAAGAGTAGCCCCCGCTCGCCGCAACTAGAGAAAGCCCACGTGCAGCAATGAAGACCCAACACAGCCATAAATAAATAAATTAATAAATTTTAAAAATTAAACAACAACAACAATAACAAAAAGTTAACCACCAGCTTTCAAGCTCGTACCAGCCATCTCCAACACTGCCTGTGGCCAGCTTGGTTAGACTTTTAAGCTGAAAATTTATCAAAACATAACTTTCAAATTCCCTTCCTTTTGAAGGGAGACTTCCTAAATGTTCTCGCAGGACAATTACCGTTAAAAGCAACATTTGAAAAACTTCCACTCAACTGAAGTCCAGTGCAAAGAAGAAGCCAGAGTAAATAAGTAAATAAGCCTGTCATTTTAGACTTTTCCAGTAATATTTACCCATCTGTTTTTTGTAAATATTATTACAGTCTACTGCAAGCCTATCTAATTTTTCATCCTAAACATTCCTGAGTCTCTGGATCTATGTTATTGACTGCTTCTACCTAAAGTAGCCCCACATTTTTTCCCCACAGTTTTTTAAGTAAATAGGGGAGGGAAAAGGCTAGCAAATTTACTTAACTGGTACTTCCACTAACACTGACAGCTGATATTCAATGAGTATTCTTCATACCATAAGGGATGCTAAAAGCTTTTCAGGCACTCTCTCACTCAGTTCTCTCAACTCTTTGAGGTGGCTACTCTTCTTATCTGTACTGTATTGAGGTGCAGACTAAGGTTCTGAGCAGTACAAGCACACAGCTGAGGCCACATGGTGGGGGTCATGATATTCTCCAGGCTCAGGCATGCTGCTTCCACTCATGAATACTACTTTCATCACCCACTTGTCCTTCAAACTTTGCTGAGACCAGTCCTGACCCCCATACACAAATGAGTCTGCACTTAGTTAAACCAAATTTATGAAAACTTCACAAAATAATTCCCAATTTTAAGACCCAAATGAAAACATGTATTGATGCAAGATGAACCGTATACAAATGTAAAAGTACTGCAGAGATGGACAATTTTCAAATGAAAATATTCTATAATCATTACATTTATTTCTAGGATAGTTATTCTCTAGAATGTTTTTTTCAAGGAAAATAGACATTATAAAATTGCTATGCTAGAGAGAAAGCTATTTTATGAGGAAAGGAAGATGTTCACTAAAAGGTGCTAGAATAATTGACTATAAGGGAAAAGAATTCTGTTTACTCATTTCATGCTACTTACCAAAATAAGCCCATAACAGATGAAGTACATTTGAAAAGTCATAATATAAAAATTAAAAGAAAATACAAATGAAATATGCTTAAACATCTAGATGGACAAACAAGCAAATTTTAAGCTTATAAGAATTGAAAGACATCACACTAAAAACTACAGAGGTTCTTACATTATATGTGAAGTAGCATATTATTTTGAAGGTAGACCGTGAACAAAGACACATATTGTAAACACGAAAGAACTCTTAAAAAGTAAAACTGATAAGCCTCTAGCTCATCAAGGAAACAAAGGGAGAGAAGACACAAATTACCCTTACCAGACATGGATTTCAGGACATCACCAGAGATAATAAGAGAATATTATGAACAAATTAATGCCAATAAATTCAACAATTTAGATAACATGGAGAAATTCCTTAAATGATGCAAATCATCACAACCAATTGAAGAAAAAAATCTGGAAAATCTCTGTATCTATTAATTTAATTGATCATTAAAAAGATTCCCACAAAGAAAAATCCAAGCCCAAATGGGTGAATGGCTTCACTGATTAATTCTATCAAATATTTAGGGGGTAAATAATACTAATCCTACACAAACTCTGAAGAAAATAGAGAAGGGAACGTTTGTCAGGTCATTCATGGGGTCAGCATTACCCTGATGCCAAAACCAGACGAAGATATGACAAGAAAGGACACTACAGAGCAATGTCCCTCATGACATCAATTTTAAAATCCTCAACAACATAGTACCATATTGAATCCAACAATACATATAAAATAATATCTCCTGACCAAGTGGAGTTTATCCCAGGAATACAACATTGAAGAATTGTTTAGCATTTGAATAATCAATGAGTACAGTTTAGCACATTAACAAAAAGAAGTGGTGGGGGGGGAATCCATACAAAAACTATTAAAAAAAAAAAAAACTTCTAAAAGAAACGTAGTTGAAAAATTTTGTAACCTGGGGAGAGTCAAACATTCTTAAACAGGATGTTTTTAAAAACCATGAAACAAATTGATAAATAATATTTTATTGAATTTAAAACTTTTATCTTTGATGGGCACCATTAAGAAAATGAAAAGGCAAGCCACAAATTGAGAGAAAAATATTTGCAATATGTGTATTTAACAAAGAAACTGTATGCAGAATACAGCACTTCACAAAAGAGAGTATAGGAATAGCCAGTAAGTTACATGTAAAGATGTTCAACATTATTAGCCATAGTGGAAATGCAAGCTAAACCCACAATAACATACCACTACCTATCAGATTCGCTAAAATTAAAAAGACTGACGATACAAATTTTGACAAGAATGTAGAGCAGCTGAAATTTTCATACATTGGTGGTAAGGGTGTAAAATGGTACAACCATCTTGGAAACCAGATTGGCAGCTTCTAATAAAGTCAAACATACATCTGCCACGTGACTTAGCAATTTCATTCATAAATATCTACCCCAAAGAAAACATATATTCACACAAAGACTGTACATGAATGTTCATAGCAGCTTAATTCATAGTAGCCCCAAACTGGAAACAATGCCCATCAACTAGTGAATGGATAAACAAATTGTAGTATGTCTCTCCAATAGAATGTTCATCAGCAACAAAAAGGAACGAACTACTGATATGCTGGACAACTCAGATGAATCCCCAAACCACAATGTTCAAGGGAAGCAGACAACACAAACAGGTACACACAGTAGGGTTTCACTTACAGGAACTCTAGAAAAGACAAATTTAACCTCGAGTCACAGAAAGGACATCAGTGATGTGAGGGCTTAACTTCAAAGAGGCACAAGAGAATGTCCGGGGGTGTCGGAAACATTCCATATCTTGATTGTGGTAGGGTTTTCACCAGCTGGATACTTAAGTGGGTGCATTTTATTACATGAAATTACACCTGACCAAAGTTGATTTAAATCAGAACAGGTTTGGATGCAACAGCACAAGTTCTCTGACAGACTGCTAATAAGCATATAAACTGTCAGAGTACATTTGGAAAGCAGACCATCGATAAAGATTTTAATCATTCACCAAGTAATTCTACATGTAGGAATCTATTCTGGGTAATAACCTGAAATAAGGATAACACTTCATGTGAAGGGATGTTTACAGCCTGCTATTTTATGATCATAAAAAACTGAAAAGAAAAACACAAGCCCTCCATGTCAGACAATAGGGAATGGTTAAGAAAATTATGGATGAGCCATGGGAGAGAACATTTTGGAGCTATAAAAAATGGTATTTCCAAAGAATTTTCAATAATATGACAAACTACTTATGTCAACATATTAAATGAGAACTAAATGAAAATCTAACCTAATATCTTAACCTCATAAAACAGGAATTATAAGAGACTAGATAAAAATACAACAATCACTATTTCTGGGTGGTAAAGTGGTAACTTTTTCTTTATTCGTTTCCATATTTTCCAAATATTCTGTAGTTTGTGAAAATTATATTTATAATAAAAGTACCATTACAAAAGAGCTAGTATTAAATGTTCAAATGTACTATGTAACTTTTACGTAATGATTTTGAGTCCTGGTTTTATATTTCAAAAGAATTAATTTACCATGGTGAAAGTTCTCTCTATAAAGGGATCCCAAAGAAATAATACGGGGTTTTCCACAGAAATTCCCAAGTAAAAACAAATCATTTAACAGTGCAAACCAGAAACGTTAGATGACATGAGTGCTCCAGATGCTAACCGACAAAGCATAACACTTGCCTGAAAAGAGCTTTGAGATTTTCCGGTAATTCGGTTCGACCAGCATATCCTGGGTTCATAGTAATAAATATTCCAACTGATGGCTTCAGTGTGATAGCTTCCCCAAGAAATACAAATCTACCAGAAGAAGAATGTTGATGGAATTAAATGTGTTCAGTGAATATGAATGCACACTGACAAATGCAAACCACTGCAAAATGCAAATTATTATTAGGAAGCTGTTTATGCTGTGTAATTTTCTTTAAAATTCATAAGCATACATATTTTGAAGAATGTTTATGAAAAATACACTCCCTTCCCCGAAAGGAATTACAAGTATGGCAAGTATTCCTTTGTGTTTTAGCATGGCTGCAGTATGCTAGAATATAAAAATGAGGACTTGACTACTTTAACAGTTAATGAAAGGTGATGACATTTTTGCCTTCAACATGGGCTGCAATTTCTTGAACGTGATATGGTACAGATGCAGAATGTCCATGCTAAGAGGAGAAAGGGACTCCTTGTTCTGTTGTTATTTTGTCTATTTGCTCACCCTCCATCCTCCCTTCCCTCCCATTTAGTCAACAAATATCTACTGACCACCACCAATGAGAGGTAGATTAGTGTGGTGCTTGTGACAGCTAGCTCTGGGGCCAGACTGGGAGCATTCAGAGACCAGCTATACCACTTTATGCATATTCCATTCCCTCATCTAATAAAAAAGAAAAAGCGTGGAGGATAATAATATTACCTACCTTATTGGATTACATGAGGATTAAAAGAGATTATGTATATAAATGGCTAAGAGTACAGTGCCTAGGGCATGGTAAATACTCAACAGATGTTAGCTATGACTATGGCTATTGTCATGACTTGAAGGTATTGGAGAAGCAGTGAAGGATTTTCAGAAAGCTTTGAAAGGGCCATGAGCCTGTTGATGGCCAGGGCAATGGAACGGTAAAGGGCTGTAGGAGCCAAACTGAAGGACATGCAGAAGGAAACTTCCAAATGGAGGGAAATCAGACAAATAGAAGGCTTTCTCCTGTTGAGAAAGGGGACGGCTAAAGCGGTTAAGGAGCTGGGCCTCCAACACGGACTAGGGAGGGAAAAGAGACAGCCACGGTTTTTAGGACTAAGAGTTTCTTAGATGCTAGACAATGAAGAGAAGGTGGATTGTGTTTAGTCAAGGTAAGAATGGAGAAATCTTCATTCTCAGAGTATCAGGCTGGGGAAGGCAGACAGGTCTGGCAGGTGGCTAGGGCAGCAGGGTAGCTGAGTGCTCTTCCATTACACAGAGCAGGGACAGCCATAAGCCAGAGGCATGGACCTCAAGGGGGCAGAGCCAGCAAGATGCTGGAAGGCTTTGTGGGTGAGGCACCGTCCCATCTCTTCAATCCTCGAGTGGAAAGAGAATGTAATAAAACTCATGAAATCGTGAAGGAGCCTAGCAGTTTGCACATGGGCTAGCATGACGACGAACAGGTACAAATCACCTACGTGCAGACATGGAGACTGTTGAGAAGCATGGTTGGAAATTTTCAGAAATCCTTGCATTGATCAGTTATCTCAATCTCCGTAAGAAAGGATGGCCTCAAAGGCACCTGGGTTACATCAAATAAGAAGATTTTGACTAAAAGCTAAATCAAAGATGTCTGGGGATCAAAGGCGAAGAATCTAACTTCTGTAACGTGACATTAGATCAGGGGCAGTTAAGGCAGCAGACATCTGGTCACAGGAAACTGGTTTCCCAGAGCCATGTGGTGGAAGGACTGAGAATTTTTCTAGAAGGTAGAAATATCCAGATGTATCTACAATAACTGCAAACTTCTATAATAGGTTCACAGTTTCAAAGGGCTGGATGATCTTCCCCTGATGGGAGACTGACATGTTCTTATGGATAAGACAGCTAGCTGAGCAAAATACCCTAAGAAATGGGAGTCAATGGGTAGGCCAGATACGTGAGATTTCACTGTATACAAAAATGTTACAAAGGAATCCACAACTGGGTATTATAATACTGATTTCTCAAATGAAGCCATCAAACCCTAAGCACTATGTTTTGTCTTTCAGAGTGTGGCACCAAGTTGGGAAGTGATTAGGTTCTGGCTCCATCTGGAAAGGTTTTGGCCCGAATAGCTGGAAGAATGTGAGGGTGTATTCTGCTGGGACAGGACAACTAACAAAGCAAGTGTTAGTGGAAAGACCAGGGTTTCAACTTTGGCTATATTAAATATGAGAGGACAATGAGACATCAAATGGAGTCTTCAGATGCCCCAAGACAATTGCTGACATTGTATATGTAAGTCTAGATATCACAGAAAGGAGGTCTGGGCAGCTGGTAGCCAGCACCATCAATATGGTATTGAAAGTCACGTGACTAAATGAAATGACCAAGGGAACAAGTAGAGATAGAGAAAAGAAGACACCTGAAGATTGAGGTCTGTGACATCCAACATTAATAGGTCAGAAAATAATAATAAAAAATAATAGCTAACACTGACATGGTGCTATGTGTCAGGCACTTGCCCAAGCGTTCTGCATTTAATTCTCACTGTAATCCATAAGGTGGGTACTGTACTTCTCCCCATTTTATAGATGAGAAGAAATCAGCAAAGGAGCAGCCCTGAGGGTGGGGGAAAACTGGGAGGATGTGGAGTCCTGGAACCGATGTGAAGAAAGTGTGTCCCGAAGAAGGGAGGGAGTGACTGTGTCAGATGCTGCCAGAAGGTCAAGTAAGATCAGGACTGAGAATTGATAACTGGATTTCGTGTTGTAGAGGGTGCTTATTCTTCCACTGATTAAAGTATGTGATATACCTTTGTTGTAATGAACACTTAAAAAACACGGCTAAAACACAGGAGGTTATTCAAAATAATTCTTCACAATTAACCAGTCTCTCTCATTTTATCCATCTCATGGGACAGGGAGAGGCAGCTGGAGACTGTGAAGATGAGGTCTCCTGCACTGCTCTAAGGTTCTCTTTCTACTTGTAAGAACAGGAAGAAGCTACACGCCACTCACCTCTTCTTCCTGTTTCTGATGGCATCGTGTATCATCTTCACTTGTACTGCCACCACGGAGAGAACTTCCACAGAAATTCGATTGAACTCATCAAAGCAGCCCCAAGCTCCTGTCTGCACCAATCCCTTATAGATATTTCCTATGGACTTAATGATGGAGTGAGGCATTAAGAATGTAACAGAAAAGGGTTTTTAGCTATTAGTTTGACTCATTCCAGGTCAGGAATAATATTGTTAGGATGTATCATTTTATAACTAACTTACTTTGTAGTCCATTTGCTCTGAACAGTTGAATACATAAACTACCATGCCCAGGGCACGGCCAAGATCTTTGGTGGTTTCTGTTTTCCCTGTACCAGCCGGGCCAGCGGGAGCCCCACTCATGGTGAGATGAAGTGACTGAGTTAAAGTAATGTAACACCTTTAAGTAAAAGAAAACACAGATATTACGATCTTCTATGAGATTCCTAGAAGATGTGAGGGACAACCTAATATTGTTTAAAGTTTAAGAAGTCACGGTCTACGAATCTGGTTGTAACACAAAACACTGACACATCTCTCATTCGTTCATGGTAAGCGTCAGGATAATATCAAATTTAATTTTAGGTTGGCTGTTTAAAAGTAATAGAGAAGAATGTACTGCTTTATTTGTCTCATTTCCTAAGAGCTGCATATTTGAATACAAATGACACTTAATTTGCAATGCTCTTGAATTTCTGATATTTCTAGGTAAACATGTTATTAATATGGCAGACAACATCTCAAACTATTGTTTATAAAAGAAAAATAGATATCTTGGATGATGAATGAATTAAACACTAACTTTATTAAACTGCTATTTAATAAATACATTAAGAGATGAGATATGTAAACATAAATACAGAGTATGCAAATAATATATACGTATTTCACTGTAAAAAGCAAATATAACAAAGACATAACAATTTATTATGTTAAAATGTATTCAGGAATTCATTTTGAATGTGTCGCTACGTGCGTTTAGATTATGATAGTACTTATTTTTGCAGGAAAGATTCAGAGGTTCTTAGACTGAGGAAAATTATGCAAAGACAGAATTTAATACTTGTAAAAGAAGGAAAACTAATAACCGGTGAGGACCTAACATGAGGTTTCTGCAGACTCATGAATTATTTTTGTCTTAGCACAGACAGTGGATCTAGTGGGAAGACACACACACGGAAGACCCAGGACTAGTGTCTACTCTGCCACTCATCAGATAATCTTAAATTACATTTCTGACATCAACATGCCTCAGTTTTCTCCTCCATGAAATGAGATTTATCATAGGACTTTATTAAGAAAGCCAACCCAACACGGTGCCCAAGTGGTGACGTCAATGGACTGCTAAGAAGGCCAAAGGTAAATGCCTTAAAAAATTCAAAGTACTATGCAGATAGAAGCAATTACTTAGGGAAATGGACAGTGTTTCTATATTTTACAGCCATCACGTTTCAGAGCATCTTACAATGAATAAGGAATTGAAAGACCCCTGGACTAGGAATTATAGCACTTTTTATGGTGCAGACTATCACCTATTAATCTTTTCTCGTGGTTCCAAGTTTTGCCTGACATATGACCACCTATATGCTGCAGACTACGTTTCCTCCCTGCCTTCCAGCCAGGAGCAGTCAAGTGACCAAGCTCCAGCCAACAATGCTGTGTACTGAAATGAGTGTGCAAACCCTGGGATGCCTCCTTCGAGATGTTTTCCCCTTTCCCACTGGCTGAAACAAATGTGCAGACCACGTGTAGCATGTCGGCCCCCCAGAAGCCTATACAGCTGGACCATCTTCCTCGGGAATGTCACACAACTGAGACCCCAGCTGCCATGTTATTGAAGGCCTTATATTCTGGGTCTCTCTGGAACAGCAGCTTAGCACCCCCAAACCAATCCACCTGTGTTCCAGCCCAAGTCTCTCAATTACAAGCTGGTTGACTTGGTTCTCTGAACCTGCCCACATAGGGCAGAAGGAAATGCTCTCTGTTCAGTCTACCACACAAGGGGAAGGTCGGCATCAAACAAGACATAATGAAAGTGTTTGAAAGGCAGCATTGTGTTAATGTAAACAATTAGTAAACAATCCAAAGAATGAAATGGGAAAGAAATGTACATAGTGCGAACATCTTATACAGCCCTATTCACTCTATAAAAGGAACATTCATCTTCCTTTTAACTTCCAAATAAACCACATAGTGACTTTTAAATTAAAAAGTTAATAAGCTATTGGCCTCACACATTGGTAATTTTTAAAAATGCCTCTTCCCCATTTCTCCTGTACCCTGTGCCTCCCCTCACCCCCTTCTCTATGTGCAAGGGCACGTATACAGCAGACTCTAGGCATTTGCAGTTTTGACTCTTCAAGCGATTTTGTCAAGCTACAAAGTTTAATCTCTCATCCTGAAAGCAGTACATAAACTAACTAATTAAGATAGTGAACACCGACTTTTAGTTAGAGACAAGTTAAAGGGAACTGAATTAGAGAAACAATTGCAGAAGCCATACGATTTATCAAGGACAACATCACGAGCAGATTAGTATGTGCAAGAAAGATCACAAAGCTAGTGAGGGAATTCCATCAGCCTCCCAGGGCCACCACTACCCAGCTCGACAGACAGCTTGCAACTGTCTGCCCTTCCGTTCCCAGATAAAGTACACGGCGTCGTGGTAACTGGATAACTGGGAACACACACATGATCTTGAGGTGTGATTTCTCTTTCATGAATGCCAAGGACTAAATATGCTTTCTCCCACCAAATAATTCAGCAGAGGTTGGAATACGAACAAAGAATCTCACGTCAATGTGACATATCCTTACCTCTACAACATTCTGACCGTGTGTACCTATTAACTTGGAGTCAAGTGGCAATGAACTTTTAAGAATCCCTTGCTGCCTTGACATGCTTGAGCCACACTGGGCTCTGTGTCTATCCCTTGAAGCTGCCAAGCTCCTTTCCATCTTAGAAACTTTGTACTTGTCTTTGCCTGTAACTTTCTGGCCCAGGATGTTTGCATAGCTGGTCCCTTGTTATCATTTGGGTCTTGGCTCAAATGTCCTCTCATACAACCTACAGCAGGCTCTCCCTTCAAGACGCTTTCTAACCTATCACCCTGTTTTATTTTTGTCACAGCATATATTACCACCTAACACAACTTTGTTAATGTGTTTGCTGTTCCTCTTCATTCCCAGCCACTCACACACCACACTCCCCTAGAAAGTGTGCTGTGTGAGAGCAGGAACCCTACCTGCTTGACTTCAGAAGTACTGTATCTGTTGAATCATTTCTGTTCTCCTTTTCTTCCTTTCACTGTATGTAATCCTTCAAAACTGAATTCAATATAGGCAATCCCCGTTTTTACACTTCTAATAAAGGGAGGCAGTTTTGACACTTCTAGTATCAGGGTGTTAGCCATAAATAACCAGAGAGAATGGACTCCAAGATCAAAGATGCTGCCTTGAGCCATATTAACTGCTCATGATTTCATGACGTGTATACCACATAGTGTCTGTAATTCTGCTTTTCTAATTTGGTTCTCTTTAACGTGTCTCTAACACCAACATTTGCTATGTCACTCAATTAGTGCACTTGCATTCTGCTTTCATACAGTTTCGCAGTTTGTTCATCATTTTCTCACAGTCCTTTATCTTCGATCTCAGACATCTTTACCTATGCTGGGGAACTTTTGGCTTGGTGTTTCCCATCTGACTCCAACTTATCATCGTTACCTGTCAGTTAGAGGAGTGATCACTAGTCGAGGGCTGTTTCCTAAATACTCATAGAAGTACTGCAACTGGGCATCACAAATATCGACGAGGCAATGTTTCTGGGTGTCCTCCCACCGGTGACGAAGTTGAGAGCGCCAAGTAAAAGCGTGCGGAGTGACGACCTAAAAACATCACATGACATCACACACAGGACACTGAGAGTTTTAAGGCCACAAATGTAATCTATTAATCTAATCAACTCGGTTGAGTCACATTTTACTCTTAAAAAATCTCACAAAAGGGAAATCTCTTGTATGCTACTGCAAATTGTAATTGCATGTAGATGGTTGAATACTTAATCAGAAATATGTGTGTAATAAACGTCTTCATTTTAAGAAGGCTATTACTGTAAAACAACATCAGTTTGTTGAAGCAAGGCTTTTTCCCCTTTTATGAATCACTCCAGGGGATTTGATCACTTTTGTGACTTTATATTCATTATCACTGAAATCAGATGGAAAAATACACTCTGTATTAAAATAGCACACAATCCATTATTTCTGCATGTCAGAGGTATAAATAAACTATACTTTCAACCAAGTCCATTCTAAAACTGTTCTGCTTTTAGTAGAGATTTCCACGTCATTTCTCATTAAACCAAACAACAGTGTTTTTTCATTGCTATTCCTTCTTATTTTACTCAATTCTATCCATGATTTTCCCACTTTGAAAAAATAATTCCAGTCTCTTTCAAGATCCAATTGACCCAAGGGTTTCTTAGGAATCACTGGAAGTTACCAAAATTATTATCTATTCACTTGTCTGATATCTACATAAGTCTTGACATTGCATATTTATGCATATTACATGAGCAGGAATTAGTCTCTATCTCTTTAAGTACAAAATAAAGAACATATTTTAAATCAAAATTTATCCTGCTGCAAGCAAATCACCACTGATAAAACATAATAAAATGTGCAAGGTCATATTCAAAGAGTAGTTATCAATGGCTCATCATCAAAATGAGAATACATGGTAATGGTGTTTTGCAAGGATCAGTTTTAGATTAGCAATTAAGCAACATTCTTCACTGATGGTCCTGAACCTGGATCAAGAAGTTTTTTTTTTTTTAACTTTATGCTTACACAAGGAAGCATTTGCTAGCACTTTGTGAAGAGAATTAAAATTCACTTTGATTTTAATAAATTGAGAAGGAACTAGAAAAACAACAGGAAACATCTCATAATACAAGCATGCATTCAAATTGTGAAAGGAAATGCCACCCTCAAAAAACAAAAGGGATTTGGAAGAAGTAGGTTATGGGCATGGTATGTCAATTTTGTTCACTAGACAAGCATACTTCAGACATTTTAAGTAGTAGTGTATTTTGGAAAAAGGGTGAGAAATTCTCCTGCATTAAACACTGCCGGTATCTAAGAGACACGTGGACTTTTTAAAGAGATAAGGAAAGAAGGTTAATAACACACTGAAAGGATTAGAAAATAATTTCTTTAAAGAAAGTAATTTAGCTTTCAATGGAAAAGACAAAGGGTGGCCAACATTTCTCTTTCTTCAAAAGGAAAATAATCAAAGGCACACTGAGATGATTTAGGTGGTACACAATCTTACTGCTATTGGCTGGATAAGCCACAGTGGTGGTTATCACAGGCCAATGGATAATTATGTGTGGAGAAGCCAGAAGACAGGGAAATGAACAGGTGACTTCTCGTGGTTCCTCCATCCTGACTTAATTTTTGGATGATCTGAATTAGAGGCTCCTGACTTGGCCAGACCCTTTGGGATATCACTTGGGATAACTCTCATGAGGATAATATATTCGCTAACCCAAATAAAAAATACCCAAAGTAAGTGCACTCAGCTTCTTAGGACTAATTAAAATATACAACCTGAAAAAACAAAACAAAAAATGACTTTCTTAGAAGTACTCATGATAATAAACACTACTTTTAGGAAACAGCAAAAAACACATGAAATTTCTACAAATAACTTGCCTTCTGAGAAATAAGTTTTGCCACCACGTCTCTGGCATGGACATCTATGGTACAAATTGTCATGATCTTCTGCCTGTCTCCAGGTAGAAGTTCTCCCAGCAGAAGTGCAATCAGCGTATTCAACTGAGAAATCTAGAAGGCATATTTTTTAATGGAGGTAGTAGTTACAAATACAGAATCTTACAGCTCAATAGTCTTTATATTTGTAAAGGTCCCTTTAGTTTACAAAACTATTTCAAATACATTGTCCCAGCTGGCTGTCAAACTACCCTGGGGGTAGGAGTGGGAGGGAGGGATTTAATTAAATTAATTTAAATAGAATAAATATTATTACTGCCCCTCCCCCCCTCCACCTTCTGAGCTGAGACTCAGAGAAGACAGGTCAACCTGCAGGTAATGACAAAGCCAGAGGTAGAAGCAAAGTTTCTTGGCTGCACTGAACTCACTCCCCATGTAACCACGATCTGGTCTGCAACTTTGCTGCAACAGAAATGACTGCAAAATTTTAAAAGATCAAACTGAGTTAATATCTGTCAAAGTATAGTCAGAACTAAATACCAAGTGCTGTTTTGTTTGGTTGGTTTTGGGTTTTGTTTGTGTGTTTTTGCATGGGATATAGAATGATCACTGAGAAAAGATTTAAACGGTACAGCTGATGACTAACCCGCTTAATTCTTATTCATACCCCTATTCTTGTCTACACAAGAATTGTCTTGGCCACCAATTTCTGAGATCAATATTTTTCAAACTACTCGTCTCTTATCCTAGAATGGAAAGGAATGAAATGGAATGGAATGACATGGAATAGAAAGAAAGAAAAATGCTGCACTACGGTAGTAAGAATATGTATTGTTTTGTGAAAGTTTATTTCAGTTTCATACTTGAGTGTATACGTATGTGTGTAAACTTGATCTGATATAAAATATATCTTACTGTTAATTGTGGTCAGAAAGTTCTGAAGGATACTCTTAGGTGGTCATTCTGTTAGCATGCTTACTTACATAAAACATAACTGTCTTACTCAAAGCTTATTAACAACAACAACAACAAAATTCTGCCTTATTCCAGGGTATCATTGTAAAACTATACTGTCCCCTTTCCTGTTTAGCTCTGCAAAGGACAGTCAATGACAAGCTGTTAGATCTTGAAAGAATTGGTTGCAAGTGGATATATCATATCATCAAAGGCTCTCAAACCTTTGTACCTACTGTCACAAACATATTCCCTGTAGTATTATTACCACATTCCAGAAAACACCAAACAATGCAGACTGCCCAGAGACTGCTGTGCAGCTGCACTGGAGAAGGTTCTATAATTACAGTAAGCAAGGAGAAGGCAGGCAGGATGGCATAACCGCAGCATGCACAATTCACATTAAATCAGAGTGTACACCGTGCCAGGCACTAACTAGGGTTATTGTCTGTATCATCTCACGTAATCTTCACAACAATCTATTATCCTCATTTTGCAGATGAGAAAATTGACTCACAGGCATATTAACCACACTTGCTAAACAGGGCAGGGGGAATTCAAATCCAGATACTCTGACTTCAGAGCCTGAGTTCTTACTGATCACATCGAATAGATTTCCTGTACCACCCTCCACAAGATCAATCCACCCACCACTTTCAAATTGGACAAATGGTAGTTATGCCAAAAGTATTCCAGAGAGACTTAAAATCAAACACAATGAATAAGTGGTTCAAAGGAATCAAAAATACGTACTTTAGACATTCAGCATATACAACAGCCTTATAGCTGTTGCTGTATATTCTACTTTCAATATCCTACATCTATAAAATGTAGTTACATGAGAAGAAAAGCAGAGGCGATTATTATTTCATGTATGCCATGTTCAGTGTTCATCATGATTTTCGGTTCCATGAGGGCAAGGTCTGCATCTGTCTAGCTGAGTGCTTTGTCCCCAGAGCCACTAGCTGTTGAAAAGTAGGTGCTCAGGGACCTCCCTGGTGGCGAAGTAGTTAAGAAACCACCTGCCAATGCAGGGGACACGGGTTCAATCCCTGATCCGTGAAGATCCCACAGGCCGCGGAGCAACTAAGCCCGTGCGCCACAACTACTGAGCCTGCGCTCTGCAGCCCGTGAGCCACAACTACTGAGCCCATGCACTGCAACTACTGAAGCCTGCGTGCTCTAGGGCCCACACACTGCAACTACTCAAGCCCATGTGCCTAGAGTCCTGCTCTGCAACAGGAGGAGCCACCGCAGCAAGAAACCTGCGCACCACAACGAACAGTAGCCCCCGCTCACCGCAACTAGAGAAAGCCCACGCGCAGCAACAAAGACCCAATGCAGCCAAAAAACAAACAAACAAACAAAAACTGAAAAGTAGGTGCTCAATGCATGCTTGAGCACTGAGTAGATGACTGAATGAACAGTAGTAGTGTATACACATCTAAGTTTCTCAACAAAATTTATAGGCATGTTGGTTAGAAAGAAGGTACTTTGGCATTGGATATTTTCTATCTTGGTCAAGACATCCAGTCTTCAGAGTCACAAATCTTACACCAGTACCAGTACTTGGTTAGAAGGAGTTGGTTGTATCAACAGTAATAATATTTTATGTCTCTTAAGAACATTTTTCAAGTGCCTTCACAAGCAATGTCTTGTCTGAGCTGTCCTGTGATTTCTCCATTATTGATTCCTTTTTTACAAAAGTTCTGTCAAGTGACAGATGATTAAAAATACGGCTCATCAACATTATCTGGACAGCATTATATGTTGGGGATCTTATACTGTCTCTCAAGATTAAACTTTCCCAATGATGCTCTTTTGTAAGTAATAAAATTCTGTACCCACACACACACAAAAATAGTAGTTATAAAATAGCTATCATTTGGACAGTGGCATCAGGCAGCAATTACTATACATTCATATGGTAACTGCATACAAGTTTATGGTCTGTGACATATATAAAATGTTCCTCAGCAGCTTTTAAGAAATACATACTTTACCATGTAATCAGCACTTATTCTTGCCCTTGATTAAAGAAACGTCACATGATTTTCTACTGGATCAAGGATGTTTGTCTCAGGTCAAAAACAAGCCTCTGAAACTCAAGTGGCTGTTTTCCCGGTACACCTTGGTTCAGCTGGAGCATATGTATGGTGTATCTTGAACCAGAAAGAAGCCTACCTTTACTTACAGTCCAAACTCCTATCCATGAACACAAAGCCTTCCATGACCTCCCATCACTCTTTTCCCATCTGACATCACTCCAACCATCCTGGACTTTTCTTCGTTTCTCCATCATGGCTGCTTCAAGGTCACAGAGACTGTTTCATCTGTCTGGAGTCATTTTCCCTCTGATCTTTGTACAGCTGGCTTCCTCTCATTATTCAAGTCTTAGTTTAATTTCACCTCCTCAGATCAGCCTTCCTTGGCCATCCTATTTCCACCTACCCAGTTTATTCTACATGTTCCTAATTTATTTTCTTCATGGTTCTTACTAGTATCTTATCATTCACTTATTTACTTCCTTGTTTGCTGTTTGTCTCCTCTGCTTGACTGTAAGCTCTCAAGGAGCAAGGTCCTTATCTGTCTTATTCAACACTACATTTTCACATGTAGCATAGCAGCCAGCACAAAGCATGTGCTCAGGAAACACTCGTATGAATAAACAAAGGAAGATATGAATGACAGCAATAATACACACCAGAACAACATTTTGTTCTCTCATCCCCTCATTCACACAACACTAACATGGTTACTGTTTCCAGAGCTTATAGGTCAATGAGGAATGCAGATAAATAATTACAATTGTTTTGCTAGGGCAAGTACAGAGTACTATGACAGCACACAGAAATAGGACCTTCCTTAATCGAGAGCTTGGAAAGACATTTTACAGGAGAGGGTATTTATGCTGAGACCTAAAGAGTGAGTACGATTTAGGCTGTAGAGAGTTCAGGGGTTTCCCACCCAGGGAGGCAGTGTTTAAGCCACAGGAAGCAGCTCAGGATATGGCAGGTGGCCCTGGGAGGGACCTGAAAGAAGTCTGGGATGGTGAGAGGGGAAGGCAGAGGCAGACCAGGTATGTAAGGATGCTGTAGAGGGAAGCGGGGTCCCAAACATGCAGGGCTAGGCCAGCTTTCTGAGGGTCTGAACTTCAATCCAAGGGCAAGAAGACACTGGTGAAGGGTTTAGGGAGGTGGGGTGATAATTGGATGTGTGTTTCTAAGAGATTTCTCTGCCTCTAGTATGATTAATTGGAGGGAAACAGGATTGGAGAAAAAAGACCAGAGAAGAGGATGCTATACTCAATCAGGCTAGAAAAGAGTAGCTGGGACTAGGTTATTAACAAAGTAGTGAAGGAAACAGTAAGAATAAATATATTTAGGGCAACTGAAGAGACTTGGTGGTTGACTGGGCATCAGGTGAAAGAGGAGTCAAATGGGCTTCTAGTCTGAGCAACTGGTGAAGAGTTTTGGTGTTTTTTAATGAACTTGAGAAGCACTGAAGAAGCGGGTTTGAGAAGAGTAAATACATTTTGAATGTTCTAGGTTGGACGTGCCTGTCAAATTTCCAGTGGACAAGTCCAATATGCCCCTGACGCCACTTCAGGAGAAAGGCCTGAGCTGGAGGTCAAAGTCACCAGCATATTACAACAGAAACTGAGCAGCCAAAAGGGCAGATGAGATTAGCCAGGGATATGTGGTGTGGTGACAAGAAAAAGGGATCTAAGTTAGAGCCACAAGGAACAGTTAAGGGGCAGGAGGAGGAAGAGGAACAAGGAAATAAAAACCGAAGAATAACCCAAAAAGTACGTGGAAAAGTGGAATTCAAACAAAGATGAATATAAGGGAAGAGGGCATTTGAAAAGGAAATATTTCTAACATTAAAAAAATAGAAATATACTCAGTCAAGTGATTAGAAATAGTTCTTGGAGAGAGATGAGGATGAAAAAATGGAATGAGTAAGTATAGATATTTAGTTCAAAAAGCTTGGTTATAATATAAGTTCCAGCGATAGAGTAGGAAATGGAAGGAGGTGTGACATCAAGGAATACTTTTTGGTGGCTGTATTGTTTTTAAGCAATGTGAGAGACTTGGGAATGTTTAATTGCTGATGGGTATGAGCCAGTGTAAGAATTTGAAGACACAGTAGAGAAGGAATCACGGAAATCCTGCAGACGAGACCCAGAGCACAGATGGAGACAAGGTTCCAGATGGTCAGAGGCCATCCTTCCATTTTAACAAGAGGACGGTGCAGAGGGCAGAACACCAGCCCCATTGCCATTGATCTAGTTCCTCTCTGATGGCATCAGCAGATAATAAGAACTAATATTTATTGAGCACTTACTAGCTAACATATCTAACAAGCATTATTATATATGTGTGCATGTGTATGTATATATATAGTATGTGTGTGTATAATATCTATCTGTGTGTATATATACATACACATATTTCTAATTTAATCATCACAATAACCCTGTGGGGAAGGTACTATTATTATTCTCATTTTATATATGAGAATACGAGGTAATTTGCCCAAGATCACACAGTTATAAATGGTGGAGCCAGGATTTAGTCCATGATTCTAGGATTTTATTGTATATTTTATAAACCCCAAAGTTTCCCATGTGGATAACGTATTCATTAACAGAACACCTTGGCCAGACAAGAGTTGACCTCCAATGATTCCGGTGGATGGAAAGAGGTAACTAGGCACCCCCCTCCTATAAACGCTCATATTTAGATAAACATGGAAACAAGTCCCAAGAAAGAGACATGAATCTTGATCACTGAGGTTTATATGTTACAAATGTCTAAGACACCATGGTGTTCTTCCAAAGAGGACCAGCTCGCTTGGTGTGACGATGGTGAGCTCACCATGAAGGAAGGTGTCAGGCATACACAGTAACATACTCAAGGTCAGAGAGAAGGGCTGGTTCCCGATACATAATGGTGGTTGATTCTCAAGTTTGTCCTCACCCAGCTCCTACGGCAGTATGGTATAAAGAGGCCATGTCTGTGAACTTAAAGAGACATGTCCCTAAATACTATAGGATAAATAAGGCAACACAGGAAGAACATTTTCCTTGTAGTAGCAGAAGCACTGCAATTTTACCAGGATCAAGGCATGGCAGATTTCCCAGCTTAGGCACACCCAAGTCACAGCAGCAAAGAAGCTGGAAGGGCCCCTCGGTAGAAATGTTAATATCCGGAGCTTGTAGTCCTCAGCTCAGCAAACTGAAGTGAACATTACAAGGTAACTACTACAGCACTTTGGGAGTCAGCTACCAGAACCCTCAACCTCTTTCCATCTGGATATACAGAGAAGTAATGCTCTCTGAGTCTCTTAACAATAGCAACAAGATCTCTAATCCCGAAACCCACCAATGTTTCAACTTAAGCAATATCAGAAACAATGGATTTTCATTTCAGCTAGAACAAAGAAAATTGCCAAAGAGACCAGGTCCCACACTCTCTGACACTATCAGGTCATGGGTTGTGGAATCTCGGTTTATCGCCTCCCTTTGCACTGTTCGTTTCCTACTTCTCCTTCAGTCATATTGTGAAAACCAGCACAATATTGAGCAATGTATGTCAGAGACAGTGAGCATAATTACCCCATTCCTGACATTAATGGAAATGATGCTAATGTTTCACTATTAAGCATGATTTTCTCTCTAGGTTTCTGGTAGATAATCTTCGTCAAGTTATCAAGTTTCTTTCAGATGCTACGTGGGAAAAGAAAAAGGTGTAAAAATTGATAATCTAAGCTCCCACCTTAAGAAACTTGAAAAAGAGAGGCAAATTAAACTCAAAGTAAGTAGATGAAAGGAAGTAATCACGATAAAGCAGAAATCAGTGAAATACAAAACAAACAGTAGAGAAAATCAACAAAATCTGAGATTCGTTTTTTGAAAACTTAAATAAAATTGATAAACACATAGAAAGTCTGATTACAAATAAAGGAGAGAAAACACAAATCACCAACACCAGGAATGAAAGGGGGACACGATGCCAGATCCTCCAGATGTGCTAAGGATAACGTCGATATAGGAAGACCAACTCACATCAATAAGTTTGAAAACGCAGATCAGGGGTGGATGACCGTTTCCTGTAAAGGGCCAGACAGTAAATGTTTCGGGCTTTGAGGGGTACATGGTCTCTAGTGCAATGATACCACTTAGCCAGTGAAGCGTGAAAACTACCAAACACATAGGCACCGGGCCAGATTTGGCCAGATGGCTGTAACTTGCCAAACCCGGACTTGGAAAAAATGGGTAAATACCCTGAAAAACAGAAATTCCCAAAACTGCCACAAGAAAAAAAGAAACCAAAAAAGCTACACAACAGCATGTACACAAAAGAAATCAATTTATAATTTATAAAGAAAGAAAACCCCAAGCCCAGATAGCATTACCAGTGATTTCTGTAATAAACTCTTTCACAAAATACATGAAAATGCAATACTTTCCAATTCCTTTTAAGGAGCATAATTCTCATCCCCAAACTGGCAAAGATATTATAATAAAAGAAAACTACAGATAAATGTCCCTTATGAATATAAATGCAGAATTTCTGGACAAAATATTAGCAAATAGAATCTAGCAAAAAATATATACATCTATAAAAGGTAATACATCATAAATGCAAAGTTGCCTTAGCATTCAAAAATTCACCTTAGTAACAGAATAAAAGAGAAAAACCACAAGAGTATCTCAGCAGACTTGAAAAAGTTCAACTCCTCTTCAAAATAAGAATTCTCAGTATGTAGTAATGGAAGGTATTCCCCTCTATTTGAGAAAGGTCATCTACAAAAATCTAGAACTACTATCATACTTAATGGTAAAACATTGTTCTTCCCTAAGACTGGGATTACTTCTATTTAACATTATATTGAAGGTCGTAGCCAATTCAATGACTCAAGAAAAGGAAATAAATGGCAAAAAGGAATGGAAGGTCAGAAGTAAAACTGTCATTATTTACAGATGGTATATTCATGTACATAGAAAGCCTGTGAAACTATATTAAAAAAAAAAAAAAAAACCTACTACAACTAGCAAGCAAATGTGGCAAAGTCTCAAGACACAGGTAAATATTAAAACATCAAAATATTTCTGTATACCAGCCACAAACATTAGAAAATTTAAAATTAATTAGCATATGTTTACAGCATCAAAACATATCAATTATCTAAAAATAAATCTAGCAAGAAATGTACAAGACCTCTGCATTGAAACCTACAGAAAACACCATTCAGAGAAATTAAAGAAACCATTGGAACAGGGCTCTATTTACGAGGTACCTATCTTTAAATTTAAACTTTCTTACCATTTCTATTATTTCTGTGGTTACTGGTCTACTCAAGTTTTCCACCTCATTTTGAATTAATCTTAGAAACAGTGTTCATAGAAAATTATCCATTTAATTTAGATTTTCAACTTAAATATTAGTATAATATCACATGTAGTGTTGTACAGTTTTCAAAAAAAAATCTCTTTCTCATACAAGAGATTTTTCTTTTCTCTATCCCTTTGTTGTTTCTGCTGTCTCCTCTGAACTGCAAATCTTTGTCAGTGTTTGATCTGTTCAAAGAACCAACACTTGAGTTAATGGATCAGACTGGACTCATGGCCTATATGGGTAACAAATCTCTTTTTCTGTTACCTCCACTTATTGTGGGGATCTTGAGTTACTTCAGGATCTGTTTTGCTTTTTTCTCTAGAACAGGAACTGGCAGACTACAGGTAATGAGCCAAATATGGCCCACCACCTGTTTTTATAAATTAAGTTTGATTGGAACTCAGCATGCCCATTCATTTAAAAATTGCCTATGGCTTCTTTCCTACTCCAACAGCAGAGAGGAGTGGTTGTGAAAGAGATTACAAAGCCCATAAAGACTAAAATATTTACTATTCCATCCTGCACAGAAAAAGTTGTCCAACCCAAGATCTACAGTCAAGACACAGTCATGGCAGAAGTCCTCAATAAATGTCTCACTTTGTTTATGAAGTATTTCTCAGGCCTTATATCCTGGGGACAAACACTCTCACTGATAATCCTTGGGATGTACAGGAGGCAGGACTGGTTCCAACTGTTCACCTCTTATACATTCATTACTTATCACTGACCATGGACCATAAGCCCCACATGTTTTTTTACCTTTACTGAATCTCAGTTTGTAATTTCTCTGGAATTTCACTGGGATAAAGTAGGCTTACCATGGCAATAGCTTCTTCTTTTTAATATGTTTGGACTGTGATTTTCTCTGCTCTTAGTCATTTATCAGTTTGATTCCATCTGTTATCAACTTCTAGGCATTCCTCAAATTATCTGGTCCAGTATTTCCAGGTACAATATGACTTCTTTTCATATACCTCATCTTTCAGTATAATTTTTGATGCGTTAAAGTAACCAGGTTGGGCCCAAGATGGAGTCACTCACGTTACCCACATCAGCAAACCAAAAGGTAACTGTTTCTATGTTGGGCTCTCCCAGAAAAAGCAGGCTTAGGTCAACCAAGCAGTGTTTGCCTGCTCAGCACACGTTACCTGACCTGGCTCCAAGGCTTCCCTTTGCTCCTTACAAGGAAAGTAACCCTGCTTTAATTAATTAGCAAATGCCCCTTCCTTGTTCCTGTTTACTTTGGTCTATAAAAATCTCTCGTCTCCTACAGCTCTCTGGAGCTCCTTTCCATCTGCAGACTGAATGTTGCCTGATTGATGAATCACTGAATAAAAGCCTACTAGGTCAGTAAATTGCCTGTGGAAAAATTTTCTTTTAACAGATGAGAGGGGCGGTAGAGAATATGTGCTCTACTCATCATCTTGTAGCTTCCTGCTATTAACAAGCATGAGCCTATCAGATCACAAATTTCTATAAAGACAAAAACAAACAAAAAACTCATTTCCAATATACACTGTGTAACTGCAGCCTTCACAGGCTTCCCTATTTGGGTCAAAGGGTCAGGGCGAGATAAGAACACTATCAACACGGTATGCAATTGTTTTTGAAAAATTTCTCAATGATTAAAAATGAGGCCAAAAACTGACCCTAAGTAGGGAAATGAGAGTTTCTTTCTTATACATATAATATTTCTGAATATTTGTGGTCAGAAAGGATAAATAGTTAAATAAGAAAAGCTTTATATTGTTTATTGTGAGTCTTATTAAAAGTACCCTAGGCAATGTCCCAGCACACTAGTAATTAATATTTTGAATCCAAAATGCTTCCATCTCTTTTTCGCTGATTTGCACACAGCTCAATGATAAAGGAAGAATGGAAAAACATTCTTATCAGATCCCAAGCCTAACCAAATACTTTTGCCAGGGAACGCTCAAATTTGAGAAATTATATTTTATTTGTTTTACTTTCAAAGACTCTGGCAAGGCAGGGATATATATTCAAAATGCAGTATTTTTGCCTTTAATCCCAACACTATCTAACATGCAATTACAATATGTCTGGGGGGAAATAAAGTTTAAAATAATTATCTTCGTTTACCTCACTACAATTTGGAACTGAGAACTAAGGAAATAAATTACTTGTTCAGGTAGATTGTCAGTTACAGCCAACTCTGATTTCAGTTTTGAAATTAAGCTATTTTAAAGGACTGAAGTTCACCTTAAAAACTGCTCACAGTATTAGCAAGAGTAGTTTTAATTAAAAACAAACTCCAGCAGATGGTTACCTCCATTTTTAAAGAGCGAAAACGAATGGGGTTTCAATTTAGATTGAAATGCACACACTTCTCATGAACCAAACTGAAGCTTTAACAATATTCAAATGTTAGCTGCTCTGGTGTGCATACTAGTAACAGTGGCAACATTGAAATGCTGTATTGAAGGCATCTGTTGGCTGGTCTGTCAAACATTTCAATTCATGCTGGAAGTGTTTCATAATTAAGCACGTAAATGCTGTCTTCATAAACCACCCTCTTTGTCTACTTCTCATCTAACACAAAAAAGAAGCATTATTATAATTCAAACAAAATGGAAAACTTTAAAACTATTTTAAAGGAGAAAAAAGCTAAATTTTCTTAATTAGCTGAATAAGCTAAAGCTACTGGAATATAAATAACTTTAGCTCTAAGAATAAAAAGGATCAACCCTTACATTTAGGTCTTTAATCCATTTTGAGTTTATTTTTGTGTATGGTGTTAGGGAGTGTCCTAATTTCATTCTTTTACATGTAGCTGTCCAGTTTTCCCAGCAGCACTAATTGAAGAGGCTGTCTTTTCTCCATTGTATATTCTTGCCTCCTTTATCAAAAATAAGGTGACCATATGTACGTGGGTTTATCTCTGGGCTTTCTAACCTGTTCCATAAGAACCTAGGGGCAGGACAGGAATAAAGATGCAGACGTAGAGAATGGACTTGAGGACACGGGGAGGGGGAAGGGTAAGCTGGGACAAAGTGAGAGAGTGGCATGGACATATATACACTACCAAATGTACAACAGATAGTGGGAAGCAGCTGCATAGCACAGGGAGATCAGCTCGGTGCTTTGTGACCACCTAGAGGGGTGGGATAGGGAGGGTGGGAGGGAGAAGCAAGATGGAGGAGATATGGGGATATATGTACACATAGAGCTGATTCACTTTGTTATAAAGCAGAAACTAACATGCCATTGTAAAGCAATTATACTCCAATAAAGATGTTAAAAAAAAAAGAATCAACCCAATGTTGATGACAGGGGAGGCAATAGACAATTCTCATGCACTGATACTGGGAAGGTAAACTTGGCATGATGTTTTGAAGGCTTAAGAAGGTATAGCCTCTGACCTAGCAATTCTACATCTAGAAGTTTATCCTGAAGAAATAAAGAAAAATATGTGCAACATGGATGTAAACACAAAGCTGTTCACTACAGTATTATTATTGAGAGCCAAAAATAAAAACAACCTAAATAGCAGTAATAATAACAACAGGCAGTCTTACAACATATTGGGTTAAACTGAATGGACAATTCCTTTATTAACACAGAGGATATTTGAGTAAAACGAAACACATCCACATGCAAAGTACACAGCCAAACATGAGAGAGGGGGAAAGAGAGAGGGGGAAGGAAGAAAGGGAAAGGGTTGGGGGAGAGTGGGTGATAGTCCCTAATGCCAAGGATGTGCATCCAAGTTAGAGCAGTAGAATGAGGTTAACAGGCTAATGCCACAGCAGGCGAAAGGAGAATTTGAGTAGAGACCCAAACATCGGAGACTGAAGTTTAAACTGCCCACGTGGCAACACAACATTTCTGTTCTCTGCCTCTTATACTCCCTGAGCAAGGCAGGGAGTTAGAATTGAGATGCTGACATAAAGCCAAGATCCTCAGAGTATTACACAGTCCAATACAAGGTTCTAGAAAAACTCTACCCACCAACTCAGAGAAGCAAGAAGAAAGCTTGAAACATCTTGGGGCTTTGGATAGGAAAAATGTCCTCTAAAAGAAATCAAAATCTCAGGCCTAAGCCATGTGAAGCTATGGCATCCAAAATGACCCTGCCACTATGATCGGTAAATCCCAGACTGAGTAATTAACCACAAAATTAATCCAGAACTCACAAAACCTGTAGAAACCTGGAGGAAACAAGGAGAAAAACATGTAGGGACATCTGCTCAGTGTAGAACACACAGAATTCCTCCAGAAAAAAAAAGCCAACCTAAAGATAACCTTTAAAAATAAACATACAGGGCTTCCCTGGTGGCGCAGTGGTTGAGAATCTGCCTGCCAATGCAGGGAACACGGGTTCGAGCCCTGGTCTGGGAAGATCCCACATGCCGCGGAGGAACTAAGCCCGTGAGCCACAACTACTGAGCCTGCGCGCCTGGAGCCTGTGCCCCGCAACAAGAGAGGCCAGGACAGTGAAAGGCCTGCGCACAGCGATGAAGAGAGGTCCCTGCTTGCTGCAACTAGAGAAAGCCCTCGCACAGAAACGAAGACCCAACACAGCCAAAAATAAATAAATAAATTTATAGAAAAAAAAAATTAAAAAAAAAACATACAAATAAGTTCAAATTAAAAAAAAACAGCCCCAAAAGAACAGAACAACCTAAATAAGACTATTAATGAGATAGAAGAATAAAAACCATAATGAAGATATGTCATTATAAAACTGATTTTTAAAGAACCACAAAGAACTTTGGGAAATTGAGATATAGTAACTGAAATTAAACTTATGAAATGGGTATGTATTAATGAAAGTCTTTAGAGGTAAAGATGACTGACATCTGCAACTTCCTTTGAAAGTGTAATTGGAGAGTCTTACATAGGAGGAAAAAACTATGTACAGTATCTAGGTGTGGGTGGTATACTGGATCCTTGGGAGATAATGGACAAGGATGGATGTTTTTTATTTGTTTGTTTTATTTATTTTTTATTGAAGTATGGCTGATTTACAATGTTGTGTTAATTTCTGCTGTACAGCAAAGTGACTCAGTCATACATATATATATATATATATATATATATATATATACACATTCTTTTTTATATTCTTTTCCATTATGGTTTATTTCAGGATATTGAATAGGATATTGAATATAGTTCCCTGTGCTATACAGTAGGACCTTGTTGTTTAAGGATGGATGTTTTTTAAACCCATGTAGAAAACAAGAAGAACACCACCACCAAACTACAAAATGGAAAGCTAAACAAATGATTGCTAAAATCTTCCTAGCATCATACCTTGAACACAGAAGACACTCTATAAAACAAGAATGAATGAATGAATGAATGAAGCTTACCTCTTCAAGTCCCTTTAAATCTCAAAATCATAAATCTTATAAAATACCTGTTTTTTATGGAAATCCTTTAGGGCCGTTTCGTAGCCTTCCTCTAGCCTACTGAAGGCTATTCCTACATCCGTAGTCCACCAGATTTGTGAGCTAGTTAGTGCGACTTGAGCCGGGAAATCAAAAATCCACAATTCCCTGGCTTTGTCCTCATAGGCTGCGATGGCTTCTGTGATAGAACGTCGCACTGTCTCTTGCATGGTCTGTTCCAGCTGCAGAAGCCACGTTTCCACCTTTTGAAGCAAATGGAAGTGTTGTAATACAGGCTTAATTATGGAAAAGGGATTATTCCATCCTCTCACAGGCTTGAAGGCTACACAGAGAGGGAGGCCTCAGGTGGATTTATTTTAAACCCCTGTACTAGAAGGATAACTCAAACGAGCCAGTGAACTACTGATTAATGAAGTCTTTCCTACTTGAACCTGGCTTCTGCCGGGATACTGCTCATCTTATTTCACCTACCAGCTGGCTGATAAAATTCCACATCCTAAACAGACAAGGTGTTCTCCATTATTCATTTTTCAGATTTGAAGACCTGATGGTTCTAGACCAAGATCCCCTCTGATAACACACAGTGTTTTGAGAAACCAAGCATCACAGCCAATATGCTAGAGTAAAATTCTAGAGATTTGGAAATAATAGGAAATTGATTTTTTAAACTGAAGTACAGTTGATTTACAATGTTGTGTTAGTTTTAGGTATACAGCAAAGGGATTCAGTTATACATATATTCTTTTTCAGAATTTTTTCCATTATGGGTTATTACAAGATATTGAACATAGCTCCCTGTGCTATACAGTAGGTCCTTGTTGTTTATCTGTTTTATATATAGCAGTGTGTATCCGTTACTCCCAAACTCCTAATTTATCCCTCAGTCCCCTTTCCCCTTTGGTAACCATAAATTTGCTTTCTATGTCTGTGAGTCTAAGAAAGTGATTTTTAAAATGTATCTTTTGATAATTTTTAAATCTACTAAAGATTCCACCCTCAAATCTACATAGTTCCTAGTCTTAAGCCAAAGTGTTTTCAGCAAGTATCTTAATTATATTCCCTACTGGCTCTCATCCTCACACTTGTCATAAATTAGACAGCAGGAGAGTATGAGAGATAGGACAACTGCCGACTTGTGAAAACCTTTCTTAAAAAAATTCATTTGAAGTTTATTTTGCTCCCGCAAATATATTTCTGCCAGTTTTCCATCCTATTCAAATATGCTTTGTTATATTTAACCATATATCTGTTTCTTTGGGATGATATTATATAACAAAAAGGATACCTATACCATTTGCAAATAATTGATCATATCAATAAAAAATAACTATAATAAATAAATTCCAAGGACTATATAAGATCCTGAAGATTATACAACTGATTTCTTTCCCCGCCTCTGTGAAGATGACACAGCATTCATTCCTACAACCTCTTTCTCTGGAGAACTGGGAAGGAGCAGTACGTGGTCAGTGAGCTGACAGCCTTCCCTATTGGAAGAAAAAGGGAAGAACCATCCCCAACACCCTAAAAGACTTCTCTCCTGGCTTCCTAGCTGGGCTTTATTCAGATGCCTGAAAGCAGGTGACCTAATCACTACTGTAGTCACTCCGCACAACTCTTAATGTCACCAAGCAGCAAGCTCCTTTAGTAAATCGGTATCATTTGATCATATCCCAGATACTCTGGGATCCATGTCCTCAGTATGGCCACCTGTTCTCAAGAACTCTCCAGTCCATCTGGGAAGACCAAACACACATACAAGGTGACACATCAACCCGTGTTCAGAGACTATGCCACCAACGGCAACTCAGCTCAATATAATTTGAGAACTAAGCCCTGATGAGGTGCTTGCTTGATCTCCCATTCTTGGTCTTTCATCAGCTTCTGTCCGACCCTCTATAACAAGAATTATCACTTCCCATTATCACTAATTATGTGAATATCCATTTATTCAGTAAGCTTAAGAGGTCCCCAAGGAGAGGTGCCATGTCTTTTTCTTTTCTGTATCTCCAAAAGCCAAACCCAGCAGCTGGTACATAGTAGGTATTCAATAAACACCTGTCGAATAAAACGCAAAGAGCCCAAACTGGGAGGAACCAATCATAAAAGTGTGGGGGGAAGAGGGGGGGAGGACCTAAAGTAAAAGCATCTTTTTATAAAACAGGCAATTAGAGGGTAAATGTGCTACATGCCCAAAAGTCTCTAGCATAAGTTGCTTATATAAAATAAGATAGAGCACTGTGAAAACTTTCAGTACCAAGGGTTCCTGCTACTGACACCCACATCTATGGTTGGACTGTCCTCCTCCTGGGCACTATGCCAATCAGCTAGCAGTCTGCCGGGGGGAGGCAGACAGCAACACACTTTTGTCAAGATAGTTTATGGTGATTTTTTCTAATCATTGTAATAATATCCTAAAGAGCCCCAGAGATCACAAATACACTTTAATCAAAGTATTCCACCATCTGCTTCCCCTGCATTTGGCAGGATTTTTCTGGTACAATATTAAAAAGCAACAGAGAGGAATAAAGAAAACCCTTGTAAAAAAAAGGTTGCCATCACATTTCTGCAAGGGACCCTTTAAGGAACCCCCTGCCTCAACCTAAACTGTTCTGTAATAGAGGCTACTGTCTCAGTTACCCTGTGGATTAACTCAAGCTATATAAGCATCGTAGTAAAAAGATGCAATTCCTCTGAATCATCTGAAAACACCAAGAGCTGCTTCCTAAATCGTTAAGAGCCATTCTTACAGATAACTGTTAAGAATATGTTTGAGGTGTTTGGCTGTGAGAGAAGAGAGTATGTTAACCGTCTGTGCACACGGTAATTAGTGTACATGACATTAGCTAAGCGGACTCAATCAACTTTATTTACGAGCAGCCATTTACAACACCCATGTCAGAATCCTGAACCACAGCCTCTTTAGAACGTGCTTCATTGCAAGGTGCTGCTTCACCCTAACCCTTCCCTGTACTCTGAGCACGGGTGAAAACAATATGCTCTGTAGGAGATTCAGTCACTGGGTGGCATTTGCTACTAATTCTGGGGTTTACTCATTCAGTCTGTGACAGTCCCTCCCGTCTGGCTCAACTGTGAGCAAGCCTGAGCTCCTGCAGGGTGCTGAAGCCTGATAATCAGAGTGGGAAGCACGGCAAAGGAGCCCTCTGTCACACCGGACACAGGTAAACGGGAATCTCTGAGCACAAAACTAACCGGAGCCTCATTTGACATGAGTTGATTTTTTCTTGTTCAACTTTTAAAAATTATCCCCCCAATACTTCTCTGGCATAGAGAACCTCATAAGCAAATCTTACATGGCCTATGCATTCACACTCAGCTGGGAATGGCACATATTCCTTTTCTTTGCTGTACATTCCAACGGCCCTGTGCGCGGAAACATCCTGATGGTCTTCAAACTGCAGATCTACAATGCTGTCAAAGAGTTTGGAAAGGTGGTGTGTAACCTAAGACAAGATAATAAGAAGAGATAAGAGCATTTCTTACTGGATATGTATTCTGGTAATCTACAGATGTGGCTAAATGAATTCACAAAACTGTCTTTATATCGTTACAGAGATGCCTCAAGATGTTTTTCTTCCAAATAAAAATCTCTTCTTCAATTCCAGAGTTTGAAATGACCCAGACGGAGAAGTGGCCAGGCACTCCGATCACATCATCAGGTGTTGGGAGGTGAATACTTAGCCTGCTAGGTTATCTATTCCCTCCTTAAAGGCTGGAGACTTACCATCTTCTCTATCTGTACCATATTCCTGTAGCAATCATCCTGCTGGGAATTTTGTGGTCAGGTTATTAAAATTCAGACATGGTATTTTACTTACACCATAAAAGACCTTATATTGTTTAAAAACAAAAAGCTGTGTTAAAATATTTGAAACGAAAATGTAAATTAGATACAGTCTTATTCTTGGGTCAGGTCCTATGTTATTGTGCACTTGTTTTGCTATTTACATGAGCCCCAGAGCATATTTGTTACATAAGAAAGGTGAATGGAATTCCCCCATTTTCACTGACAAAGAAATTGAAGGTAAAGTATTAGGTGACTTCATCAAGTTGACACTGCTAAGAATAAGTGGCAGTTAGATCTTAAACCTCCAAGTCCAAGCCACATCTACAAAGTTCAAACTCTTCGAGCATCATAACCTTTTACATCCTAAGTTGTGGGATCTCCAAAAGAACCCCCAGTAAATAGCATACTGAACCCTGTGCAGGTTCTGGACTCCTTGAAAAATAAAACCAAGTTAAAAAGACAAAGAGCAGCACGTGTTCTGCTAGAGGCCAGTTCAGAGATGAAAGCCCAACTGGCCTCCAAACAGAACACAAGAATCAATAAGACTTATCCATCTGGTCATATCAGCACAGACCGGGACCGGCCTCTCCACCCAGCAGGACTGGCAAGGAGGAAAGGAGAGGAGTTCTGCAGGCTATCAGTCAGGCAAGCCGCTCTACCTCCCCCTGGGGTGGACGAACAAAGGGCGGAGTGAACCACAGGAAGTGTCAGGAATGGGAACAAGCGCTCCCCCCTTACACTTGGCAAAACTACTGCAAAACCTGAGAAGTGGGAAACAGTTTGGTGATTCCTCAAAAAGTTCACTATAAACTTGTCATAGGACCCAGTAACTCCACTCCTAGATATATACCCCAAATTATTGAAAACATGTACTCAAATACTTGTACAAAAGTTCAGAGTAGTATTATTCACAGCAGCCAAAAGGTGGAACCAACCTAAATGTCCACTGATGGATGAATGGACACATTCTCCATTGTGGCATATCCATACAATGGAATATTGTTCAACCATCAAAAGGAAGGAACTACTGGTACACTCTACAACATGGATGAACCCTGAAAACATCATGCTACGTGAAAGAAGCCAGTCACAAAAGATCATATAGTGTATGATTCCATGTACATGAAATGGCCACAATAGGTAAATCCACAGAAACAGAAAGCAGACCGATGGCTAGTAGGAGACAGGGGGACGAGGGAATGCACGATGACTTCTTAATGGGCATGAGGTTTTATTGTGGGGTGATGAAAATATTTTGGAACTAGATAGAAGTGATGGACGCACAACATTGTGAACAGACAAAATGCCAATGAATCATACACTTTAAAATGGCTAATTTTATGTTACCTGAATTTCACCTCAATAAAAAAAATAATAATAAAAGGTGCTGATAACCAGAAGACAGTGTCAAGCTATAGAACATTTCCCAGTACATAGCATTAAAGCCACCTCTGCAATGACTTTTTCCTGAAATACAGTTTAACTGGACTTGATAACTATCCCAATAGCAGCTTCTACAAACAACAGCAACCTGTCTAAATTTCCCATATGAAAAGACCAATACCAATATTGGTAGGGAGGGCTTCCCTGGTGGCGCAGTGGTTGAGAATCTGCCTGCTAATGCAGGGGGCACGGGTTCGAGCACTCGTCTGGGAAGATCCCACATGCCGCGGAGCAACTAGGCCCGTGAGCCACAGTTACTGAGCCTGCGCGTCTGGAGCCTGTGCTCCACAACGAGAGAGGCCGCGACAGTGAGAGGCCCGCGCACCGCGATGAAGAGTGGCCCCCACTTGCCGCAACTAGAGGAAGCCCTCGCACAGAAACGAAGACCCAACACAGCCAAAAATAAATTAATTAATAAATTAATTTTAAAAAATATATATTGGTAGGGAACTCCTTAAGGGTGATTTAATCTTTGAAGCTTTTAGCCTTAACATTTTTGCTGTATTCACAGTTTGGGTACTGAAGAAAATCACAGCAGGGAATCTTCCGACTTTAAAATAGATGAGTTTTTGAGACTCTCACTTTCAGTGTAGACAGAGTGGTAGCTGATGATCACTGCTTGGGTTATCACAGTCTCCCACATCCCTGTACATAACCCACAGGACATGAAACACAGAAAGTATCTCCACTCCTCTAACAACTCGCTGTCACAGCTGAAGCGGCCAGGAAGTGCACAGATGTTTAATGGCTTCTACTGTGTAATAGGCCTAGTCAGGTACAAATAATAGTCAGGTACAAAGCTGCGGGATAAATGAGACCTCAACCATCAGACAGCCTCACACATCATTGCTTTTGTGAGGAAAGCATTTCAAAAGAACTCCTAGTCCTCTAGTCACTCAGTGTGTGACCAGGAAATGCAAACCCCACGGCTTGATGTTCTCCCATGACTTATACCTGGCGTGTTGGAAGTTGGATATTTTCCTATTCTGCCTTCCATTTAGAGCTTCTGAGAGAAAAGGACCATTTTTTTAAACTAACAAGGATGCTGTTGACCTCAGATTTGTTCCATTTCTAATGATATCCCTTTGTACCTGTTAACACAAAATTAAAATTCCTTTTTCCTAGTCTGGTCTTTGGAAAGACTTATTTTACAGTTTAAAAAATACATAAAAACTAATGCCTCAGAGCCCCCCTCTTTGTACCACACTAAAGAAACAGAATGGATTTGAACACTGCAAACCATGAAATTCAATAATTTCGTTGTATCTTGAGTAGGTTTCTAAAAGGTTAGCAACAAAAATTGAAATGCTGTTCCACTGGGTTTTTTTTAATTTTTTTTTTTAAATTTATTTATTTTTATGGCTGTGTTGGGTCTTCGTTTCTGTGCGAGGGCTTTCTCCAGTTGTGGCAAGCGGGGGGGCCACTCTTCATTGCAGTGCGCGGGCCTCTCACTATCGCGGCCTCTCGTTGCGGAGCACAGGCTCCAGACGCGCAGGCTCAGTAATTGTGGCTCACGGGCCCAGCCGCTCCGCGGCATGTGGGATCTTCCCAGACCCGGGTTCGAACCCGTGTCCCCTGCATTGGCAGGCAGACTCTCAACCACTGCGCCACCAGGGAATCCCTGTTCCACTGGTTTACAGTAAATCAGGTGCATCCACCCACCGGTGAGTAGACAGACAGGCAGCCCCGGCTTCGCACAGTAGTGCGAGATCGTAACAACAACCATGCAACCTCCACAATCAATGGGCAAACTTACGACTGTGCTTTGGCTGTTAAAAATTTTCGTTAAAACATTAAAATCCCTCTCACTCTTGGTTATAAAAGTACAGAGAAATAAAAAGTGTAAGCTAATACTTAGCAGGCTAACTTAAACTACTAAAAAAAAATTAAAAATTAAGTGTTTTACTACTTTATAGGAAACTTATCAAGGGTAGTTCGAACAGTGCTTGCCTCCTTCTTCTCATCTTGTAACTTAAAATACTGAGTGAACACCTTCCCTATGCTTTGTGCAGTCACCATATTCCTTTGGAAGTTTGGATTGGCTGCCAACATTTCATCCTTTGAGGTCTCCATGTCCTGATATTTCTGAGAGTTTCTTTAATGTCGAGTTTTTTTTTTCTGGCATCACTTCCTCTAGGACATCTTCATCCTTTTTGTCACAACCAGTGTTTACATTTATATCAATGAGTTCATTTTCACTATAATCCTCTGGCTGCATATCTAGAAGCTCTCAAATGGTGTAGTGTCATTTCCACAGTCACCTTTCTCTCCCATAGCTACATCTATGATTCAAATTTCACGTCTAGCGTTATCAATTTTCACTTCTTTGCTATACTATCAACTTCATTACTAATTCCCTCTTTTGAAGGTGTATTTTTGTAAACCGTCATGTAGGTTCTTCACTGGGGACAAGGTGGTAACACACTACATTCTTTGCTGATTACGTCAGAATCAAACAACAAATGTGTGACAGCCGACCACAGACAGACTTTGAAAGGTGTGACGTAACCGGTCACGAGTCAAGATGTATATCTGTTACTGACGTGGTGATTTTTATGGACTGAGGATCCAGCAAAGAAGTTTGTGCCTCTCGAGATCACTCAGTTAACACACCATAGTATGTGAAATTTGAACCATGTTATCGGGGGAACAGAGTTAAACCAATCTTTGGTAACTGAAATTCGTATTTTTCAGGTCTGTGCACAGGGAGAGCTGCCTTTTTAAGAGCTTACATCTATCTACCCGTAAATAAAGTCAAAAATATTTACTCATCTAGGTAATTTTATAATTTAAAATGCAAACTAATACAGCAATCAGATCAGCAGTCTACCCTATGTTCACCTAGAAAAGAAAGGGAAGAAAAACAAAATCATATAGCTTCTACATATGCTTCTATGTATATCTTCCATGTATTGCTATGTCCCACTTTCCCTGTATGGCTACTATACATTCACAAAGCTTACCCCTTGCTTTTTGCCTATATCTCATTCCATATTTGCCCCGTCTATGAGAGATGCTGCTGCTGATTAACTGAGATAAAATAGACACAAAGTCCTAATATCACTCCTGGCATGATGAACACCACAGGATTCATTCATACGTAGTCATTAACTCATTTATACATAATGATGGTAATACTCATGATAGTATTTGTGAGAAGATAAGTAATGTCCAAAATGTAGGCAGTCCTGTCTATTGTGAATATTATCCTCTAGAACAAGAGAAAAATGAGTCTTTTATTTTTACATGTACAAAAATTTAAGTCTGTCAAAATGTTGAATAGTTTATTGTTGTGTTTTATATTTTTAATAATACTCAGTATAGGTGACAGTATAGGGAAATGGACATGCAACATTGTTGAAAGTCTAAATATGCAAAAACTTTCTAGAAGTTGGTTAAATCAGTTATAGCACTTTCATATAATGAAAACTTTTATCAACATTAAACATCATATTGTAGAAGAATATTTCAATTTTGATTAAGTATATATGTTCTTACCTACACAAACACAGACATATAAAGAAAAACTATAATCACTCAAAAATAGCATCTAGGAGTATGTTATTCTGATCTTTAGTATTTTTATATTTTTCAAATTTTCAATAGTGAACATGCAATTATATAATTCAGAAAGACTAAATTTGTTATAAATTTTGTAAACCATTATAGCCAATCCTAGGTATCGGGTATTGCTTGGTTTGCTTTTACCAAAAATAAAATCATAGTATACATAATATTTTGCAATTTGATTTTTCACTAATTAATATAACTTGGACATACCTATATTATCAGTGCTGATTCTGTATTTCTTCCTTAACATTCTTAACATGTGTATGTAAATATATATAGATATGCTGACAATACAAACTCTTGAGTTTTTAAATAACCTTATGAAAATTTAAATAGAGAGAAAAGTGAAAAAAATCACATGTGTACAGCTTAATAAATTTTAGCAAAGTGAACAAAACTCTTGTAACCACTGAGACAATTAAGAAACTGAATACACCTGAACCCAAAAAAAATCCTCATGGCCCAGGTCAGTCACTAGTCCCTCCTCTCAAAAATGGACATTACCTAATAAAGCCCATATAAGACAAACCCACAGCTAACATCACTCTCAATGGTGAAAAGGTGAAAGCATTCCCTCTAAGATCAGGAACAAAACAAGGATGTCCACTGTTGCCACTTTTATTCAACACAGTTTTGGAAGTCTTAGCCAGGGAAATCAGAGAAGAAAAAGAAATAAAAGGAATCCAAATTGGAAAAGAAGTAAAACTGTAAGATGACATGATACTATATACAGAAAATCCTAAAGATGCTACCAGAAAACTACTAGAGCTCATCAATGAATTCAATAAAGTTGCAGGATACAAAATCAATGGAATTTCCTGGCGGTCCAGTGGTTAGGACTCTGTGCTTTCACTGCCGAGGATGCAGGTTCAATCCCTGGTTGGGGAACTGAGATCTTGCAAGCCATGTGGCACGGCCAAAAAAAAAACCCAACAACAACAAAATTGATACACAGCAATCTCTTGCATTCCTATACACTAACAATGAAAGATCAGAAAGACAAATTAAGGAAACAATCCCATTTACCGTCACATCAAAAAGAATAAAATACCTATGAATAAACCTACCTAAGGAGGCAAAAGACTTGTACTACGAAACCTGTAAGACACTAATGAAAGAAATCAAAGATGACACAAACAGATGGAAAGATATACCATGCTCTTGTATTGGAAGAATCAACATTGTGAAAATGACTATACTACCCAAGGCAATCAACAGATTCAGTGCAATCCCTATCAAATGACCAATGGCATTTTTCACAGAACTAGAAGAAAAAAATTTAAAATTTGTATGGAAACACAAAAGACCCCGAATAGCCAAAGCAATCCTGAGAAAGAAAAATGGAGCTGGAGGAGTCAGGCTCCCTGACTTCCGACTATACTACAAAGCTACAGTAATCAAGACAATATGGTACTGGCACAAAAACAGAAATATAGATAAATGGAACAGGATAGAAAGCCCAGAAATAAACCCACGCACCTATGGTCAATTAATCTATGACAAAGGAGGCAAGAACATACAATGGAGAAAAGACAGTCTCTTCAATAAGCGGTGTTGGGAAAACTGGACAGCTACATGTAAAAGAATGAAATTAGAACATTCTCTAACAACACACACAAAAATAAACTCAAAATGGATCAAAGACCTAAATGTAAGGCTGGACACTATAAAACTCTGAGAAGAAAACGTAGGCAAAACACTCTCTGACATAAATTGCAGCAATATCTTTTTGGATCCACCTCCTAGAGTAATGAAAATAAAAACAAAAATAAACAAATGGGATCTAATTAAACTTAAAGACTTGTGCACAGCAAAGGAAACCATAAACAAAACAAAAGGACAACCCACAGAATGGGAGAAAATATTTGCAAAAGAAGTGATTGACAAGGGGTTAATCTCCAAAATACATAAATAGCTCATTCAGCTCTTATGTCAAAAAAAAACAAACAACCCAATCAAAAAACGGGCATACGCCCTAAATAGACATTTCTCCAAAGAAGACATACAGATGGTCAAGAGGCACATGAAAAACTGCTCAACGCCACTCATTATTAGAGAAATGCAAATCAAAACTACAGTGAGGTATCACCTCACACCGGTTAGAATGGGCATCATCAAAAAGTCTACAAACAAGAAATGCTGGAGAGGGTGTGGAGAAAAGGGAACCCTCCTACACTGTTGGTGGGAATGTAAATTGGTACAACCACTATGGAGAACAGTATGGCAGTACCTTAAAAAACTAAAAATAGAACTACCATATGATCCAGAAATACCACTCCTGGGCATATACCCAGAGAAAACCATAATTCGAAAAATACATGCACCCCATTGTTCATTGCAGCTCTATTTACAACAGCCAAGACATGGAAGCAACCTAAATGTCCATCGACAGAGGAATGGATAAAGAATATGTGGTACAGATGTACAATGGAATAGTACTCAGCCATATAAAAAGAACCAAAATAATGTCATTTGCGGCAACACAGATGGACCTAGAGATTATCATACTAACTGAAGTAAATCAGAGAAAGACAAATATCATATGATATCACTCTTATGTGGAATCAAAATTTTTTCTTTTTAAAAAATTTTTATTGAAGTATAGTTGATTTACAATGTTGTGTTACTTTCTGCTGTATAGCACTGTGAATCAGTTATACATATACATATGTCCACTCTTTTTTAGACACCTTTTCCAAGTAGGTCATTACAGAGTATTGAGTAGAGTTCCCTGTGCTATACAGTAGGTTCTTATTAGTTATCTATTTTATATATAGTAGTATGTATATGTCAATCCCAATCTCACAATTTATCCCTCCTTCCCTTTCTTCCCTGGTAACCATAAAATTGTTTTCTACATCTATATGTGGAATCTAATTTTTAAAAAATGATACAAACGAACTTATTTACAAAACAGAAACAGACTCACAGGTATTGAAATCATACCCATGGTTACCAAAGGGGAAAAATGGTGGGGGAGGAATAAATCAGGAACTTGGGAGTAACATACAGACACTACTATATATAAAATAGGTAACCAAAAAGGACCCACTGTATAGCACAGGGAACTCTACTCAATATTCTGTAATAATCTATATGGGAAAAAACCTGAAAAAGAATGAATATATGTATAACTGAATCACTTCGCTGTACAGCTGAAACTAACACATTATAAATCAACTATACACTAATAAATTTTTTTTTAAATGGATATTACCTTTACATAAGGGGATTCATACAATATGTATTCTTGCGTCTGCCTTCTATCATTCAACATCATATTAGTGAGGTTTATTCATGTTATTATGTATAGCACTAGTTTTCTTCTTCATTGCTATGTGGTACTCTGTTATATGAATATTACACGATGTATTTACGCATTCAACTGTTCAGGGACATTTGGCTTATTTCCAGTTTGGGGGTGTTATGGATAATGTAGCTATGAAAATTCTTGTCACATATTTTGGTTCACCTATGTATACATTTCTGCTGAGTATACACTAAGAAGAGGAACTGCTGGACAATAATGTATTATTATATTCAAATTTAGAAGATATTGTCAAGCAGGTTTCCTGAGTGGTTGTACCAATCTACAATCACACTGGCTAGATAGGAACATTCCCATTGCTCCACATCCTTACTATTATTTAGTACTGTGAGTCTTTTTAATCTTAGGCTTTTGGTAGATTTGATCTTGATAGCTCATCATGTGAATATATGTTTTTCTAATGAAAAATCATGTCAGAGTTGGACAAAATACCTGTACAAATTGAAAAAAGAGGGGGAAATGAACACATTACTAGGCAGAGTACTTCAGCCTAGTGAAGATTCAGAAACACACCAACTCATGATATTTTCATCAGTTCTCTCACACTCACGAATGTCAAAACAATGCATAGCTAAATGAAGGTATCTTCAAGAAGAAGACAAACAAAACAAAAATAAAAAGAAAGAAAATAAAGAAAACTAGCTCCATGGATTAGTACTTGATATTTATCATTTTGGGTTTTTTTCTGAATTTCAGGTAAAATCTTTTATATTACATCAGTAGCACATAAAGTCCTTGATATTAATGATTGTACATTCTGTACTTAGACATGTCTATGTGAATATATAACGTGCATCAACTAGTTTTTGCAGTGTAACAAACCACCTCAAAATTTAGTGGCTTAAAAAAGCAACAATTTCAGAGTTCACAATTCTGTGTCAGGGCTTTTGGGTTCTCTCAGCTGGTCCCAGCTGGGCACCCTCATACCTCTGCAGTCTGCTGGTGATCGATGGCTTCTCCCATGTGTGTGATGGTTGTCCAGCTGGTGGCTTGGGTATGGGTATGTGCTTCTTCTCATCCAGCAGGCTAGCCTTGGCTTATTCATGAGGAGGTGGTCATAGGTTTCCAAAGAGCAGCAAGAGGGCAAGCCGCAGTGTACAAATGCTTTTCAAGCTTCTTGCTAATGATACACTGGCCAAAACAAGTCACACAGGAAGCCAAATGGAGAAATAAGCTCCACCCCTTGATGCAAATTGCAGCTTCACATTGAAATGGCATGGATGAAGGGAGGGGAAGAATTTGTGGCCATTTTTATATTCTATGTTAAGCATTTTTCTTAGTTCTTTACGTGTTTGCTTTACTGCTTGCTCAGAAATCAAAGATATAGTACCTACTGCTTTCCCCATTTGGTATATAAGGAAACTGAGGTTCAGAAAGGTAAAGCAGTAACATAGTCAATAATCAACAGAGCCGGGATTTAAACTCATGTCTACATGATTTCAAGGTCTCTGTTCTTTCCTACTATTCTACCTTCTGATGGATGGCTAATGTGCCTATTATGTCTAGCTCCATACGGTTACCATTTTGATGATCATTTTTTTGTGTGTAGATCCAGATTTCCATCTGGTATTATCTTCCTTCTGCCTGAAGCATTTCCTTTAACATTTCTTTTATTATCAGTGTGCTGGTGATGAAATATTTCAGCTTTTGAATGTCTGAAAACTTCCTTATTTTGCCTTCATTTTAAAAAAATATTTTCACTGGGTAAAGAATTCTAGGTTGATTTTTTTTTCTTTCAGTACTTTAAAGTTGTTGGCTCCTCTGTCCTCTCAATTCTACTGTGAAGCCTTTCAACATCCTCGTGTTTGCTTCCTTGCATATAACGTCATTCTATGGATGATTTCTAGATTTCTTTGTCATTGGTTTTGGCCAATTTGAGCAAATTGGTGTAGTTTTCTTCATGTTTCTTGTTTTTGGGTTCACTGAGCTTCTTGAATCTATGGATTTCTACTTTTCATCAATTTGGAAATCTTTTGGCTGCTCTTCTGCAAATATTTTTTGTGCCTCTCTTCCTGGCCCCCACTTGGGTATTACAATTACACATATGAAACTTTGTTATTTTTTCCCTATCTCTGCTTAACATTTTGAACATACAGAATACAGCTAAAACAACTTTTAATGTCCTTGTCTGTTAATTTCAACATCTGTGTCAGTCTTTTTGATTCATTGTCTCCTCAGGATGGGTCAAATACTCCTGCCTCTTCACATACCCAGTAATCTTTAATAAGATGTCAATCACTGTGACCTTCACCTTGCTTGGCACTGAATATTACGTTTACTGTATTCCTATCTTCTTGAGGTTTGTTCTGGAGTGCAGTTAAATCACTTGGAAATAGTTTTATGCTTTGGTATCATGCTTTTAAGATTTGTTTGGCAGAACTAAAGTAGGATCTAATCTAGGGCTAATTATTCCCAGGGCTGATGACTCTAGGAGGCCCCTCCATGGGTCTCGGGTTCTCTCTCTACAGCTCTCCCCTCTGTGGCACTCTGTTCTGCAAACTCTCACCATTTTGGTCTCCTTAGACTCTGAGCTCTGACCCCTCAACTCAGAAAGTCCACCAGACTCTGCCTGGTTGCCCCACCCTGTGCCCTGCCTGGAAACTCTCTCAAGGAAGCAAACTGGAACCATCACATAGCTCATTTCTTTTGTTCCTATTCCATCATGAATCACTGTTGCTTTTTGATTCTCTGGATAATATCTTCCTTGGTGGAGCCTGACTCCAGTTTTTATTTTTCATTTTGTTTCTCTCTTTCTTTCCTGCTCCATGATACTATGAAAGCTCCGGTCACATTTTCAGACTCTTGCCCACATCTTACTGTCAAATGTCATAGGGGGAACAGCAGTAGCATATGTCCGGCAAATCTCTCCATGGTTTCCTTCTTCTCAGATCTCAGCTCCTGAAATCTTGACTCTGTAGTCAAATGCTCTACCCCTGAGCTATACATCCCTGAAATTTTGACTTTGATGCTCTTTAAGCACTCCTCCATGCATTTAAACAGATCTACTTAACTATTTTATCCAGCTTTTCTAGTTGGTCCCAGAAGGAATAGTACTCTGTTAAAAGCTAATTAGTGGGCTTCCCTGGTGGTGCAGTGGTTGAGAATCTGCCTGCCAATGAAGGGGACACGGGTTCAAGCCCTGGTCTGGGAAGATCCCACATGCCGCGGAGCAACTGGGCCCGTGAGCCACAACTACTGAGCCTGCGCGTCTGGAGCCTGTGCTCCGCAACAAGAGAGGCCGCGATAGTGAGAGGCCCCCGCTCGCCGCAACTAGAGGAAGCCCACGCACAGAAACGAAGACCCAACACAGCCAAAAAATAAATAAATAAATTAATTAATTAAAAAAAAAAAAAAAAGCTAATGAGTTATAGCCAGAAGCCCTGCCCATTGAATTTAAGATGGAGCTGAACAAGCTTTATCAAGTGACATCAAACAAAGGTCAGGAGTTTCAGATTCCACAGCAAGGCCTAAAACTCCTTGGCAGCAGGACCCCAAATTTGTAAGACTGATTTAGAAACATTAAAGTGGTATTTTCATCCTACATTGTAATAACCCTGATTTTATTGTGTAACTTATAAACTGGCTGTAGAGGGAATTCCAATAAAGGAGCTCCAACAGAATTCTAAGCAGTGGCAACACATTGGCAAAATGAAAAAAAAAAATTTACATATATTGTTATACAACTTATGGTCAACCATATATTAACCATTTTGCAAGGATAATCTCTACTGCATATATAATTTATGACATTTATTTAAAAGTTAGATTGTCTATTTTCTTGTCACACACCTAAATGCCTAAGTCCTTTGGATATAAGGCTGCCTTTACACAAAGGCATCCATTTGAAATATAACATATTCTTAGGTTATACCAAGTGGAGCTGTTCTCACTGGCAATTTCTATAACAAAGTACACTTAGATGAGCAGCTTCTATTCCTTGCAGCTCAGCTGAACAGAAGTAGAGACCATGGCAAGGTGTTCAAAACCATGACCATCTTCTGTATCTGTTTCCTTTTCCTGCCTCTTCCCCATTTCATCCTCAGTGCCAACCTAAACTCAAGGGCAACCCCCTCCCTCTACTGTAGGTACCTACGAGCCCTCCAACCTTCTACTCCCTATAAAAAAGTAGGGATTTTTGACCGATTTTATTTCAACTAAAAGTCATTCACTCTTGCATGCAGCCAACTAACCACTTGCATCTTGAGCCATTTTCTTCTTGATTGTCTAAGAGCTACTGGTTTATTTATTTATTTTAGGTTGCGCTGCGCAGCTTGCAGGATTCCCCCTCGAACCCGTGTCCGCTGCCGTGGAAGCATGGAGTCCTAACCACTGGACTGCCAGGGAATTCCCCCTCTTGACTGTCTAAGGAGGACTAATCCATGTCAAGAAGGCTGTGACACACTATGAGTGAGTGTTGAGCTGCTTCATCCTGATTCCTGAGATGCAGATGGTGAGGCACCTTCACTCTGCCATGGAGATAACCAAATGGAAGCACTATCCAGCAACACACTGAGCTTGTGGGGATGCGGGGTCTTCGATATTTGCCCCCTTGAAGATCCACAAGTTCTTTTTATTACCTAATACTAAGCCCATTTCTCACAAGCACCTGTCCAAGTGCCAATATTGACAGTCTATTAAGGGTATCAGTTGAGTGCCATCTGTCTTATACTGCAGTTTGGGGGATTTCTCAAAAGACAAGTTGGCAGATTTCTTCTTATGTAGATTTGGTCCAATGCCACTGAAGGATATTTTTGATGCAAACATTAAACACTTCTGAGCATATATATTCCTGATCTTGTCATTTTCGAAACTGTGGCCTCAACTGCCACAGCAGTGGCTTTCTAGTAGCCACATTAAAACAAGTAAAAAGAAACAGGTGAAATTAATTCTGATGTATTTTGTTTGACCTAATGTATCCAAAGTATTGTCACTTCAATATGTAATTAATAGAAAAATCACTAATGAGATATTTTACCTTCTTATCTTTAAGTCTTTGAAACCAGGTGCATATTTTACATTTACAGCTTATCTCAATTTGGATTTTTCATCAGAAATACTTGATCTGTCTTTATGTCTCCCAAAATACACAGTTGCGAAAGTAGAGTCACACTCAAGTTGTTTCAAACTTGTTTTCCAATAACTGAATCAAAGATCAGTTTTTCTAACATATTGTAGTTAAAAATTCAGCCCTCAGTTGACACATTTCAAGTACCCAATAGCCACACATGCGGCCCATGGCTACCCCCCGTCACACAACACAGACGCAGCTGATCCCATGGAAAGTGTGTCATTCTTTAGTATACCTCTATCATGGGGAAGCTTTCACTCATCATCACATAGGAGACGAAGGAAGAGAAAATGTGCCAACTCTTCTAGGACAAAAAGATCTTTCAAGTCATAAGGAACCAGTGGCTAAAAATACCAAGTTGCCAGCTATTTCAAGGCACCATATCACAACCTGGAAGGGCACAATGGGGCCAACTGATGTTGCTAGGGCTGACTTTAACCACTACATTCGTTTCATTGAAAAATACAAAAGGATGTTTTTCTAAGGTGGGGGAGAAAGCACAGAATGTTAATATTGAATCATGTGCAACTTCATAACTACTGCGCCATGACCATTAATCCTGCAAATATACCTCTAAGTTTGTATTTCCGTAAGCAACCACCAGAGGTTTTTGACCATGAAAGTCACACAGCACAGCCACATCCTCAGTCCCTTAGATAATCTATGCCACTGGGAGGTCAGGGTGAACTCTAGGAAGAGAAAAATCTTTAAAACTTGACCTTAACCAAACTTACCAACAGCTGAAAACCACTGAAGGCATTCTAGACACACTGATTTCATCACTCTGACATTCCAACTCAAGTATCTTAAATTAGGCATTGCTGCTTATAGAACACAGGATGTAGTAATATCAGACTTCCCTGGCTCATGTATTCAGGCTGATCAAATTCCACAATCAACTGCAGAAACCCTCACTTGCACCAACACTCTTAAATTGAGTGTGGCAGGTGGAGGAGGGGGGCCTGAGGAATTCAAGTCATTCACAAGATGTCAGCATGACTCATCTGCCCACAAAGGGTCATCTTTTCTGGGGCAATTGCATTGTTATCCCACAAGCTGCAGTTGCCATGTTATCTCCGTCACAGTACAGGGCACACATTCAGGATGTTAGCACAAAAGGCAGAGACGGAAAAGCTGTGTCTGGTGGCCTGAAACTGATTCTGATGATGAAAGAAAGAGTGTAGCAAGGCTAGGCCCTTTGGCATAACTGCTAAAAGCATTAACTATTCCACAGTAAATGACCAAGAGTTGAGATCACACCTTGACTTTGCAGAACCACTGCCGGGAAAGAAGCTGACTGTGGCTCTAGATGACTCAACTCACCCTCAGCTCCTTTTCAATCCTTCACCCCAACAAGTTGCTCCCAGGTGGTATTTGCCCCTCAGAGGCAGCTAAACACTTTCGCTAATAACAAACCTTTCCTAAAAGGGTGATAGCATTTGAGGTGAAATCGAATTGTTCAGTGTTTAATTCGTGTAACAAAAGGATCTCAATGAAATCCCATTTTGAGCACAATTCAAAATAATGTATCTCAACTTTCAAAATGTTTCAAAAATCGAATCATTTCAAAGCTGGCAGGTCAGGAGAACTGTGTACCGCATTTACCCTGGAGCCGCAGAGCCAGACCCCTTCAGCTGGTAAGCAGAAATACCCCACCTCCTTTTGTTGATATGACATAGACAGCACTGCTGTTGGTATTCATCAGCGTGGCTACGAGCCATTTTGGACATTCTCTATGCGGTGACTTCAATATTCAGCTACATTAAAATTTAAAATCTTTTTAATGTCTTACATTACCTAGTCATTCATTAAAGAGTGTTACTAGTACTAGTACTGAGAAATGTACCTGAGATTCAGGGGTTTAGAACTTTTCATTAAAGATGAAAAAAAAAAATTAATTACATGGGACTGAGTGAACTGATGAGGATGATTATAACTTTCGTGACTTTCTGTTTGAATAAAAAAAAAAAAAAATCCCACAAGAACTCAGAGGCAAAAAATATACAAATCAGTTTTCACTGCAAAGTAAAGGAGTTGTTACAGTGGAGGATTACTGGACTGAATGTCAATATTGTGACATAGTATGAGTGTGTTTCGTGTTTGGTAATTGCAATCACTGTTGCTTTTGTTGTGGTCATCCATTTACAATGTTTGGTGTCAGTTTATTTATCTCTTGTAAAAATAAAATACAGTGTGTGTGTGTGTGGAAAAAAACCAAAAAAACCAAAAAAAACCACTATGAATTAGGTAGACAGGAAGACTTCCACAATAAGTCACACTGATATTAATAATAACACTCTGAAATATTGAAGTGATGCTGTGAAAATAAAAAGAATGATTTTAAAGGTACACCTTTTAAGTTATATAAATATATATATATATATATATATATATATATATATATATATATATATATATATATATATATATATAAAAGCAAAACCTCATCCTGTAATTTAGGAAGGATAATGAAAAAAAAAAAAAAATGTTAGCATCAGGGATGCATATCCCTGTGAGCCAACAGGTTGTCTAAGGCATGAAGCACTTTTTGATGATTTGAAAGGACATAAAGAGAATGGGTGACAAGTGTATGTTGAGTCATCTGTTCCTCTAGCACCAGCCTAGGACTTCAATTAAGGACAAAGAGGCATCGGGCAAGTGCATGCTCTGAAGACAGCAGACAGGGCTTAGGACAGATTGGTCCCTCCAGGGCTTGACAAGACACATCTCAATGCCCTACCGTGATCTGCCTCCATACACCCCTTCTGGGAAAGTACAGCAGGGAGGAGGGGGGACAGGTGGACATCCTCACACCTGTGATTCAGCAGCCCAGAGGAGGATGCTCTGGCTTTACCTCACTCCTCCTGGGGCTTCAAGGTGAAGGGCTGTTTCCCCCCTCTCCGCCCTTTAAGTTGTCCAGGGAGAGGGGTTGGAGAAACACTCACACAAACTATGGGTGCCTGCAGCCAGTGAATCTGCGATGCGTCCCTACTTCAGACATCTGTCTAGCTGGAAAAGGAGGAAGAAGATATAACGAATGATGGATTACACTGCCAAGGGCAAGAACTGGAAGTGCTGAGATGGACTTGTCTCTGCAGTATATACCCCCTGGGGGGGTTGCCCCTGCCCCCTGAGGACTTGCTCCTGTCCCACAAGAGACCCAGCATGTGGGTACTGGCTGTCAAGGGTCAAGGTCGACAGCCACCGCCAAACAGAGAAGCGGGAATATGCATTAAGAAAGGGCAATGACTGACAGATGACACCCTTCCTTCCTCCCCAAGGTAAACTGATAGGGAGGAGAAATAAAAGATCCCAACTCCAAGTTCATTATGTAAAAGCCTGGTCTTGACACAGAGGTGAGGTTGGAATTTTAAACTAGATCTTGTTGAGTTGCTTTGGGTTACTTTAATCTTTAATAATAAAAAGGGACCGGAGCATTACAGTACCTATCCAAGATGTTATAAAGGGACCTGTTACTCCATGTAAAGAGATTCAGCAGGGCACATTTGAGCTTAATAATTGTACAAAGATAAAACTGTTTCATGTCTATATTCTGGATAATTAATACTGTTCAATAAAACAGTCACATACGTGTTTATTATGTTTAAAGAATATAAAAGAAAAACCATGTTCCTACTTACAGATGTATGCGTCTCTCTAATTTACATAGTGAAAATTCAGCATTCTAAGTATTTCAGATTTGCAAATGTTTAGGAACATGTACCTGGAATAGAATATGACATCCTCTATCTCATATGATCACCCTGGGCAGAGGGCCCATCTGCTGGTCACGAGGAAGTTCTCAGGAGATTACTGAAGCTTAAATGTGGTAGTAATTGCCATGTTTAAACTAGTTTAAAAAAAACAAAAAACCCCCAAACATCCAATTTACATGTCATTGACATAAGTGAGAGATGGAGATACTGGATTCCAAGTCAATCTAATTAGATGGATTTTATTTACAAAGCCATCTGGGAGTTAGCATAAATATACAAAATGATACCTGAGTGGTAATGCTGAAAATGTTGCCAAAGCTGACTAACAACTTTGCTCTTAATAGCAAGATTGTACTTGTATTGCCGACAGCAAGAACAGCCATCCATCTGAATTTAGCTCCAAAGAGAAATGATGAACGAGAGAGAAATAATCAAGATAAATACTGTGTCCAGAGAACAGTAGAATTCAGGAAACCGTAGTGTTAGGTGACACATATTCCAAAGAAAAGGGCAGAAAAATATCTAGGGCAGGAACATGGAGACAAATCCACAATGATAAAGCACAACCTTTGGCTTCAAAATAATCTGTGATATATCGTCAAGTCTAGGAGTAACTGCCTATGTCAGTTGTAACAATTCTAAGATCTAAATAGATGTGAACAACCGAACAGATATAATGAAAGGCAACATCCGCTAAATGTTTAGAGGAAGGAGAGCTTCGGGATTTGCACGAAGTTTGGTCTCTGATCTGTGCTCTCAGATTACAAAAGATAATAGCTGCTTTTATTTGCTTTACATATTGTCATGGGTGCTACATTATTTTTGAATGGATAGGAGAAAATTAGAGGGTTAGGTAGAGGATGAAAATATACCAATACACCTCTGACAGCACTGAAGTCTAGTCCAGCTTCAATTATGAAGGTTACTCTGGAGTCAAGGTTGTTGTAAGAAGGTACCAGCCATGATCTCGTTCCCAGTGACCCAGCCTCCCCCAGGAAAGCTGCAAACCAGGCAATGGAGCTCCAGCCCTTGTCCCAGAATTCTGGGGGTTTGGAGCCAGTGTTTCTTCCATTAACTTCTTGCAGGGCCCTAAGCCTTGTACATTTGCTGTTCCTTCCTTGTATTGAGAATCAGGCAGTTACCCTTCCTAGTTCCTTGAGCACTGCTTCTAACATCCCTCTGTTGCTGCATTAAGAATTCTTATTGCATATTTTCTGGCACCTGGCACATGTGACATGGTAGGTGGCATTTGACAATGATAAAGAAACTGTGACATTCCTTAGCTAACATAGGATAATACGAGACTCTCAAAAACAAATATTTACCTCCATAGGCTGAGCTCCCTTTGAGAGAATGTCAAGTAAGTCTGCGGAAGAGATGAAATAGAAGCGCGGAAAAGCCACACGCTTGGTTTCCAGGTACTCAGCAAGAGCTTTTTCACAAAGAGAAAGCCTGCAGGAATGAAACATCACTGTAAGCATATCTTGCCCATTCATTTATTAAAACGTCACCAAAACCCAGAGCCTCTCATCTGTCCATTCACCACAAGAAGCTCACCGTTTAACACGGAGCCTACCTCCTTCTCTTTGACATCATCGTCTTGTTCGTGACTCGCGTACAAGTCATGCCAAGTGGGAGGAGAAACACACACACACCCAGCATTAGTTGAGACTAAATATAGATCAGACTTAAGTTGATGTTACTTGTCACTTGCCTTTTTTTTGGAGGGAAGCGTGGACATTTAAAAAAAAATTTTTATTGGAGTATAGTTGATTTACAATGTTGTGTTAGTTTCAGGTGTACAGTGAAAACAGAATCAGTTATACATATACATATATCCACTCTTTTTTAGATTCTTTCCCCATATAGGCCATTACAGAGTATTGAGAAGAGCTCCCTGTGCTATACAGTATATCCTTATTAGTTATCTATTTTATATATAGTAGTATGTATATGTCAATCCCAATCTCCCAATTTTTCCCACCCCCCTTACCCCCTGGTAACCATAAGTTTGTTTTCTACATCTGTAACTACTTCTGTTTCTGCTTTGTAGATAAGTTCATTTTTACCCTTCTTTTAACGACATTTCTCATCAGCAGGAGAGAAGACCAGATTTGGCATCACTCGCCCTGAGCACAAAATGCTTTCCTTAACACGTAATTGGTTTAAGGCCTTCCTTTTCCCACTGAATGTCTACAAAACACAAGGAGCTTCAACTCTCTCTGGTTTTCAGAAGGGTCATAAGATCCAGAATCATTTCCACATTATTTTTCTTAGCAGAGCAGAGATGACCCAGCGGCAGAGCCCCCAAAACCCTCAAAGATCACTGACTAAGAAATAATTAACTTCTGCAGAAATCCACACTTTTAAAATTATGGCCAACTTTATCTCTAAAAAACTTCCAGATTATGAAATAATTGTATGTGATATATATTTTTATCTAGAGGGCTCCTCTGCCTTGCAATAAAAAGTGATCACAATTCCGCACAAAGCTCTTCTTTTAGTGGCTGATCTGCCCATTTTTAATCAAAAGCCAGGATACTCTTATGACCACTAGCTGTTGTATAATTTTATATGAAAATTACAAATGCCCTTTAGGACAAGGATTTCAAAAATACTAACATGCTGTCTAAGGATAATTTCTAGTATAATTAAACTATATACAAAATAAAGGACTTAAAATGAGTGCAATCCCAGTTCCTAGCATACAGTAGATGCTTAATAAATATTTGCAGGATACTTTGATAAAATAATTGATTAAACAACCATGCTGATTCTCTTGATAACAGGATATTCTAATTTTACTATAATGATAATCCTTTTTGGAAAACAGAAATATATTTGGATCTATTTACATTAACTCACAAAATATATGTACCATCTAATATGTATAAGGCAACCAGAAAACTATAAGCAAAATTATAAAATAATTTAGTAGAGGTTGTACCTACAATAACTTGGTGTTAAATACTATCAGATATTCAAAAGCAATCTCAGAAGTATAACAAATTGATCACTTTGTAGTTTTATTCTTACCTGTACTGTAAATCTTTAAGTTCTTCATAGAGGTTAGGTCTGCATGTTGCTTCTAAAACATTTTTTATTTTAGCTGTCCTGAACATTAACTCCTGAGTGAAAGTAAAACATGGAGCCATTGATATTAGAAATTACTTATCTAAATTTTTCATCCATTTAGGGAATTAAAAAGTGAAGAACAATCAAACTACGAGAAAGCAAGATAAATGACATTTCTAACACCATGTCTGTTCTGCTTTTAAACTTTTAGATGAACCTCAAAAACAAAGTGTAATCACATAGTTTTTATCAATATAAATTCGATAGGCATTACCACCACTCTGGGTCCAGGCAGAATTTCTCTCTTCTAAACCAAACGCACGAAAAAATAGAGAGACAGAGAACCAGAATCTTAAAGAATACATTCACATTGGAAAATGAGATGAATATGAAACAATCTAGCCATTCTTTCCTCCCTAAAAGTTAAATAAAATAGAATTCCTCTGGTGTTCTGCTTTAGCTAGTAAGACAAAAATAATTCATCCCCATTTCTATATAAAAAGTAAAGTCTCTCAAATCATTTATTATTATTATATGTACATCTCCATGTGTTCTCTGTGTCTCTTATGAAACAAACCAGTAACTGATAGTATAACTTTGTTACTGGTTTCCCCTCCTCAGTCTCTTACTTCATGAAGATGAATCTGTCTCCCAGGCCTTACTGCTGGCGTAGGCCTCTGGGAAACATGTGGCCTGTTGCCTGGTTTTGTATGGCCCGAAGCTAAGAATGGTCTTTACATTTTTAACTAGTTGAAAAAAATCTAAAGAAGCATAATACTTTGTGACACATGAAAATAATATGGAATTCAATTTCCGGTGTCTATAAAGTTTTACTGGTACACAGCCGCGCCCATCTGTCTATGTAGTGTCTATGTTTTCTTTCACAGGACAATGGCAGCCCTGCTGAGTTGTGACACAGACCATATACAACCACAAAGCCTAAACTATGGACTATCTGACCCTTCACAGACAAGTTTCCTGACCTTGTCTCCTGAAATTCAAATACACACATATATTTTTCATAAATACAGTACCCCAAATCATGTTTCTTTACAAGATTTTTATATTGTTTGGACAAAGTTGTTAGGATAGAAAACAGCCTTTCTTCCACGAACCTTAAATTCGGCATCTACTCCACCGAATCTTTGAGCATCTTTCACAAGCTGAATTCGAATATCTTCTGAATAAACAAAGATGCTTTCTAGGTGAGACCAAGTGCGCTGTACTTCCATCCAAGCAAAGATGACCGAATCTGTTGTGTTTAATTTGTTTTGCCAGCTTATGACTTGCTCAATGAAATATTCCACATACTTGCTTTGAAGCAGAGTCTGTAACTGAACCTAAAAGAAAGGCAAAGAATTTCAAATACCATCTAAATTGGTAGTCTGTAAGCACCATGAGGGAGCACACCTCTTCTGTTTATTGCTGGATTCCTAGGACCTAGCACACGATACATGCAACAGGCATTCAGTAAGTATTTGCTAAGTGACTGAATTAATGGCATTAAATATTACATAATAACATGTTTCTTCCAAAAGGAAAAAGACAAATATAAGCAACTACATGTAATGTGTCTTCTAGAAGAAGGCCACGTGTCTCTTTGAAGGCAGGAAAAAATATTGTGCACCAGGGTGCAGCTTTAGGAAATAAACTTTATTCTTTCATCCTCTCTCACTCTTCTTGGGGTCTCTGCCTATTAATCATTCTAAGGTTATGGGTCTTTTTTTTCAATATTGAAAGTACGAAACAAACTCCCTTCCAGTTTGCTAAGACCTCAAGCTCCTGTTTTCCTCCCCTTTGAGTTTACTACCAAACTTTGCAGCCTTCCTAACACCAAGCCTTGCTTTAATGTCGTGCAGCTCAGCGAGCACTTCCCATCATTCTCTGACACTGAAATTTCAGGACGTCACTGAGAACAGCTCCTTTTCATCCTCCTTCATCTCTAAGTGTTTAATACATTTGACTATTCTTCCCCCCCCAGCTTTATTGAAATATTATTGACATATAGCATTGTGTAAGTGTAAAGTGTACAATGTGATGATTTGATACACGTATATATTGTGAAATGGTTACCACAATAAGTTTATACCTCCACAACCCATGTAATTGCCGTGTGTGTGTGTGTGTGTGTGTGTGCATGTGTGTGTTGATAACATTTAAGATCTACTCTCTTAACAACTTTCAAGCATATAATATACTATTGTTAACTGCAGTCACCATGCTGTACATTAGATGCCCAGAACTTATTCATCTTATACCCAGAGGTCCGGACCCTTTGACCAATACCTCCACACTTCCCCAAAGCCCAGAAACTGGTAACCGCCATTCTACTCTGTTTGTATGAGGTCAGCTATTTTAGATTCCCCATATAAGCAAGAACATTCAGTATTTGCTTCCTCTGAATGAACTACCTCACTTGGCATAATACTCTCAAAATCCACCCATGTCATCACAAATGGCAGGATTTCCTTCTTTTTATGGCAGAATGATGATATTGCATTGTATATACACCACATTTTCTTTATCCATTTATTTGTCAATGGACGCTTAGGTTGTTTCCATGACAGTTGACTCTTCTTTGGAGGAGAAACTTATCCTGTGATTGCTGATGATATTACAGTCTTCTTTTTCTATGATTTCTCTGCCCACTCTCTCTCTCTCTGCCTCCTTTATGTCTCCTCCTCTTGTTCACCACATGCAGCCTTTCCCAAAGCTCTATTCTCAGCTGAATTATCTTCTTTACCTCTCATTAGCTAGCTCATCAATTCTCAAGACACCAAAAATGACCTCCCAAACTGTACTTCTAGACTGAACCTCTGCACTGAGCTCTGGGTCAGACTTTCCACCTTTACATCAATGCCCCTCACTTTAAATACACCACAAATAATAGAACATCATCTCTTCAGACCAGGTTCTTTCCTAAGTGCCCCCTGTCTAATAATAATAACACTACTGTTATTATTTCCTCTGAATAGTTTGTCTCTTTGATCTTTCTTATCTCTCATGTCCAAAGAGATGTTAACTCATAACCTTAGAATTCAAGACCACATAGGCTGTGCTCTGGACTGTCCCTCCAGCCTTATTTTTTATTACTCCTATCAAGAAAGTCTATATTCTAAGGAAACTAAACTCTTTAAATTACCTCTGAATGGCAGGTACTTTCTGGCATTCCAAGATGGCACTAACATTGTCCCCTTTGCCTATAACACCCTTTTCTGATCGCCATTTTTTGTTGAATACCAGCCCATCCTTCAAGGTTCAGCACAAGTACCACCACCTTACAAGATCCTTTGGAACCTTGTCTCTGTCTCCCTACTCAAGTGCAAATTCCTTGAGAACAAGTGTTCATACTTTTTGAGCCCAAATGCCTGGAGCCTGGTACAAGCAGATGCCCAGTGAATGAAGAAAGAAATATTGAGTATTGGAACTTGGGAAAAATCTAAAATCGTAATTTAAAAGGAAAAAATCTGTAATAAAAATATCCATCTTACTTGGTTGTGCTCTAGAGTTTCAAACAATTGTTCATCAAACTTCAGTAACAGAATGCCTGTCCGAGAGTGAACTTCATAAGAGAACTCCATGGTTGCCCAGGTCTGGCTGATTTCAGTAACAACCTAGACGTAAACAGCATTTAGTTATGTGCACAAAAGTTTAATTTAGGACCGATACTTAGGCTATCATCTGGAATTTTAAAAATTGTTTCTACAATTTAAAAAAAAAACAACAGAGGGACATCAAATATCACTGGCCTCAATTTTTTTCCTCCAAATAATTCACGGTGATGAGGTTTAGAGAATGAATTCAACCACAGAAAAGGAACAAGCATCACACCAATATCAATTTTTTTTTTTTTAACTGGATCTGAGTTTTATATCCTTCACTGAAACACAATGCAGAGCAGGAAGGGACTTAAAAGGTTATCTTAAAGGTCTGATAGATATTATTTACTTTCTGGGTAGTGCTCTGAGTGCCAGAATGTGAATCCCAGGTCCCTTGTTGAACCTGGGTAAGTTAATTACTTCTCTATGCCTCAGTTTCCTCATCTGTACAATAGGGATAATCTTCAGAGGATTAAATGAATTAATATAAAGCACTGAGAGCAGTGGTTGCTACCAAGTAAACGATATATAAGTGTTTTCTGCTATAATCGTCATCATCAACTGGGTCAACTCTCTCGTTTTACACATTTACTGTGGCCTAGAAGGAAGCTGCTTCCTGCCCAGGGAAACATGTCTCCACACAACTATGGCAGGAGGACTTCTCCCTGATTCTGCTTACGTGCTGGTGCACAGAATTAGTTCAGGGTAAAAAGAAACAGCCCGAGGACAACACCTTCTCAGTCCCCAGCTCTTTCACTGCTTTGTCCACGATGCTTCGGACATCCTCTTCCACTTGGTGTAACCGCAAGGCTAACAAATCTGCCAAAGTTGTGACTTCGTTTATAGAAAACTTGACCTGATTAGGAACAAAAAAAAGGCAGAATTTATATTCCACATATATTAATGGTTCCTTCTACCTAATGGCCAGAGGAATGAATCATAGCTAAATATACTCAAGTCAGCTGCTGAGTACATTTCGAGTTCTGAAATGTGCAGACAACCAAAGACATTGCTTTTTAACTCACAGTTACTGAGCCATCACCCATCGAAGCGAGGGCTGAGGTTTAGGCCACGTTTGTACTACAGTACTTTCTTTTGTTTCATAACCCTCCCTTGTCAGCTCATTTCTTACCTCCTTTGCCCACAAAACCCATTTTTAAAGAGAATCACATTGTTCATTTATTATAATTTGGTTGAAATCCCAGGAATCAGGTAGTAGCTCATTTGTTTTCTCTTCCTTAGGTACTCTATTCACTGAACATAATTCCCAGTTGCTTCTGTGCTTTAACCTAGTTACATCATTGACTTAATCTTAGTTCCTTGGCAAAAAATAATTATTCTTACTCATACTATCATTATTCATATTTACCATGTGAAAAAGTCACTCACATTTCCTCATCATCTTATTGACTCCCCACTTTCCCCACCCCCATATTGGTTAAGAAGCTCTCAGCTCTTCCTAAGAGCCCAAACTCACCCATATCCCTCACAAATGAACAGCTGATCCCACCACACAGTTGCAACGAAGCCATTTCCTTTCCTGCTCCTGCTAAGCATATCCAGTCCCTGTTTCTCGGAAGGTGCAGTCCTCTCTGGCTCTCCTCAATCTGTAACGTTGCTTATCACCATGCACGGCTCTGCAGAGGATGACTAAACATCCCTGTTTGCCCAGGACTTGGGTATTTCCTGGGCTAAAAGCTGGGAAGTCCTGAGCAAAGCAGATGAGTTGGTCACCCTATCTCTGCATCACTTTTGACCTCACTCCAGAGCTGATGGGAGTCAGGTCTGTCTTAGAGAAGGAATGAGCAGGGATGCATAACGAGGCCCCCCTGATTAGCTGCATAGTTTGTGCAGTGAATATGGACCCCCTGCCCAGGTGACAACTGGAGGTTGGATCTAGTCACTGCTCTGATGCCCCAGATCAGCCTGGAGGAAGATGCCTTTTTCTAAATTGCCAGAGAAGTACCTTTTTCTAGCTTGCAGAAGGGCATGACACAGACAAGACACCGTGGCGAGAAGAAAGCTCAGTGGGGCAAATGTGAGAAGGGGGCGGGGAGTGGGACACACAGTATACCTTCCATGTTGGGAGACTAAATAAAGATTTTCTGAAAGAATAAATTAATCAACTATAAAGCCCAAATATGCAATGCCTAAAAGACTCTATGGAAAGTATTACAATAAAAACTTCAGGGACCATTTATTGAGGATTTGCTATGTGCTAGGGTCTATATATAATCTCATCTCATCAAGTCTGCATGGCAGCATTATAGCATTACTTGTATTTCATAGAAGGGGCAACTGAGGTACAGAGAGCAAGTAACTGGCCCAAGATCCAAGAGATACTAGGTGTTAGAGTTGGACCAATATAGCTTAGGCCATCCCCACTTCACCAGCCTGCCCCTTTCCTCAGTTTCCCCACCCTGCAAACTCTGTCTTCAAATCATGAGAGCCCTTCTTCACGATGTGTGCCTAGCAGAAAACACGCACATCAGGCTGCATTTTATGCATTTTAAATTCATGAAGGTCACCTTCTCCGAAAAATAAAGTGTAAGTTTGGTATATTTGCTCCTAAATAGATGTAGAAAGGCAAGAAAATATAACCTCAAATGTTACAGACACCATTTGAGAAATAATTCTGTATTTTGCAATAAAATAAAAAACCACCTGGGACTTCTCTGGTGGTCCAATGGTTAAGACTTCACCTTCCAATGCAGGGGTGGGTGTTCGATGCCTGGTGGGGGAGCTAAGATCCCATATGCCTTGCAGCCAAAATATCAAAACATAAAACAGAAGCAATACTGTAACAAATTCAATAAAGACTTTAAAAATGGTCTACATCAAAAAAAAAAAATCTTAAAAAAAATGCATCTCTAAAAAAAAATTTAAAAAATAACCATCAAAAGACCATCAAAGGGGCTTCCCTGGTGGTGCATTGGTTAAGAATCCACCTGCCAATGCAGGGGACACGGGTTCGAGCCCCGGTCCAGGAAGATCCCACATGCCGCCGAGCAGCTGAGCCCGTGTGCCACAACTACTGAGCCTGCGCTCTAGAGCCTGTGAGCCACAAATACTGAGCCTGTGTGCCACAACTACTGAAGCCCGTGCACCTAGAGCCTGTGCTCTGCAACAAGAGAAGCCACTGCAATGAGAAGCCTGTGCACTGCAATGAAGAGTAGGCCCCGCTCACCGCAGCTACAGAAAGCCACGCACAGCAACGAAGACCCAATGCAGCCAAAAATAAAAAACAAAACAAAACAAAACAAAAAAACCAATGCATTAAAAAAAAAAGACCATCAAAAAAGGATGCCATTATTAAATGAATTATGGGGGGAAAAAATCACTATTTCTGAATTCTCTCTCCCCCTAAATTCACTTCTAATACTCTCTGATCCTCTCCACAAAATATAAGATTCTTTGCAGCCATGCCATGCTCTATAAAATGTCTTCACATTATCTTACTTGATCCTTACAAGATCCCTCTGATTATGAGAGTAGATAGCATATCTCTCACTTTATTAATAAAAAACTCAAAACAGAATGGTTAAGTGTCTTATTTCAGGTCATATAGCCAGTAAGAGATAAAATGTTGGTGGGGGCGGGGGGTATCTTAGTCACTTCTGTCTGCTCTAACAGAACACCATAGACTGGGAGGCTTAAACAACAAACATTTATTTCTCACAGTTCTAGAGGCTGGAAGTCCAAGATCAGGGTGCCAGCCTGGTTGGCTTGTCGGTGAAGGCTCTGTTCTTGGTTAACAGATGTCTGTCTTCTTGTTTTATTTTCATATAGTAGACAGTAGAAAGCTCTGGGGTCTTCATCCCCTTACAAGGGCACTGACCCCATACATGAGAATTCTACCCTCATGACCAAACTGTCTCCCAAAGGTCCCATCTCCAAACACCATCACATTAGGAACTCAGGCTTCAACATATGAATTGGGGGCGTTGGAGGGGGGAACACATTTAGTCCATAGCAGGGGCTAAAACTAGAATATCTGCAGGTCTAGTCCTTGGTCACATCTCAAAGAGCTTGACCTCTTGCATCTGACCAGAAACCTTTTCCCAAATCCCACTTCATCCCAGTTGAATGATGTAAACCAAAGAATAACACTTCAGTCACAAAAATATTCAATTAGTGAGACTCAGGAAACTGACCCCAGTGGCCTTCATCAGCTGGTGCCAATGCCTGTCTCTGAGGGCAGGGCTCTGTAACTCCGCAACGGCCCTCAGGGAGGTCATCATGTCCTTCACTGTGCCTTCCAGGCCTGAGTAAGCGTCCCACACGTGGACTTCCTTATCGAGAGACCAGATTTCCTAAAGAAAAGTGACAAAAAACTAGGTCCCCCGAAATAATAATATGTTTTATCATTTTCCTCCTTTGAAAGAATAAATTTACATTTCCCTGGATAGGAAGAAAGTAAAAACATTTAAGTCCCCAGGTTAAAGACTAAAACTAGAGAAACAGAAAAGGATCCACTCACTCATATATTACGAGTCCACTGTGTACAAGCCACTTGGATACACTGGTTTCTTATTCACAGGTTCTAGCTTGATGTCCCATGAGGAAACCCAAGGGTCATTAAGTGTAGAGAATTAATAGAGTTTACAGGACATGTGCAATGAAGAGTGCTTCCTCTAGAAACATAAATAAGCAGGAAACTGAGATTGTTACCTGGATTACTAACATTTTCCTCGGAAGACCTGGCTTGTTTAAATGGTAGCCCTGAAATGCTGGTTACCTTTGCGCATTTGTTCCTTGGAACTAAATAGTCATGATTTTAAGACGTGTCAAATAGGGCCCTTGACTTGGCTGTCTTCTTGGCTCACAGAACAACATCAACAATTGTGAATGAGAAAACCCCTAATAAAACAACAATCCCAGCACAGCACAAAAGGACAGTGCTACTTCTTTAAAAAAAAAAAGAAAAAGAAAAAGGCAAAATATCTTCAACTGAGAGTGGAGGTCAAACTGTCACTCTGAAGTGAGACAGTCCACTAGGCAAGGAGACGGGCAGGGAGTGAGCACAGAAAAGAGGCACAGTGACCCCAGGGCATGCAAAAGAATAATGGGCTGTTCTAGTTAGGGTTCTTGGGAGCAGGATAAAAAGGGCAGAAAAAAATGGGAAGAGTTGGTTGGAGTGGAGCACAGGACTGAGTCGGGGTAAGGATGTTCCGGGGCAAGAAGAAAGCAAAAGGCCCGGCTACTTCTGAACTGCCTTTCATGGCTACGCGTTTGGCTTTATCCAAACATGCATTTGGCTTTATCCAAAGAGGCTTTACTCTCTTCAGAGGGCACAGGGCCGTGGGGACTAGCTATCAAAGCACGAAGTTCAAAAAAGCTCAGTTCTGGGGCTTCCCTGGTGGCGCAGTCATTGAGAATCTGCCTGCCAGTTCAGGGGACACAGGTTCGAGCCCTGGTCTGGGAAGATCCCACATGCCGCGGAGCAACTAGGCCCGTGAGCCACAATTACTGAACCTGCGCGTCTGGAGCCTGTGCTCCACAACAAGAGAGGCCACGATAGTGAGAGGCCTGCGCACCGCAATGAAGAGTGGCCCCCACTTGCTGCAACTAGAGAAAGCCCTCACACAGAAACGAAGACCCAACACAGCCATAAAAAAATAAATAAATAAATAAAATCCCAAAGTTTACAAAAAAAAAAAAAAAAGCTCAGTTCTGTTACATTGAGCCCCCTTGCAATATTGGAGTGGGCAGTAATAAGAACAAAGATCACAGTATTCCATACACATCCACAAGGTACCCCAACTAGTTGCCCCAAAGTCCACAACCGAAAGGTACCTCTGAAGATACAGTACGCTTACAGCTGCTAGGGAAAGAATTCGACAGCTTTCGTAAGCCTAACCCCTCAGCCCTGCTCTTCACCACCCCACCTCCATTCTAGACAGCCATAGGCAGCGCCTGATGATAGCCACTGCTCATCAATTCATTAGCCCTAATATGCTTTTATCCACTCATTCACAGAAAGGTAGGCTTGATTACAAGTGCAACTGGCTGAGAGTGAAAAAAAAAAAAATCCTGTCTCAAATCATCCTGTTTGAAGTAAATAAGGACATGCGGTCCAGCACAGCAGACACTAGGTTAGGGAAGATGGAAGAAGGTGGTGCTGAGGAAGATAAATCATTGTCGCAGACAGTTATGGAACTTGCCTTGGCAAACCTTCTGAGTTCCACATCCATCTGTTCCACATTAATCTGTCTCCACTGGGTTTTAGTCCAATTATCAATGCTTCTCTGAAAACGCACAAGCAGATAAAAGTGTCAACAACATTTGGTGAAAGCAAGTCTCTGCAGCAAAATATCTAAACTGATGATACACAGTGACTCCACCATCCAGGGGAAAGTCAATTATTTAAGTATTAACTGCACCTGTCAAAACTTCCCCACCACAAAAACAAAAAAGTTGTCAGAACATGTCAAACCTAAGGCTAAAACATTCTGATATGTTAATTTCTAGAAGCAATGACAAATTCCATACACATACCATCATTATCATTTAATCCTGAATACTCTGAATGAATTGATAAATAATGTTACCATTAAATACCATATTTTTATAATTCTACATATAAGATAAGCTTTCATAAGAAAACCTTCATCCGTTATAGACAAAACTCTCATGAGCTTCTTGACCATATTCTATGCCTTGTTAATATATTTCTTTACTGGCTTTCAACTAACTTCAAAGAAAATAATGTATAACACATATTGCAATACGCCTAGTTCCTAGAACTTATTTTCACACTTAAGTTTGTAACTTAATGAACACAGACAAAGTAACTTTATTTTTAGTTAGGCCTGTTTATATATGCACACGTACGGAAGTATAACCATGGTGTACAGATCAGTTTGTATGCACAAGTGACCAGATGTGTGTGGTACATAGTAATTTTTGTTTATATCCTACATAACTCTCAAGAAGGATTTGAAGCAGTCAACTCATAATACCAAGTTTCATTCAGAACGGCAAACAAAAAGCACTGATAATTCAGAGATATCTGAACTCTAATTCTGGGGAAAAAGTCTAATACCCACATATTTTAAGACACTATAAAACCCAAATAGAATGATAGAGACACTAAAAATCGCATACTTATACAAAAGAAATACTAAAAGAAAAAAAGCATGCTTTCAAAAAGCAGTGTCTTACCTTAACATAAATAATGACATCCCAGAGCCCCTTAAGCAATGTTATCTCTCTGCGACACTGCTTCATTTGTTTGTACTCTGGAAGAGCCACTTCAAAAAGATGAGTAGATTCTTGCATCTGCAACATTTCTTCTTCTAATGCCTCAAGCTCTTGATTTGCCTAAGGAGAAAACACATACACATGCACACAAACACACTTAATAACCAATGAACTGCCAGAGAAGAAGAGCCACAGCGTTGTGTAGCTCTGGTTATGTCAACATTTACAACTTTGATTTTTAAAAAAAAAATAGAAAGAAATCTGAAGTATAATTATTGGTAAAATAGGGGCTTTAGATGAGCAAACTCACAACTACTCAAAAAAGTTAGAGTAGACGATCAGTAAATACAGTAATGTTATCAATACCCTCCCTATACATTATTTCAGCAAAATCTGCTCTGGTATCAAATTGCTATGAATACAAATTTTCCTCTTGATGTTCATCATACAGCTGGGGACGACTTTGCTGGGGAGCAAAAGACAAGGTGCTAGAAACTTCCACTTAAGAATAAATCAGAGGCTGGATTAAAGATGGCGGAAGAGTAAAACGCAGAGATCACCTTGTTTCCCACAGATACAGTAGAAATACATCTACACGTGGAACTGCTCCTACAGAACACCCACTGAACGCTGGCAGAAGACGTCAGACCTCCCAAAAGGCAAGAAAATCCCCACGCACTTGGGTAGGGCAAAAGGAAAAATAAATAACAGAGACAAAAGAATAGGGACGGGACCTGCACCAGTGGGAGGGAGCTGTGAAGCAGGAAAGGTTTCCACACACTAGGAAGCCCCTTCACGGGCGGAGACTGCAGGTGGCAGAGGGGGGAAGCTTCGGAGCCGCGGAGGAGAGCGCAGCAACAGGGGTGCGGAGGGCAAAGCAGAGAGATTCCCACGCGGAGGATCGGCGCCGAGCAGCACTCACCAGCCCGAGAGGCTTGTCTGCTCACCCGGCGGGGCAGGCGGGGCTGGGAGCTGAGGCTCCGGCTTCGGTGCTAGCCGGGAGGGAGTCCGGGAAAAAGTCTGCAGCTGCCGAAGAGGCAAGAGACTTTTTCTTGCCTCTTTGTTTCACGGCACGCAAGGAGAGGGGATTCAGAGCGCTGCCTAAACGAGCTCCAAAGACGGGCGCGAGCCACGGCTATCAGCGCAGACCCCAGGGACGGGCAGGAGATGCTAAGGCTGCTGCTGCCGCCACCAAGAAGCCTGTGTGTGAGCACAGCTCACTCTCCACACCGCCCCTCCCAGGAGCCGGTGCAGCCTGCCACGGCCAGGCTCCCGTGATCCGGGGACAACTTCCCTGGGAGAACGCACGGCGCCTCAGGCTGGTGCAACGTCATGCCGGCCGCTGCCGCCGCAGGCTCGCCCGACACTCCGTACCCCTCCTTCCCACCGTCCTGAGTGAGCCAGAGACCCCCAAGCAGCTGCTCCATTAACCCCGTTCCGTCTGGGTGGGGAACGGACGCCCTCAGGCGACCTACACGCAGAGGCGGGTCCAAATCCAAAGTTGAACCCTGGGAGCTGTGCGAACAAAGAAGAGAAAGGGAAATCTCTCCCAGCAGCCTCAGAAGCAGCAGATTAAAGCTCCACAAACAACTTAATGTGCCTGCATCTGTTGAATACCTGAATAGACAACGAATCATCCCAAATTCAGGAGGTGGACTTTGGGAGCAGGATATATTAAATTTTCCCCTTTTCCTTTTTTTGTGAGTGTATATGTGTATGCTTCTGGGGGAGATTTTGTCTGTATAGCTTTGCTTTCACCATTAGTCCTAGGGTTTGGTCCGTCCGTTTTTTTCTTTTCTTTTTTTACTTAAAAAATTTTTTTTTCCTAATAAATGTTTTCTTAATAATTTTTCCCTTATTTTCTATTTTTAGAAATCAAAAAAAATTTTTTAATAAGTTTTTTCATATTTCTTATTTTTAAAAATTAAAAAAAAATTTTTCTTAATAAATTTATTCTTATTTTTTTCTTATTTTTTATTATAATAGTTTTATTTTATTTTATTTTATCCTCTTTCTTTCTTTCTTTCTATTTTTTTCTCCCTTTTATTCTGAGCCATGTGGATGAAAGGCTCCTGGTGCTCCAGCCAGGCATCAGGGCTGTGCCTCTGAGGTGGGAGAGCCAACTTCAGGACACTGGTCCACGAAAGACCTCCCAGCTCAACGTAATACCAAACAGCAAAAATCTCTCAGAGATCTCCATCTCAACATCAAGACCCAGCTTCATTCAACGACCAGCAAGCTACAGTGCTGGACACCCTATGCCAAACAACTAGCAAGACAGGAACACAGCCCCATCCATTAGCAGAGAGGCTGCCTAAAATCATAATAAGGCCACACACACCCAAAAACACACCACCAGACGTGGACGTGCCCACCAGAAAGACAAGATCCAACCTCATTCACCAGAACACAGGCAGTAGTCCCCTCCACCAGGAAGCCTACACAACCCACTGAACCGACCTTAGCCACTGGGGACAGTTACCAAAAACAACGGGAACTACGAACCTGCAGCCTGTGAAAAGGAGACCCCAAACACAGTAAGATAAGCAAAATAAGAAGACAAAAAAACACACAACAGTTGAAGGAGCAGGGTCAAAACACACCAGACCTAACAAATGAAGAGGAAATAGGCAGTCTACCTGAAAAAGAATTCAGAATAATGATAGTAAGGATGATCCAAAATCTTGGAAATAGAATAGACAAAATGCAAGAAACACTTAACAAGGACGTAGAAGAACTAAAGAGGAACCAAGCAACGATGAAAAACACAATAAATGAAATTAAAAATACTCTAGACGGGATCAATAGCAGAATAACTGAGGCAGAAGAACGGATAAATGACCTGGAAGATAAAATAGTGGAAATAACTACTGCAGAGCACAATAAAGAAAAAAGAATGAAAAGAACTGAGGACAGTCTCAGAGACCTCTGGGACAACATTAAACGCACCAACATTCGAATTATAGGGGTCCCAGAAGAAGAAGAGAAAAAGAAAGGGACTGAGAAAATATTTGAAGAGATTATAGTTGAAAACTACCCTAATATGGGAAAGGAAATAGTTAATCAAGTCCTGGAAACAGAGAGTCCCATACAGGATAAATCCAAGGAGAAACATGCCAAGACACATATTAATCAAACTATCAAAAATTAAATATAAAGAAAACATATTAAAAGCAGCAAGGGAAAAACAACAAATAACACACAAGGGAATCCCCATAAGGTTAACAGCTGATCTTTCAGCAGAAACTCTGCAAGCCAGAAGGGAGTGGCAGGATATACTTAAAGTGATGAAGGAGAAAAACCTACAACCAAGGTTACTCTACCCAGCAAGGATCTCATTCAGATTTGATGGAGAAATTAAAACCTTTACAGACAAGCCAAAGCTGAGAGAGTTCAGCACCACCAAACCAGCTTTACAACAAATGCTAAAGGAACTTCTCTAGGCAAGAAACACAAGAGAAGGAAAACACCTACAATACCAAACCCAAAATATTTAAGAAAATGGGAATAGGAACATACATATCGATAATTACCTTAAATGTAAATGGATTAAATGCTCCCACCAAAGGACACATACTGGCTGAATGGATACAAAAACAAGACCCATATATATGCTGTCTACAAGAGACCCACTTCAGACCTAGAGACACATACAGACTGAAAGCGAGGGGATGGAAAAAGATATTCCATGCAAATGGAAATCAAAAGAAAGCTGGAGTAGCAATTCTCATATCAGACAAAATAGACTTTAAAATAAAGACTGTTACAAGAGACAAAGAAGGACACTATATAATGATCAAGGGATTGATCCAAGAGGAAGGTATAACAATTGTAAATATTTATGCACCCAACATATGAGCACCTCAACACATAAGGCAAATGTTAACAGCCATAAAAGGGGAAATCGACAGTAACACAATCATATTAGGGGACTTTAACACCCCACTTTCACCAATGGACAGATCATCCAAAATGAAAATAAATAAGGAAACACAAGCTTTAAATGATACATTAAACAAGGTGGACTTAATTGATATTTATAGGACATTCCACCCAAAAACAACAGAATACACATTTTTCTCAAGTGCTCATGGAACATTCTCCAGGATAGAGCATATCTTGGGTCACAAATCAAGCCTCGGTAAATTTAAGAAAACTGAAATCGTATCAAGTATCTTTTCCGACCACAACGCTATGAGACTAGATATCAATTACAGGAAAAGATCTGTAAAAACTACAAACACATGGAGGCTACACAATACACTACTTAATAACGAAGTGATCACTGAAGAAATCAAAGGGGAAATCAAAAAATACCTAGAAACAAATGACAATGGAGACATGATGACCCAAAACCTATGGGATGCAGCAAAAGCAGTTCTAAGAGGGAAGTTTGTAGCAATACAAGCCTACCTCAAGAAACAGGAAACATCTCGAATAAACAACCTAACCTTGCACCTAAAGCAATTAGAGAAAGAAGAGCAAAAAAAACCCCAAAGCTAGCAGAAGGAAAGAAATCATAAAGATAAGATCAGAAATAAATGAAAAAGAAATGAAGGAAACAATAGCAAAAATCAATGAAACTAAAAGCTGGATCTTCGCGAAGATAAACAAAATTGATAAACCATTAGCCAGACTCATGAAGAGAAAAAGGGAGAAGACTCAAATCAATAGAATTAGAAATGAAAACGGAGAAGTAACCACTGACACTGCAGAAATACAAACGATCATGAGAGATTACTACAAGCAACTCTATGCCAATAAAATGGACAACCTGGAAGAAATGGACAGATGCTTAGAAATGCACAACCTGCCGAGACTGAACCAGGAAGAAATAGAAAATATGAACAGACCAATCACAAGCACTGAAATTGAAACTGTGATTAAAAATCTTCCAACAAACAAAAGCCCAGGACCAGATGGCTTCACAGGCGAATTCTATCAAACATTTAGAGAAGAGCTAACACCTATCCTTCTCAAATTCTTCCAAAATATTGCAGAGGGAGGAACACTCCCCAACTCATTCTACGAGGCTACCAGCACCCTGATACCAAAACCAGACAAAGATGTCACAAAGAAAGAAAACTACAGGCCAATATCACTGATGAACATAGATGCAAAAATCCTCAACAAAATACTAGCAAACAGAATCCAACAGCACATTAAAAGGATCATACACCATGATCAAGTGGGGTTTATTCCAGGAATGCAAGGATTCTTCAATATATGCAAATCAATCAACGTGATACATCATATTAACAAATTGAAGGAGAAAAACCATATGATCATCTCAATAGATGCAGAGAAAGCTTTCGACAAAATTCAACACCCATTTATGATAAAAGCCCTGCAGAAAGTAGGCATAGAGGGAACTTTCCTCAACATAATAAAGGCCATATATGACAAACCCACAGCCAACATCATCCTCAATGGTGAAAAACTGAAAGCATTTCCTCTAATATCAGGAACAAGACAAGGTTGCCCACTCTCACCACTATTATTCAACATAGTTTTGGAAGTGTTAGCCACAGCAATCAGAGAAGAAAAAGAAATAAAAGGAATCCAAATAGGAAAACAAGAAGTAAAGCTGTTACTGTTTGCAGATGACATGATACTATACATAGAGAATCCTAAAGATGCCACCAGAAAACTACTAGAGCTAATCAATGAATTTGGTAAAGTAGCAGGATACAAAATTAATGCACAGAAATCTCTTGCATTCCTATATACTAATGATGAAAAATCTGAAAGTGAAATTAAGAAAACACTCCCGTTTACCACTGCAACAAAAAGAATAAAATATCTAGGAATAAACCTACTTAAGGAGACAAAACACCTGTATGCAGAAAATTATAGGACACTGATGAAAGAAATTAAAGAGGATACAAATACATGGAGAGATATACCATGTTCTTGGATTGGAAGAGTCAACATTGTGAAAATGACTCCACTACCCAAAGCAATCTACAGATTCAATGCAATCCCTATCAAACTACCATTGGCATTTTCCACAGAACTAGAACAAAAAATTTCACAATTTGTATGGAGACACAAAAGACCCTGAATAGCCAAAGCAATCTTGAGAACGAAAAATGGAGCTGGAGGAATCAGGCTCCCTGACTTCAGACTATATTACAAAGCTACAGTAATCAAGACAGTTTGGTACTGGCACAAAAACAGAAATATAGATCAATGGAACAGGATAGAAAGCCCAGAGATAAACCCACGCACATATGGTCACCTTATCTTCGATAAAGGAGGCAAGCATATACAATGGAGAAAAGACAGTCTCTTCAATAAGTGGTGCTGGGAAAATTGGACAGGTACATGTAAAAGTATGAAATTAGAACACTCCCTGACACCATACACAAAAATAAACTCAAAGTGGATAAAAGACCTAAGTGTAAGGCCAGACACTATCAAACTCTTAGAGGAAAACATAGGCAGAACACTCTATGACATAAATCACAGCAAGATCCTTTTTGACCCAGCCCCTAGAGAAATGGAAATAAAAACACAAATAAACAAATGGGACCTAATGAAACTTAAAAGCTTTTGCACAGCAAAGGAAACCATAAACAAGACAAAAAGACAACCCTCAGAATGGGAGAAAATATTTGCAAATGAAGCAACTGACAAAGGATTAATCTCCAAGATTTACAAGCAGCTCATGCAGCTCAATAACAAAAAAACAAACAACCCAATCCAAAAATGGGCAGAAGACCTAAATAGACATTTCTCCAAAGAAGATATACAGATTGCCAACAAACACATGAAAGGATGCTCAACATAATTAATCATTAGAGAAATGCAAATCAAAACTGCAATGAGATATCATCTCACACCAGTCAGAATGGCCATGATCAAAAAAATCTACAAACAATAAATACTGGAGAGGGTGTGGAGAGAAGGGAACTCTCTTGCACTGTTGGTGGGAATGTAAATTGATACAGCCACTATGGAGAACAGTATGGAGTTTCCTTAAAAAACTAAAAATAGAACTACCATATGACCCAGCAATCCCACTACTGGGCATATACCCTGAGAAAACCATAATTCAAAAAGAGTCATGTACCAAAATGTTCATTGCAGCTCTATTTACAATAGCCAGGACATGGAAGCAACCTAAGTGTCCATCATCGGATGAATGGATAAAGAAGATGTGGCACATATATACAATGGAATATTACTCAGCCATAAAAAGAAATGAAATGGAGGTATTTGTAATGAGGTGGATGGAGTTAGAGTCTGTCATACAGAGTGAAGTAAGTCGGAAAGAGAAAAACAAATACAGTATGCTAACACATATATATGGAATCTAAGGGAAAAAAAAAAAAAGGTCATGAAGAACCTAGTGGCAAGACGGAAATAAAGACACAGACCTACTAGAGAATGGACTTGAGGATATGGGGAGGGGGAGGGGTGAGATGTGACAGGGTGAGAGAGTGTCATGGACATATATACACTACCAAATGTAAAATAGATAGCTACTGGGAAGCAGCCGCACAGCACAGGGAGATCAGCTCGGTGCTTTGTGACCACCTAGAGGGGTGGGATAGGGAGGGTGGGAGGGAGGGAGACGCAAGAGGGAAGAGATATGGGAACATATGTATATGTATAACGGATTCACTTTGTTATGAAGCAGAAACTAACACACCATTGTAAAGCAATTATACTCCAATAAAGATGTTTAAAAAAAAAAAAAAGAATAAATCACTTCTTTAAAAAAAAGAACTTTCAGCTTTAAAAACTACCCTAGAGATTATCAATACACAGAACATAGTACAGTATGAGAAATTTCACCATATGATTATATTTACCAAGGCTCCCTCCCCTAACCATCCCATCGATGTACAACAGTTTATGTTTTACACCAAATATAAGCTGACTCATCTTTTTCTTTCTTGATAAACCAACTCTTATTTTTAGTTTTTATTAACATAGTAGTGTATTAATATGGTCAAGTGCAAGGAGTACGGAAGAGCTTGCAATGCAGGAAAAGCTGGAAACACAGGCACTCTCTCCAGTTCTTCTGGGGGCTGTTTCTCAAACTCTCAGCTCTGTGCACAAGTTGCTGCTTCTTGATTTATCAAGTTTAGACATTACAAACCTAACTGGCTTTGCAAACAAAGGATTTAACTTTGTTTTTCCACTTTACATTTTCTCCCAACGTTCTCTCAATATCCCAAATTTCTATTACTTTAGTTTTTTTGAGTTTCTTTTTAACTTTAAATACCCACGGTTAATCATTTATCCACTTTCAACTCTCTTAATTTCCTACTATGTAAATTAGGATATTAGGACTCTAACATTCTTTCATGATACAGGTTATATGTTTCATTTCACATGTAATACTTTTATAAACATTAACTGCAATTCTCTTGGTTTTACTAATGTTATTAGAAAAATTCCATACACATAAAAGGACGTGGCTGTGAGCATACACACCATCCAGCTTAGGAAATACTATGTTACTAATAACTTTTAATGACCTTCTTAATTTTATCCCTCTCCTTCCCACTACAAATATAATCACTAAATTTTTATTTACTACTACTGATTTTATAATATTTTCACTACATGTTCGTACTGCTAAATGCTAAACCGTTAAAATTTATGTCTTAAAATTTATATGAATAGTTTTATACTATATATTAAGACATTTCAATATTTATTTTTGAGGTACATCTACATATTCATGAAGAGTATGTATGAAGTTCATTCATTTCTACTACTTTATAGTACTACCTAGTATGAATAAACTACAATTAATTTATTCTACTGCTGATGGTTATGTAGGATTTTCCTGTATTTCACCATTAGCACTAATGCTACTAGGATTTTTATGCCCCCTGGTATAAATGGTTTATACAGAGTTTCGTTATCCTTTAATGGGTTAAAAATGTCTTCCAAGAGTTTCTATCATGAATGAATGTTGAATGATACCTAAAGATCTTTTGGCATTTCTTAAGATGGTTATATGACTTTTCTCTTAATCTGTAAATATGATGAATTATATTCATTTTCTAATGTTAAACATTTCCCTGGAATGAACCCAACCTATTTATAAATTGGATTATTTGATTACATTTTGTTTAGTTAGTTTGCATCTATGTGTACCAAAAAGAGTGGCTTATCAGGACTTCCCTGGTGGTGCAGTGGTTGAAAATCCACCTGCCAATGCAGGGAACATGGGTTCGATCGCTGGTGCAGGAAGATCCCACATGCCACGGAGCGACTAAGCCTGTGCACCACAACTACTGAGCCTGCGCTCTAGAGCCCACGAGCCACAACTACTGAGCCCGCATGCCTGGAGCCCATGCTCCGCAACAAGATAAGCCACTGCAATGAGAAGCCAGCGCACAACAAGGAAGGCAGCAACTAGAGACAAAGGCTGCGTGCAGCTTTGAAGACCCAATGCAACCAAAAGTAAATAAATAAATTTATAAAAAGAAAAAAAGAAAGGCTTATCATTTTTCCTTTCTCATACTGTCCTTTCACAAAAATAAGACATGCTTCACAGAGTAATCTTTGAGTGTTCATTCTTCTTCCGGTCTCTGGAATCATATGAATGAGATCTGTTTCTTGAAAGCTTCTTGGAATTAACCTGTAATGCTATCAGGGCCTGCTGTTCTCTCTGTTTTAAATTAATGGTTTATCTTTTTATTTTCCTACTGGTTAATTTTTCATAGTTATAGGACTATTCAGCTGTGTTCTTTTTTTTTAAATTAATTAATTTATTTTTGGCTGCACTGGGTCTTCGTTGCTGTGCGCAGGCTTTCTCTAGTTGCAGCGAGCGGGGGCTACTTTTCGTTGAGGTGCGCGGGCTGCTCATTGTGGTGGCTTCTCTTGTTGTGGAGCACCAGCTCTAGGCGTGCAGGATCAGTAGCTGTGGCTTGCAGGCTCTAGAGCACAGGCTCCGTACTTGTGGCGCACGGGGTTAGTCGCTCTGCGGCATGTGAGATCTTCCTGGACCAGGGCTCGAACCCGTGTCCCCTGCATTGGCAGGCAGATTCTTAACCACTGTGCCACCAGGGAAGTCCCTGTGTTACTTCTTGAGATACTTTTAGTAAATTATATTTTTCCAGAAATGTATCCATTTTGCTTAAATTTTAAATTTCTTATTGATTGTACTCTACGATCTTTTGAATTTCTGCTCTTTCTGTACTATCATTCCCTATTTATTCCTAAGATTGTTGATTCTCCAACAGAGATTTGTCAATATAACTAGTCTTTTCTAATTATATTGAGAATCAAATTTGGCTTTGTCCTCTCTTTTCTTGAAATATACACACTGGAACTTATTTCAGTGATGATTTGTTGGTGGTTAATGCGCTATCTTTGTTTATCTGAAATATGCTCTTGTTATTGAAATATAATTTTACACAGGAGAATTGGGAAAAAATCATCCACTACCTTTTGGCTTCCATTGTTGCTGATGACAAATATGCTCTTAGCCCAGTCATCATTTCTAACAGGTAATCTGTCTTTTCTATCTGGTTGCTTTAAAGGTCTTCTCTTTGCCTTTGGTATTCTGTAGTTCATTGTGATGTGTCTAGATGTTGACTTTGTATTTATCCTGGTTGGCGGTCAGTGAATTTCCTCAATCTATTGATTCATGCTTTGACCAGTTCTAGAAAAATCTCAGCTACTACATCTCTATTGCTTGTCTAATATTCTGTGTATTCTCTCTTCCAGGAAGTCTGAGTAAAAGAGTTAGACATCATTTGAACTTCTTACTCTGTCTCTTAATCTCTTTTGTATTTTGCATCTCCTTTCACCTATGTGCTGCCTTTTAAGTGAGTTCTTCCAATGTCATTTGCATTTCACTAATCCTCTTTTCAGTTAGTTCTTTAACCCCTGCTGAGTTGTATCTTTTATTTTTCATTTCCATAAGTTTCTGGCCCTTTTTCAAACTCAGTTGATCATTTTTGATAGTCTCAAAACTGAGAACTTGCTCATTTTTTTCAATGTTATCTTTTATTTCCTGAATACATGTCTTCTTCTTCTTCTTCTTTTTTTGGCTGTGCCACATGCAGGATCTTAGTTCCCTGACCAGGGATCGAACCCATGCCCTGTGCAGTGGAAGCATGGCATCCTAACCACTGGACCACCAGGGAAGTCCCAATAAATGTCTTCTAATATCTGACATTTCATATGGGTCTGTATCTGTGGTTTGCTCTTTCTGTTGGCCCTTATGCACGATGGTGTGTTTGTTTTATTGTAAACTCAAATTTAACTGAATTTAATCTGTTGGACCCCTGAGGAGATTAGAATAAGAGCACCTTATTCTCTTCTACCCAGAGAAGATTTGGATTTGCTTCTACTATGTGCTAAGAAGAGCTACTTGTAACCATATCAGTTTCCTAGCCTGGAAATTGCTTAACCATAGGGGTAGTATAAAATTACACCATAACCCTTGGGAGAACAGGCCTATGTTTACCAATTCCCAGAGGATCCTTTTCTATTTTTTTCGCCCTATTCAGAGCAAGGTCTGATGGGTCATCTCATAGGCTCCCTGTGCAGGCTGCAGATTTTTCCCAGCCCACCCTTTCACTAAGCGTGTAACCTCTTAAAAGCATCTCCTAGTTTGCCTTGAAAGGGTTAATCACAAAGTTCTAGAGTTCTGGTACTTTGATTTGCCCCTACAGCAGCACAGGCTTTTATGTTTCCCACTGCTTTCCATCCTGGTTTCAGCTACTCTATTTCCCTGCCTCTTGCTTTCTTGGGAGTTCAGCAATAGATTTAAAGTCACATATTTGTGAACATGTTTCAGCATCTGTTTTACAAGATGGATTTTCAAAATGTCTAGTCAACCATACTCCCCAGAGCCAACAGCCCTTTTATTTATTTTTAATTATTTTTCCTATTAGTTATACTAATTCAATTATTCCTAGAAATACAGATCCAGTTATTTTAATTCAACTGTTCACTGTATCTTTGGCTATGAAGAAACAATAGCACACAATATAAATTTACCAAGGTATCAGTTATAAAAGGAGAGATTTACTACACCACTCCCCTGTTCCTGGAGGGTCAATGGTTTCCATCTTTTGGAGTGAGGTGCCTTGAGTACTAGGACCTACCATACCAGCCCAGAACAAACATATACATGACTTTGGCTGAATCTAGTTAAACACTAGATATGCTTGCTGAACAAACACACAAGAAAATGACTTCAAGATAAAGGTAACCAAGTCCTACTATATTCAAAACATCCTCAACACATTTTGTAGGTATGATAAATATCTGCCTTTTAAATATGTAACTATATGGTGTTACAGTATAGCATGCAAATGGTAGGAGTCAATAAATGATAACTGCAGTAAATGTTTACACACAGCACATTGGTTAGTCAAGTAAAAATGTCTCCATATCCACAATCTGTTCAGACCACCTGCAGTTTAGATATAATCTTTTAAAAAAAAACAACTCTATTCGCATACTCTAACCAACTCCCTTTTCAGTGAATATATTAACCACTTTTCTTTAGCCAAGTGAAAGAGAAGACCTCATGCTATTGAATGGTGTTTTCTGAATGGCTGAAAGCAGTCAAAACTAAATTCAATCCAAAATTTGGAAAGAGAAGTAAAAACTGTCAGTTCCAAGTTTTACAGCAGTCTAAGGAGGAAAGGCTATCTCCAGCATGAAGTCAAATCGGGATGGCAGCCTAGATGAACTCAGAAGAATTCCCAGCCCCCAATGCAAACTTCAAAGTCACTTTCTCATTTTGGCTGCTAGGTTAAGAATTCTTACAGAAACAAAAGATATTATTTTTCTAATAAACGTTTAAAACATTTTTTCAATCCTCACGAATTAGTCACCATTTTCAGATTATTTGCCTATTATAGTCATTCTTGTAGTCAATTATAATAAAGTAGTTCATTATAACCTAGGATTAAATGACTCAATAATATTTGTATCCAGAATTAAGATTAAATTATGGGCATTCATTTGAAACTCCCTGAAACACTAGCCACCTCCAGAAAACCATATAACACATACTTGGGGAGTGGGCATGGGGGCAGATACAATGTGTAGTCGGGGGTAGGGGAGAGGACACGGAATCAGGCCTAAGGAGCAAGTATAGGATGAGGCAGTAAACATAAATCAGAGAAAAAAAAAAGAAAAAGTTACGGGCTTTCCTTACTAGGATTAAGAGTTACTAACAAAGTATCACATGGGAAATAGTATAATGGTTAATATTCCTCATTAAAAAAAAAAAGTAGACAGCTAGAATTTTAATACTGATTCTGTCACTAACTGTTATCTCCAACAAGTTACTCAATTATACATGATTGTTTCTTTATCTAAAAAAAAGGAGAATAGAAGCTGTATCAGAGAGATATTGCAAGAACTGAAAGAAATAATGTAAATAATATGTTTAATAAAGTTCTTGATGTATAAAGTGTTTATATGTCAAGAGAAAAACAAATATCGTATATCAACGCATATATGTGGAATCTAGAAAAATGGTACAGATGAACCTATTTGTAGGGTAGGAATAGAGACGTAGATGTAGAGAATGGACATGTGGACACGGCGGGGAAGGGGAGGGTGGGATGAATTGGGAGATTAGGTTTGACATAAATACACTACCATGTGTAAAATAGATAGCTAATGGGAACCTGCTGTATAGCACAGGGAGCTCAGCTCAGTGCTCTGTGATGACCTAGATGGGAGGGATGGGGGGAGGGTGGGAGGGAGGTCCAAGAGGGAGGGGATACAGGTATACATATAGCTGATTCACTTCATTGTTCAGCAGAAACTAACACAACGTTGTAAACCAATTTTACTCCAATTAAAAAAAAAGTAGAATAAAATAAAATGAAAAATAATAGTATTTGTTAGTTTCACTAGTATGAGTACTTTGATGATGACATGATTTAAATCACAATATAATTTCTGGAGAGACATGATTTAAATCACAGTATATTTTACTTGGGGAAAATTGTAACTGGGTTTTAAATAGTTAATTCTCAACACATAACTAATTGCAAAACTAAGGCAAAATATAGCAGTACCTCAGTGTCCAAATTTATTTTTTGAAATAGCTATTATAACACACAAGATAATTGAGATCAGCATTACCTTATCAAGTACTCTATATGGATTTTCTGCATTAAAACGAAGAGGAGCATAGAGTCTGAATCGCTCTCTGAACTCCGCCTGCTTCTCCTGATCAAGGAAGAAAAAAAACTGAAAGTGAATCTCAAATAGCTTCAATTAGCCTTATAAAACCTTTCTTTAAAAAAAAAAACCCAAAAAACAGAAAACCACAAAGCTTGTTAGCTAGCTTACATCAAACAAAATACATTTTTTCCTTATAAGAGTGACTTCTGCATTTTGGAGAGGTGAGACTTCATGTCTGACAGTTGCTGCGATCTTTTTGGTAGTTTTCCATCTTTCAGGTAATTCCTACAAAAACAAAGGTACAAATGGGAAGTTACTTCAATACCTAAAACAAATCTACTCCACAGGATTAAATTTTTCTAATCTCTTTCCACTAACTCATGACATCCTTTCATTCTTGTCTAAGAGAAAGGGTTTATCCCCCAAAAGCTCTAAAAGGCCTAGAGCCAGGCTGAATCCCACTGGCACCTTTGGAGTCACATCTTCCAAGTGTAAACCAGAGCTGTCCTCTGGTATAAGATTTACCTCAGCATAAACGAAAACCTTTTCAAAATAAACAGAAATTTCCAAACTGTTTTACTATTGAGGGAATAACACTAAAGTGCTCTGAAAATGACTTTGCTGATCTAACAACTAGAAGTGGAGCCATGTTTAGCAATTTAGCAAGCGAAAAAAGACGCTCTAAATCTGGTGGGCAGAGATGAAAATGTGAATCAATCTTATCCTTCGTTTTCCTCTGGTTCCCAAAGCTGTGTTTTTACTTGGTCTGGATGGAGAGTTTGAACATTTGGGTAATTTTAAATGACTAGGATTTTTGAAGTAAGATGAGGCAAAGGGAACGGAAGGTTAATTCCTACTTGATGGAGGACAAAAGCAGCCATGAATTGTTCAGGTAGCAACTCAACTCTGCCGTCCCTGACTACAATGCAACTAGGACAACAGCAACTTACTTTCTTTGAAGAGCCCTTGTGCTTAACTGCTGTTGAAAAGCATTCCTTGTGTCCAGACTAAGAAAGCATTGTTTCTCTGTGTCATCTCCCAGGACACTGAAATTGTTTTGTCACACAAAACCACCCATGGTGATGGGACTCTACTTGTGTCGCTGAAGCACAAAAATCGGTTCTAAAGACTATTTTGTAACCCTGATAAATATCTGATGAATGATTTGGTAACTGCCAATTATGAAGAGTACACTGTGCTAAGTATAAATCGTATCTGAGTGGTGGAGGAGGGCTACAAAGATAAAACACATTCTTCAGATTGAAACTGTTGTATCATCTGTCAGAGTGAATGAGAGGCACACAAAATAACTATTCTACATGACAGAATGTGTTAACTTCGATCAGGAGGTCTATATGTTATGGAATTAAAATGCTTGGGAGGCAACATGGTGTCATGACAGCAATACCCAACCAGGCCAGGAACTAAAAGACTTGAGCTCTAAAGTTCCTTGTTTTTATCTTGCTCTTCCATCCTTCTTCTCATCAAAACTCTGCATCCTCATCTGTCCAGAGTGTCACTTTGCATTTCCAATTGACCCCATGGAACCTAAATGTCACAGGGAGTCCCTTCGGGGCCACAGGAGAGAAGACGTGAAGAGGTCACATCAGTGGGTTCAGGCTCCTTAACTTTAACCTTCTTCAATGACACTAGACCTGCTGTTACCTGCTTTATATTTGGGGATTCCAAAGAAGCTTCCACTGGATAAAAATAAACTTTCATTGAAAACCAAAAGATCAGATGACCTCCAAAGTTGAACTGATACTGATCCACTCAAGGAACTCACACTGCATCAGAGGCGCAAAACAATGACTGGATTTCCACAGGCAGAGATGAGGGTGAGACCCCTCAACATCCCGTGAGGTAAGATTTCCAATGCAGGATGGGGTGAGAGTGTGGGCTCTACAGAAACTGGACAGGATTCTGAGGCTAGAGGCAGTCAATGAAGGTTTCTTAACAGGGAAGGGACTTGATAAAATCTATGGATTAGAAGTGTAATCTAGCTTCAGAGCACACTATAGATAGGGTGTGACGACACAGCCATGCCTAGGGGCTTTTTTAGCATCAAACCAAGCACAGGCAAGTTTTGGGAAATGTTATGACTGCTAATGATTATGAAGGAGAAACAGCAACTCTCACAAATTGCTTAAATTAAAACAAAACTGGGACATTGTTACCCTCCACGAGCAACTTGAACTGCCTGTAAATCTTATTTTTCCTCCTGACCAGCCTGAATTACCAACATCGAGACACACACAGAGCTAAGAGTGTGGCTCACTTCTGAAATACTGAAAAGCCTAATATTCTCAATACTGCAAAAACCTTAGTGAGCCAAACTTTTATTTTTATAGAAAAAAGGCAGAATAGCACATTTGCTTTTATTCATCTTGGAAACATAAATAGTCCATTAGAAAGCATGTAAACTAAGAAACACATAAAAGATTTTTAAATCTTCCACCTGACCACAGCACTGAAATTGAATACATACACCTTCATTTTCATAAACAACTAAGACAACAGTCAGAACTAAGTGACCTGATCAAACATGTCTGCATCGTTACTTACACTCTCCTAATTAGCTTACTGTTGAACAATGTATATAAAGTGTCATATGTATCAGGAAAATTTGTTAAAGACCTAAAAATTGACAACAGAAATGACTGGAATCTAGCTTTAGTGAAGTGTGAGCCAAACTCTTATAATACAAATTCTGGAGGCCATGGCCAAAATCCCCCATCAATTACTTGTGTTATGACTGGTTTCTCTGTATGACATAAAATTTCAAGGTTCAAGGTCTGACTCAAAGAATATCCCAGTCTTCCTAAGAACAGATATTTATAGTGTGTTCTACTGTTAACTATTTCACCTCTCACTCTTGTTATGTATCTATCTATCCACATCATCTCTCACTCCATGTCTAACTGGATTTTCAGTCCTAAAGACAGTTTTATACTTAAACAGAATCTAATAATTCATATATAGTAATTCTTTGTAGTCAAGAGAGCACCTGTAAATACACTGTTGCACTTCATCCTCACAAAACAAAATGAGGAATATAAAATGGAGCAGCTGCTGTGAAAAACATTTTGGTGGTTCCTCAAAAAGTTAAACTTGGAATTACCAAATGACCCAGCAATTCCACTCCTAGGTGTTTTCCAAAAAGATCTGAAAACAGGTACTCAAAACAAATACTCATGCACCAATGTCCACAGCAGCATTATTCACAATAGCCAGAAGATGAAAAGAGCCCCAATATTCCTCAATGGGTGAAAGGCTAAACAAACTGTATATGTGTATGTGTGTATATACACACATACATACATACATACACACACACACGCAAGCACAATGGAACATTATTCAGCCATAAAAAGGAATGAAGTAGTGATATATGCTACAACGTACATGAACCTCAAAATCATCATGCCAGGTGACAGAAGCCAGATACAAAAGGTCACATATTGTATAATTCCACTTATATGAAGTATCTACAGTAAGTAAACCCGTAAAGACAGGAAAGGACCAGCAGTAGCCCCAGACTGGTGGCAGGTAGTAGGGGAGGAGTGGGGCATGACAACTAATGGGTATGGAGTTTCTTTGGGGGTGAGGAAAATGTTCTGAAACTAGAGAGAGGCAGTGATTACACAACCTCATGAATGTACTAAATGCCACACACTTTGAAATGGTTACTTTTATGTTATGTGAACTGTGAATTTCACCTCAATTTTTCAAAAAATGGGGAACTGGAGACAGTATAGACAAATTTAAAAAGTGAGGGATCTTGAGGGATATTTTACCGAAGAGGAAGCATGCTCTGAGGCAAGCAGATGAGACGGACTAGCAGAAAACAAATCTAAGTTTGAGTTCCACCAGTGATTAGGGCATCACTGAACTAGATAGAATTCAATAAAAGCTCTTTAGTTAATGTGTCCACCGATCACATTGCAAGGTTAAACCTAAGCCCACCCTGGAAGCTGGTGGATGACATAAACATATAAACTATCTGTAGAACCTCAACACGGGCATGGGAATAGAGCCTCAATTGTGAGATTTGTATTCGTGATTTCAGCTATAACTACAAAGACTTTGTACATCGTTTGGCACACAGCAGCCACCAAGTCATTCCAGAACACGGAAAGAGGAGGATGACACAGAAATCCTGTTGAGGAAAGTGATTTCTCCAGCCAAATTGCGCTTTACGTATTCTTTCTTAACATGTCTATGATATGTTTCCAAAGACTAGGACACTTCTCAACTGACAGGCAATTTAAATGAAAGAGAGCTGGAATTTATTTCACATGTGAAAGTGATGATATAAGTGGAACCCAAAAAAGTAACTTAGAGGCTCATCTATTACCTGAGTACCTTCTAACACAAAGGCAGTGGAGTGCAGCCAGGCAGAGGGAGGATGTGGGCATGAAACACCCCTAGATTCATGTGGGTTGGCTTTACTACTTGTGTGACCTTGAGAAAATTACGAAGTCCCTTTAAGCTTCAGATTCCTAAGCTGTAAAATGAAAACATTAATATCTACAGTATAGGGTGTTATGAGGGTGTCATAAGAGAGTGCATGTGAAGAACAGGAGATGCTCAGTTTACGGTAATCATGGTTATTTTACCACCTCACTGACCTCTAGTTGAGCATAGACCTGCTCAGGCATCTTCTGGCCATACGTTTCCAAGAGTGTGATGGTTTCTTTTAGTGGTTCAAAGAGTTCATCAGTAGCTCTCTGTCGGCTTCTTACAGCCAGAAGATGCCCCATAATGTCAACTAAACCATCGTGATCGCCTTCACTTAATTCTCTCTGAAGTCCAGCACCTGACTCCTTTATAAATTCTTGTAGCTCATTCAGACTATAAAGACATGTACACACACACACAAACACAAATTAAGCTCATTAAAACATTCAGAAGTATGACTTCTGACTGAATCTAATTTTCACTCTTTACCTAATTAAACATTACTTGTTATCTCTCTTATAGAACTGGCAGTTTTAATGCTCTTAAAATTAATATCTCAATTTTAAGAAGCAGTCATGTGTTAAAAGTTATAATTCCAAATACCAAAGCACCAAAGACTACCTGTCAATGACAAATCTCAAAAGATGCTCCTGAAACATCCAGCTCCATTTCCTGATAATGTTTAGCAAGCTCACTTTGAAAGGCTTCATGTCCACCTTGAACCAACCATCAAACACTCTGAAGTCATCAAACTTGCTCATCTGAACATACAAAGCCTCATAAATGTCAATCTATAATTAGAAAAACAAATAGTCACTGTATAACAACTCAATCAAAAGCTAGTAACTACATAAATGCAGAGGGTTTGCCTTGCCTGTTCTTTGAATTGCTCGAGTGTTGGTGGTTGTCCGGGAATGTCTTCATTTGCATGAGGCCCTGTCTCCTCAGATGACACAGTATGGCCATACAGGAGGAAGTGCTTCATAAACTCGGTCCGGTCATCCACCCAGAGGTAAGCATATGTGTCCAGGGTGTTTCTGAAGTCCAAGACTTTGTTGATGACGTCTGCCACTCTCTTCATGATCTCCTGCCTGACCTCCACCAGGCCGAGCATGTTGTCCATATCATTCTAAATGAGGGGAGAACCAAGCATTTATTAAAGCCAACCCTGCTCTATCAATTATGTGCAACCTACCATTATCCAAGGCCATTCTTCAAAAGAATAGTTGGTAAAATCAAAAACTGTGCTGTTTTTCCCAACTTCTCCTTTCCTTGTGCTCCCCATTACCCCAATTTATTTTGAATCATTAATATAAAAGCTAATTTTATCATTAATCGTAATTGTAATTAATATACATGTATATGTACGGGCGTTCAGCATTCAAATGACTGGGTAGTTGAGTAAGCACATTTTTTTTTTTTTAATTATTTTTGGCTGTGTTGGGTCTTCGTTTCTGTGCAAGGGCTTTCTCTAGTTGCGGCAAGCAGGGGCCACTCTTCATTGCGGTGCGCGGGCCTCTCACTATCATGGCCTCTCCTGTTGCGGAGCACAGGCTCCAGACGCGCAGGCTCAGTAATTGTGGCTCACGGGCCTAGTTGCTCCGCGGCATGTGGGATCTTCTCAGACCAGGGCTCGAACCCGTGTCCCCTGCATTAGCAGGCAGATTCTCAACCACTGCGCCACCAGGGAAGCCCCAAGCACATTTTTTTTGAATCCTGGGAAGTTGCAACCCACTATATCCTTCTTTGTCTTTTCATCAGAAATATTGCTTCTTAGTATTTTCTCTTTTGCATTTATATATCTAGGAATGAGGCATTTTCTTTCATGTGGCTTTATCCTGTTTTAAAGAGCTGTTCTAAAATTCCTGATTTTCCTGGCTGCCTCAGGATCCGCTCACAGCATCTTGCTTTTAGGTTTAATACAAACAAAATTAATCATACTTGGTGTAAATACAGCAAAAAACAGTGGACATTAGAATGGAGAACACTAGAACTCAAAATCGAAGTATATTCAGATTAAAAGCTTTGGAATTAGCTTGGTATTTATTTGTAACTCTAAAGAGATGTGAGAAATTGGTTAACATATATGTAAATATATTGAATTTTTTAGAGTAATGTTTCCTTTTCAGTGTTGATTTCTTTGTATTCTGTTCTCTGCATTCAGTAATACTACCAATAAACGTATTTATAATCTCTTAATCTATTAATATGTATATAATTCACAATAAATGTAATACCCATTTACAAAGAACATACCTGGTAATTTGCTATTTCCAGATGTGCTGCTACTCGCTTCATCTGGGCAGACATTCTGAAACTACTGCACAGCATTTCTTCCACCAGATCATAGAAGCCATCCCCAGCCTCTCCTTCTAAAGAAGGTTTAAACAGAATCTCCGGGGGCATTAAGATCATTTGTGCTTGAAAAAACGGTGCAGATTTCAGTTGTTTCTCTGTGTTCATCAGGAAGAAGTCTAAGTCATGCATTATCGCTTGAAAAAAGCCTTCCACCACGATGTCATCAATGAATTCTACATAAATCTTCCAGGCATCCAGAGAAGGAGTGGCTCTGAACAGCTTCCTATTTTCCTACAAACAGACAAGTATTAATAGATCAGTATAGACAATAGTGAGTATCAAAACAAAAGTTGTCCATTTTAATGGCTTGTTAAAACGGCTACATTTGGGGGCACAACATAGAAACATTCAAGTGCTTGGTTGCAGAATCTTAAGCTACACGGCAATGATCTAAGCAGGATTTTGTAACATTTAGTTCATTTATAAGATACATTCAAAAGTCATTCTTTAAAGGAGAAATTAAGAAGATTGCTATCTTCAAATATTATGCACACAAGAAATACACTAGTTCCCAATGCATCCTAGATGTATGCTCTGGTTCTGGCCCTGTCCCTCACTCTCTGTGGCCTTGGACCTTGCCTGCCCTGGCCTCACCTGTAAATGAGGTTTCCCAAACTGGTCCTCCCGAGAACGCTGCTCTGGGATATCTAAAGATCACCAAGTCAGCAAAGAGCTATGTGTTTTAGGCCATTCTTGGGGACTCACAGTGTACCTATTACGTTAAAGTCCATTTAACCTGGTTTAACCAATTGTCTCCAAACACTAAGATATTTTGTGCCACCCGCCTATGAGCAGCTTGTGGAATAACAGTAACTTGGCTTGGGAAACACTGGCCTGGTGAAGTCCAAGCCCCCTTTGTGCTTCAACAATATGAATTCTTTGACCTCAGCATCTCCCTAGCATGTGGGTGAAGTAATGGATGGGCCTGTGGCCATGACAGGGCCAGACATGGACAGGTTAAGGACTGCTAGAGGTTGGGCACAGTGTGGCAGGCCTAGGGACAGAGATTTGAAAAGGTCAGGTAAGCAGCAAGGTTGATTCCAGAAGTACCTTCTGAGTGGCAAAGGTTATACAGTCTATACAGGCCAGAGGGCAGATGCCCAAGGCAGAAACTACTACACACAGAAAAGACGACACTAAAATGGGAGCTGATTATAAGGTAGATTATGCTCTCTGCTTTCTGTGATTATTCACTACTGTGGATATATGATCCAGGATTCAAAGGTGTGTGCGACAGGCAAGAATCAGAACTACAGAGGTGAGTCTGGATCCTGATAAAGCAGGGCAGAGATGAACAAGTTCTTTGAGGGTTTTTTGTCCTCAAACAAATCTAAAAACTGCTTTTTCAGGGATGCTGTCTTGCCCGCCAACCACGTGGAAGCATTCACATCTGTGTAGTGTATGTGACCCACACCCCTGGAGCTGGGCAGTACACATCCCAGGCAGCTCCGAGAATACCACTGCAAAACCTTGTTTGTAACTATTTCTAGTCATGTCCTGGCAATATTTTCAAGGCATTGTAATCAACATTCATATATCTTACTTGTCTAAAACCCCCAGGTTACTGTTTAGGGAGCCCACTTTCCTATTATCAAGAAAATGTATCAGAAGAAACTAATTGTAATCCATCATCTGTCCTCCATGAGGCAGATTCCAACGCATAAACACTTGTAAGGATGTCCTGAAAGTCACAGAATAATTCACAGCCATCTCAGCAAACTAGGAACAGTCGAGGTCATGACTAAGTTAAGACATTGCTGAAAAAACAACTTTCCAGATATATACCTTCTTTACATGTCAGAACATCCCTGAGATTCCCTCAAGGCTACCCAGGCCTTAGGGAAAGCCTTCAGAGGGAGCATGGCCCTGCCCACACCTTGATTTCAGACTTCTAGCCTCCAGACTGAGAGAAAATACATTTCATTGCTTTAAGACATCCATTTGTGGTACTTTGTTATAGCAGCCCAAGGATGCTAACACAGGCAGTCATCAAAGAAGGCAAAGTCTTTGTCTCAGCAAATTGTTACCAGTAGGGAAAATTAAAACTTTCTTACATGTTTCAGACAAACTTCGAAGTCAACAGAAACTTTGAAATCCATATGAATTCTTTTCTTTCTTTTCTTGTTGTAACACATACTCAATACAGCATATCAAATGTACCACATCTTACTTTTCGGTGAGCAAGTTTGTTACTCTTCAAACCCTTTCTTCACACAACTGCAATGCCAGCCTATGCAAAAATCTGCCCTTGGGCAGGCATCTCTAACTAACGTGCCCCAAAACAAATCCTGTCTTTTCCCTGCAAAATCTGCTCTGCCATAGCCCTCCCCATATCAGTGAAGGGAAACTCTGCTCTTCCAGCAGCCCAGACCAAAAACGTCAACGTCGTCCTTACCTTCTCTCTCCTCTGACTGATCACAGCAAATCCTCTTGGCTCTGCCTTCAAAATATATCCAGCATACGACTGCTTTTTATCACTACCGTCTGGACCCAAGCCATCTTCACCTGGATTACAGACTCATCTCCTAACGGTCTCCTTGTCTGCCATCTCCTGGCCCCCCTGTAGTTTACACTCAACAGGGAAAGCTCTTGAGCAAAGAGTCTCCAGCTGCTATTTCCCTCAGAGTAAAACCCAAAGTTCTCAAAATGGCCCGTTGATCCACTGTGACGTGCCCTTAAGCCCTTTCAAACTTCATCGCCTACTATTATTCCGCCTGGAAATTCTGCTTCAGGCATGTTGGCTCTCTGACCCTTAGACAAGTGACCCATACTCTTACCGTAAAGCTTGTGTACGTTGATACCTAGAACATCCTTCTTCCATTTCCCAAATAGCTCCTTCCCTGTCAGTTCTCTGTAGAAATGCTACCTTAGTAAAGAGGCCTTTCTAACTACCTCATACACAATTTCCACCCCACCTGCCACTGATTCTCTATCCCACCATCTCTGCTTTATTTTTCACCATTGCTCATGTGACCGATTGAAGATACTACTATATATTTGTTATTTTCTCTTTCTATCTTCCCTAACTAGGATGTAAGATCCAAGAGGCAAGAGACTTGTTTTATGCTTTTGTTTCTCTGTCTTCTGTTCTTTGTTCTTGTTGTTTTACTTCTTGTCTTCTCTTACACTGATAACCCTGGAATAGTGCCTATCACTGTTTTAAAAACTCAAGTACTTGTTATAAGGAGAGTAACTACTGTTGCCACCCTCAGGAGATGGCTGAGAGGGTTACATGAGATGAGGTAAACAAGACGGATGGCATTCAGCCAACAGTGGTAGCTACTGAAAGCATCCAAAACAGGAGATAACTATGACCAAGATAAGGCCCCATCTCTAGCCTTTCTGTCTCATCAAAAGATCTCACATTCCTATCTCTTCCCTCAGAAATGAGCACAGCAAGGGCCACAGAAATTACAGACAAGTAACACAAATTCCTCCAATTTCAGTGCTTTACAACACCATACCTCAAATTCTTTCGGCCCCCAAAAAAGAACCCTCCATTATTAGGTTACCTATTTTTGCTCTTTTCTAAACTAAATGAAAGGATCTGCTATAAATTTCGAAGGCTTAAAAGCAAGTACCTCAACCAAGTTGTGTATCTTGCAGCCACCTTCCTGGATTAGCTTGTATTTTTTCGCAAACAAATCACCCTTGTCCTCCCAAGTCAAGGCGGTCTCCCGCCTGTGTTCTCTCCTGGGAAGGAGCGTGCACTCCACCCAGGCCCGCATCGTCTGCTGAATCACTTTGACGTTGTTCTGCGCATGCTCCGCTCTGCGCTCCAACTCTGAGGTGGCCGTCTTCATCCTCTCGATGTCCCCCCAGCAGTCATCCTGCCATGTCAGCGATGTGGCGGCTGCCTGCAGCTCCTCATCCACAGCCCTCAGCTCATCCTCAACCAGGGGGTATTCAACTTCCAGAAGAGTCTGTTTCAGCTTATTATATCCTTGCACAAGAAGTTCAAGATTTCCAATGTACTGATTCAAAAGAAAACCCCAAGACAAAAAGTGCCACATGTGTTAAAGCTACTTTCTCTTGGAGGCATGGAAGTATCTTAGGTCTACATGTTAATAATTAAAATTCAAACTATTTCTATTCAAAATCCGCCCTAATATCTGAAAACACAGACCTTTAAAAGAGTGTTTCTTTTTTTGAAGATGGCTAAGGCTGAATCCGGTATGTCTGATTTCTTCAACATCAAAAGGTATTTAACTTCTCTTAATACGGCCACTAGCTATTAAAAGAAAAGCAAGGATTATTTACATGATTTAAGAATATCATTCTATTTTTAAAATCAAACGCTTAAAATTTCATCCAATGATTACAGTATTTTCAAACTGTCAAGGCAAAGGGGCTTTTGTTTCTTTTGCTTTTTAAAAGCAACAATCATACATTCCATATGATGCAGAAGTATAAATAATAAATGTAGAAATCACTGGCTATGGCCCACTGTCAGAGAAAGAATTCAAGCGAAAAAAAGAGCAACATATACACGCCAAGATCTGAAATGGGAGGCCATAAGCCGACCTCGGTCTTTTCCAAACACCGTTAGCTCTATCATAATGCTTGTTTTGAAAACACAACATGATTATACATGAGAGAGGATTGTGAACATGCCGCAAGTTTTGTCTTTGCTTATCTGCAGTTTCATCACCAATAAACGGCTAGGTAAATGCTAAAAACTGCACCCAGCTGAACAAAAAGGCTTAGGAATATGCAAAATGCTCATATGCACACACCACAAATATCCACTAGGTACCTCCACTCACAGGTGTGTGATGAGCCAGCCCATCCAACTTCTGGTGGCACAACTTTTTGTCTGGTTTCAAATGACCCTCCTTCCACCACCTCACAGTAAGGCACAAGTCATAACGCACTTCCCCGAGCAAACTTCAGGTCTTTGTCAAGGGAAAGTACTATATTCATTGGACCATTTATATATTACTTGACCATTTAAAATGTATAAAACTATGCTACTGTTCTTCCTAGGTTCCTTTTTTTGTTTTTCTGTATTTATTGTTATTTTTTAATTGGAGTATAGTTGCTGTACATTATGTAAGTTATATGTGTACAATATAGTGATTCACAATTTTTAAAGGTTATACTCCATTTACAGTTATTATAAAACATTTGCTATATTCCCCGTGATGTACAATAATACATCCTTGTAACTTATTTTATACCTAATAGTTTGTTCCTCTTAATCCCCTACCCCTATGTTGCCCCACCCCTTCCCTCCCCCCAGGAGTAACCACTAGTCTGTTTATCTGTGAGTCTGCTTCTTCTGTTATATTCACTAGTTAGTTGTATTTTTTAGATTCCACATATAAGTGATATCATACAGTATTTGTCTTTCTGTCTGAGTTATTTATTTTTTTAAACGTATCACTGACAAAGTTTTTAAGTACTGTACCCTAACCCTCATTTTCCCCATCAGCAATGTACTTTTTATTGTGCAGTCTTTCATAGGGCAGTGAATTTTAGGAATGCATGTCGTGTTGTAGCAAAACTGACTGTAGCCCTAAATCACAGTTTATGAGGAAAAGACCACATAACATGCTTTAGAAGGTAAACCAGTTGACTTCCTTAGGCTGTCACTCCATAGGTTCACTAGTACAATATATTTGGTATGTTTATAGTCCCTTCAGGTAGAATTGCAGGGATTATCCCTAAAACATCTCAGGAATTCAGTTTCTATAAATTGGTTTTATGAAATCAGAAGGTAAAGCAAACCCTCAGTTCTCCAGGTCACATATTTATGTACCTGTGCTGAGGTTAATAAGAAAAATTAAGTGATGCAATTCTTTGTAATATTTCAGGGAAAGAGAACAGAATTTGAGTACAGACTGTGACTATTAAACTCAGTGAGGCTAACTTTCACCTCCTAGGCATACAGTTGGACTGCTATGAGACAGGGCAAGAAAATCTAAGCCAGAAAACATCTGATCAAAGACTAATGATTCTATTCAATTGAGTTAATATTTATTAAATGTTACCAAGTGCCAGACACTATGTTAGACACACAAAACACAAAGATGAAATCCAACGGACCCTACTCTCAAGTAACTCATTATCCAGTAAAGTGGGAGTGGCAAATAAATAATTATAAGACAAAATAAGAAAGAATAATTAATATAGAATTTGGTAAGCAAATCCCTAAAACAAAGACCTATTAGAAGTTGTTTTTAGTTGTAGTCGTTGTAGCACTGACATTTTCCCAAAATAAAATACAAATGAATGGAGGTATGAGGAATATTCTTGTAATAAAAAGGGCATCTATGAAACATTTTAAAAATATCAAACCCCTACCTTTGGGTCAAAGTTGACACTGAGAAGACCACTTACGGCACTGAATTTAACCAAGGGTTGATTCAAATTGAATTCACAGATTTCATCCACATTACTTTTCCATTCATTATAGATACGATTTTCAAACTGGTCTAGCAAAGCTGTCATCTCAATATACGTCTGATAAACCAAGGCATCATCAGGACTTTCCAAGAATCTGTAGGAAGATGTTTTTTATTTTTTACTTTTCTATACATTAGATAGATCTCAGCTTAGCTACTTTACAATAATATATGATAGAAATAAGAAAGTACACTATAAAAATCAGGAAGAAAATCAATAAAGGTCAAATAATGCTTCTGCATAGTCTGTGCCTTAAAAGATATAGTTATGAAATAAATGGAACTCCAAACATTTTACTAAATGCAAACAGCAACAAGTTATCAATTGCTACAAAGAAAAGAGAAAGATACAAAAGTCTGCAAAATAACAGGACTGCTAGCTATTGGAGAAAGGAAAAACAATAACAAAAAGCTATCAACATATTGTGGGTGAAATGGAAAAGTGAAAAAAGACCTAAAAACATGGAAATATATGAAGTTCTAAGTCCTATTAAACATACTCCCTAACCATGAGGATAAATCCCTCTCAATGAGCCCAAGCAATGACAAGAGTTAAGTAAGGCAGTGACTCTTTAAGTGCTAAAATGAACAGCTCACTACCCTATATAAAAATTGCTTGTGTCACAGGGATAATGTTACCACGAAAGAAGCCTAACTACTTACAGATAACGGAGAGATGCAAGGTTTGACCAAAACATTTGAAGTCGGTCCACGACCTCTTTAGCCCATTTGATATTTCCTGAGGTAAATGGCATATTCTTGTGAAGGACTACATTTCCTTGTTCAATCTGCAAATTGATATTGTGGTGAAGAAGATGAAAGGGAACATTTAATCAGGGTACACTCCAACCTTGTAAGCAACTGTTCATTTTGGAACATTTACAGTACAAATATAAAGAACATACGTGCAAAGTAACCTAATTAGTAGAAGAGTTACTGTCTTAAAGCAGGTTCTTCATATCCATAAGGAAATCAATTACATAAAAGCATAAAAATTTTAGGGCCTGTATCTCCTCTTCAGGTATCATTCAGTGTAGCTCTACTTGACACCCTGACGCACAATATGATACTGTGGGTGTGTCAGACTTTATCCCCCCACTCACCTGTCGCACGCGTTCATTATACAATTGCTTACACATATCCAACTCTGCACTGAACATGTGCACGAGTGTGCTGTAACGTGGGCTGAAAATTTCCATGACAACTGGTTTCTCAAGGAAATTCCCAAATACAGTCAAAAGCTATAAAAATCAAAGTGAAAGAAAGGTTAACCACCGTGGGTTTTTAATACAAATACTCGATTCACTATTTCCTCCATTAAACCTCCTACCTGGCTAGATACAAAGCAAAAATCTAGATCCCTGCAAGTATCCTGCAATGTCTTCAGATTGAAAACATTTTAGCATCTCACTAAAATTTCTATGCATCCAATAAAGCAAATTCTAAATGTAAAGCAGTTTCCCTTCCTCAGCAAAAAATGAGGAGTCAGAAGCGAACCACTGTCTGTTAGAAATCCCTGATCACAGCTGACACCCCTACCCCGTTGGACACCAGGAAATGTTGTAGAAGATGCTTTGCAGATTTAAGAACAGAAGCAAGATTGCGTACTTCTTATTTGCTCTTCCCTCCTATACATATACTCTTTAGAATAAGGAAAGCCATATCAAGGACCTCTAGGTCACACAATAATAATTATACTGTTATCCTGTGATAAACCATAATGGGAAAGAATATGAAAAAGAATGTATAACTGAATCACTTTGCTGTACAGCAGAAATTAACACAACACTGTAAATCAACTGCACTTCAATAAATTTTTTTTAAAAACATACAATTTGAGGAGAAAGAGGAAAGCTATAAAATTCCCAACTGTTAAAAAAAAAAAAAAAAAGAAATCATCTTCATATTTGCTAAGTGTAATCTGCTGTATGTTCTCTAGACTTAGAATTTTTGTTTGTCAAGTAACATCTTATGGAAAAATCCAAACGAATTTTTTGGCCAACCCAATAAATCAACTATACTTCAACTATACTTTTATTTTATAAATTTAAAAAAAATAGTTACACCGGAAGCATCAGTCACAGTGACCGTCCTGCCCACGGCCACCTGTGGTTTGTACCACAGGACCCAGCTACCCCCAACACAGCAGCTGGGGCAGCAGTGGCGACCTGTTCCAAGGACAAGCACTCCACAGGCTGACAGTTCCTTCAGTGTCAAAGTCCTGGTTGAAACCAATGCCTTGAGATAATTAGTCTTTCTCAGAAAAAGAATGAGGGCGTGGCAGGCTGAACCTATGCCGGTAAAACTTATGAGTGAAAAGAACCTACAGCTGAACCTTGACAAAACGAGCTTGAAATGCGTGGGTCCACTTTTACACAAAACTTTTTCAATAAATACACTGGTAAATTTTTGGAGAATTGCGACAATTTGAAAATTGTTCTCAGACAAGACAAACCACACTGCCAAGAAATATCAAAAAATTTAAGAAAAGGTATGTCATGAGTGCATGAAATATATGTAGATACTAGTCTATTCCTACATAGATATAAGGTGTTATTTAATATCAAATTAATAATGTGTTAGTTTTCTTACTGTTTTATAACTTTGCTTTCAAAAAATTACACTACCATACAGTATGCCTTTCTCTCATAATTGGAGAAACTGAATATCAGCCTATCATCACAGGTGGTTTTTTTTTTTTAACAATGTTTCCAATATTATATTATGAGTATGACTGTAATACTCTATGCCATAAAAATTTTATGATTCATTCATTAGTGTATAGGCTAGGCTTCCATGAAACAATCCTATTGATTACACTAGACTACCATAAAGCAATCATACTGCTGCTTCTTTTTATCAATGCATGAATCATTACACCTGTAAATAAATATTTCTTTTTCACATTATCTTTTCATTTCTTTATATCTAGTGTTAGTAATACATATAAGATCTACAGTGGTTTGTATTGTGCAAGGCAATATTGATGTAGGTACTGATGATTCATCTTGTAAACAGATGACATAAACTCACGGTATCGATAGAGTACAGTCTTCTAAAGATGTTTTCTCTTCCTTATGATTTTCTTAATAACATTTTCTTTTCTCTAGCTTACCTTATTGTAAGAATACATTATATAACACATATACAAAATATGTATTAATCGAACGCTCATTATTGGTAAGGCTTCCGGTCAACAGTAGGCTACTGTTAGTTAAGTTCTGGGGGAGCCAAAAGTTAAACACTAATTTTCAACTACATAGGGGGTCAACGCCCCTAACCCCTGCATTGTTCAAGGGTCAACCGTACTAGCGAGCAGAGGAAGCCAGTGAGTAAGGGGACAGAAAAAGCAGACACGTGAACTAAAACAGAATCACATGACCAGTAAGGAGAAGTATGTAGGTCCAGAACTCCATCCGCTCGGTCATCTCAAACTAACCTTGACCACCTGTTTCAACAAAGCTGAGCTGTCTGGTGAGCCTAACCTTGGATTTCTATTTGCCTCCTGTCTTGTCTTCTGCCCCACGGGGATTCTTCTGTGCATCAGTGTGAGACAGCTTTTCTTTGCAAGCAAAATAATGTAATAAACATACATATTTTTGTACAAGCAATGTTTATAGAATGCTGACTAGGTGCCAGGCATTATATTTTAAGGGTGTTAAAAATGCTGTTGTTATCACATGCTCCAGATAGGGAAACTGAGTTACGGGAAGGGGGTAACTTGCCCAGGTTTTCACAGCTAGTGCAGAGTTGGCATTTGACAGGACACTGGGCAGTCTGGCACCAGAGCCTCTGCTGCCTTGTGTGGGAACTCATCAGCCAAGGTGCCATTTAAAACTGCTATTTTGTTATTTACTTACTCTATGAGGGCTTCAGAAAATGTTAGCTATTTGGTCTGTTATATAGATATTTTCTCTGAAATAAAAGGAGATAGCTTCTCAAAATAACTCAATATCATCAAGGTGACAGAAAACCATACACTAAGGTTTGTGCCTTGTTAGTGATGTGACACGGCAAAAGAAAGAGCTTTGTTCTTCCTCTTAGAAAACTAATGGGTGTTCCCCCAAATTTGTTTTTATTAAAAAACAGCATCATTGTAAACAATTTGTAAACATTTCCAAAAACTATACTTACTAATAAAGTCAACACAAGGAAAAAATTATACAAACTGAAATGTAAATCTAACCATATCTTAAGAGGCCAGTTTAGACAAACACACACTGGCTTTTCTTCTGGTAATATCAATTATACCTACTGTACAACTGTTGGTGGGAATGTAAATTGGTGCAGCCACTATGGAGAGCAGTATGGAGGTTCCTTAAAAAACTAAAAATAGAGTTACCATGTGATCCAACAATCCCATTCCTGGCATATATATCCAGAGAAAACTTTAACTCAAAAAGACACATGCACCCCAATGTTCATAGTAGCACTATTTACAATAGCCAAGACATGGAAGCAACCTAAATGTCCATCGACAGATGAATGGATAAAGAAGATATGGTATATATATACGATGGAATATTACTCAGCCATAAAAAAAATGAAATAATGCCATTTGCAGCAACATGGATGGACCTAGTGATCATCATACTAAGTAAGCCAGACAAAGACAAGAATCATATGATATCACTTACATGTGGAATCTAAAAAATGATACCAATGAACTTATTAACAAAACAAAAAGAGACTCACAGACATAGAAAACAAACTTATGGTTACCAAGGGGCAGAGGGATTGGGGAGGGATAAATTAGGAGTTTGGAATTAACATATACACATTAGTATATATAAAATAGATTACCAACAATGACCTACTGTATAGCACAGGGAGCTATACTCAATATCTTGTAATAATCTATAAGAGAAAAGACTCTGAAAAAGAATATGTATATGTATATATGTGTGTGTGTGTATATATATACACACACATATATATAACTGAATCACTTTGCTGACCACCTGAAACAAATCAACTATACTTCAAAAAAAAATTACTGTAGAAACCACTAAATATTTAAAATCTACTTAGTTAGCTGCTACCTAGCAAAATGCAAAGTATTAACTTTCTTCTTACAACCACTGTTTTGTTAACTTTGGACTTGATGTTAACATTCTGAAGTAAACATTGCCTAATAGATTTCACAGAGAAGTGTACTCCAACTATAGTAGGCAAACACATTTATTTCACAACATTCTCTTTTAAGCCCTTATCATATCAACCGCAACTGAAACAATACCAGAAGCTTCCCAGCCACGTCTCATTTTGACCACCTGATACGCTTACTAGAACTTAAGTCCAAGTGTAAAATAGGAAAGACAGAGAGAAAATATTCTTTGGGGAGGTTGTAAAGCCAGAAAGTAGTAGTAAACAGAGTCTTAACCTTTTAAGCAGTATACATTACCTTAATTTTTCAACATCACAGATATATAAAAATTACCCTCCAGGATGAGAATAAACGTCATTTGAACTTCCGGTTTCCTTGTCACATTGGAACTAAGAGTTTTTTTATGGAGAGTACAGACATTGTCCTTCATATCAACCTCAAAAGATTCAAGATTGATTCCCAATACATGCTTCCTTCCTAAATATCCCACTGGAGATCTGTAAGGTTTACCTTGATTTTCTTCTACTTCTCAGTTTCATTATGTAATATTTATATTTTTCCTAGGTTTGTCTTTTGCAAAGATATTTTTAATTTGTTTCCACTTGAACCATATATACTTGACAATTTTCTAGTTTTCTATTATTTCATCTAAAGACTTTTCTAGACACTTGTCTTACAGACTCCAGTCTCCCTTCATGTAGAGAAACTGTAAATTTTGGAAAGCCATCCATCAGCATTTTGTTTTAAGTTTTATTGAGTGCCAACCCTGTAGGGTCTGAGCCACAGCTTTATACTGTTTGGTTCCAGGGCCCTTCCTGCTCGTGTCTTTGCCAAGAGCAGGTACTGAATCGTGGTCTTCAGAGAACAGTCTGCAAGTATTTATTCCCTGGGACACAGCAGTAACTGGTCAGAGTTCATCATCCTGTACCTATGGTAGAAATCATTTTCTCCCCTAAATACACAACCCTGTAATTTTTTTCTTCTGCCACAACTCTTGCTGCAGTTTATCTTCATCTGTGTGTCATTTCAGGACTCTGACAACCAGTCAGCCCTCCTAATGTCACAGTTATTAAGTGCCTGCTTTATACAAGGCATTGCAGGTGATCTAGATATAACAAAAACTCTAAAATGATGTCCCACCCCTGGAAAGCTTATAAGGGCACCATCTCATGTTATATTTTGCAGCAGACAAGGTACAAATATGTGGAAAGTTAAAGAAACAAAATACATGACAAAAAAGAGATAAAATTGTTTAGAAAAAATAACTGGCCATGTACTAAAATAGAATCCATATGAATGGTTGTGAAAAGGGGAAAGAGAGAGGTTTGAATTAGAAAAGGTAGGAGCCTCTGTAACCTCTGTAACTGAGATTTCATTCTACATTCTTTCTTGCAGTTATTTCTAAAAGCATGAAAGGAGGTCCAGTTACAGAGAATATGATAGACTACAACGTAGCCACTAAAAATAATATTGTTGAATTCTGTTATAAAAGAAAAATTTTTATGACTCACTGCTTCCTGAAAGGGTTACAAAAAGATTGCAAGGACCAGAATATGTCATTTTTTGCAAAGAGAAATATGTATGCATATCTAGTCAAAGAAAAGGAATGGCAGTATTAAATACAATAGTAATTTCTGAGAGATGGGATGACAGGTGGTGTTATTTTATGACAACAGGTTATATATTTCAGCTGGCAGCATCTCAGTTTCATCCAAGGGCTCTTAAGAGAGAACTATTTGAGCCTCATGACTTCTCTGTTAAAACACTTGATGGGGGTAGAAGACACTAGCCACTGAACCGCCATCTGACCCATTTATTTGAATTTTAAGATCAAAATCAAACAAGTATCTCCGACAAAGTCTGTGCCTGTTATACTGTTTTGCACTGCCATCTTCAATGAATTGTGTCCGTGATTCTCTAGCTGTGTTTCTGCTGACACTGAGGCCTCATTCCTCTTTGGGGATGTCATCTAAGTTTACGCTTGACTTGCAATTCTCTTCTTTGACAAGCAAGTTTCACAAGGTGCCCCGATTACCCATGTTACAAGCTTTCCACTTGGGAGGACTCTCAGGATGCTTTTCTTTTCTGCAACTATTCATACATCTACACTGTATTGCATCAATTCTATGACAAACACTCTTTCATGTTTTAACACCTCTGAAACTAGACTATGTTATATAATAAACAGCATCATAATTTTTGGCAGCATATTCTTTTGTTGATAAACAATGGTGTGTCTGATAACCAACTGTGTCTTATGCCTGATGAAAAACAGTGTATAAATTGCTATTTATTTCAGTCAGATTAATAAAGTGGGCAGATGAACCCAACCTATGTAAACAATGGCAAAGAAAAGAAATTCTTGAGTTAACAGAGAGTTTTCACTTTTCACTGTAGCTCAATTTTGAATTGATAGTTCACAGGCCATACCAAACTTGCTCTAAAGGTAATGAAAGCTGAAACAATGAATTCAAGCAAAGATCAATAGTCAAGTGTCCTAAAACTGACTTTGTCCAAAGTAAACTTCATTATTCATTAGTGCATTATTCAAAGTTTATAATTCAGTGAGCTTCATATGAAGAGAATGTGACTAGTTAATAGTTTACCTGGACGAGAAAGGAATGTATTCCCTCTTTTCATCCAATAGTCTTATTCACTAGTAAAACATTTTTTCCTGATAACGTCTTCATAACTAACCTTAAATGCAGCTTCCAGACCATTGCAGTTAAAGAAAGCTTCACAAAGAATTGTCCCAAGCCTTCTGTCAAAATCCAAAGTTTTGGACTTAAACACAACATAATCACTTTCAAATTCCTATAAAATTCAAAATAAAATATTAGTTTACAGGAAAGAATCCAACAGTGAAAATATCAACCACAAAAGTGTGACACCTCTCTCTCTCTGAATGAATTTATTTTTCATAGCAGGATTCCAGGAAAGACAAAGAGCTGTATCTGACTAATTGTTCAAGTGGCAGCCTTACAGGAGCACTGAACATTTAGTACTGTCAGCTCACATTTCCACAATCCTTTTCACTGGCTCAGACCCCAACATTAGTACTTTGGCCTATCACTCTATCCTTCTCCATACTATTTTGATTATAAATGAAAAAGCAAAGCTTTTCAGAAAAGAAAAAGGAAAAAACAATAACCCGTCTTATTATAACCTTAGTACATCTATAAGTTTAAACAGGGAAGTTTTTAATTTTGTTTTTCATGGAGCAGAAACCCTGCCAGGAAACACTATTTCTTCAAGTGAGAACTAAAATCCACAGGTCTGTCTGTAAGAAAGCATCATTAGTGATACGGACAAAACATAATACTCTTCCTATTCTCCCAGTTTCTTATTAATATGCAGTTAACAACCCCCAGTTTTCTCCTAATACATAAACACCCACTCCCAGAATTACAAAGAATGAAACAGTGAAAGAATAACCATCAACTGCACAGCATTACAATTCAGTCTTCAGTGAAGTCCCAGAAATTCAGAAACACTTTGGGCTTCCCAGTCAAACCGCCCCAGGAGTGCACACCACACACTTAACCTAAAGAAGTCCTTTGTTACCACCATAAACTGAGCCTCCTCTTATTAATAATAATAATGACAGCTAACATTTATTCAATTCTATTCTAAATGCTTTACATTATTAACTCAATTCTAACCACATGATGTAGGTAATATTTTTCCATTTTGTAGGCAACAAAGTAAACTCAAAGAAGTTTAATGCCCACAATCTTACCCCTAGTTAATGGCAGGGCCAGAATTTAAAGCCAGGTAACCTGGCTCCAAAGTCCACACTCCAAGCATGATCCTGGATGTTTGCATGAAGGAATGCACCTTATGCTGAATTGAACACACACTATAAAACAGTGTAACGGCAAAGTTCTAGAGCACTATGTGTCATATACAACAATGTCATATTTAGCATCAAGAGGAAGTCTCCACTTATGAATTAGGGCCAAACAGTGTCTTCATTCAAGGATCACTGACTTTTAAAAATAAACACAAATGCCCAACAAGTTGTAAACAAGCCTAACTTACTCTTCTTCTCAGTATGGCAACAAAGAACATACAACTTAAGATCCTCAAAGATTATTTGAACAATCAGCAAATAATATCTCAGGGAGGGAACAAACGTTCATTTCCATAATTGATATCTCTCCTAACCTCTTTTTTGTCACTCAACCTGAATTCAGAACTGCTGATAGAACTTCTCCCCTAGAAAGTCCCGTAGATAATACAAATTTATTTTATACAAATCAGAACTCATCATCCTCGCTATAAAGCCACTCCTCATTCTGTAAACCCTAATAGAAACTTTGGCAATCTCTTTGACTTCTTCCTCTCTTGGTCAACTGCTGTCAATCTTTTCTCCTAACAACCTATTCTTCATTAGTCCAAGCATCACCCTCCAGATCACCATTACCATTTAGCTGGATTTCTGTTAACCATTTTCTAACTACTCTCTTTGCCTTTAATCTCATCTCTCCCATCATTCTCCTAACTGCAATCTAAATAAGCTTTCTAAAATAGAAATCTTACGTCACTCTCGTACTCATAATCCACCATTATCTCAATTCAGAATCCTTCATTTCTTAGGGTAAAGTCTAAAAGTCTTAACCTCATCTACAAGCCCTTTGTGATCTGGACCCTACTTACTGTTCCCAACTATTCCAGTACCTCTCTCCCTTTCATACGCTAGGATCTAGCCACACCTGCCTTATCATACTCATTCTCTGTGTGTAATACAATTTTCTGCTCATCATTTTCTTTTCACCTACTCCTCACCTGCTTCATTTCTTTTTTTTTCAGTTCCATTTATCTTTCAAGTATTGTTTCAGTTTCCCTTTCACCTCCTCTGGAAAGGGGCCCTTCACAAATGCTCCCATAGTACTCTGTACTTTTCATACCCTAGCACTAAGCACACTGTATAAATGCCAACCTGGATTCTCCCCCTGGATTTTAAACTATGAGTATAGTAGCCAGGTTTCTTTTCACAGTGACAGTGCCAATATTTAATGAGGTTCCCAGCACAGAGCTGTTTCTCAATACTTACTGAAGAATAAACAATATGCTGGTATTACTAAAAACCATTTTTTCTTTATTGTAAAAACTCCAAAATTGCCCTTATTAGTGACGTGGGAAATTTTGAAGTTTTAGCTAGAGAAATGCCATGGTCTGATTTAGCTCCTAAAAGGCAATCAAGTTGCTGTGTGAAGAACAGACCCTGATGGAGCCAAGACAGGGGCTGAAGGAGAGGTTTAGGAGCAAATGCAATAACCCGGGTCAAAGATGAGATCTGGGTATATTTTCAGGGTTTATCTGATAGAACCTGATGTTTATCATAAGAAAGGAGCAAGATCATGGATGACTCCAAGGTTTTGTACTAAGTAGTACATTATATGGACTATTTAATGAGTTGGAGAAGACAAGGAAGAATAGGTATGAGGAGAGGTAAAGCAGGGGTTCAGTTTTGCATGTTGGTGACATCTATTAAGTATCTAAGTGGAGATGTTGAGTAGGCAGCCGAATATATGCTATGCGTTTGGGATTTAGGAAGGTCCTTTCCATTATGTAAAATGTCCTTTAGGCTTTTGGTAGATACTCTTTATCAATTTGAGGAAGGTCCCCTCTATTCCTATTTCTAAGAGTTTTTATCATGAATGGATGTGGAATTTAGTCAAAAATTTAATACATCAAAGTTTTTAAATTACTAAACTATCACAAAGGAGGCAAGAATATACAATGGAGAAAAGACAGTCTCTTCAATAAGTGGTGCTACAAAAACTGGACAGCTACATGTAAAAGAATGAAATTAGAACACTCCCTAACACCATATACAAAAATAAACTCAGAATGGATTAAAGACCTAAATGTAAGGCTGGAAACGTAAAATTCTTAGAGTAAAACACAGGCAGAACACTCTCTGACATAAATCACAGCAGTATCTTTCTGGATCTACCTCCTAGAGTAATGAAAATAAAAACAAAAATAAACCAATGGGACCTAATTAAACTTAAAAGCTTTTGCACAGCAAAGGAAACCATAAACAAAACGAAAAGACAACCCACAGAAAAGGAGACAACATTTGCAAGCTACCGACAAGGGATTAATCTCCAAAATATAAACACAGCTCATACACCTCAATATCAAAAAAACCCAAACAACCCAATTAAAAAATGAGAAGATCTAAACAGACATTTCTCCGAAGAAGACATACAGATGGCCAAAAAAGCACACGAAAAGATGCTCAATGTCACTAATTATTAGAGAAATGCAAATCAAAACTGCAATGAGGTATCACCTCACACAGGTCAGAATGGCCATCATCAAAAAATCTACAAACAATAAATGCTGGAGAGGGTGTGGAGAAAAGGGAAAACACTCCTACAATGTTGGTGGGAATGTAAATTGGTACAACCATTATGGAGAACAGTAGGGAGGTTCCTTCAAAACTAAAAATTGAGCTACCATATGATCCAGCAATCCCAACTCCTGGGAATATATCCAGAGAAAACCACAATTCAAAAAGACACATGCATCCCAATGTTCATTACAGCACTATTTACAATGGCCAAGACATGGAAGCAACCTAAATGTCCATTGACAGAGGAATGGATAAAGAAGATGTGGTACATATGTACAATGGAATATTATTCAGCCATAAAAAAAGAATGAAATAATGCCATTTGCAGCAACATGGATGGACGTGGATATCATCACACTAAGTCAGACAGAGAAAGATAAATATCATATGGTATCATTTATATATGTAATCTAATAAAAAAATGATGCAAATGGGGAATTCCCTGGCAGTCCAGCGGTTAGGACTCTGTGCTTCCACTGCAGGGGGCACAGGTTTGATCCCTGGTAAGGGAACTAAGATCTTGCATACAGTGCAGTGTGGCCAAAAAAAAAAAAAAGATACAAATGAACTTATTTACAGATCAGAAACAGACTCACATATTTTGAAATCAAACTTGTGGTTCCCAAAGGTGAAACGTGGAGGGAAGTGATAAATTAAGAGATTGGGATTGACATATACATGCTACTATGTGTAAAATAGATAATTAATAGGAACCCACTGTATAGCACAGGGAACTCTACTCAATATTCCGTAATAACCTATATGGGAAAAGAATCTGAAAAAGAATGGATAGAAATATGTATAACTGACTCATTTTGTTGTACGCCTGAAACACAACATTGTAAATCAACTATACTCCAATAAAAATTTTTAAAAATTTTAATGCATCGATTAACACAATTATGATATTTTTCTTCTTTCACCTGTTAATATTGGGATTACACTGATTTTCAAATATTGAACCAGCCTTGCATCCCTAGAACAAACACCCTATGGACATGGTGTAGAATTCTTTTTGTATACTGTGGAATTCGATTTGCTAATAATTTAAGGATTTTGTACCTATATTTATGAGGGATAAGAGCTTGCACTTTTCACTTCTTTGCACTGTCTTAGCTGGTTTTGGCAGCAGAGTAAAACCTACTAGCTTTATAAAACAAATTGGGAAGTGTCCCCTTCTCTTGTATTTCTGGAAGAGATTGTGTGGAACTGGTGTCACAGGTATAACTTGGTGACATTGAAGGTTTGGTACCAGACCACTGAAATGAAGCAGTTACCACAATAAAGCAACTCACATGAATTTTTTGATTTCCCAATGTACATAAGAGTTATGTTTACACTATACTGTAGCCTATTAAGTGTGCAACAGCATTATGTCTAACAAATGTATATACCTTAATTGAAAAATACTTTATTACTAAAAATTATTAACAATCTTCTGAGCCTTCAGTGAGTCACAATAATAACAACAAAGATCACAGATCTATCACAGATGACCATAACAAATACAGTAATAACAAAAAAGTTTGAAATATTGTGAGAACTACCAAAATGTGAGAGACACGAAGTGAGCAAATGCTATTGGAAAAATGATGCTCAACACAGGGTTGCCATGGACCTTCAATTTGTTAAAAAAAAAAAGAAAAAATTCGAGGTGTGCCTGTAATTCTTAAATATTTGGTAAAATTCTCCTAGGAACAACCTCAGCATGAACATTTTCTTCGGGGGAGTTTTTAATCACAAATCCAATTTCTTTAATAGTTATAGTGTTATTCAAATTATCTCACTCTCACAAGAAAAAATTTATGTGTGACAACAGATGTTAAGTAAACTTACTGTGACAATCATTTCACAACATATACATGTATCATATTATTATGTTGTACACCAGTGGCCCCTAACCTTTTTGGCACCAGGGACCAGTTTCGTGGAAGACCATCTTTCCACAGACCAGGCCGGGGTGGGGGATGGTTCAGGTGTTAATCTGAGAGATGGGGAGTGGCAGATGAAGCTTCACTCACTCATCTGACACTCACCTCCTGCTGTGCGCCTCGGCTCCTAAGAAGCCGTGGACCAGGGACCTGTTGCACACTAAAACTAATACAATGTTACATGTCAATTATATCTCAATTTAAAATATTTATTTCATACTGAGTGAGTTGTGGTAGTTCTAATTTTTTGAGGAATTGGTTCATTTCATCTAAGTTATCAAACTTATGTGTGTAAATGTTATTCTTTTGTTTTTTGGTATTCATTATTTTTTTGATATCTGTCAAGAATGTAATTGTAGCTATTTTTTACTCCTGATATTGGTAATTTGTCTTTTTTTCTTTGTAGTCTTGCTAGAGCTTTGTCTTTTCAAAGAACTAACTCTTACTTTCACTGACTTTTCTCTATTATTTGTTTTCAATTTCATTGATTTCTGCTCTTTCTTCTGATTGTTTCCTTCTTTCTGATTGATTTGTATCTATTTGTTCTCCTTTTTTTCTAGGTTCTTAGGGTGGAAACAGATTATTGATTTGAGATTTTCTTCTTTTTTAATGTATGCATTTAGTGCTATAAATATCCCTCAGAACTGCTTTAGCTGTTCCCACAAATTTTGATATACTGTATTTTTCATTTTCCTTCAGTTCTCTATATTTTATTTCTCTTGAGACTACTTCTTTGATTCATGGAATATTTAGAAATGTGATCTTTAAATGCTTAGAGATTTTCCTGTTAGGTTTCTGCTATTGATTTCTAGTTTGATTCCATTGTCATCAAGGAACATACTATGTAGGATATCATATCTTTTAAATTTGTTGAGGTTTGTCTTATGGCCCAGGATATGGCATATCATGGTACATGTTTCACAAGCACTTGAAAATAATGTGAATTCTACTGTTGTGGCATGGAGTGTCTTATAAATGTCAATAGATCCTCTTGGTTGATGGTATTGAGTTCTTTTATATCCTTGCTGATATTTCATCTAGTTGTTCTTTCAATTGCTGAGAAGGAAGCACTGAAGTCTCCAACTAGAATTGTGGATTTGTCTATTTTCCTTCGCAGTTCTACCAGTTTTTGCTGCTCTGTTGTTTGATGCATACACATCTAGGATTGCTATGTCTTCTTGGTAGATTTACCCTTTCATTTTATCATTACATAATGTCCCTTCCTGGTATTCTTTTTTTTTTTTTCCTGCTATGAACTATACTTTACCTGATATTTATATAGCTATTACTGCTTTCCTTACTGCTATCCTTTGATTAATGTTTGCATGATATGTCTTTTTCTGTTTACTTTTAATCTGCATATATGACTATATTTGAAATGAGTTTCTGAAAGAAAACATATAATTTGGTCACGTTTTTTAATCCACTCTGCTAATCTCTGTCTTTGTATTGGTGCACTTATACCATTTACATTTAATGTAATTATTACCATGTTAGGGTTTAAGTCTGCCATTTTATTTGCTGTCCATTTGTTCTGTTTTTTCTTCTTTTTCTGCAACTCTACTTGAAATTTTTTAACATTATATTTGATGTATCTATAGTGTTTTAAGTTTGTCTCTTTATATTGCTCTAGATATTACTTTATTACATTATATATACATCAGTTATCACTGTCTAATGTTGCCATCTATCATCAGTTCAAGTAAAGTATAAAATCTTACCTCCCACAACCAATGAGTCAAGGAAGAAATCATCTAGGAAATTAAGACTACACTGAGACAAATGGGGAAAAAATCCAACATACTCAAACTTAGGGAATGCATCAGAAGCAGTGTTAAGAGAGGAAATTTATCACTGTAAACACATACATTAAAAAAGAAGGATCTCAAATGAATAACCTAATTTTATATCTTATAGGAGTTGAAAAAGAGCAAACTAATCCCAAAGCTAGCAGAAGGAAGAAACAAAAATCAAGATTGGAATAGAGATAAGGAAGTAAACAACAGAAAAATAGAGAAAATCAACAAAACCAAAAGTTTGCTCTTTGAAAAAAAAAAATGAAATTGACATTTAGCTAGATTGACTAATGAAAAAAGAGAGAAACTCAAATTACTAAAATGAATGCTGTGTAATTCAGAAATAAAAAGGATTATAATAATATGCTATGAACAAGTGTACACCAAACTCTATAACACAGATGAAATGAACAAACAGAAACATACAACCTACCAAGACTGAATCGTGAAGGAAAGAAAAACCGAATAAGCTTATAACTAGTAAGGAGATTTAATCAGTAATCAAAAACATTTCAACAATAATAAAAAAGCCTAGGACCAGACAGCTTACTGATGAATACCACCAAACATTTAAAGAAGAATTAATACCCATCTTTCTCAAACTCTTCCAAAAACAATTGAAGATATAACACTTCCTAACTCATCCTATGAGGTAAATATTGCCCTAAAACCAAAGCCAAATAAAGACACTACAAGAAAACTACAGACTGGTATTCCTTATAAATAATGATACAAACACTCTCAACAAAAACTAGCAAACAGAATCCAGCAGCATACTAAAAGGATCACACACCATGACCAAGTGGATTTATTCCCAGAATGCAAGGATGGCAAATAAAAATCAATGGTAGTAGACCACATTAACAGAATGAAGGAAAAAGACCACATGATCATCTCAATTGATGTAAATTTAAAAAAAAATCAACATCCTTTAATGATAAAAACACTAAATAAACTAGAACTGGAAGGAAACTTCCTTAACATGCTAAAGGCCATCTATGAAGAACCCACAGCTAACATCATACTCTGTGATGAAAGACTAAAAGATTTCCCCCTATGATCGGGAACAAGGCAAGGATGTTCCACTTCCACCACTTCTATTCATACTAGCTAGGGAAACACTAGCTAGAGCAATTAGGCGAGAAAAAGAAATAAAAGGCATCCAAACTGAAAAGGAATAAGTAAAACTATCTCTGTTAATACATGACATGATTTTATACTTAGAAAATTCTAAAGATTCTGCACCAAAAACAAAACAAAAAAGAAAACAAAACCACTATTAGAGGTAATTCAGCAAAGTTGCAGGATGCAAAATCAACATGCAAAAATCAGTTGCACTTCTATACATTAGTTATGAGCAACAAAGTTGGATCCTAACCTTACAAGATATACAAAAATTAACTCAATATTTATCAAAGACCTAAACGTAAGAGCTAAAAGTATAAAACTCTTAGGAGAAAAAACTGGAGACAATCTTCATGACATTGGATTTAGCAGTCATTTCTTGGATATGACACTGAAAGCATAGGCAACAAAAGAAAAGATAAATTTGACTTCATCAAAATTAAAAACTTTTGTGCATCAAAGGACACTACCATGGGTGTGAAAAACAACCCACGGAATGGAAGAAAGTATTTTCAAATCATACATCTGATCAGGGGTTAATGTCCAGAATATAAGAACTCCTGCAACCCAACAACAAAGGAATCCAATTCAAAAATGAACAAAAGACTTGAACAGACATTTCTCCAAAGGCATAAAGATGGCCAATAAACACATGAAAAGATGACCAACATCACTAATCATTATGGAATGCAAATCAAACCACAATGAAATATTACTTCATGGCCAGTAATATGGCTATTATCCAAAATAATGAAAAATAATAAGTGTTGATGTGGATGTGGTAACATCGGAATCCTGCATTACTGGTGGGAAGACAAAATAGTTCAACCACTATGGAAAACAGTTTGGAAATTCCTCAAACAGTTCAAAATAGAATTACCATATGATCCAGCAATTTTAATCCTAGGTATGTATCCATAAGAATTGAAAGCAGGGACAACACAGATACTCGTTCAACAACGTTCAAAGCACCATTATTCACAAGAGCCAAAAAGGTGAGCACAACCAAGCATCGATCAATAAATGAATAAACAAAATCCTATATATATATAATAGATTTAGCCTTAAAAAGGAATGAAATTAAAAAGGATGATTTAGCCTTAAAAAGGAATTAAAGAAAATTGTGACACATGCTACAATATGGATGAACCTTAAAGGCTTATGCTAAGTGAAATAAGCGACACACAAAAGAATTATTTTGAGTCCACTCATATGAGGTATCTAAAATAAATAAATTCATAGAGAGAGAAAGTAGAACAGACATTACCAGGTACCAAGGGGAGGGGGCAATGAAGAGTTATCATTTAATGGTTGTAAAGTTTTTGTTTGGGATGATGAAATGTTCTGGAAGTGGATAGTAGTGACAGTTGCACAACATTGCGAATATACTTAACACCACTGAATTATACTCACAAACGGTTTAAATGCTAAATTCAATGTAAAATACATTTTACCACAATTTTTTATAAAGAAAAAAAACCTTCCTTCTATTTTGATCCCTTTACTCTCTTCCATTTATAATATAATGGTCTTAAATACTTTCTCTACATACATTTAGAACCACAGAGAAGATTATAATTTTTGCTTCCACCATGAAACATGATTTAGAAAACTCAAGAGGAGAAGGAAATTCTATTGTATTTACACTTATTTCTGCATACCACATTCTTCCTGCTGTTCCAAGGTTCCCTTCTTTATCACCTCCTTTCTGTATTAAGAACTTCCTTTAGCCATTCTTTAAGGATCAGTCTACTGGTGACAAATTATTAGTTTTCTGGGGTTTTTTTTTTTGTCTAAGAATTTCTTGATTTCCCCTTTATTCTTGAAGGGTATTTTTCACTGGGTAGAGAATTCTGAGTTAACAATTCTTTTCTTTTAGCACTTAAAAATATTTTGCCATTTCCTTCTGGCCTTCGTGATTTCTGATAAGAAAACCATTGTCATTCAAACCATTTTTTCCGCTTTGGTAAGTTGTTCTTTCTCTCTCACTACTTCTGAGATTTTTTTCTTTATCTTCAGTTTTCAGGAGTTTAATTATGATGTGTCTTGGCATGGATTTCTCTGGGTTTATCTTTCTGCCGCTGATTTCCTCTTGAATCTGTAGGTTTATGTCTCATGCCAAATTTAGGAGGTTTCCAGCTACTTCTCTGAGACTTTCAGCTTCATGGTCTTTCTCCTCTCTTTCTGGAACTTTGAGGACACTAGTGCTAGATCTGTTACAGTCTCACAAGTCCCTAAGGCTCTGTTCATTTTCTTTCAGTCTACCTTGTCTGTTGTTCAGACTGAGTGCTTTCTATTGTTCCATCTTGCAGTTCACTGATTCTTTCCTCAGTCACTCCATCCTGACACTGAACTCAATCACTATGCAGTGTATTTTAATTTTTTTCAGCTCTAAAATTCCAATTTGTTTTTTATATCTTCTATTTCTTTGCTGAGAATTTCTATTTCTTCACTGAGGTTATTTTTTATTTGTTTCATTATGTTGATAATTGCTTGTTGAAGCATTTTTGGCATGGCTCTGTAAAGCCTGTCAGATAATTCTAACATGTCATCTCAATGGTGACATCTATTAGGTGTCTCTTTTTGTTCAGTTGAGATCTTCCTGGTTCTTGGTATAATGAGTACATTTTTATTGAACCTGGATGTTTTCATACTATGTTTCATATTATGAGACTGGATTTTATTTAAACCTTCCATTTTTGCTAGCATTCTCCAATACTGCTCTGGCCCCTTTACTGTCAAGTGGAGACAGAAGTCCAGTTTCTCCACTCAGCAGCCATTAATACCTAAGGGTGGGGAGCTCCTGTTATGGCTGGCTGTTCCAGTTTCCCATGTGGTCTCCACAGATGTCACAGTACTGGTGACCTGGTTACCATTTGGCCATAGTGAAAGCACTGACTTTCTATGAGGCTTCCTGTGACACTACCTAAGTGGGGTAAAGGACGCTGCTGGGTGAGGAAAGAAATTGAGGATTCTCCTGTGTTCTCCACTGACATCACAGAGAGTGAGCTCATAACCGGTTAGCTAGGATCAAAATCATGACTCCCTACTTGGCCATCACTGGTACCACCCCAGTGGAGGTGTGCACTGGGTTGGGTAGCACTTTACAGGTTGGCTGTAAGTCTAGTCTCCCCATACAGTCTTTGCTGGCATGGATGGGGGAAGGGAACAGTTTCTTCTGTGATATTTTTCTGGACTAGAGAGATTGCAGTCTACAAGTTTTCTGTCTTGCCAGGCTGTCCCTTTCTTGAGAGGGATCAGGCTTTAATTGAGGTTTTTTTTTTTTTTTTTTAAATATTTGTTTCTTTTTTTTTTTTTTTTTTTGAAATTCACGTTCTTTTTATTTATTTATTTATTTATTTATGACTGTGTTGAGTCTTCGTTTCTGTGCGAGGGCTTTCTCTAGTTGCGGCAAGTGGGGACCACTCTTCATCGCGGTGCGCGGGCCTCTCACCATCGCGGCCTCTCTTGTTGTGGAGCACAGGCTCCAGACGCGCAGGCTCAGTAATTGTGGCTCACGGGCCCAGTTGCTCCGTGGCATGTGGGATCTTCCCAGACCAGGGCTCGAACCTGTGTCCCCTGCATTGGCAGGCAGATTCTCAACCACTGCACCACCAGGGAAGCCCTTTAATTGAGGTTTTTAATGTCCGGGTCCATTGGTGTTTTCCAGGTTGCCACTGTCTTCACCTCTAGGTCTGCATTATTTCAGGCAAGAAGGAAATTCAGCTAACTCATCACTATGTTGTCTTTTGAGTCCATCTGCCTTCTTCTTTTCACCTTTCAGAGTCTTCTTATGGGTCTTTTACACATAGTGACCGGTACCGTAGTTGTACTTAGAGGAAGATGGAAAAGTACATCTACCCCATCTTCCCAAAAGAAGCTCCTAAGTAAAATTTTAAACAATGATATCTACTACTTGAAATAACTTTTAAAAATAAATAATACATAAATTCATGGAATAATATACAATTGTTTTTTTAAAAATAGGTAATGCTATTGCAGTAATACAGAATGACTGCTAAAATATATTAAGTGACAAAAGGTATACATGATCTGTAGAGGAGGCTATGTGTGCAAAAACAGAATTCAAAATACATACACCCATGTATACACTAGTACATGCACCATGTATCACTGGAACATTATATAAGAAACTCATAATTGTAGATGTCCTTGGGGAAGGAAAATGAAAGAATAGGGAGAAAAGCAGGGAGTGAGAAGAAGGGGACTAAATTTTTGCATTTTTGCATATGTTACCTTTCCAAAAGAACAAGTAAGTAATGTTTTTAAATAATAAATTTTACCTTGAAAAGTAAGCAGGCAAGACTTGAAAATCCTGTAGATGACTAATAAGAAATTTACGTAGTTAAAATTTTTAAATGCTACATACTGTAATAGCAAAAGAATTAATAAATACTTCAGGAGACTAGAACAGAACAGAAAACTAATTGTAGGAACTAGAACACGAGCTAGTATAGATTAATAACTACTTTTAAAGTGAATTTTAGATCCTGGAGTAATGGCAGGCTAGGTACCTGGATCAACCTTCCTACTAAAAACTAGCAGGTAAAAGGAAAATAGCCACAGCATCTTGGATCACGCCACCTCAGGGCACAGGTCCTCAGGTGAGTTCCTCCAGTTGCCCCAGATGAACTTATTCCCTTCATTTCTAGGAAGATGCAATGAGGGAGATAAACACTAAAGAATTGACATGGCACAGCAAAAAAAAAAAAGTGCTAGGTTGAGAGTTCTGGGTTGGAATCTCTGTTCCACTCCCTGGAACTGTGTAATCTCAGGTAATTTACATATCCCTCATCTACCTGGGTGGTCACTCTCAGGGTTATAGCTAGAATTAAGCGGGAATGTGTGTAAAGGTTTGGCGTGATGCCTGGCACCCAACACTTGTTCAGTAATTATTAATGGACTCATTAACAGACACTAGTGGAGCCAAGAGGTTACTCTCAAGAATATCCACCATCCTTGGGCTTCCCTGGTGGCGCAGTGGTTGAGAATCTGCCTGCCAATGCAGGGGACACGGGTTCGAGCCCTGGTCTGGGAAGATCCCACATGCCACGGAGCAACTAGGCCCGTGAGCCACAATTACTGAGCCTGCACGTCTGGAGCCTGTGCTCCGCAACAAGAGAGGCCGCGATAGAGAGAGGCCCGCGCACCGCGATGAAGAGTGGCCCCCACTTGCCGCAACTAGAGAAAGCCCTCGCACAGAAACGAAGACCCAACACAGCCATAAATAAATTAAAAAAAAAAAAAAAAAAAAGATGACTTTCCTCTTAAAAAAAAAAAAAAAGTAATATCCACCATCCTTGCTTAGTTATCTAGGGAATTTTATTTAATCAAGCAACACCTCAGAATGTCGGTAAAAACCAAGCTGCTGAGCCTCAAGTCACCTGCCCATCAGTTAAATACAATTAAGAAAGCAAGTCTCTTATCAAGTTCAATATGATACAAATTGTTGTCTATATTCACTAACATCAAACTTGCTAAGAGACTACAACTTAATGATTTCCACCACTAAAAAAGAAAGGATAATTATGCAACATGGTAGGGGTGCTAATAATCACTACATTGGCTATTAAAATATATAAATGTATCAAATTAACATGCTGTACACCTTAAATGTGCACAATGTTACATGTTTCAATTAAATAAATTAGAAAGCAAGTATCTCCCCCTAATTGTCTGGATCTCAAAGAGTCCCATAGGAAGAAGTCAAAGCAAATACCTAAAGTGACCTTTATATTCAGTATTAATAATTCAGAAACCCAAGAACATTTTTATGGACACATCTGAGAAATCCCCATCTTCTGTAAATAGACCATAGTGGCAGAACTTCTGTCACACCAATAAAGGCTCAAAGCCTGATTGATAGGCTTGAGATTAATGAAGAGAGAGACATAAATAATAGCATTTCCAAAAGCAAATTACCAGTCACTGTTTCTTTAATTTACCAGAACATATATAAACCATTTCTACACCAGAGGGCAGGAAGGCTGACGATGATACACTGGACAGTTACATTAGCACTATTCAATGGGGATCGGGGAATGCAGAGGGGTGTGCGCAGTGGGAGAGGAAAGGCATAGGGGTGGGCATGTGTCATGGGGATACTGTCATGGGGAAGCACCTGTATGAATATATGAGTTTGCAGGTAGTTTGCTAACATAATATCTCCTAAAAATTACCAGCTGATTTCATCATAAAAACCAGAACACAATGAAACTCAGCTAAAAAGCCCCCAAATGAACAGTTTATTAAGCAAAAATATATAATCATTGCCATATTCTGAGGCAACACTGATAACCAAGACACATTCAAAAAAAGCAAAGGTCATCTTTGACATAAGCACACCAATTAAGTGAACTCTTAGTTAATTCACATTTTGATTTCAAGGAATAACCAAAGTCAAGGAGCTTTTAAATTATATTCTAAAGCAGGATACAGTAATCAGATAAAAGGATGAAGGGGAACTTCGAGGGCAGGTTATCGATGTCTCTAACCTAGATCTGGAGATCACAGGTAAGCCTTGCCCATTTTCTACTAAATACAAATACCAAGCAGATATATATATGTGTGTGTGTGTGTGTGTGTGTGTGTGTGTGTGTGTGTGTGTGTCAAGAGCAAGTGAATTTTCCATTCTATGTTTGTGACTGTGCAGGGTTTGGGCAGAGACAGGGATAAATTCAGGACCTTTAGCACTACCAGGGAAGCCACATCAGCTAAACCTAGCCATGTCCTCCAACCCTGGCACACTGAAAACCTGCCAGGAGTTGTAATCATGAGCAAATCAAGGCTCTCCTGCAACTCGAATGCACCCGACGGTCCTGTGCACGCTGGGTTTCACGCTCCTCTGCTTAGTTGCTCAGAAGAGCTAAATCAAGCCCCCCCAAGAGCCCCATCCTGTCCATATTCACTGAATGCCTGCTGGGTGCCAGACACCTTACCAGGCTCTGGGGATGAGCTCACGCATCCCCTAGATCATCACCACAGATCTAGGTTTCTCTTTTCCACAAATCAGCAGGACACACAATGGCCATATCTTTCTTACCATTAACTCCACTTCCCAAAAACTGTCAGCAGTTCAGGGGGATTAAGTTTGCTAAACATGTCCTTACAAAGCTAACATACTGTACTTGTACACTTCAGAGAGTCAATTATTTGGCCAAATATACACATAATAGTGAATAAATTCACATTCCACAAAAAACAATGACGATGAGAGGTAATCTTTTTTTTTTTTTGGTACCTGGGATTCACTGTCATGGCAAGCCACTAAAATGAAGCTATTTTTATCCTAGAGCTGCAGGAAATACTCACAGGAACTCCCTGGCTCCTAACCCGCTGGCAGTGACGGAAAACAGAAGCGGCTTAAACCTGAAGGCTTCCCTCTTTTTCAGACAACATACATGTTAATAATATATGTAACGAATGAAGTGAAACTAAATATTCAAGTAGATGAAACATTTACCTAATGATTCAAGAAAAGGCTAAAATAAAACACACAGGTTACACGGACACCAGATAATCAGATCTAAATGAGTTAATATGGAAAGTTCCTTTTCACTATACATCAACAAGAGACAAATCCAGACTGAGGTCCGCTGTTATATTAGAAACAGTTTAAAATATTCTAAACTGAAAATGCAAAAGTTAGGGACCTAACTTCTGGTCCCTGATCTACCACTAAGTAAATGAGAGACCTCTGGCAAGTCATTTCCCCTCTTTCATCCGGGAGAGGTTAGACTGAATGGGACCTATTATCACTGTGACCTACTGTCCCCTTCCCAGCTTTAAAATACGATTCTATGAAATTGAAAACACAAAGATACAGTATTACCATGTTATTGTAATCAGATGGGTCATATGTGCTCTGTTGAAAAATCTTACAGAGTTCCATAAATTCTTCTCTCATCTCGTGGATTTGTCCATTTAAAATTGCTCCCTTGGTACCGCCAAATTCAAGTCTTTCCAGCTTTTCAAATTCCAATATGGTGACAAATATATCCTTTGAAAAAACATCGTAAAGATTTTTCCACCCTCTTGAGTAGGAAAAGAACATTTTAAAGTTTCAGAAAAAGAACATTTTCCAACATTCAAAATCAGTGAGTCAATGGACACTTACATGACAGAAAATGAATATTAATGATTTAACTGAACTAAGTAACTGCCTACTTTTAAAGTCATACTCCCATTTTCACATGGACTGAAAATTATCAAGCCGTACAGGCAACACCTAGCTTACCATAGTTAAACATTTGATTCTCTAATTTCATATCCTTCTAATCATAAGTCAGACGTCTGGGAGAGATCCAAAACTCATTTTCAGCCACCAACACTGCAGTGATGGGCTCTTTTATTGAAAAGGAGCTTAAGAGACTGTTATGAAAGGGTGATGCAAGTTACCCAGAGTCAGGCATTTGGCATTCAAACTTTAAGAGGCATTCAGGCTGCTTAAGTGATGAGAATTTTCAAAACATAAAGCTCTAATTTTGAATGAAATTCAACAAATCTATCAACAAAAAAGCCCAAGCTTGCTAGAAAGAGTTTTACAAAGAAAATAAGGCAGTTCAAAATGAAAAAAAAACAAAAACAAAAACAAAAATCTTAGCCAGTTGGCTCCACACAAGTTGTTGTGTGTAAGTGTTTACATGTATGTAATTCATGTTTGGTTTTTTGGCAGTTAAAACATTTATACAAAGCACATGTTTTCATGTTCTTTTCATCTATTTTTATGAATAGTCGTAATATTTGAATAGTATAACATATATATTTATATACTAAAAGTTACCATGATATTTTAGATTATCAAATGGGTTTTCAGGTATGGAATCCCAATAAAACCATCAAACATGTAAAGGAAAAAAGGGGTTATTTTATAGCTGCCTGATTTACAACCATTTTCTAGGAACATAGTAAGCTGTAGGACAAGGGTCACTGGTACATAGAGATTCACTTATACTCAGTGTAATAAAATAATCAAAAATGAGTTTTTTAAAAAAAGAAGCCAAAGCTTTAAAACTAAACAAAGCTTTGAAACTAAACAAACTAAAGCTTTTACTGTATCTTGATAGCACAGGCCTCGTAAACTTCTCATGAAGATCACCAAGAAAGCAGACTTCCCACCTCCCACCCAAATAGAACAAACTGTTCCCTGAATCATATAAAAAGCTATAGGATTTTCTGAAACAATCTACAATATGAATAAATTACAAGTCAATAAATGAATACCTCTATTTTCATGAAACGGTCGAGAAATTTGTCAAATCTAAGAAACACCAGATGAGACTGGAAATCCCATGGTTTCAGCTCCTTATTTCCCGTAAAATAGCTTGCCAATCCTTTTCTATAGTTAAAAAAACAATTTTTGAAAGTCTTTAAGATGTTAATGGCCACCTGCACCTTTTCCAGAGAGTCTTCAATTTCTCCTCTCAAAAGGTTTTCAGGCAAAAGGTAAGCTAGTGCCTAGGATTCAATGAAAGGAAACAATAATAAGAAAATGTTTAATAGTTTTACTGAAAATGACTGTTTCAATGAACTGTTTTATTTTTTCAGTGAATCATTTTCAAATTACAATGTCTAGAATTGGGCCAGCAATGCTGTAAAACAGGAAACACAAATTCTAGAAATTCAGGCACTTAGGTTTCAATGACATACTTGCATACATTAGAGACATCTACAGGAGATGCTGCAATTTCTGGAATTAAACATTGTGCCAATGACTACATTTTTGCTAAGCTTCAAAGATACAACAACTGTGTAACCAGAATTTGCATGGCTATTCCTGGTAGCAAATATTCTGCACAATTGTTTTTACATATAAAGAAATGTATAAGCCAGGAAGGGAAATCTATCAGATCATGTACTTTAAAAATACGGTCACGTTACCTGGCAGCACAAGGTCACTTGAAAACGTGAGAAAGAGCTAACATAGGTGATTATACCATTGGCAATTATTTTAGGTTAGCAGACTTCTCTTCTGGGGGCTTAAACTCATCATAGGACATAAAATATAGCCAAGATATGCCATATGAACTAGTTCTCAATAGTGGAAATGCAAAGGCGAGAACGATTATAGAAAAACCAGCAGATTCATGTAGCAACTCTCATAGGACCATCATTCAGATCTTCCCTTTGCATATTTGTTATGAACTTTCACAATTTCCCTGTTTAGGAGCCTCAGGAACCTATAAATTCTAACCCTGATGCATCTTCACCTCATATAAATTATAGGTTTAAACTGCACACCTTTAATTCTGCAGTTGCTTAGAAAGTTGTCACAGATCTCAATGGAGAAAGTATTGAAAGCCATTGGGTTCAACATAGCAGATAGAAGAAACGTTTTTCTAAATGTAGACATATTGTCCTCCATCTCCCAATAATGGCTATGGTTTTACATGCAGTATAGACTCTGTGCCCTAAATGTGTAAAGTAGCAAGAGTGTCATTCATTTGGTGTCTAAAAAGCCTACTAACTAGTTCCTTCAATTCTAGCTGTAGATTCCCAACCTATGCTCTTATTTCTCACTCGGGCTGGATGGAAAATTAACCTCTCCCTGAAGGCTGCTAACATTTCACACAGAACAGGGACGAGACCTACCAGTAATCTCTCAGCAACGTGAGTTTTGTAACAGTTTACACATTGGTATGGCTTAGGGATTCCATAGGCCTTCATCTAGATGTATTTTTTACAGTAAACGTGTCCTTTTAGGAAGCTAAAAAAATCTACAGTGGTGACTCCATTGCCCTCTGTTTCAGCAGCCCCCTGTGACCTAACTACCTACATCTGAAGTAACCTCCCTTCAGGCAAGCCATCCTTATATTCATTCCTGTGCTTCTTGTCTGACCCTCACATAGATGAGACAATCACAGCAATTAGCTTTCTGTTCACAGAGCCCACTGTTGAATAAGACCTCCTAAAGACAAGGTTATAGTACTCAACATCCTAGATCAGAAAACCATTCTATATACCCTTTCACTGGGCAGCAGGTTATGCGAAGGGAAAAAGCATCAGCAGGGGCAGGAGGCCTGGCTGTGGTCCAGTTACGGGCCACTAACTGCTTTTGTGACATTAGCTGAATTTTCTCAGAGGATCTCAGTCGCCTTATCTACAAAAAAGGAGAGATGAATTAAGCGAACCTCAAGATTCTTTTTAGCTCCTAACCTCTGAATTCTTTTCTGATTCCCACAGTAGCTCCCTGGAGCACACCCAACCACACCACCTCTCTCTATTCTCTCATACTCAGTAGTATCAGGACAAACCAACAATAAAACCACTGGATTTACGATGAATTGGTCCCACTTCAGAGGCCTTATAAACTAAAATACTGCTAACCAGTTTATTTTATTGATAAGCCAATTAATCAAGTAAGCAATTTATCAATGATAGCGTGTTAGTTTTTTAAGTTAATTTTTATTTTATATTGGAGCACTGTTGATTTACAACGTTGTGATACTTTGATAGCATGTTAGCTTGATGCCTGTCTCCCAGCTTCTTTTGTCTCATTTATGTGCTGTTATGGACTCTTACTTTTGCTCAATCCTACCATCTCTTCTTCAGGCTCAACCTCACAGACTTAAACTCCTCGTCACCTAGGATCTTGTGAATGAGAATATCCACAACAGGGACACCAAGCCACAGAACAGAACAGAGTGGAAGGCCTCGAGTGGTAATGACTCACAATGAACAGGGAGTAGAGTCAGGTAACCAGGGAAGAGAAGCAAGGCACTAAAAAAAGACACCATTACCAAAGCTCAAGTGTGCCATCATCCAAGGTGGTCACATAATGCCTTTTATATGTCTGGACTAAATAACTATGTAAATGGTTACTGTCAGAAAACGAGTAAAGAGAAACACGTTTGCTTTTAAAGTAACAAAGGATTTCTGACCGTGCTTGGAATGCCTAGAAAGATCAGGCAGATGATGACAACGAGTGAAGAAGATCAGGAACAGTGAACAGTGGAGACCATGGTCACCTGGACAGCACGTGACCCATCTAAAGGGGTACATGAAGCTCTAGCAGCTGACTGTGTCAATGGGGATGCAAGAGCCAATGCAGTGAGATCTGACTTTTTAGTAGAGGCTGGGATGTTGGAAATTCAACGAGACCTACTCAATTTAAGCATCAGCAACAATTTTTCTTTTTAAATTTCAAAATACTATGCAAAATAAAAACAGTGCATTGATCCATTAGCCAAAGGCAGTTGACAGAATGCCAGCTTATGACTCCTGACGTATAACACAGCAAGGCTTCAAATGTTTCATAAACACGTTGAAGTCTACAGATTCACAGAAACAAAGTACGTGAAAACTATATAAGAAAATTATAAAAGGCACGTAAAATGTGTAACCACACAAATCATGCAACGTACAAAATTAAGAAACAACATGGTACAAGTGTATACCCAATGAATCACTGCAGATTTTTTAAAGCTGGTAAGGCTCAAAGCTGGTGAATTATACTAAAACTTTTTACACATTGATAATAGCAATGCAATTAATATAATCTTTTAAAAAAGAATTTGTAAATATCAAATAGCGTTCAATAGTCATGAAACGATTGTACCCCTTGATCAACATCAGGAATTTATATTAAGCCAATTATCCAAGTTAAGGAAGAGGATTTCTGTATAAAGTTGTTTTCTGCATGTTGTTTATAATACAGGAGGCTGGAAGCAACCTAAATATCCAACAACAGCAATAATTTTTCAAGAAACTAGTAAAAAAAAAAAAAGAATTATATGATAAAATGCATAAATACGTGTAAGTATTGGAAGAAGGAAAATTTTTAAATGCTGAATTTTAGGGTGATAGAACTGCAGGACTATTTCCATTGTTATAAATTTTATGCAATAAGAGTATTTTACAATTATTCATATACCACATATTAATAGTAATTAGAAATAAAAACTTACATTAAAATATGGAACAAAATGAGTAAGAACTCTGTCAGCTGGGTGACCTTGAGAAAGCTATTTATCTTCTCTGAACTTCAGGGTTGTTTTTTTTTTTTTTTAATACAGAAAGTATCTACTAATAGCACCTATATCATAGTGTTGCTAGAGAATTAAATTCGTAGATTCTTGTAAAGGGCTTAGAAGAATTCTGGCAAATAAGAGGCACTATACAGTGCTTGTTAAATAAGTATTAAAAGTAAGTTAGACAGCAAACGACTGGGGGTGGTGGTAGGTGGTGCAGAGTTTAGCTCTTCAGAGAACCCGGGGATGAAAGTTGACTCATTGCCCATTTTTGATTCCTAACATGTTGGGGCAGATTTACTACAAAGTCCACTTGGAGAATCTAGGAAATCAGGTCGACGGAACCTTTGGACATAAGCCAGGAATAGTAACTAAGGAACAAGAGAAACGACATTATTTCCTTGGGAGCTTAGCAAACTCTGGCCATTGACACAGCCTAGGAGCCAGGGATAATAGGTTTATAGGCTTACAGGTAACCAGGGCTCCTTGCAAGCCAACTACAATAGTGAACGACAACCTTTGAGGTTTCTACACTATCAGGGCTTTGCAGTAAAAGTTTGGATCATTCTCAAAATGAGATGAGGATCCCTCAAGAGGGGTTTGGGAAAAGCGGTGGTCACAGTGGTTAATCCTGCAGTAGGGATCAAAGCCTTTCACATGGAGCTCCAAGCCATTAGGACCCAGTGCACTCATTAACAAAAGAGCAAAACTGAGTCTGCACAACAGAGAAACAGAATGAAGCCAGAAGAGGTGCTAAAATATAGCAAGGAACAGACTTGTTACCTCCTATCAACAGCTGCAACTATTTTGTAAGGCAAGAGTTTGGAACTAACTTTTACTGAGTCTCTGTTAAATGCCACACTGAGCATTTCATTGAGGTTCTCTCTTTTGATCTTTACAAAAGCCCATGAACAGGGCACTTACAAGCATGGAAAGTGAGGCTCGGAAAAGTGATTTAACTACTCTAAAATGGTTCAACTTGATCTTTTTTTTTCTCAACTGTGCCTCACGGCTTGTGGAATCTTAGTTCCCCGACCAAGAATTGAACCCGGGCCCTCAGCAGTGAAAGCGTGGAGTCTTAACCACTGGACCACCAGGGAAGTCCCCTGGTTCAATCAGATTTGAATCCTGGTTGGTCTGAGCCCAAAGCCCTTTCCATACACCATTCCGCCTCTTTGGAAGCAGACAGGAAGACACACATGCACACCTCAATCTCATACGTATCCCAGAAACGGTAAACTACACGTCAGGAAACCTGTTCTTTAATTTGGATTTCCCCCTAAATGCTCAAGCAAAGTGAGCAAATGATATCTTTCAAGTTTCCATTAATTCATCTGAAAAAGTATCAGGATTAGAATGGAACACAGTTCCCCAACCAGTTTCTGCTACAACACTGTTCTCTTTAATGTTTAGAAAAGCAAGGTTCTGGGGCCTGGGGCAGCAGAAGCTCCAAGCAGCTTGCCCTGTCTATGAGCAGATTTTCAGGGTTCCCAATCCCCTCCAATTTTACCCCACTGTGCAATGAAAATTTTTAAATGTCTATGTGAGTCATGAGGTGAAAACCACTGAGAAGCATTAGACTAGATCAGGGATTTAGGACAATCACAGTTGCCCACCCTTCTCTGAGCTACTGATGCAGGCCTGTCCAAGATATCCTATCTCCCTGGCCACATGATTGTTCCAGGAGTGAAAATAAAAGCCATTGGTCCAGAATGAAAAACAAAGTCAGCCTCTTTCCAGGGAAGTTCCTCTACTAGAAGGATATCCATCTGGTGCTACCAAAAGCCACCTTGGTTAACACGTGATGAGAGCCTGAGAATCAAGTCAAACACAAACGAGCAAAACAGAGCTTTGAAATTATCATCTGAGTCCCCTGGAGCAAGCTAATCCTCAAGTCTTTGTACTGTTAGACTTCCCAGTTCACATGAACTTAGACACTTCTCTTTTTCTGCTTCAGTTTGCCAGTTGCAGCTGGAAATGATCCAATTCTCATAGGAAGCGCTCTTACTTAGCAACTCAAAGTCTAAGCCATATGCACAGATTCTGATACTCTGGCATCTGTTTTACAAAAACTCCTTAGGTGTAAAGACACACACCCTGATATAGACCCTGCTATGGACTAAAGTGTGACACCCCCTCCAAAAAAGTGCCTGTGTTGAAGCCCTAACCACCACTGTGACTACCTGGAGATAGAAACTTTAGGAGGTAATTAAGGTTAATGAGGTCATGAGGGCGGGACCCTAATCTGACAGGACTGTGGTTTTCTAAAAAGAGGAAGAGGGAGATCTTTCCCTCAGTGTGAGGGTACAGAGAAAAGGCAGCTATCTGCAAGCCAGGAAGAACGCTCTAGTCAGAACACGACCATGACGGCACCTGGATCTGGTCTCCCAGGCTCCAAAAATGTGAGAAAGCAATTCCTGAAAATAAAGCCACACAGCCTGTGGTATTTTGTTACATCAACTCAAGCAGACTAAGACACACACGCCCTCAATAAACAATCACTGGATGATATGCCCTGCAAGTATCTTTTAGCTCTCAAATTATGAAATATTCTCTGATATTACGGACACAAGAGTAATTAAAGTTCCCACAGGATGAGGAAGCAGTCCAATTTTTTTTTTTTTTTAACATTTTGCAAGTTAAGTGAAGAGTAGAGAAACAATTATAAACAAGATTTTTAAAGATCAACCATGAATCAGAATTCTTTCAATATAATTCTACTACTATTTTTGGAGGATCATTTTTTTTCTGCCAGATTCTCTTAACTTACTTCCCTTTCCAAAAGTCTTCCCTCAGCCAGTGTTCCTGTGGAAACCAAAGGGAAAGCTACAAAGAAAGTACTACGTGTGCGTGCCTTTTATTAGAAGCTGCCTTAAATCTCTTTTGAAGAAAGGTAGGATATTAAACAAACAGAATCCAGTAACAACCTGTCCCTTGACTGTATCTGACTTATTTCCAGAGCTCTTTTGCCTTTTAGGATAGAAAGTCATCTGGCCTTTGTTACCATAAAAGTCTTATGAAAAAAGAAAAGGGAAAAAGGTGTTCTGTAGACTGGATTTATTCATTCCTCCTTGATCTCATAAAACCTACCACACGGCAATAATTCTTATCGTTCCTATTTTTTTCAGGCTACATACCCGGTCAACGAAGAGATTACAAAACTCTTGCAATAGAACTATAACCCGAACAGGGGTATTATAAAACGTGGAACGACTCCAGATCAGACAGATGGTATGAAATAACGGGGCAATTAATACACCAGTCTGTGGGAATTCCGTCTCCTGGACACATTGAAGGTGTCTCCTCAGGGGTCTCAGGTAAAGTTCCACGTCTTGGGCTTCGAGAAGAGCTGAAAGGAAACCACCGTTAATGTGAGGCAGCCTCTTTTATCTGAAGTCACTTCACAAGGTCAAGAGAACGATGCAAAACAACATGGCTGTACTTAAATGCTGCCTCTTTCTTTTTATATCACTTACCGTACCATTGACACAGGACAGGTTAGGAAGGCTTTCGACACTGTCCGGCTGTAACAACCCTTCAAAGAGAGCCCAGGCGTAGTTACTCACAAGTATATTCCGACTGAAGACTCACCAGCACCATCACCAGAAAGTTGACTCCTCCCACGCACTTGGTACCAGCACAACTGAATCACTTATTATCTCATTCTAGTGTCCTATAAGAGTAACTCATACCATGAAAAATTTTCCATTATATTATTATCCACAGTGTAACTACTGAAATTGTCGAGCATGGGTGATGAAAATATTGTGAACTAGACAGAGGCAATAGTTACGGGATATTGTGAATTCACTAAATGCCACCAATCTGTACACTTTAAAAACTTTTTTTGTAATGTTCTGTGAATTTTACCTCAATTTAAAAAATTGTTATGCATGGTAGGAATAAGGAATACTTTTTTAAAAAGCTATATATGAAGACAACACTGAAATAGTTATGATTAATTACTGTTTAATCTAATCCAAATTTTCTCTTGATTAAAACTGGTCCTTTTAATGTACCCTAAATGGATCTCCATCAGACTTCATTGTACTCCTGAGGCTACAAATACCTTTGATTAACTGAAAATGGGCTTTATTTATGAAGGTAGGGAATGAAGGAAAGTAAATTCCTTATTTTCTGGTGTTATCCCAAAAGACTCCTGTCAGAAATCAAAAACAAAACAAACTGCCAGACTTTTTTTTTTTTTTTTTTTGGCTGCCAGAGTCAGGTATGCACCCACCCACGTTGCTCTATTTGACATGTAACCAATTAATCTCTCCACCTAACAATAAAGACCTGGGAAGAAAGAGAGGGTCCAGGAAATATTTTTTCCTCAGACACACTCATGTTTTGAAATTAGTGTGTTTTCAACAGCATTAATTTCAAAATCCAATAATTCCATGTAAAGGTAAAGTGCCCTTAAAATGTGATAAACACTTCTAGTGATTTTACAAAGCCTCGACTAGGTCTTTGGGAGAGCCTTCTACCTCTAACTGAGAATGGCTTTGGGCCACTTGTTCTACTGAGAGTGTTTTCTCCTGAATCTCCAGTTCATATGCTCAAAAGGCTCTGAGGACCCGTGGGATTCATTCCTGGAGAAGTTTTATCCACAGAAAATGTGAATCTTACTACCAGAAAAAAATGCAAGCAGCTTCTGTGTATTGAGGGTACACTTACTATGTGCCTAGTACTCTGTGCACTGTATATTAGGTCTTCAATTCATTGGTTCTCAGCCAGGGGAGGTTTCCCCCCAAGGGTCACTTGGCAATGTCTCGAGACATTTTTTGTCGTCACAACGGGCATGGGGGGAGTGGATAGAGGCCAAGCATGCTGCTAAATACCCCGCAATGCACAGGGTGGTTCCCCACAACAAAGAATTATCCCGCCCAAAACGTCAGCGGTGACAAGGTTGAGAAATGGTGCTCTAATTCTTGCAACAATTATACAAGGAAGGTGTCAGTATGCCAAGCTGGCCAACAGAAACCAGAGACGCAGCAAATTTAAGATGTACTGCGTGGATCTGGGATAGAAATCTAGACCTAATGCCCTCTTGTCTTAAGGCCTCTTTTCAAACAGAGTTCATGGAGAAAAGCCTGAAGAGATAGCAAAACATTTTCAAAGTAGATTTTAAGTATTTCCTAACCTTCCACATGTTACATAGGAAAAAATTTAAAAATAATTTTCTCATGTTAGAAACAAAAACAAGCTATTGGGCCATGTTATCTTACAATTTTATCGTTTAAAACTTTAGTATCACGGATCATATCTGTATTTGCTTACACATGTCTAAAGAAACAGAAATAAAAAAAATTACGGAGGGGTGTTACGCCTGGGCGAGGTTGAAACTGGGTACTGAGAAGGAGACTTTTCACTTATACAATTTCCTTTTTAAATTAAAAATACCTGTTTATAATTTCTGGTTTTTAACAATGTACATGTATTACCTGTTCAAAATTCAACAAACAAACCCTCCTCTCTGTGTGCTTAATCTTCACCAAAACTTCAATGATGACTTCGTGTTCTTATGAGTTAAATAAATAGTGAATGTTAAGCAAATTCAGAGATTCTACTGGGGAGTCACTGGACTAACTGCAGCCCAACTGTTGATTAGAAAACCTCCATGCTGGGCATTCAACGACCCGCTGCTAAATACCAAAGGCCTTTCCCCTCCACACACATACACTCTCATTGAAAGTTCAATCTAGAGCCTCTTTGGTAGGTGCTTACTATATACCCGAAAAATAGTTTAATATAGCCGGAGAATAAACTGCAGATAATTAAGACGGACTTATCATTAGAAGAGTCAAGTGCAGTCATTTCATGAGCACGCTAAAGGTAGAAGGGTAGAGGAGGCTGAGCAGACAGGCAGGAGTCAGATCAGGAGGGACCACTGATGCCAGGCCGAGGAATACGAGTCTTACCATTTTTCACAGCCATGAAGATATCCTTCAAAGTTGGAAAATAGCTGCTTTGCTTATTTTTCAGGATCTTAACCATTTTGAGGACAATGGGAGCCTGAAGCTAAATTGAAAAATATATATATATAAGCTAGATTAATGACTAAATAAATGCACTCTGCAATAAAATATTTAAATTATATTCCATTCATGCACAATACACACAGTATTTAATACGCAAAGACATACCTGGTTTCAAGTTAAAAATAATTTTTAAAATAATTTTTTTCCTTAAGCCTGTATGTTATTTTACATTTATAGCTCTTAATTTGAATTTTCAAAAAGCCTGTTAATATACATTTTATTATACATGTAAAATATTAACTTTTCCATATAAAATCTGTTTCAGAAAATCTCTAAGAGATAGGTGAATATGTGAATGAATGTCTTCGTTTTTAGAACATTAAGCTGAATAACTTCTAATGGCAAACACCAGCAGAGGAACCAGTTAATTCTTCCAAAGTTGCATCTCTCCACTAAGCAAAATCTACTCCTTTCCCAAATTAATTACATCAACTAGATTAATTAAATCTTACAATCTTCAACATTTCCCTTGGGAACTACTCTTTCTTTGCCACAAAGTGTTTCCAATTACTGTCAAAATAGTCTGAAAAAGGCAAAATTACTTTTAATCCCCATTAATTTTAAGAATGCATACCATACAGAACTTTGGAATAAGAAAACGGACAATTAAGTCGTTCAAAGATAGTGTATTAAACCTTTAACGTTACTGGAAATCATGGCTTTGGAGTCCAAATTCTACAACTGACTTTGCTAATTCAACTGGCAAGCAATTTCTAGGGCTCTCAACTTACTTGATCATAAATGCATGCTAGGTTCTCTCTCCTCATCATCCAGAAATCCAGTTCAGTTTGAGGATTTGAGTGAAGACTATTCAGCAAAGGCTGCACTAAATCTTTTTCTACAATTTCTTGGATTTGATGCGACCATTTAATAACCACTGATTCAATTGCATGGAGTACTGTCCTTTCATTTGGCTCTAGTCTACAAACATTGAAATGATTAAAAATACAAAAATGAATCATTTCATCCAAATAAGGATAGGACTTGAATTTTAATAGGTATTTTATGAATCCATAAGCTAGTTTTCTAAATATAAATACTTCAGAATCAGATCTATTATTTTTATAGCCTCAATTTGAGTTGTGACATTGTTATTCTGTCATGGGCATGTCTCTAACGTTTAAAAAATTGTTAAAGAATCATAATGTCCTCAAAAACATTTTACTAGAAGACTATTGTTGACATTATGGCAACTGGTACTGCTTGCTTTTTGTACAGTCTGCTTTTAGAAAGAATACTTTGAAAGGAAATAATATATATGGTGTTTCTGTACATTATTTTTAAAAATATGCTGTAGTTATAATAATTCTGATATTTTGCTAACAGTTTGCTGGGGGTATGATATTAAATGGGTGTGTTGGCTCTCCATGTTGATACCCTGTGTAAACCATATCATTACGTACTTGGTCTCTGAATATTTCTGATCCAGGTCAACATTTCCTGCAATAGTGGGAATTGGTAGAAGAGTTCTTCTTAACATTTTGCCCTTAAAAATATGCATTTTATTTTTCATGACTTCTATGTGACGTTCCATGTCTTGTGAAATACAACAGGACCAGGATTTATGGTTGTTCTTATTAGAAATAATTGGCACTAAAATCTAGAGAAAGAGAAACATTTTAAAAAGCAGTGAAATTAATTTAAAGGCAATGTGCTCCTTCAAAGATTTTCTTCTCACACAAGATCGGCAACAAAACCACCCAATTTCAATTTCATAAATATCCTCCTGTGATATCAAATCTACAAAGAGATAACAAAGTCAGTGACCCATTTAGATTTAATCAATTAGACAAATTCTTTCAAAGTGGAAATACTATACTGCTTGTTCATTCATTTACCCATTTATCAAACATTTATGGAGGCTCCCAATAACTTAAATTCTGCATGAAATAAGCAAAATCATGTCAAGTAAGTAAACTGCTTTCTTAATGCAAACTGCGCACATTGGCAGGTATATTGATGTAAAAAATCTTCTTGAATCACATGGAGGCAAGAGTAAATTAATCTTCTCCAGCCCTGGGTGACATCCCAGTGGATTAAACTGTGATAGTCAGAAAGATGTTTATTCAATCATATGAACCTTTTTTGAACTCCTTCCACCATTAAGTTGGAAATATCAATGAAATTATATGTGTGACAACACTCCAAAATTATTTTGTTCCCAAAGCCCAGCATATCTTAAGTAATTAGTAAGAGTTTGTTGAGTTAATGAAGTTGGTCTCTTCTTGCTTCCTCACTCATTTTCAATATGTACTAATTAAACATTTTTCTGACACAATCTGTCCAGACTGTCAGCATTACCTATAAAATTTCCATTAGCTAAAATGCTTAGAAAATAGTTATTCCACCGGTTTAAAGCTGATTTTGAGAACACAACCTTCTAGTTAACTAAAAACAAACTGAAATTTTATTTTATTTTCCAATGGGGATAAAACAAATCTTTCCAAACTGTATTATTATTACAATTTCCTGCTTTGTACCCACTACTTGGTGAGCTAGGAGATTAGTAAGGAACAGTGTGTCTTTCATGGAAACAACCTAAATGTCCATCAACAGATGAATGGTAGGGGAGGAGCTTCAAGATGGCCGAAGACTAAGACGCGGAAATCACCTTCCTCCCCACAAATACATCAGAAATACATCTACATGTGGAACAACACCTACAGAACACCTACTGAACGCTGGCAGAAGACCTCAGACCTCCCAAAAGGCAAGAAACTCCCCACGTACCTGGGTAGGGCAAAAGAAAAAAGAAAAAACAGAGACAAAAGAATAGGGACTGACCTGCACCAGTGGGAGGGAGCTGTGAAGGAGGAAAGGTTTCCACACACTAGGAAGCCCCTTCGCGGGGGGAGACTGCGGGTGGAGGAGGGGGGAAGCTTCGGAGCCACGGAGGAGAGAGCAACAGCAGGGGTGCGGAGGGCAAAGCGGAGAGACTCCTGCACAGAGGATGGTGCCAACCAGCACTCACCAGCCCGAGAGGCTTGTCTGCTCACCCGCCGGGGCGGGCGGGGGCTGGGAGCTCAGGCTCGGCCTTCAGAGGTCGGATCCCAGGGAGAGAACTGGGGTTGGCGGCATGAACACAGCCTGAAGGGGCTAGTGCACCACAGCTAGCCGGGAGGGAGTCGGGAAAAGGTCTGGAGCTGCCGAAGAGGCAAGAGACTTTTTCTTGCCTCTTTGTTTCCTGGTGCGTGAGGAGAGGGGATTCAGAGCGCCGCCTAAACAAGCTCCAGAGACGGGTGCGAGCCGCGGCTATCAGCGCGGACCCCAGAGACGGGCATGAGACGCTAAGGCTGCTGCTGCCGCCACCAAGAAGCCTGTGTGCAAGCACAGGTCACTATCCACACCTCCCCTCCCGGGAGCCTGTACAGCCCGCCACTGCCAGGGTGCCATGATCCAGGGACAACTTACCCAGGAGAACGCACGGCGCGCCTCAGGCTGCTGCAACGTCACGCAGGCCTCTGCCGCAGCAGGCTCGCCGCACATTCCGTCCCCTCCCGCCCCCCAGCCTGAGTGAGCCAGAGCCCCCGAAGCAGTGGCTCCTTTAACCCCCTTCTGTTTGAGCGAAGAACAGACGCCCTCAGGCGACCTACACGCAGAAGCGGGTCCAAATACAAAGCTGAACCCCGGGAGCTGTGTGAACAAAGAAGAGAAAGGGAAATCTCTCCCAGCAGGCTCAGGAGCAGTGGATTAAATCTCCACAGTCAACTTGATGTACCTGCATCTCTGGAATACCTGAATAGACAACGAATCATCCCAAATTGAGGAGGTGGACTTTGGGAGCAACGATATACATATTTTTTTACCTTTTTCTCTTTCTGTGAATGTGTATGCATATGCTTCTGTGTGTCATTTTGTCTGTATAGCTTTGCTTTTACCATTTCTCCTAGGGTTCTGTCTGTCCTTTTTTTTTTTTTTTTTACTACTTAAAATTTTTTTTTAATAATTATTTTTAACTTTAATAACTATTTTATTTTACTTAATTTTATTGTATTTTATTTTATCTTCTTTTTTCTTTTTTTTTTTCTCCCTTTTATTCTGAGCCGTGTGGATGAGTCTCTTGGTGCTCCAGCCAGGCATCACGGCTGTGCCTCTGAGGTGGGAGAGCCAAGTTCAGGACACTGGTCCACAAGAGACCTCCCACCTCCACGTAATATCAAACGGGAAAATCTCCCAGAGATCTCCATCTCAACGCCAAGACCCAGCTCCACTCAATGACCAGCAAGCTAGAGTGCTGGACACCCTATGCCAAACAACTAGCAACACAGGAACACAACCCCATCCATTAGCAGAGAGGCTGCCTAAAATCATAATAAGGCCACAGACACCCCAAAACACACCACCAGACGTGGACCTGCCCACCAGAAAGACAAGATCCAGCCTCATCCACCAGAACACAGGCACTAGTCCCCTCCACCAGGAAGCCTACACAACCCACTGAACCAACCTTACCCACTGGGGGCAGACACCAAAAACAACAGGAACTACAAACCTGTAGCCTGCGAAAAGGAGACCCCAAACACACTAAGTTAAGCAAAATGAGAAGACAGAGAAACACACAGCAGACGAAGGAGCAAGGCAAAAACCCACCAGACCTAACAAATGAAGAGGAAATAGGCAGTCTACTTGAAAAAGAATTCAGAATAATGATAGTAAAGATGATCCAAAATCTTGGAAATAGAATGGAGAAAATACAAGAAACGTTTAACAAGGACCTAGAAGAACTAAAGAGCAAAAAACAGTGATGAACAACACAATAAATGAAATTAAAAATTCTCTAGAAGGGATCAATAGCAGAATAACTGAGGCAGAAAAACGGATAAGTGACCTAGAAGATAAAATAGTGGAAATAACTACTGCAGAGCAGAATAAAGAAAAAAGAATGAAAAGAACTGAGGACAGTCTCAGAGACCTCTGGGACAACATTAAATGCACCAACATTCGAATTATAGGGGTTCCAGAAGAAGAAGAGAAAAAGAAAGGTACAGAAAGTATTTGAAGAGAATATAGTTGAAAACTTCCCTAATATGGGAAAGGAAATAGTCAGTCAAGTCCAGGAAGTACAGAGAGTCCCATACAGGATAAATCCAAGGAGAAACACGCCAAGACATATATTAATCAAACTATCAAAAATTAAATACAATGAAAAAATATTAAAAGCAGCAAGGGAAAAACAACAAATAACACACAAGGGAATCCCCATAAGGTTAACAGCTGCTATTTCAGCAGAAGTACTGCAAGCCACAAGGGAGTGGCAGGACATATTTAAAGTGAGGAAAGGGAAAAACCTACATCCAGGATTACTCTATCCAGCAAGGATATCATTCAGATTTGATGGAGAAATTAAAACCTTTACAGACAAGCAAAAGCTAAGAGAATTCAGCACCAGCAAACCAGCTCTACAACAATTGCTAAAGGAACTTCTCTAGGGAGGAAACACAAGAGAAGGAAAAGACCTACAATAACAAACCCAAAACAATTAAGAAAATGGTAATAGGAACATACATATCGAAAATTACCTTAAATGTAAATGGATTAAATGCTCCAACCAAAAGACATAGATTGGCTGAATGGATACAAAAACAAGACCTGTATATATGCTGTCTACAAGAGACCCACTTCAGACCTAGTGACACATACAGACTGAAAGTGAGGGGATGGAAAAAATATTCCATGCAAATGGAAATCAAAAGAAAGCTGGAGTAGCAATTCTCATATCAGACAAAATAGACTTTATTTTTTTATTTTTATTTTTTTTAACATCTTTATTAGAGTATAATTGCTTTACAATGGTGTGTTAATTCTGCTTTATAACAACAAAATAGACTTTCAAACAAAGACTATTACAAGAGACAAAGAAGGAGACTACATAATGATCAAGGGATCAATTCAAGAAGAAGATATAACAACTGTAAATATTTATGCACCCAACACAGGAGCACCTCAATACATAAGGCAAATACTAACAGCTATAAAAGGGGAAACTGACAGGAACACAATCGTAGTAGGGGACTTTAAAACCCCACTTTCACCAATGGACAGATCATCCAGAATGAAAATCAATAAGGAAACACAAGCTTTAAATGATACATTAAACAAGATGGACTTAATTGATATTTACAAGACATTCTATCCAAAGACAACAGAATACACATTCTTCTCAAGTGCTCATGGAACATTCTCCAGGATAGATCATATCTTGGGTCACAGACCAAGCCTTGATAAATTTAAGAAAATTGAAATCGTATCAAGTATCTTTTCTGACCACAACACTATGAGACTAGATATCAATTACAGGAAAAAATCTGTAAAAAATACAGACACATGGAGGCTAAACAACACACTACTTAATAACCAAGAGATCACTGAGGAAATCAAAGAGGAAAACAAAAAACACCCAGAAACAAATGACAATGAAAACACGACGACGCAAAACCTGTGGGATGCAGCAAAAGCAGTTCTAAGAGGGAAGTTTATAGCAATACAATCCTACCTTAAGAAACAAGAAACATCTCAAATAAACAACCTAACCTTATACCTAAAGCAATTGGAGAAAGAAGAACAAAAAAACCCCAAAGTTAGCAGAAGGAAAGAAATCATAAAGATCAGGTCAGAAATAAATGAAAAAGAAATGAAGGAAACAATAGCAAAGATCAATAAAACTAAAAGCTGGTTCTTTGAGAAGATAAACAAAATTGATAAACCATTAGCCAGACTCATCAAGAAAAAAAGGGAGAAGACTGAAATCAATAGAATTAGAAATGAAAAAGGAGAAGTAACCACTGACACTGCAGAAATACAAAGGATCATGAGAGATTACAAGCAACTCTATGCCAATAAAATGGACAACCTGGAAGAAATGGACAAATTCTTAGAAATGCACAACCTGCCGAGACTGAACCAGGAAGAAATACAAAATATGAACAGACCAATCACAAGCACTGAAATTGAAATTGTGATTAAAAATCTTCAAACAAACAAAAGCCCAGGACCAGATGGCTTCACAGGCGAATTGTATCAAACGTTTAGACAAGAGCTAACAGCTATCCTTCACAAACTCTTCCAAAATATAGCAGAGGGAGGAACACTGCCAAACTCATTCTAAGATGCCACCATCACCCTGATACAAAAACCAGACAAAGATGTCACAAAAAAAGAAAACTACAGGCCAATAACACTGATGAACATAGATGCAAAAATCCTCAACAAAATACTAGCAAACAGAATCCAACAGCACATTAAAAGGATCATACACCATGATCAAGTGGGGTTTATCCCAGGAATGCAAGGATTCTTCAATATATGCAAATCAATCAATGTCATAAACCATATTAAGAAATTGAAGGAGAAAAACCGTATGATCATCTCAACAGATGCAGAGAAAGCTTTTGACAAAATTCAACACCCATTTATGATAAAAACGCTCCAGAAAGTAGGTATAGAGGGAACTTTCCTCAATATAATAAAGGCCATATATGAAAAACCCACAGCCAACATCATCCTCAATGGTGAAAAACTGAAACCATTTCCACTAAGATCAGGAACAAGACAAGGTTTTCCACTCTCACCACTATTATTCAACATAGTTTTGGAAGTTTTAGCCACAGCAATCAGAGAAGAAAAAGAAATAAAAGGAATCTAAATCGGAAAAGAAGAAGTAAAGCTGTCACTGTTTGCAGATGACATGATACTATAAATAGAGAATCCTAAAGATGCTACCTGAAAACTACTAGAGCTAATCAATGAATTTGGTAAAGTAGCAGGTTACAAAATTAATGCACAGAAATCTCTTGCATTCCTATACACTAATGATGAAAAATCTGAAAGAGAAATTAAGGAAACACTCCCATTTACCATTGCAACAAAAAGAATAAAATACCTAGGAATTAACCTACCTAAGGAGACAAAAGACCTGTATGCAGAAAACTATAAGACACTGCTGAAAGAAATTAAAGATGATACAAACAGATGAAGAGATATACCATGTTCTTGGATTGGAAGGATCAACATTGTGAAAATGACTCTACTACCCAAAGCAATCTACAGATTCAATGCAATCCCTATCAAACTACCAATGGCATTTTTCACAGAACTAGAACAAAAGATTTCACAATTTGTATGGAAACACAAAAGACCCCAAATAGCCAAAGCAGTCTTTAGAAAGAAAAACGGAGCTGGAGGAAACATTCTCCCTGACTTCAGACTATACTACAAAGCTACAGTAATCGAGACAGTATGGTACTGGCACAAAAACAGAAATATAGATCAATGGAACACATAGAAAGCCCAGAGATAAACCCATGCACATATGGTCACCTTATCTTTGATAAAGATATCTTTGACAAAGTAGGCAAGAATATGCACGGGAGAAAAGACAGTCTCTTCGATAAGTGGTGCTGGGAAAACAGGACAGCTAATGTAAAAGCATGAAATTAGAACACTCCCAAACACCATACACAAAAATAAACTCAAAATGGATTAAAGACCTAAATGTAAGGGCAGATACCATCAAACTCTTAGAGGAAAACATAGGCAGAACACTCTATGACATAAATCACAGCAAGATCCTTTTTGACCCACCTCCTAGAGAAATGGAAATAAAAACAAAAATAAACAAATGGGACCTAATGAAACTTAAAAGCTTTTGCACAGCAAAGGAAATCATAAACAAGATGAGAAGACAACCCTCAGAATGGGAGAAAACAGTTGCAAATGAAGCAACTGACAAAGGATTCATCTCCAAAATTTACAAGCAGCTCATGCAGCTCAATATCAAAAAAACAAACAACCCAATCCAAAAATGGGCAGAAGACCTAAATAGACATTTCTCCAAAGAAGATATACAGATTGCCAACAAACACATGAAAGGATGCTCAACATAATTAATCATTAGAGAAATGCAAATCAAAACTGCAATGAGATATTATCTCACACCAGTCAGAATGGCCATGATCAAAAAAATCTACAAACAATACATACTGGAGAGGGTGTGGAGAGAAGGGAACTCTCTTGCACTGTTGGTGGGAATGTAAATTGATACAGCCACTATGGAGAACAGTATGGAGTTTCCTTAAGAAACTAAAAATAGAACTACCATATGACCCAGCAATCCCACTACTGGGCATATACCCAGAGAAAACCATAATTCAAAAAGACACATGCACCCCAATGTTCACTGCAGCACTATTTACAATATCCAGGTCATGGAAGGAACCTAAGCGCCCAATGACAGATGAATGGATAAAGAAGATGTGGCACATATATACAATGGAATATTACTCAGCCATAAAAAGGAACGAAATTGGGTCATTTGTAGAGACGTGAGTGGATCTAGAGACCATCACACAGACTGAGGTAAGTCATAAAGAGAAAAACAAATACTGTATGCTAACACATATATATGGAATCGAAAAAAAAAATGGTCATGAAGAACCTGGGGGCAAGATGGGAATAAAGATGGAGAGCTACTAGAGAATAGACTTGAGGAGACGGGGAGGGGGAAGGGTAAGCTGGGACAAAATGAGAGAGTGGCATGGACATATATACACTACCAAACGTAAAATAGCTAGCTAGTGGGAAGCAGCCGCATAGCACAGGGACATCAGCTCGGTGCTTTGTGACCACCTAGAGGGGTGGGATAGGGAGGGTGGGAGGGAGGGAGATGCAAGAGGGAAGAGATATGGGGGACATATGTATATGTATAACGGATTCACTTTGTTATGAAGCAGAAACTAACACACCATTGTAAAGCAATTATACTCCAATAAAGATGTTAAAAAAAAGAAAAGATGTGGTATGTACATATAATGGAATACTACTCAGCTATAAAAAAAGAATGAAATAATGCCATTTGCAGCAACATGGATGGACATAGAGATTATCATACTAAGTGAAGTAAGTCAGAAAGAGAAAAACATACCATATGGTATCACTTATATGTGGAATCCAAAATGTAACACAAATGAACTTATCAATGAAACAGACATAGAGAACAGACTTGTGGTTGCAAAGGGGGAGGAGTGTAGGGGAGGAATGGACTGGGAGTTTGGGGTTAGCAGATGCAAACTATTATATATAGGATGGATAAACAACAAGGTCCTACTGTATAGCACAGGGAACTATATTCAACATTCTGTAATAAACCATAACAGAAAAGAATATGAAAAAAATATATATATATATAACTGAATCACTTTGCTGTACAGTAGGCAATAACACAACGTTGTAAATCAACTATACTTGAATAAAAATAAATTAAAAAAAAAAAAAGAACTAGCGTGTCTTCTATGAGCTCCGTGGGTTAGGTACCTCGATATCAGAACTGCCACGAAAGGCACGTTTTTGTGTCATGTGGAAACACAGGAGAAACACCCGTCTCTAGCCAGGAGGGTTATTAGGGAAGACTTGCCAGGAAACTTGCTACTTGGTTTAAATCTTTAAGATGAACGAGCAGGGCAGGCAGAAAACTGAACGCTGATGCAAAATCACTGAGGGCTGCAGGCGTAGGGTTCTGAGAAAGTTCCAGTCTGGTCTGCCTGAAACTAGAGCCAGCACCTCTAAGAGGCAGGGCTATGAGAAATGCTGGTAAGGTTCATAAAGAGCTTTGGAAACCAGACTGAAGAGTTTAGTCTTACTGGGCTGAACATGCACTGACCCACTGAAAAACTGCTTCCTAGATTAAATTCCCAATAGCAACAGCTTTTTCTAAAAGTCAGGGTTGAGGATAATTCTGGTTCTTCAACATTTCTAATTTGCTGGATACTGTTTCAAACCTTCACTCTATTTACTGTTCTGTGACGAGGCCAACTTCTTTTAAAATTAAATATTTGTGTCACAAGCTGTAGACAAAATTGTTAGGAAATTCTGAGCCCCATGCTTTGTAGAGCAATTAGGCAAGCAACAAGGGTATCTCCATGAACATCATTTAGAACAAATTGACCTGGGATGTACTCTTTAATGACAATGAATCTTGTTATCAACAAGCTATATACAAAGTAATGCAATTAACCTGGGGTTTTGTCTTCAGCTGTAAATTTTTTGGTCTAGGTTTTATGACTTAAAAGAAAAATCCGTGAACTTTCTCTGAACCAAAATAATTTGGACATGTTTACTAGGAGATATACAACTACAGATAAAAGAGCCATGGTGCCTTTGCTAGAGTTCTCTTTACTCACCTTTCTTTTATCTCTTTTTAAATCTGGGGTGTTTCTTTTTACAGTGGTTCTTAAATCAGTAGAGACTATTACCTGACAAACACTTTCAAAGTACAGGAGCCTGGTCCTCTGCCAGACTTCTTAAACTGAAATGTCTAGGAATGGGCCCCAGACACTGACTACAAAAACCAAATCATAACTTTCATTCTGGCTTGATAAGCATTTACAATTATTGTTTCTTTCAAGATTTGGGTCAACGTAATACTTAAAGAAATAACTACATGACATTTTTAATACTTTTGCTAATTATATAATATAGTTAATGTTTAGGGACACATAATAATTGTTGAGCAGCAGATCGGGAGTAAAGTTTCGGAGACGCTGGATTTGAGACGTCTATTACACAGCAAGTGCCATGTCCGTAAGGGCAGTGGAAGTCTAAGCTTGGAGTTCAGGAGAGAGATCAAGGCTGGAGAGAGAAGTTTGGGAGGCCCCAGCATATCAACATTAATTACTGTTAATCAGTGTATATCTGAGTCAAACTTCAAAGACTATACAACACTGAACACAAGTGAGAGTATGTTAGGTCATTAAATGAGAAAAAATAGTCAAATGACCTCCCCCATATCCCTTTCAAACACTTGGACCATCCCTTCTTTATTCTACCCCAGTTAAGAACCACAGCACTGGAAAACTACCTCAATACTTTTCATTCCAATCCCTACCTCAGTAACACAGTCCCTCCTCGCTCCTTGATTGAGTCACCAGTTCACCAATCCTTGCATTAAATGTTTTTCTTCTTCATATACAAAGTACCCAGAAAGACAGAAGTTGTTTAGCTTGGAATGCAAGTCATAAATGACCACTTGATTTCAAAACTTTCCACTGAAGCCTGTCCTGATAAAAACCTTCACAGAACATGCCTTAATGCTACCATCTTCCAGTAAACACATGGATATGAGTTTGACAACTGGCTTTGGTGGCAACCATCCAGAAGAAAAAGTTACATAGGTGTTAATTTTCTAATCAGCCTCTCCAGCTTTATTTCTCACCACCCTCCAGCTCTTCTCCCCCAATCTAAACGTATTAATGCAGTCCATTTTGAAAAATGCAATCTGCATTTCCTCACCTCTGTGCCTTTGCACTGCTTCTCCCTTCCTCCCTCTCCTGCATCTAGCTATTGCTCCTGTCCTTTGACACTATGGGGACCAAGTAATTTACCATACAACTGAGGATGCTTTAGAGAGTAAAAACAAGCAATAAAAATTAGCAGATGTTAACTGATCTGTAACAGGAGGAAACCGGAACCGCCCCCAAGCAAACCAAGACCTATAATCATCCTATTTGAGACTCCCCACCTTCGCTGCCAACCGTGTAGGCGCCACAGCATCCTGCTAAAACCACTACATCCACCGCATCTTATCACTGTTAGCTCACACTGCCTGCTTTCCGATGGCAGAAACGTCCTAATTGCCAGGTGTGTTCAGTCACTGGCACCAAGCAGATACTCATTAAGTTTTGATTAAATGAACAAATGACAACTAAGGGCTTATTTAGCATACAATTTCCCACAAAGTGTCCTTTTCATATAAATGTCCAAAAAATTCAAATGGAGATAGCAGAGATCGTACACCAAATGCTTTTTCTCTAAAGGAGTATCTTGCAGCTTCAGTGTTTTGTCTCTTATAAGAACAGGCTATCTTTAGCACTTATTTAACCTTCATTCGTTTAACAAGTACTTACTTAGATCCTACTATGTGTCAGGCAGAGTCTTGTGTGTTTGGGACTCATCAGTGAGCAAAACAAAGATTAAGAGCTGGGACTACTATAAGGTAAGTAAGGCACTCACTTTGGAGCATAAGAGGGCACCAAAAAAAAAAACAAACCCAACGAACCTCAATAATTGAGATGAATAATATTTTAAAATATTTTTAAAGTAAAAGCTAATCCAAAAATGATGAATAAAATATCAACATTTTTCAATAAAGACAGGATGAGTATTACTGACCTTTTGCCTCAGCCTCCAATATGACTTGGCCTGGCACTGTTAGTGATCCTACTTTTACTTCAAGTGTTGATTTTTTTTTGCATTAATTTTTATTTTTTAAAATACTGCGTTTGGGAATTCCCTGGTGGGTCCAGTGGCTAGGACTCTGTGCTCTCACTGCAGAGGGCCCGGGTTCAATCCCTGGTTGGGGAACTAAGATTCCGTAAGCTGCGTGGCACAGCCAAAATAGTAATAGTAATACTGCCTTAAATTATTACTCCTCTTGATTACTGGGTTGTTTTTGTTTCTCCCCACCTCTCTGGAAGTTTTGTTCTTGAAGTGGGTGTCTCACTTGCCTGACCCTAAGTCACTGCCCTTCAAAGATCCCTGCTCACCTGGAGGGTGGCTTCACGGAGAAGAGATATCTGAGCAAAAAGACTTGCAAGACATGAAGGGGTTGGCTGAGTGGATTCTGGGGAAGATGAAGAAATAGCAAGAGCAAAGGCCCTGGGGCACCAGTATGCCTGAGACAATTAAGGAAGTGCAAGGAAGCCATGAGTTAGCAATTGAGATGATCTGAGAGGTCATGGGGAGGTCAGATCACAGAGAATTCGAACCCATGCTTTCATCCTTTAACAATCCTAAGAATCACCTGTGCTTCTTGGTCCTGATTTAGCGGCTCTGGGGTGGGGCCTGAGATTCCACAGTTTTAACAAGTTTCCAGCTGATGCTGGTACTGTTGATCCACAGCGAGCAACAACGCCAAGTCTAGGCTGCTATAAGCTCTTGGGCCCTTTGAGTAAAAGGAGAACCAGTGCAGGGTCTGAGCAGAAAGGGACATGTTCTTTCTCGTGTTTCAACAAGGATCACTCTAGCTGCTGTGTTGGGAATAGGTTCTAGATGGGAGTCATACAGAAGCAGAGAAACCAATTAAGAGGCTGATGTATTAACACAGGTGAGAGATAATGGTGAGCTTGACCAGGGTGGTAGCAATGGAGGGGAGAGGGGAACTGATTCTGGGTATGTTTGAAGGCAGAACTTGCAAGATTTCCTGACAGAATGGATATAAAGTGTGAGACAAAGCCAAGAGTCGGGGCTGACTACGAGGTTTTTCTGGTTTGAGCATGTGGAAGGATGGAGTTCACATCCATTATTCTGGGAATAATTCCAAACAGCACAGGGTGGGGAACATCAGCTCAACTTGGAATGTTAAGTATGAAATGTCTATTGCACACCAAGTGGAATGTCAGGAAGGCATATGGAGCTCTTTGGAATTTGGGAGAGAGATCTTGCCTGGAGAGAAAAGTTTGGGAGTCCTTCAAACATCGTAAGCCACAGTTAATTAGCCAATTATGTGAGCCACAGTGGATACTAAGCAAAGACAAGCCTTGAAAATTTTTTTATCTAAAAATCTAGTCTTGCCTTAGGGCCCCTTCATTCTGAATTTAAGCCTTGTCCATAAAGAAACCCAAATGACATCTTGAGTGTGATGTCCTCACTGTTTTCCTCCCAATGCTCATATCCTCAAGCATAATTAAATAAATGAGAATCTTCCAAACCTGTTAAACCCGTAAGGTTCTGAATGTTCTGTGCCTTCTATAGATGTACTCAGGGACAGCTTACTCTCTTTCACTTAAACTTTTCAGAGGGCTGTGCAGACCCTGGTATTGAGGTCAATTCAGAGGAACCTGAAAGAGTTTTGTATCTTCTGTCGCTGTACACAGACGACAGAGTAAGAATTCCAATGAAGAGTGCTGCCTTGCCCTTCCAAGGCCAGTTGATGGCAGCCTGGATTCACATGCCCAGAGGTCATTCACATACCATGTGAAATCCTTTCATCAGATTCAGCTCAATAAAAATCTCCTGAACACCTGCTACATACCGAAAACTGTCTCAAGTGCTGAAGATAGAAAACTCTCTTCCTAGTTATCGCCATGAAATCAACAGAAGAGGAGGGAAACCAAGGTAGAACTGAAGTTGGGGGACAGAAGCTTTAGTTAGCCCAGAGACCGCAAGAAAACACCTCCTTTCAAGAAGACAGCAGAAGAGACTCAGGAAGGAGAAGAGGTGTGAAAGCTGGAGATTGACAAATCATTAATAAAAAGTATGTTGGCAATTATTCATATGTTAAATATTGGCCTTGGCAAGACTGCTTTGGCTACTGAAATCTGGTTTACTGATGCTAACCCAGTGTTTCCCAGAGTTTGAGGTGCATTAGAGTCACCTGGAGATCTTTAACAACTACTGCAGCCTGGCTCCCACCACGCACCCCCCCCAGACATTCTGATTTAATTGGTAAGAGGTGTGACCTGGGCCGAGGCATGTTAGTTCCCCAGGTGGTCCAAATGTTCAGCAAAGTTTGAGAACCACTGCTCTGGTTCTTCCACACCTAGTCATTTGGTACGTTGCTCCTCAAAGCTGGTTCATGAACAAACAGCATCAGCACCAGGTTACAAATGTAGAATTTCAGCCCCACTCCAAACCTAATCTATCAGTTTGCCTTTAACAAAATCCCTGGGTGGTTCTAATGCACATTAGAGTGCCAGTAACATGGGTTTAGAGAGCATTTCTCTGACTTAAGGGGAGAGAAAGAGGAATTTTAAGGCAGTCATTCCTAATACATTATTTCCATTACCCTTTCCCATTATCTAACATGAGTGCACTTAGAAACTAACAGGAATCTGAAAAACTGAGAATACCCCTTTTCCAAAGTGTAAATTTGTCTCTACTCTGAACATGAAGTTTAATACCTATAGCTAAGTACAGGAGCCTATTCAATTCAAGCTGCTTTTTAATTTCCTGCCATTGTTTAGAAAGAGAGAGGAAAAGGAGGATCCTGCAAATTACCACCTGTTGAACGTTAGCATCAATATCAGCTCATTTCAGGAACAGTCTAAATACTACCATTTTCCGTCCACCTGGCTAATGAGATGACTGGCTTCTAAATTCTCTTTTTAATAGCCACAGTTGTCCTGAATAATTCCAAGTGTCATAAAGATAAATGAAAGTTTAAAATATTAAGGATAGACCAGTACCTCGTCTAGGAAAGCAGTTACATGTCCAAGAGATGAGGCGGGTAACTCTCCAAATAAAACTGTTTGAGAGAAATCATTTACTCCAACGTTTTCAGTACTCTTCTTGGCAATATAAACAAGTTTATGTTTTGCATCTCTTGGAATCTGAAACAGGAGTAACATAATTATTTTAAGTCCACAATGTAGCTTCCATGTTAACAGGCAGGATTTGCTGTATCTAACTTGTAAGTAGATTGCTAGCATGAGAAATAAAACCTGGCATCTTACCTACCTTTATAAATAAGATTGCTCCACTGCTCTTCTGCAAAGTTTATACAATTTTCTTTGTTCTTTTATAATGTTAATTTCACATTATTATTGGTGTGGAAAGTCACCTTGCAAAAGCATGTCAATTAGGATCATCATATACCATAAAGTCTCATATTAAACAAATACAGGAAGAAATTAGAATGTTTCCATCTTAGCAAAGGTTATTCTTTTGTATAACATTTTCCTGTTCAGAAGTAAGCCAAACCGAGATAAAGACCAAGAGGTTAAATTGTATTTCTATACTCAAAGCAGTGCTTAATCAAGATATTCTAACATTTCCATAACTATCAAGTCATTTCTTCAGATATCATGACTGTTTAACTTAAGTAGTACTAAACTGTTCTTGTCCACTCCACTGACAAACTTTTAAAATGAGGAGAGTCGCAAAACAAAAACAATTCAGAACTCACAAAACCCTAAGGCTAACTGCAGTTACTCTCTTTCTTCTCTGGGATCCTATTTCCCCGCCATTATTACGACCACATCTAGTGATGATGGCATCACTTTACAACATTGACAGTGAGGCATCTCAAGATTCTAAATCTTGCTCCAAAGTCTTTGCAAACTCTTTAAGTACAAATGCTGTGATCGTAGGTGATACGTTAACCTTCAAGTGTACCAGAGGTCTAGATTTAAAAAGGTAAAAGGAAAAAAAAAAAAAAAAAGGGAGGGGGGAGGGAGAGGGAGAGAGAACTGTCCTGAGCGCAGATTGCCAGGCAATTCTTTTTTAAAAGGAGTCCTAAGTATTATTCGTTAGGATGAAGTGTGGTTGACAGGCAGATTGAGCCATGACAAGTTATTTGGGCTCCGCCAAACACCACATTTGGCTCCGGAGTGACACAAGAGCGATTTAAAGGAAAGTTGTCTGGCAAAGAGAACCTACCTCGCGCCTCACGCCCAGGCAGCTGAAGGACGCGCTGCTTTTCCTGCTTTATCCGGATGGAGCAGGCGCAAAGGCTGACCTTCTAGAAAACTAACCAACAGCCGCTTAACAGCAGAGTGGGCGCACGTGGGGCACTCTGCGGACTCTCGGCAGGCACTTGATTGAAGTTTTTTAAAGCGCCCGAATATGTGCCCCGAGAGAACCCAAGGAAGCACAACTGGCCTGTCCCGCTCAGGTGTCCGCCAGGCTGGGCGGGAGGCGTGACCTGGTTCCCTCGCCCCTCGCCCCTTACCTGTTGCGACGCCGCGAGCCGCTCCACGGCGTCGACGCTGAACACAAGGCAGGCGGGGCTGGGGCTCTCCAGAAACTCCCCCAGGACCTGCCGCTTGTCCTCGCTCTCCAAATGCTGGTTCCATTTCTCCTCCGGGAGCCCCAGCATCTGCTCCAGACGGCCGCCGACGAAGCGCACCCGTGCGTCCTGGGCGAAACTCCGCGCTCTCCTGGCCGCCGCCACCTCCTCGTCTTCGTCCTCCTCTTCATACTCCATCAGGCCCGCCGCCTCCGGGCCGGCGCCCGGGGTTAGGCGAAGGGTCGGGACTTCCCGGAAGCCTCCCGCCTCCCGGGCTGCCACCTGGGCTGCCATCCAGCACGTCTGAGGGGACGCGGGGCTGGCCGGCTCCACGCGCGCGCCCCTGCCCAGCCCCGGGTAGGCGAGGCCACCTCCACACTCGCGCTCCGAGAGGCGCCCAGCTCCTCCAGCGATCACCGGGAGCGCGGCCGCTACTCCCACACCTGCTCCCACTTGGCAGCCGGCGTCTGCGCGCACTGCGAGCGCAACGCCCCAGGGCTCTGGCGGGCCTTAAGCCTCCGCGTCTTGTTTCCAGGGGAACGGCGTCCCCGCCCCGGCCCTCTGGGGGCGGAGTGAGAGTGGAGGGGAGGAGCGTGCCCTCGACAGGCGTGAGCCACTCGGTGGCCTCCTCCGCTGCCCTCTGGCGCCCTGGCACACTGGACATCTTGGGGCTTCCGGGAAGGGAGACTCGCAACCCAGTATCGATTAACTGCTGTGTTTTGAGCAGCGCTGGGTTGTGCTGAGCTCCGTGCTAACTCCATCCCCTTGATTATTTTATTTAGTACCTAGAAAGGCAGGGCTTCGACTGGTCAGCTTATTTAATGAGCAAAGAAACTAAGTCACAAAGTGACTAAGCAACAAGGAGATGGTGGAACCGGGATACAGGACTCGCGCCGAGGGCTTTTAATTTACCTTGCCCATAGCTGTTAGAATGTTTCCAGAAAAGAACCAACACTGCAATTCAGCTTTCCTAGTTGTGGCAATCCAAGATCTAGCTATTCAAAATCCTGATTCTGAACCTCACCTGCCACTTACTGGGATGTTAATACACCCAATGAAAGAATGCATGACGTCTTTGTAAATAGCAAAGTGCTCTGAAAATACATAGAATTATTATTCAATCCAAGAGTAAAAGCTCAAGGGAGAAAAGTTCCAGATTAGTAACAGTCTCCGTGATGCTGAAATGGATTTCAGTATGGTCTATTAATGACATTTGTTGAGACTGAAGTAGCCAGAATTTTGAGGGGCAGTCCTCAAACTAAAGTTTTTTTAGTCCTTTCCATTTGTTCATTTCAAAGTAAAAACTTCAAACCCCTTGTTTCCCATAGGAACTATGAAAGAGTGTTGCCCTCAATAAACCAGTATAATAACTGATTATTGATACATAGGTTGTATCCAGCAAGATTTGGTGCCTCAACAGTTTTTCTTCTTAGGATGTCAGTTGTGTCTGATAACCACCTATAAGATTTTCTAGTTATATCATCAGACGCTTGAATGAACACAGGCTCCTGGAAAGCCTTTATAATGAACACAAGCTCCTGGAAGGCTGTTTTGTATGGTCCAGAGCAATTCTTGGGGCACCCAGTGGTTACTAAGCAAGCCTGGAAATCACTGTAAACACCTTACAATGCTTCTTAGTCTCTCCTCTCATGCCTATATTCTACCTTTGCATCCCCTACCCCAGAGACACAGGAATTCTGTAAATAAGAGTTGAATTAAATTGAAGTGAAAAACCACTTTAAAATTCAGCAGAAAAATTTAAATCATAGTGTTACTATTTAAGTACAATTTTCAAAAAGTTACATAGTAACTCAAAATATAGAATGAAGACATGTCAAAGATGTCTTCAACTCATTAATGAGGATATCAACAAAATGGTGAAGTTGGTTCCAGGAGAATCAGAGAAAGAGATTCACAGGCAGTGGAGAAAGACTACTGAAATAATAAGGTTCCTAGGTTAGATACAATACTCCTTAATGTCCTATAGGACAATATAATCTTGACTTTCGTTTTGGGTTTTTTTAAAAAATTGTGTATTTCAGAAGTAATTTATATTTGTAATGAACAAAAATCTGCAGTTAACTGCAATTAACAGAAAACCCAAGTAATAGTGGCATACAATAAGAACATTTATAATCTCACCCAAGAAGTCCGGTTGTAGAAGAGCCATGGGTTGGTTAACACAAGGACTGTGGGATGAGATTGTTGTTCGTCTCCCTTTTCTGTGGTCTCCAACCCGTCAGTTATTCTCCTATCATGGATGCTAAGTGGCAATCATGTTTTCTAGCATTCCTTGCAGGTGACAAAGTCCAGAAGCAAGAAAACAGCATCTTCATTTTTGCATAAAGAAAACTTTCTGAAGCCCTCCAGAAGATGTTCCCTTTCATCTGATTGGCCAGTATTCCATCTCATGTCCATATCTAAACTTGGGTTTGTCAAGGGAAATGAGATCAAGATCCAACTCCAGCTTCCTTTTAAGGATATGCCCAGTAGGAGGAGCCTGAGCAAAATCTGGGTTCTGCTAGTGAAGAAAAAGGGTAAAAACTGTCCACTTGGTAGTCAACCAAGAAAGGTATGGATGTGTTTTTTTCTCAGATTCCCCATATACGTATAACATCATGGGAAGTATCTCTTTACACTAACACAATTTCCCAAGAATTATGAAGACTTTATTACTTTTTTCCCCCTAAGCGTGGCTAAACATTAAAAGAATTTTATTCTTGGAGAAGCCTGGACTAAGGTCAACTTGAGATTTTGGAAGGAGAAAAAGGAAAACAGAGTAAAATTGAGAAAACTATGTGATTTGAGGAATTTTACTGTCTGGATTTCCAGAGATATCAAGACAGAAACAAGTGGGTAAAGGACAAATATAATGGGGAGCCGCTGTTGAGGCCATCAGATATGTGCCATGGTCAAGAGTGGGGGCAGAGAAGGGTTGTATACCAAGTAAAGAGACATGGAAATCAAAGGCAGGAATGTCAGCTCATAAGGTCAAGGCCATTCAAAGCAGATATAAAACAATAGTTAAGCTACAGTTTCTTACCACTGCTGGATTTGATTTAAAAAACAAAACAAACAATAACAACAAAAAACAACCTAAAGCATCTTTGCAGAGTCTAAGCATGAATTTAGGAGATAGAGGGGGAAATGTAGTAGAAAACCAACAGATATGCAGGAAAGAATAATTCCGTAACATTTAGAGAGAAAATTCTGAGGTGTACTGGAAATGACTGACAGAAGCAAGCAAACAACAAGGAACACAGGACTCTCTGGAGAGGAAATCCTCCCCAGTCCTTAGTGTAATCTCTTCCTGTACCTGTATGATGTACTCTACCTTGCATTATAGTTATTTGTGCAGCTTTCTTATTTTCCCTTATTAGCAACAAAGCCCTTTGAAGGCAGGTGCTATCAGGGACTGTGCCATTTATTTATTTTACCCCCTGCAGCATCTAACACAGACCCTCCAGCAATACTACTGTTCGAATATTTGTTGAATTGAAATAAGCACTTCAAAATAAAATGCCAACAAGGGAAGGACTTCTGTAACCCAAAAAATTTTAGTCAAGGAAAGGGTTAGAGCCTCTGAAGGGAGAAGAGAAAAATAAATGTGTAAAAAAGAGATGAATTAATTTAATTAAGAGAACAAAAAAGAAGTTTTATTTCTGGAGCACTAGTTCCAGAGAAGGAAGAGGATTTAGAGATTAAATAAATTCTACAAAAGAATATGAGTTAAGTTGAAGGGAGTATAAACACAATTATTTCTGAATATCTCCTACATCTTATCAAACACATTATTATTTCTATTCCTGCTTGTTAAACCTTTCTTTGAAATCAGAAATGAGGAGAAAGCTGAGAGAAAGTGCTCAGAGTTGGGCACAGGTGGGAATTAAATGAGGATTCATGATCCCTCCCCCCCGTGGAGGCAGCACACACATTTGTCTAGTGCTCAACAGTTTACAAAGCCCTTTCATAGGTGCTACTTAGTGGAGAGAGATTTGAGGAGAGCAGTGTGTTTATATCAGGTAAATCTGCCTTTCTCTTTTCTATTTACATTGCTGATGTACCCATTGTAAAGCTACTAAGCTTTCTTCCTAAACCAGTAAGCACTGTTTGCATTCTTGCTTTTCTCCCTTAATATATATTTATATTCCTAATATGAATTCCTAATATATATGTATTTATATTCCTAATATGAATTGTTCCAGGATATAGAGTATCACATATAATTTGTAATATCCCCAAATCTCCAAGTATTAGAATACCCTAATTGAATGCCCAAATTCTACCAGCACCAAGAAGTCCCCAAAGCTTTCCCAGCAAGTCCAGCTCCTTACAGAGAGGGCATTCTCTGTGACACACAGCAAGGTTACTTGGGCTGGGAAAGGTTAGAATTAATAAAACATCCTTTCAGTGCACACTAACAGCTCTTTTCCTGTGGCCATCCAAACCCGTAACTCCCCATGTAAACAGACAATGCAAATAAAGTAATCCCCTGTGAATCTCAGTAGTTTGATCCTGAAATGGTCAACAAAACTACAGTTGGCAAGCTCAAGGTGTTGGGGAAGACAGGGGATTGATGGAAGCAGAAAGGAAATAAACATATCTTGACGTGTAGTTCATTGATTCTGTGATGCACCTTTTTTCACATTTTAACATCTTTGCACTTGGGGTCTGTCTTACTTTTGTGGTCTGCCAAGAGGCATGTCTGTGGTCGTTATTACTGCCCATACATCTGCAACAAGACTTGCAAAATGGAACATTATCAGCACAGAAGACATTCCTGGAGGTAACAGTGGAGCATTCTTTTAAGAAACGCTACATCATTAATACTCTTCATGGCACACTTTGGAGTATACACCTACGTGTCCACTGTTCACATTCAGCTAGGGCACCGGTATAGCCACACTGGTTATTAAAATGCTGAGATAATTCCATACTGGAAAATAAACAGCCACTCTGGTTCCCAATCCCCCTACTACCACCCCATGACCTCCCCAAGATCTAGCAACTGAAAGAGTAATGCCAGGGGGGTGGGGGTGGGGGTGGAGGGATGGATGGGGGTGTGGAGTATAGGATGGAGAAACAGGGAGGGGCTCTGGGACCTCCCTCCAATCAATCCCTTCTGATTGATGGGTGCTGTGCTGTGTCTGTTATTAAAATTTGACTGTTATCTCTGTATCTATAATAATCAGGAACAATAGTTATTGTTATATTCTTCTGTTTACAGGGAATGAACTGAACTTGGAATAGGGTAACTCTTAGTCTGATAGCTAAATATGTCTAAATTTTGATTGGGTGCTGTAGATTCTTGAGGACAAAGCAATGTCCTCTGGATTCACAAGCTTGATGTATTTTAGGCCAAGTTATAGCTCACCTACAAAAAAAATAATAAAAGAGTTATTTTTTTAGAGATCATGATTACTTTGAGAGTATTCTGAACAATGCCAGAGTTAAAAGACATATTTAGTAAGAGGCATAAATACTTAAATCATAAATCTGATCAATATTTCTATTAGAACAAAATGTATAAACTGAAGACAAATATTTTATGTGAATATATTCTCTGGTGATTATTACCTCTTCTCTCATTGCATTAATTCTTTAAAGAATTTGTTAAGATCATGGATTTGAATAAGGATACTATTTAAAATAAAATTAACATTTTAAAAACATTTTGTAAACAAGGTAACACTTTTCCTAAAAATACAGAACAATAAATCTTAGATCTACAAAATGATCAGTAAAATTCTTTAGGAAGGTTCACCCTTTTTTCTTTTCCTATTCTATGTCAAAGTCTGTATTTACAATTGGACATAAGAATAAAAGTACTCCCAGTTACTTATGGAATTGGTGGACATACTTACTAGACTGGTTTTTTTTTCCTTCTTTTGTTTTATTAGTTTGTTTGATGTATTTTTTTGAAGCATAATTGACCTACAACACTATGTTAGTTCCGTGTGTCCAAGATACTGATTCAATATTTCTCTATGTTATAAAATGATCACTGCTTACACAGACTTTTAATACAAATTGACATCCCCTGGATTTTGAAAAACAAAACAAACAAGAAAATAAATGAAGAACTGAGGTTCTTTTCATAGGACCCATAACCCTGTTCTAGTCATGATTTACTCCATAAAAATGAGAATTAAAGGTTATACATCATCATCAGAATAGGGCGTAATTTTCTAACAATATTACCTTTCTGTCCATATAATTATAGAAAATGAGAGGAAGCGACTATAATACAAAACCACAGTAACTTATAAACTTAATTCTGACTTACAAACTGCAATTAGAAATATATATGATGCTTCACTAAACATGCACACACACACACACATATTTCACATACATATATATATTTGACAAAGAATAAGCTAACATAAAAGCTTCAAAGACATAACACAGTTAAAGTCGTAACCATTTACAACATTGCTGAATTGAGTTGGAATCTTTTTTTAGTTAGCTTGCTCTTTGCCTTTATACTATTTTCCTCAACAGTGGTTTTCCAAACATGTTAGGGTGACCAAACATTTCAAAGCCATGATGCCCTTCGGAACCATGAGTTACTGATGTATTTAATTCCAACATAAAATTATACAAGCTAGGAACAATTTTACCAGCAGAAAATATAACCTTATTATGGCTTCCACATCTCAAAAATAATACTGCTATCAGTAAAATATTTATTAAACCACATTTCATAGCAAGATAATAAATAACACAATTTGAGCCAATGCTTCAAAGACGAGTGTGGGAGACAACTGCTCAAGTTTAATTTCCTCCTCTTTCCTGTGATTTGCTTTTGTCTGATCTTAGCTCCCAGGGTCTGACTTCTTGTCTCTCTGACTCGAGACTTGTTCATCTTAACCTGGCCCACCATGATCTGAGCCTTGGCTCCTCCCTGTGGATGCGGGCTTACTGCACTCCCATCTCTGCAAGTGCTGGCCAGCCCATCCCAGGAGTCGGGGAAAGGGATATCGAGGTGCTCTAGAAATCTAGCCAAGGGAGAGATGGAAGGAGGCAGGATTAATACAGAAAAGAGGAACAGCATCCCTTATGCCTGAATCTGGTGGCACACAATATGTGCTAAATGTACTGGCTGATTGGAAAAAGCTTCTCTGCAGGTTAGCTTGGGAATGAAAGAGGCAAGCCAGAGTTAAGAACAGGATCTGAAGCCCAGATAAGGTAGTGAAATGGAAGAGGTGCTGGAAGTGGGGGGCAGCAGCTAGCGGAGGTGCCTCTGAGCCTGGCAGGGCACGAAGCCAGTTTGGGCAATTTATTTGTTTATATCTTATCTTATTCCACAAAGAATCTGAAAAGCTAAGTGAAGATAGCTTAGAGCTCATAAATGCAGAGCATCCTATTCTTTTCTGAACCAAGTCTGAGAGGAAGTTGTCTAGGATAAGAAAAGGTTTGGGCACCAAAATGCACATTTTTTTTTTTCATGGTTGCAATTTAACAGGGAACTGAAAACATAGGAGTACTTTTGCCCTGTAAGCTCAGGTTCATTTTGTTTATTTAAGTGTACCTCTAAACATAGGGGATGATTTTAGATATAGAAAATTTTCCACACATGTTAACAACAACAAAAAAGTTTTTGAACAGCAGATGGGCGGATGTTTCTGTTTTTCACTATTTGGTTTGCTTCTTGTTCACTCGGTTGGTTGTCTGCTATCACTTAGGTAGGCAAGTAGTTGAAATTAACATTTTAAAATTAGAAAATAACTAAGATTTGAAACTTTAATTTTGCTTAGCATTGGGAAAAGATGACCATCATATAAATCTGAGATAGAAACTAGCTCATAGGTAGTTTGAGAAAAAATGTACAGTTGAATCAAGAAATTCTCACTAAAATTTCTTCTTTAAAATGGGATATTGAGCATTAACTTTTCAACATACTGGTACCCAAAGCATTTCAAGATTGGTCCAACTGGGAACTATTCCATCCTCCCTGCCCCCTTTTGGGTTAAGTTATGATAACAATAACTTCTACCTATTAAATACGATTGTGTCAGAGGCTTGAGAGCTACCTTATTTGATCCTCTTAAGACACCTAGGAGGTATTATTCCCATTTTGGAAATGAGAAAAAGAGGATGCAGAAGTGGTAGTCAGATAATTTGCCCAAGGTTGTGTAGTAAGTGGCAGAACCAGGAATCAAGCCCACACTCCTCAGCCTCCCAGTTGGTGATCTCTGTGTCACACGGCTTTGCTTTTACCAGGGTGCTCAACCCTCTTCGTTATGAGCAGGCCTTTATCTCCATGGCAAGGATGCACCGCCACCTCTTACCTCTCTCCTGCTCTCCTCGGTTTTGGCCCCTCTAGACTATTGCGCTTCAGCTGTGGTCCAGTCAGGCTTAGGGCTCATCCCTTTCGCTGATTCCTCTTCCCCCAGCTTCCTCTCAGATACTGATCGGCAAGGGTTGCTTCCTCACTTCCAGTTTTACTCAGACATCAGTTCAGGGAGGCTTCCTGACCCCCCTAATTACAATCGCAGCCCCAGCACTCTTCATGTTTAGCCTACTTGTCCCCGTTGCCCTTACCACTTTCAAATCTGCGTGAACTCTGTGAGGGCAGGGGATAGGGCTTTTTGTCTTATTCTTGGTCTGACACATGGATTAGTGGCTGGTACCAAACAGACCCTCAGTATTTGTCCAATGAATGGAGACTCAAAATACAAGCCTATTAGCCATCGCTATCATTAAGTCCTGAAGCAAATTAATGTCCAGAAGTAGAAGGGCTAGATAAAAATGTAGTTTTATGGAAACTATTGGTACAAATCTTTTATACAGAATTTTAGGGTATGTGTGTATTTTTAGGCCTATCTGTATTTCTTGCAGTCTTTCTTTCAGCAGCTTTAAAAACAAAACAGTTTTATGCTGAAGTTTGAACTTCCTAATCCAATCCTAATGTTATAGTGATATACAGCTAAAATGTTACACATAGCATATATTTTATCTATATACATGTACTTAATTTTATTAAAATACATATAGGAAACACAAAACCCTGTGGATATGTTTCCACTGAACAAAAATTTTAAACAGTGCCACAACTATGCAAAGGGATTACTGTTAACTGGAAACACAGCTACTGTTTCCTTGAAAAAAATTTTGCTCTGGTAAAAATATTGTTTTTATGGAACATTTCAAATATCATAAGCGGATGTGAAAATTCCCCTTGACTATCACCCAATTTTCCTGGTTGACTTCATAAGAGAATGTACAATGTACTTAAGGCTTGAGTAACTGTACTTAACTGTGGGCAGCATAGTGATGCATGATTTATCAGGAAAGTACCTTTTCTATTTAAAGAGAATAGATTTTATGTCAGTACAGTCTAATACAAAATATGTAATTTGCTAACTCATTTGCTAAATCAAATCCTTATTGTAAAGAGCTGTTATATATATGTACATGCATACATAACTTGCTTTTCTGAGCTAAAGTACTATAAATAGCATACTGATTTCTTTTTATACATGAAAACTTGATTATTAAAATTCTGAAATCTAGAAACCCTATTAATTGGAACATTTTCCTCCAGGAGAAATTGCCCTAGCAGTTGCCAAACTATTACCTTAGACAAAAACGAAGGTTTGTACCATTTTCCTTCCTCCCTTACTCTTTGTTTCTTTCTTACTATTTGCACTTGAAATCACTCTCAGGTATCCAAAAATAAATTATTTCATTGCCACCTGCTACAAAGAACACAGCCTAAGACGTACACTAATTAGCAACCCTTAGAAGAATGGAATACATGCCTTAAAAATCCTGCTACACAATTACAAGTTGGTTGTGTGTGAATCAGACATTATTGCTTGGGCAGTAAATACAGTAATATGTAATTCAGATGTATTGAAGAATAAAGTATTTATTTCTTGTACATACCTGAAGTCTGCACTCTTTAAGCATCTGAAATTTTAAATAAAAATAAACAAGCTATGCCATCATTTTTTCTTGATATCTTGGCTTTATCATGAACAGCATTGTGAACTATACCTTATTATACAGTGTTGGCTGAGCACTGCTTCAACTTTCCTAACTTATTACACCAGTGGTTTTATGTCAACAATCTATGATATTCTGACATAAACTGCAGCAAGATCTTTTTTGACCCACCTCCTAGAGTAATGAAAATAAAAACAAAAATAAACCAGTGGAACCTAATGAAACTTAAAAGCTTTTGCACAGCAAAGGAAACCGTAAACAAGATGAAAAGACAACCCTCAGAATGGGAGAAAATATATGCAAATGAAGCAACTGACAAAGGATTAATCTCCAAAATATACAAACAGCTCATGTAGCTCATTATCAAAAAAACAAACAACCCAATCAAAAAACGGGCAGAAGAGCTAGACATTTCTCTAAAGAAGACATACAGTTGGCCAACAAACACGTGAAAAGATGCTCAACATCACTATTTCTAATAATTCAAATCAAAACTATAATGAGGTATCACCTCACACTAGTCAGAACGGTAATCTTCAAAGAATCTACAAACAATAAATGCTGGAGAGGGTGTGGGGAAAAGGGAACCCTCTTACACTGTTTGTGGGAATGTAAATTTATACAGCCACTATGCAGAACAGTGTGGAGGTTCCTTAAAAAACTAAAAATAGAACTATCATATGACCCAGCAATCCCACTACTTGTCATATACCTACAGAAAACCATTAATTCAAAAAGATACATGCACTCCCAATGTTCACTGCAGCACTATTTACAACAACCAGGACATGGAAGCAATCTAAATGTCCATCAACAGAGGAATGGATAAAGAAGATGTGGTACACATACAATGGAATATTACTCAGCCATAAAAGAAACGAAATTGTGTCATTTGCAGAGACGTTGATGGACCTAGACTGTCATACAGAGTGAAGTCAGAAAGAGAAAAATAAATCTCGTATATTAACACATATATGTGGAATCCGGAAAAACGGTAAAGATCACTTATTTGCAAAGCAGGAACAGAGACACAGATGTAGAGAACAAACATATGGATACCAAGGGCAAAAGGCAGGAGGTGGGATGAATTGGGAGATTGGGATTGACATATATACACTATTACGTATAAAACAGGTAATTAATGAAAACCTACTGTATAGCACAGGGAACTCTACTTGGTGCTCTGTGGTGACCTAAATGGGAAGGAAATCCAAAAAAGAGGGGATATACATATATGTACAGCTGATTCACTTTGCTGTACAGCAGAAACTGACACAACAGTGTAAAGCAAATATAATCCAGTTTAAAAAAAAAATCTATGATAAAGTAAAAAGCATTACTTTTTTGGTATTTTCTTTGACTCACTGTTGGCTCCTGGTTCCTGGTTCTGAGTTTGAAGTTCCTAGAAGTCCAAGAATCAAACTGGTACTACCACATAAAAAATTAAAAAAAAAAGAAAAAGTTTACTACTTGCATTATCCCTTTTATACAATATCATCCTGATGCTTCCAAATGTGAAAAAAAAAAAATCTATGATAAAGTAAAAAGCATTACTTTTTTGTTATATTCTTTGACTCACTGTTGGCTCCTGGTTCCCGGTTCTGAGTTTGAAGTTCCTAGAAGTCCAAGAATCAAACTGGTACTACCACATAAAAAATTTAAAAAAATAGAAAAAGTTTACTACTTGCATTATCCCTTTTATACAATATCATCCTGATGCTTCCAAATGTGAATTTTTCAGATAACTGAAGTATACATTTTTAGTTTGATACAAATCTTTTGAAAAATTTATTCCTTACTAGTCTTGTTTGGCAGAGAATTAATTTAACTGTTTCTTGATTCAGGAATTGTTACGAACACATATTATTACACTAGCCATGTCTTTACCTTAGGGTTTTACTATACAACGCGATCTACCCAAACACTATGTAAGCCTTGATCGCTACAGATTTAAAAAGAATTTTCGGCGTCTTCTGTTAGTAAATCAATGTACTTCCCTGCGTAGATCAATGTACTTCCCTGCTGCCTAACATCCTCTGCCCCTCACTTGGCTGTAGCTAATCTGGCCTGGGTTTGGAAGTCCGATAACTAGTTGTTATAGTAATGTATTCATTATGTCCGTTAAGGTGCTGCATGAGATTTGCAGGGCTCTCCCAAGAGGAAAAGACAATAGCTTCTGCTTATAGACTGTGGCATCTATATACATGGCATACATTGCTTCTTAGTGTTTCTGTAAGCTTAAACAACATCTTAATTATGTTTTCATTTTTAGGTCTTCCTACAATTTCCTAACATTTATCGCTTAAAAATATTTAAGTAAAAAATGTCCCTAAATCAAATTTTAATTTCCATACATGTCTAGAGCAATGGCTACAAATTAACATGAAATTTGAATTGGTGTTCTTTGGCGGTACGTTCAGAGAAATGGTGACCAGATCTTAATACCAGGAATTATGAAGAGTTGCCAATATGTTTTCTAGTGAGAAGCATTTACTTTCCAGTGTTCATCATTATAAAAAGGTTGATAGTTCAAACAATTTATTGCTGTTTTATAGCATACATAATTAAATGAAGAAACATGTTAAACTCAAGGGAATTTTTAATAGGTTACTTGCAATTGTTATTGCAGGCAACAACTTGTACATGATTTTATTTCCAAATCCACAAAAAACAAATTTTATACAAATCAGCACTGTAAAAATGTCAATTACAGCCCCAGAGGCTTTGCTGGCAGAATAATTGTCTAAATTCTAGGATATGGGAAACAGGTTTTTTTCTGGACTTTTTTTTTTTCTTTTTTTTTTTTTACAAAAAAAAATTTACAAGTGAAATGTTACTACAAAACTTTTTATAAGGAATTTTTGCAAAACATTTACATTTTACCATCAACTATTTCTGTTTTAAAATCATTATGTAGATTTAATACCCTATGCTGCACATCAATTTATGTGGGATGACAACTTAGTGACATGCATAAAAAAACACCACAAGGCATTAAAATGAAGACTTAAATACAAATATTGTTGCAATAAAACAGTTATAAAATTGAAAAATAGGACCTAAACATCATGCTTATCTAAGTTTGACAAATTAACTTTTTCTCCTAGATTACACACTTTTATTACTGCTCTCATGAGAGTGTGATAAATAATGACTTAACATCAAGTTCTAATGTAATCAGCAACACATACACAAACCTAACCAAAGAAAGTATACTGTAAGAAAAAACTATTCTAACACTGGAGTTCTACCATGATAAATACATAGCTTTGCACTGATAATTACAATAAAGAAAAGTTTTATAACAGTGGCAAAGGGAATGAACAGTGAAATGTCATTAAACAAGACTCTACTGCACATCTGTGCCCTATTACTTATAACAGCTATATCCCACTGAGTCAAATAAAGGACACTGAAATTTACGATTCTTATAAGACAGAAGAGTGGATTCAGAATGGTATGCAGAACAGACTTTCAAAAGATTTCTAATTTCAGTGGTGAAATGTGCACCTGCTAACACAAATTAATATATTTTATATGCTATAAAGCTATCCAGATTCAGTTTGTTAAATTTATAATAGGCCTCATTGTTGATTAAAAAATAACTTCGATTTCTGAGGAGCATACATAGGTATGCATTAAAATTGGTTCATGGAATAATGGTGCAGAGAGCTCATACTCGGTATTAACAACAACAAAAAGTGTCACTCTGAGGAAACATGATTCAAACATTACGAAAGTTTCTTTGCATAAAAAAATTTATAGCACTGATTGTGTAGCATAATGATAGATAAAATATATATTTGATGTTTCAGCTCCTATATAATAAAATTAAAATTAATACTACCAAATGCTCCTCTGTACCAAACAAAGCAACAAACTGATTCTGATGTTTTAAAGCCAGATACATCAGTTGTTAAGAGTACGTTAAATAAAATATACAAAACAATTTACAAAATCCAACTAAAATTTAAAGACTTTGTTACAAGTCTACAAAAGCTTTAAGAAACTTGAAATTTATAACCACAGTGTAAAAATTTTTTTTTCCTTTAATCTCAAAGCTTTTTTATACAAACTGAAAGCACAAAAGACCTTCAGTTTTATATAACGCTACAAAGGGCTGGCCTAAAGTGTACATAGTGTAAACAGTGATCATTACAGTATTTCTCCTTCATCAAAAATACAAGAAACATCACAATTTCGGAAGAGAATTCGCATGAGTAGTACTTTTCCTGAAATAATAGGGAATGCACAAGAAAACATACACCTATATTCAAACAATTCCCAAACTAATGGTGTTAATAAACCGAGCAGTTAAAAACTTTAGTTTTCAAATGGTCAATTCCAATTCCATTATAATTCTTTGTAAATATATTTTTAAAATATGAAATATCTTACTAATATTTAAGCTACTGGTATACTCCCAATTTTTTTTATATGAAACTTTTGGCCATCTTTCCTATTAAGACCCTTGTATAAACAATGAAATATTTTTTCTTTAGTCACTTAATTGACTGAAATTATTCTGATTTTTAAAAAATAATTTTTGTTTCATAGTATCACATCTGTTATATATTTGTTAGGCTGTCTTCTTAGGGAAAATTCAGTTATTGGCATAACATAAAGACATTACTGTGTTATAAATTCTTAATCAGCCTCTAACACAGTGCTAGAAATAAAATGGGATTCGCTAATTTTTAGTAAAGAGGAAAACAGAAATTGTAATGCAGTTAAAAGATAATTTTCTGCTGGCCTTAAAAAAAGTGTGATAATTCTTTCTTTGGCTACCAAGTCAAAGCATAAAGAATTTTGCACATTGTCAACATAACTCATATTTACAGAATATGAAACTACAGAACGATTTAAACTCTATGCAAATATTTCCAATATAAACATTTAAAATGAACTTTGTGGTTCAACCTAGGGTTAGGAATATAATCAATCCTAACTTCAAAACCTTACCTGTTAAACTGCCTCATTTTATTTTTCTGAAGCTATTATGAGTTTTGTTTTCCCCCCAGTATTTTCCTAAGGTTTCAATCTAAAATTTAACCTAAGGTTTAGCTCTAAGTTCCTCTTGTGTCTCCAAATGGAGAAAGTACTTGGACTTCACTGATTGTCTGCATACGCACTACTACAATGTAGTGGTAATAAAGATCTGAGATAGCCTCTCAGATTACTTTTTTGGAACTTACCTAATTCAGCTGTTGAAGAATTTCTAATATTTAGAAAAGACGGCCAAAACTATTTTCAGTTGATTTTCCAAAAATCAAGCTAAGGAAATAAAGTATTATCTCTATCATCAGTTAACTATTTGTTTCCTGTGCTATTGCAAAAAAAAAATAAATCCACATAAATTATTACTGACTGAATTTATAACAAAGTACTTTCAAAGAAAACAAGTCCAATTAAGGTCCAGCCTGCAAACTACTGAGGTCTGTCTTTTTAAACACGTTAACACATGATGTTAAGAAAGGGGAAGATTCAGTTTAAAAATTATGTGATAGATCTCCAAATAACTACAACATATAATATGGAGGAAATACTTTTCTATCTGTTTCCAGTACATCAGTTTGCTTTTTATATTTTTAAAAATTCAACACTTCATGTGCTGACCCAAAATCTTGGAATACTTAAAGAAGCCAAGAATGAAAACATGATTTCCTACTTTGTAATTCACCTGACCAGCCCATTTCCAGATTTTCAAATGTGTGTAAACTTAAGTGCAGCACTAGAGGTCTCTGTTATAAATAAATTTTCAGAATTCTTCCATGTTGGTTGAAACATTGGGAGTTGCTGGGTTTGAATCTTGAGAAATGGCTGCAACTGTGACAATTCTTGGGGAGCCAAGCACCTCTGTTACAGATGAGTCCAGTTCTCCGGAGGTAACAATGGCAAGAGCTGTCCCACCACCTTTCTTATTCTGATGTGTTTTGACATGTTTGGAGAGATGATCACTCCGCATAAATCTTTTAGAACATTCCGGACATTCAAATCTCTTTTCACCTAAACAGAAAAACAGTAAATGAATAGTAATTCACTTTATCTAAATGAAATTATAATTTAAAATAATTTATCTTCTGGTCATACTATACTTTTGAGTAGTTGCAAAATACTTCATGTTTTTATTTTAAAATGCCATCAAACACACAGTGCAGTACATGACTTTAAAGTCATGATTCTGCTAAGAACTGAAAATAAAAGCTGTTTCCTCAGTTTCCTTATCTACAAAATAAGAGGGTTTCTAACAGATGATCTCAAAAATCTCTTCCAGGTATAACAATACATAATGTTCAAGGCTCATGTCCGCCCTTCCTTAAAAACGATTGTCTAGGTTTTGAATATAATGCCTAGAAGCAGGAAATACCTTAGAACTACTTCAAATAAAATCAGTTAATAATTTTGTAGTGTACTGAGTTTCTTCACAAGGCAAAAATGAGAGTCGGGCTAACACTACATTTCAAATTTAACAGAGTTTTTAGGTCTCGCAGAATTAAGACTATTAGGTTCTGGTACACGGACTGATCCTCATACATTCTCTCTTTAAGTTATAAGATAGTTCTACTGGAACTAACTACTTCTGTATTTAAGAAAAAAGTCCTTTCATTTTTGTGTATAATGGGTGGGGCACATAAAAATTTGGTTAATTGGTATATCGTCACGTTCATAATGGATAAACTATTAGCTTTAGTCCTTCCCTTAAAATTGTTACTTAAGGGAAAGAAGCAATGTTTTCCCAGTCTGATAGTAGAACTTGGATAATAAGAAAATTCAATTCAGCTGACTTATTTTACCTGGCCCTGCTTTTGACTTACTAATAGAAAATCTATAGGTTCAAGTTTGCCCATGTCAGATATTACCCCCTATTCTTTATATGTTTGTTTTATCCAAAAAAAATTGCATTTGAGGTGTCTCATTGAACTTTTCTTTCTCTTTCAGTCTTGAAAAATTAAATGAAAGGATAAATAAATGGTTGAGACAAAATTCTTAAAGACATTAAAAATAAAGGCAGTTAAGGTTTAAGGTAAAACGACTTGCATCTTATGAATGCTAACAGCCAGACAAGGGCTAAAAACAATTATGAGGGTTTATGTTTAGGATCAATCTTGAACTCTTTTATCTTTCAAGTTTCCCATTTTACTTCAAAAGAAAAATTCTAAGTGTACAAATTTAAAAGCTGGAAGAAATTTTAAGGATCTTATTTTACATCTTCATTTTATAGATGAGTAAGCTGGGGCTCAGAAATTAATTAATTTGCTTGGGAATCATACAATTTATTAATATCAGAGCAGAATTCAAGGCACCTGGCTTCTAGTTCAGGCTTTTTGTACTAAATCACCTGTAGTAGAGACCTCTGTTCTTTTACAGCAACAGTGGCCAAGAATAATCAGAAAGAAATCAGGTAGTGATGGCTTGAAGGCACGAGATCATTCAGTAAACACTGAATCAATGGGTGATCAACTTGTACACACTGGCTGTTTAATAAACATTTGTTAGCTGTGATATTCATGAGCTCAGTCATTTTTCAACAAATATTTGTGGAACATCTGTAATGTGCCAGACACTGGTGATACAAATCTGAACAAGTCAGAGTCTCTGACTTGAAGAAGCTTCCGTTATCTTAAGAGAGTCATTTGTAACCACATGGAGCTACTGGTACCAAATGAGAAAGAAATTCAAGTCCCCTGCTACTCAGCAGCAAACTGTAAGATAAATGAGAAATGATGGGGACATGGTTTGTGTGTGGACTTTCTAGCCTACTCCTAAGAGGTGTGGGTATCCAATTAATTTCAAGCAATGAAAGTTGGCTAGAATCTCAAAATAAGTAAATAATGTTGTACAATTCAACTATCGTTAGGGGAATGACATTTCAGTTTATTAACCTTTTCCACAAAGAAGTGTGTTTTCTGTGGTGTAAGATAATTTCTGAATTTCTTACCTCTTAGCAAACATTCTCATTATACTTTATAATATATGGATACAGGGAGGTACAGGGTTCTTGTACTAACTAAATATACTATAATATCTTTTTTGTATTTATATTTATAATTATTTTAATTATTTTTATAATTATTTTTAGTAGGGTTAATACTTTTTATAATTAATGCAACTAATTATCAAAACTGTTGATATTAGTTACTTACGGTGGGCAAAATGCCCCAATCCCCCACAAAGATGTCTGTGCCCTAATCCCTGGAACTTGTGAATACGTTTTATTACATGGCAAAAGGGATGTAACTAAGTTTATAAAGGTTAACAAAGGGAGAGTGTTCTGAATTATCTGCGTGGGCCCAATCTAATCACATAAGTTCTTAAAAGGAGACCGCTTTCTTCAGCTGGAGTCAGAGAGATGCAGCAAGAGAAATCAGAGAAATCAGAAGTGTGAGAGGAACTTGACTTGCTGTTGCTGGAGGGGTGCCACGTGGAAAGTGTGAGAAGGAACGTGGGTCACCTCCAGGAGCAAACGCCAGCCCCACTGCCACCCTGCTGACAGGCAGCAAGAACACAGGGACCTACGCACTACAACAGCAACCGCTAAATCTGGCTGACAGCGTAAGTCTGGAAGCAGATGCTCCCCCAGGGCCTCCGGGAGGGAACACAGCCCAGCCAACACCTTGATCTCACCTTTGTGAGAGGCTAAGCAGAGGACCCCGGCTGAGCCTACTAGGACTTCAGACTTAAACAGTGATATAAAAATGTGTGTTGGGGCTTCCCTGGTGGCGCAGTGGTTGAGAATCTGCCTGCCAATGCAGGGGACACGGGTTCGAGCCCTGGTCTGGGAAGATCCCACATGCCGCGGAGCAACTGGGCCCGTGAGCCACAACTACTGAGCCTGCGTGTCTGAAGCCTGTGCTCCGCAACAAGAGAGGCCGTGACAGTGAGAGGCCCGCGCACAGCGATGAAGAGTGGCCCCCGCTCGCCGCAACTAGAGAAAGCCCTCGCACAGAAACGAAGACCCAACACAGCCAAATAAATAAATAAATTAAAAAAAAAAAAGTTTCTGTGGTGTCTGTCCTGTGGAAAGCACAGACAAATACAACTCACATAGTGCCTAGCCAAAAAGATATAGATTTAAAGCACAAGAGGGCCAAAACAATTTACTAGAATAATGAAACAAACAAACAAAAAAAAAGTGTGTTGTTTTAAGCTCTTAAATTTGTGGTAGTTTGCTGTGGGAGCAATAGAGAACTGATAGTTATATAAGATATAGTCTTGAAAAAGGTAAAGCCTAATTAAAAAAATTACAGCTGATCTGTTACACGGATCAAGATCCGTGAAATATCTGCATCACAACTACAAAAGCATAACAAGAAGAAATTCCAAATTTTATTTCTCTAAGAAAATCTCAAGGATGTAAGCAAAATGATTTTGGTTTAATATACTGAATATAGAAAAAAAATTGCTCATTTCACCTATATTATTAATAAAATGCCAAGCTGTATTACACAACTATTAAAATATGGTAGTATTTTAAAAGGATTTAAGTAGAAGATTCATATTTAGAAATTATGTAGATTATTTCCTAACATGATATTAACAGTAATTTCTCTCAGAAGAAAAATTTGCTGAGATTTTCAAATGGAATCATAGACTTGAAAGGAAAAATGGAACTAAATCAGATCTTTTAAGCTTTATGTATTTGAGGTACCCATCAAGAGCCAATTATCTAGCTGCCATAGTTCTGCCTATAATCTCATTTTCAAAGTGTTATCCTCAAACTTAAGCTAATATAATATATAAAACACACTTTATGGATTATTGATGTTATTTCTAAGTTTGTCATTTGATAACATACCTGCATATTTATCAATTAAAATAATTTCAGGAGTGAACTGAGGGACTATATTAGCTTCCAAGGGCTACTATAAAAAAAGAAAAACAAAAAATCACAAACTGGGTGGCTTAAAAACAACAGATATTCACTCTCTCACAGTTCTGGAGCTAGATGCCCAAAATCAAGGTGTCAGTAGTGCAATGCTCCCATCAAAGGCTCTAGAGAAGAATCCTTCCTTGCCTCGTCCTAGCTGCTGGTGACTTCGGGCAATCCTTGGCATTCATCGGCTTGTAGGTGCAGCTCTCCAATCTTTGCCTCTGTCTTCACATGGCCTTTTCCCCTGTGTCTCTGTGTCTTCTCCCTTTCTTACATGGATGCCAGTCATTGGATTTAGGGTTCACTAGGTCCTAATCCTAGGCACTAGGCATAGTATGACTTCATCTTAATTCATCTCATCTGCAAATAACTATTTCCCAAGAAGGTCACATTCAGATACTGGGGATTAGGACTTAAACATATCTTTCTGGGAGACACAATTCAACCCACTACAGGGACATTTTTAAATGTCTGGCATTTGTTACAGCTAAGTAAAAGACACACCCTTTGCTCAATGAATAACTTCAACTAAACGTCCATTTGTAGCACATATACAATTTCTTACCAGACTTTTATATGTAACTCACTCTACAGAAATCATATTTTGATTTGTTCTAAAAAACCTCATTATTCAAACTGAGAAACTTGTAGTCCCTGGATCCCTCCAATGTCTATCAGGAGGGACCTAACAGTACCTCCTGGACACTCTCCCTTACCTACTCAGCCTAGAATATCTAAATGAATATTTTCGTAAGTACACTCAATTCTCCTCTATCATTACCTGTGGATAAAAGCAAATTAAAAGGGGGAGGAATGATAATTTGAGAGAAGTTATGTGGCTTAAATTTTCTTGAAGGAGAAGACAGAGTAAGGGGAAGTTAACTGGGAGTGACAAGGGAATTAAGAAGAAGACTTAAGGAGGTTTAGGTAATTGCTAAGGTAATGAGGAAGCTGAAAAAAAGAATAAGATTGATAGGCTGTTCTGAGAGACTGGCTGAGATTTGAGACCATAAATTTGTAGATATCAAATGTGCATCATGAGTAATTTTTCATTTCTTCCTTCAGCAATTATCTACTCAAATATAGAAGCCCTTTGGTCATTTCATTATAAACACTTTTTCAAAAGGCAATCTTATCTACTCTAATGGTTTTAACTATCATCTATAAATGGATGGGTACATCAAGATCCAGATTCCTAAACTATGAATTTAACATCTCCAAGATGTGCCATAGAAAGCATCATCACTCAAAATGTCACAAACAGAACTCATTAACTTTCCAGTCCTTATAATTCTCAGAAATAAAGGGGAAAAGTCCCCCAAACTATGAAAGAGGTAATGTCAGTAAACATGATGATCTCCAAGAATCCACTCCTCTGTGAAAGGAATCAGAAACTGGGAGAAAACAATCAAATCAACCCTTTCAGACTCTGGAAATTAATCAAGGCTTCCAGTAACTCAGGGAGTGTTTAATAAAGAAAATGGCTGAATCTTGGTAAGAAGAGCAAGTTTTGTGGTGTTTTAACTTGCCTAGTTCCATTTTCTACTCCCCAGCAGCCTGGTAGTCACCAGAGGGAACAGAACAGAGCTGGAGCCCTTTCAAAACTTCTTTCCCAAAGAATCATCATTGTTTCTTTGGAGGACCCCACTTAAAATACTTTTGTATTTAACTTTCCTTGGAAGTACCCCAATGCAAAAAGTCTTCTTCCAGGGGTAGAGAAGGGCATGTGTTTGTCTAAAACAATTATAGGAAAGTGTTTTAACTTCATGGATGTCCAAAACAATGAATAATACTTGGGCCAAACAATAAACAGACTAAACAAAAAGCTTAAAAGAAAAAGTTGACATACTCCTTGGAATCTAAAAGGCCACATACATGCTTAGGGCTGTGAGTCTACTCAGGAAAGGGCTGAGAAGAACCAAACTCTCACTTATGCCTATCCTTTGAGGCTCTGCAAAAGCAGAAAGTGAAGGCTATGGTAGCATTGTCAACTGTCTGACTGAGTGTTGATGGGGGCCCCAACATGCACACAAAGCCTTCTCAGCAAAGAGGGAGAGATTTATTGGTCCTAGGTTTTTAAAAGAAAGAATATTTGAAGAAATGATGGCTGAAAACTCCCTAAATTTGATGAAAAACATTAATATACACATTGAAGAAGCTCAGTTAACTTCAAGTAGGTTAAATGAAAAGAAATTCACACAGAGACACAATAATCAAACTGTTTAAAGTGAAAAACAAAGACAGACTCTAGAAGGCATCAAGAGGGAAGTGACTCATCATCTACAAGGGATCATCATTAAGAAAAAAGCTGATTTTTTTCATCAGAGATCATGGAGGTGTGAAAGCAATGGGATGATATATTCAAAGAGATAAAAGGAAAAAACCTGTCAATCAAGAATTCTATATACAGAAAAACTATCTTTCAAAAATAAGGAGAAATTAAGATGTTCCCAGATTAATAAAAACTGAAGGAATCTGTCACTAGCAGATCTGCACCTATAAGAAATGCTAAAGGGAGTCCTTCAGGCTGAAATGAAAAGACACTAGATGATAACTGGAATACACATGAAGAAATAAAGAACACCAGGTAAAGTAACTACATAGATAAATATAAAAGACAGTATTTTTTACTCATTTTTCCCCTATCTAGTTTAAAACAAAACTGCATAAAACAGTAATTACAAATCTGTGTTGATGGGTACAATATACAAAGATGTAATTAGTAAAAAAAACAGCAGAAGTGGAGGCAGAGCTATGTAGGAGAAAAGCTTTTGCATGCTATTGAAATAAAGTTGGTATTAATCCAAACTAGACTGTTACAAGATGTGAACTGCAATCCCCAAAGCAGGCAACCACTAAGAAAATAACTTAAAAAAAATACATACATACATATGTATACATATGTTATATATAAATATATATATGCACACATATATACATACACATACATATATTAAAAGAAATTACAAGGTAATTAAAATAACACATAAGCAATATTTGTTTAACACAAACTGTCAATAATGGAGAAACACAGGAACAAAAAAGATAAAAGACATGAAGACAAATAGAAAACAAATATCAAAATGGCAGAAGTCCTTAGCAGTAATTGCATTAAACATGAATGTATTAAATTTACGCTCCAATCAAAAGGCAGAAATTGACAGAATGGATTAAGAAAAAACATGATACAACTATAGGCTTTCTAGCAGAGGCTCACTTTAAATTCAAAGACAGGAATAGGCTAAAAGTAAAAGGACAGAAAACTGATATATTGTGCAAATAGAGAGTCGGAATGGCTACATTAATACTAGAACAATAAGATAAAAATTACTACTAGAGACAAGGAAGGATACTTTATAACAATAAAAGTGTCACTCCACCAAGAAGATATAACAATTAGAAACATATATGTACCTAACAACAGAGCCCCAAACCATAAGAAGCAAAATCGACAGAATTGAAGGGAGATACACAATTCTACATTATACCTATCCCTTTCCCGTATTCTCCATTTCAACTGGTAGTAGTCATCATTGGTACCTTTCATCTCTTTTCTCACATCTAATTAATCACCAAGTCCTGTCAATTTTATTACACAAACATCTCTTAAACTGGTCCCAAATATACCCTACAACTTCTGTTTTAGTTGGTATCTTACCAAAAGTCCTTACTGTCTTTGATGATTGGTCTCAAAATTATTCCCTATAAATTTATCCTCCATACAAATACTAAATGGTCTAAAAGAAAAAGGTGACCATCTGATTATCTGTTGAAAACTTTCAATGGTTCCTCATTTCCTATGGCTGCAGAAAAAAACAAAATCAAATAGTACATAACATCCACTGACCTCTGCCTACCTTTTCTGTTTTATCTATTGCCATAAATATCATGGTTCCCAAACACTGAACTGCTTGTAGGTTCTGACATATCATACTTTCTTTCTTGTATGAATTAGATTCTAGTCCAGGTGACTCTGCTCCACCTCCCAGTCATATAATTTTAGGCAACTTCTCTCTCCAATTCTTGGTTTCTTCATTTTTAGCTGGGAATAACAGAAATACCTATTTCATGTTATTGCTCTAAGGATAAAATGAGAAAATGGATTTTAAAAAAGCATTTAGAAACCCAGAACACTGAAGGGGATCAGATATGTTAACTACTACTGTTATTGCCTGTCTGAATTTGTTTACTCTACTGCTTCCATGGCTCATTCTTCCCCATTACTAAATAACTCAACTTGGCTCAAGGAACTAAGTTTGAGGCCTTGATAAAGAAGTCAATCAACCTCTTAAGACTTAAGTTTAGTCCTTATTTATAAAATGATGGAATTGCAGAAAATCATTTTCAGGAGTCCCTCTGGCTCTAACTCCTATCATTCTTGATAAAGAGACATGTTGCATGACATTGAGGCATATGCATGAGGCTGAGCAAGAAATTCTTTGGATTGTTAAAATAAAAATAAACTAGAAAATCTCTCTCCCTTTTTAGACTGCAATTTCGTAAAGATAAGAGTTGTCTCACACTTCTGAAAATGCTTTAATTTACACACAGTAAAATTCATTCTTTCTGCTACATAGTTCTATGAGTTTTGATAAATGCATTAAGTCATGTAGCTATCCCCAAAATTCAAATGTAGAAGAACTGCTGTCACTTCCAAAAATTCCTTCATGATGTCTCTTCAGTCAAACTCCCTCCTCCATCACACACTAGAAAACACTGATCTGTTCACCTTTTGTATAGTTTTGATTTTTCTATTACATCATACAAATGGAATCATTCAATAGGTAGCCTTTTGATGCTGGATGCTTTCACTTAGCATAATGCATCTGAACTTCATCCATGTGGTTGTGTGTATTAATAATTCATTCCTCTACGCTGGGGAGGAGTACTCCAATGTATGGATATACCACAATATTTCATCCATTCACCAGTTGAAGGACACTTGGGGTGTTTCCAGTTTGGGTGATTATAAATAAATCTGCCATATATATTCAAAGCTGGGGTGAATACTTGGGAGTGGATGCAAGGTCATATGGTTAAGTGTATGTTTAACTTTTATAAGAAAATTCCCAAATGTGTTCCAAAGGTGCTGTGTCATTTTGCATTCCCACCAGCAAGGAAGTTCCAGTTGTTCTGCAATCTCCCCGGTACTTCTAATTGCCAGGGCTTTGGTGTTCTTGTTTTTTATTTTAGCCATTCTAATAGGTGTATACAGGTATACTGTTGTGGTATTAACTTGCATTCCCCCAAATAAAAGATGATGTTGAACATCTTTTTAATTAATTAATTTATTTATTTATTTTTGGCTGTGTTGGGTCTTCGTTTCTGTGCGAGGGCTTTCTCCAGTTGCGGCAACCGGGGGCCACTCTTCATCACGGTGCACGGGCCTCTATCGCGGCCTCTCTTGTTGCGGAGCACAGGCTCCAGATGCGCAGGCTCAGTAGTTGTGGCTCACAGGCCTAGTTGCTCCACGGCATGTGGGATCTTCCCAGACCAGGGCTCGAACCCGTGTCCCCTGCATTGGCAGGCGGATTCTCAACCACTGCGCCACCAGGGAAGCCCTAAACATCTTTTCATGTGCTTATTTGCCACATGTATAATCTGTTTAGTGAAGTGTCCAGATCCTTGGCCAATTTTTAAAAAGTGTACTGTTGTTCACATACTGTTGAGGTTTGAGAATTCTTTATATATTCTAGATAAAAGTACGTTGTCAGATGTATGATTTTCAAATATTTCCTTCCAGTGTGTGTCTGGTGTTTTCAGAATTTTTTCACAGAGCAAAAGTTTTTAGTTTTTATGAAATCCAGTTTATCAATTTTTCTTTTATGGATTGTACTTCTGATGTTGTATTAAAAACGTTGGTCTAACCTCAGGCCACAAAGATTTTATCCTACATTTAAAAGGTTTTACAGTTTTAGGTTTAGATTTAGATCTGAGTGATTTTGAGTTAGTTTTATAAAACATGTGAGGTATGCAGGTCAAAGTTTCTTTTTTGCATGTGGCTGTCCAACTCTGCCACATTTTGCTGCTGAGAACTTCTGCCTTTCCTTTTATTGTAAGCATGCTTACCTTTACTCCATGGATGATGGTTATAATATCTGCTTTGAAGCAGATACACATTTCAGTTCACATGAAAAGTTCTATCTTGCCTTCTTTGGTCAGTAGTTCCAATATTAATTTATTTTCAAAGATCTTATTATGCTCTTTGGGTCTGCCCAGCACATGCTAGGAATTAGGTGATGGTTTGTAAGACAGTTCAGTCTCTGAGGCCCCTGCTATGGTTCTTTGGGGCTGTTCTGTGCATGTGCAGAGGTGAGGGTGAGTCCAGAACTTACTTTGTTCCATTCACAAAATTGAGGATCACCTTTTACAGACCTCTCCAAACTTTCTCTCATACTCTCCAACCCCCAGTGTCCCTTTTCCTGGTTTCTCTGGCCAGAAAGCCAGAATTCTTGAGGCTTCGTTTATTGTCCTGCACATACATTATGACTGGCATTGCCTTCAGAGTGAAATGACAAGAGAGAAAAATAAGTGATTCCCCTCACATTTGCTGGAAAACAAGGGCTCAGTATTTCCTGGTCCCTCTAACCAGAGAGGGTATTTTCTCAAGTTTTTAGTTGCTTATGCTGCCACTACTACAGTGCAACTTACAAGCAGGGCTGCCCTTGGAGTACAGGGCCCCTTTTCTCAGTTCTCTTGACAGATATACATGGTTTCTCCTAGAGTGTTTGCTGCCTACACCTGCTATTCAGTGCCCACAGAGCCAACGCTGGGAGAACAAAGAGGGAAAAAAATCCTGTGAAACTCACTTGTGTTATGCATTGTTATACAAATTTGATTGTAACAAATTTCTTCAAATTAGGATAGAGATTATCAAGGAAGAGGATATATTCTAGAAGAGAGCCAATCTCTCTTTTGCAGAACTCTGTAGAAGTCCGGAACTCAAAATAATGGGAGGGAGACATGGAACAAAAAACAGTAAATTGAAGCCTATACATGGAATATTAGCCCTACTATCAAAAAATTCGGGCAAAATATTTGAGAATTTGTATCTAAAGAAATGTGATCCCACACTGTATTACTATATATTGATAATTAGGTATCTTCCAATATAACACACAGCGCTCCTATCCAATTTCCTAAAAAGAAAGCCACCAGCTCATAATGATTTCACAATCTTACACTTAAACGTATTCATCAATCATCATCTTCATCATCATCATCATCATCATCATCTATTTGAACAAAAGCCAGGGATCACTGGACAGTGCAGGTAAACCTACAACCTCAGAAAATAGATACAGACAAAAAAAAAAAAGACCCTGGAGGAAATAAGAGACTTCCAGTAAGCTCCTGCATTTATACAAGAAGAAGAAGATGCAATAAAAAAAGAAACAATAAAAAGCACTCTTGGAAATTAAAAAACAATTCAATAGAAATATTTGAAGCTAAAGTTAAGGAATCTCATTGAAAATATAAGAAAAAGGTAAAAAGACAAAAAAGAAAAAAGCTGTAAAAAAAAAAAAAATCAACATAGGGAGTCCAACATACATCTAGTAAGAATTCCAAAGGAACAAAAACTAAAAAGGGGAAAATGAGCGACTTCCCTGGCGGCGCACTAGTTAAGAATCTGCCTGCCAATGGCGAGCCCTGGTCCGGGAAGATCCCACATGCCATGGAGCAACTAAGCCCGTGTGCCACAACTACTGAGCCTGAGCTCTAGAGCCTGCAAGCCACAACTACTGAGCCCGCATGCCACAACTCCTGAAGCCTGTGTGCCTAGAGCCTGTGCTCCGCAACAAGAAAAGCCACCACAATGAGAAGCCCACGCACCACAACGAAGAGTAGCCCCCACTCGCCGCAACTAGAGAAAGCCCATGTGCAGCAACAAAGACCCAATGCAGCCAAAAATAAATAAATAAATAATTTTAAAAAAACAATTAAAAAAAAGGGGGGGGGGAGAATGAGAGATTGGGTGTGGGGTGGCGAGGGAGGACCCAGAGTTGAAGAGTCCAACTAGAACTGCACCATAAATGAAAACCTATGCTTACATACATAATTATGAAACTAATAGAATACCAAAGATTAAAAGAAAGCTCTTACAGTTATAAAACACAGGATGAGGGCATGTCAAAAGGACAGAGGAGGCAATCTGAAACAACTTTCAATGGCCAAAAATAGAACAAAGTGAGCAAGATACGGAATATAGGAATACCTGGTTTTATCATACTTTGCTTTACTGTGCTCTGCAAATATTGTTTTTTACAAATTGAAGGTTTGTGGCAAAACTGCATCCAGCAAGTCTATCAGCACCGTTCTTCCAACAGCGTCTGCTCACTTCATGTCTTTGTGTCACATTTTGGTAATTCTCACAATATTTCAAACTTTTCCATTATTTTATATTTGTTATGCTGATCTGTGATCACTGAGCTTTGATGTTACAACTCACTGAAGGCTCAGATGATGATTAACATTTTTTTGGTAATAAAGTATTTTTTAATTAAGGTATGTATATTATTTTTTTAGATGTAATGCTACTGTACACTTAACAGACTACAGTATAGTGTAAACCTAACTTTTACATGCACTGGGAAACCAAAAAATTCGTGTGACTGGCTTTACTGAGATATTCACACTTCATCGAGGTGGTCTGGAACCAAACCCGGAATATCTCTGAGATTTGCATGTAACGGGATTGGATCATAACTCTATAAATAAATACTCATGAATCCATACCATAGTGGTAAAAATAAATGTCTGAATAAACAAATAATTGGGGAAGAAGGTATAGATCGATCTTCCTTATATAAGAGTCACAACTAAAAATTGTACAAACAGTGAGGGAAACAGAAAATGACCTTTAGTACATCACAGTAACATCACACAGAACATCACATTGCATCTGCAGGCAAGATACAGGTGGGCGGGGCGATGCACCACACCAGCAAGAAAGTCGCCACGGACTCTGACATCCCACGGACTCTGACATCCCACGGACGATATCAAGCGTCCCCCGCCCTTAATGGTCCCAGTCGTTTCTGCACTGGTCGCAGGAGGTGTAGGAGGGACTTGGGGACACCCAGAAGAGCTGGATATGGACTCAGTGACCTTTGAGGATGTGGCTGTGAACTTCATCCTGGAGGAGTGGGCTCTACTGAATCCTAAACAGAAGAAACTCTACAGAGATGTAATGCAGGAAACCTTCAGAAACCTGGCCTCAGCAGGAACAAAATGGAATGATGATGACATTGAAGAGCAGTACAAAAACCATAGGGGAAAACCAAGAAATCATATGACAGTGAGATTCTCTGAGCATAAAGACAGTAGTCCACGTGGAGGAAACTTCAACCTTACTCCACCTCTCGATCAGAACAAGAAAACTCCTGGATTAAAACCATGTGAATGCAGTGTATGTGGAAAAGTCTTCATGCATCATTCATCTCTTAATAGACACATGAAATGTCACATTGAACACAAACCTCAAGATTTAAAAAAAATATGATCGGGGCTGTATAATACATATAAATGTAAGGAAAGTGGGGAAGTTTACAAATATTACAGTTCCTTACAGAGGCACAAAAGAACTCACACAGGATAAAAACTGTATGAATTCCAGCAATGTGGAAAAAGTTTCAGTAATCATCAAGGTTTCCAAACACATGAAAGAGTTCACTCTGGAGAGTAGCCCTATGAATATAAGCAATGGGGTAAAGGTTTATGTTCTCAAAAAGGTTTCCAAAAACACGAAAGAGATCAACACTGGAGAAAAACCCTATGAATGTAAGGAATGTGAGGAAGCATTCATTAACCCCAGTTCTCTTCAAATACATAAAAGGAGTCACAGTGGAGAGAAACCGTATGTGTATAAAACATATTGTAAAGCATTTAGTATTCCCAGATAGCTTCAAGAACATCAAAGAACGCATACTGGAGAAAAACCCTATGAATGTAAAGTATGTGGGAAATCCTTCGCTTCCACTTACGTTCAAGTGCATGAAAGAGCTCACACTGGACAGAAACCCTATCAATGTCAGGAATGTGGGAAAGCCTTCGTTTGTCCCTCAGGCATTTGAAGACACAAGAGACTGCACACTGGAGAGAAACCATATAAATGTGAAGAACGTGGGAAAGCATTCAATAATCCCAGTTCTCTTCACATACATGAAAAGACTCACTAGAGAGAAACCATATGTGTGTAAAACATGTTCTAAAGCATTTAGTATTCCCAGATATCTTCGAAAACATGAAAAAACCCATACTGGAGAAAAACCCTATGAATGTAAAATATGTGGGAAAACCTTCAGTTCCACTTATGCTCAAGTGCATGAAAAGAATTCACACTGGAGAGAAACCATATAAATGTGTAGAATGCGGGAAAGCATTTATTATTCCCAGTTTTCTTCAAACACGTGAAAGGACTCACACTGGTGAGAAACCGTGTGTGTGTAAAATATGTTCTAAAGCATTTCGTTTTTCCAGTTCTCTTCAAAAACATGAAAGAACTCATACTAGAAAAACCCTATGGCTGTAAAATAAGTGGAAAAACTTTTGCTTCCACTTATGTTCAAGTGCATGAAAGAACTCATGCTGGAGAGCAGCCTTATGAATGTAGGAATGTGGGAAAGCCTACATTTCTATCTTAGGCATTCAGAGACACATGCATACTACAGAGAAACCATGTAAATATGAAGAATGTGGGAAAACCTTCTCTGATCTCTCTACTTTGCAAAAGCATGAAAGGGTTCACTAGATAATAAATCTAGTTTTTAAAAAGCCTAGGAAAGACTTCAGTGGGCCCACATACTTGTATGTGAAAAGTCTCATGAGAAACAAATATAAATGTCAGTAACATGAAGTAACTTGTTGGAAAGTAATCCAAGAATAATGTTTTAGAAAATCTTCAATATAAAAGACTTGTTATAAAAGTTTATAAATATGTGTGTTTACTAAGGATCTTTATGAAAGTACCTTTCTTGACATTGGATTTGTACTAGTTACCTTCAAAAATGAATATTTAGGTGAGGTAATTCTGGAAGTCATCTTTTAATAATAGTTCATAAGGTTAAAAGAGAGCAATTTTTCCTTTAATCAGATGATATTTTCTCTTTCCAATTTTAAGTCTGTTGGACCTATGGGTGGTTGAAGTGTACTTCTTTTTTTTTTTTTTTTGACATCTTTGTTGGAGTGTGGTTGCTTTGCAGTGGTGTGTTGGTTTCTGCTTTGTGACAAGGTGAATCGGCTGTACATATACATATCTCCCCATAAAGTGTAGTTCTAATATGCAATTAGGCTTGGTATTTGTTGGGATTTTCCTACTGGCCTTGGGTGGCAGTTCTCAGATATCCTTAATCTATTATATATACTGTACCTTTATTACAGAAAGATCTTTTTGGAGGAGTGGTGAGTACAGGAGACTTTTTCCATTTTCCCTACTATTAAATACTTGGAATAATTTTTTCTGTATGGCCAGGTTGTCAAAGGGTGTACATTCACATAAATTATGTTTTTCCATTTGCTTCTTCATTCCTTCTGACTGGTGTTTGGTGAATAGACTTTGAAGAAGAGAGGCTTGTGACAGGACAAAAAAATCTAGAGTTGGAGATATCCTGCCTATGAGTAATATTAGGACCTACATTTTCCACAATCTATCCCCTTTGTGGTTCCATGTTAGAATTCACCAATAGCGTCACCTGTGTGCAATTTAAAGGCAGATGAGAAGGCATACTTCAGATTTTGGAGCCACCATGCTGGGAGAGAGACAGATACATAGAAGGTTCGAGGACACCACCTTTCATCCTATTTTCCAGATTCTGTGCCTTTGTATTCAAGAGTATCCTCAAAACCACCACCAGCTGTTTGATTCCTATTATCAGAAGTGTAGTTTTCCTCTGATGTCTTTACAATTCTACATCAAAATCTGTCAGAGTTTGAATTTTTCTGTGAGGTCTCCTGTGTCCACTTGGAAAATAATTCAGAATTTCATGGTTGGGAGTTTTGTCAGATTACCCTTCTGTAGATTTATAGCTTCATCATGTCTAATTTGTGTAGGAAACACCTTTTGCTGTTAACATTGTTAGTATGTTTTCCTGATTCACCATGACATTCACAATGGTGCAGCGATAAACAAGGACATGGGAGTTTGCTGCACTGTGCAGTGGCTGCCTTGACCCTCTCCTTCTATGTGAGAATAAGCCCCTTCCTCATATCAGGAAAAGTATGGGTGCTTTCTGTTACTTGTAGCTGAATATAATCTGTTTCCCGTTACGTTTGACTGTACATGATTAAAAGTCTGTTCATTTTTTGGTGAAAGAAATGATTCTGTAGTTGTTTCAGAGAGATATTTTATCAACTCTTTCCTAAGCTTTCGTATGCTAACAAATATTGTGGTTTTTATTTCCTCAGAAACTATATTAAAATACCCATTATAATTATGGATATTCAGGAAAAAAAAAGATACAATGAGGAATGCTAAAAGTGAAAATAGTGTTTTCTTTAAAGAGAAAGAGAACATTTGTGCAGACTCAAAAAATCTCTAAAATATTTACTAATTACTGTGGTTGTGTTAAAGTCCACAAATTCTTTGATACTCCTCCCTCTAGGAGGTGGAGCTTAATTCACTTCCTCTTGAATATTGAATGGACTTAGTCAGTTGCTTCTAATAAACAAAATATGGAAAGGAAAAAAGAAAAACTTCACAGTGGAGATACCTGGCAAACATTATCTTAACTAATTCATCAAGGTTAACATCACCAATAATAAGACATACTGACATCATGTACTCCCTGATATGATGCGATTAGAAGGATAATAATGTCTGTGATATTCGTCCCAGCAACAATTCATAACCTCAATGTAATCATGAGATAATATCAGACAAACCCAAATTGAGGGATATTCTACAAGATACTTAACCTTTAAGTGTCAAGGTATGACAAGACCAGGAAACAAAAAGAGGAAATTTCACAGACTGCAGGAGACTAAAGAGTCATGACAAATAAATGCAATGTGGTACTCTGGACTGAATCCTGGAATAGAAAAAGTATATTTGTAGGGAAGCCTGTAGTTTAACTGATAGTATTGTACCAATGTTAATTTCTTAACATTGTGTTATGGAAGACATTAGTTATAGAGGAAGCTGGGTGAAGGGTATTTGAGAACTCTCTATATTATCTTTGCAACTCCTCTGTAAGTATAAAATTACTTCAAAATAAAAGAGTTATAAATAAATAAAATAAATAAGTTCCCTAAAGCTGAAGGGGTAAAATTAGGTCACCTACAAAAAGATATGAGAAGAGGAACAATGAACTTATTAGTAAAACAGATGCAAGAAGACAACACAGCAGTGCCATTAATGTTTCAAATGAATATAATTTTCAACCTAGAATTCTGTATTAGCCAAACTATCAATTAAGTGGAAAAGCAAAATAAAGGTATTTTCAAACAAATTTACTTCTGTATGCCTTTTTGTAGGAAGCATTTCAGAATGTTTTCCAGAAACCAAGGGAATAAACTGAGAAAGCTGAAGATGTGAGATCTTGAGAACACTGGATCCAAACCAATAGAGCAGGGAAGAAAAGTCTCAGGATTACAGCTGTGCAGCAGCCCTAGACAGGAATCAATCAGTGTTTGATCGGAAAGCTGGAGTACTCCAGGAATAAGGAGAAACCTGATGGAGTTGATACTTTTCTTGAAAAGTTAAAATAACAAGAGGAGGTAATAAAGTTAACCAATGCAAAGGGGAAGAAGGCAATTTGAAACTTCAGGAAAACAAAAACAAAAACAAAAACTACACAGGAAAAGGACAGGTAATCACAGTCCATTACTTAATGTAATTATTATTTATTTACTAATTTTCAACTTTAAGAACTAAGCTATGAAAAAAAGGAGGCAGTGGTTATTAAAGAAAATGTAAGCATTTTAACATCAAGAGAAAGAGAAGAGATAGTAAAAGTTTAGGTGAGAGAAGTTAAAAGGTGAAAGGGATGGAAACTGAAGGACAGACATGGTAATACGGTATCACAGAGTGGTGAGTCATGAGACAACATTTGGCCTGCACACAGTTAAAGAAAAAATTCAATGTCATTGATGGTGTAAAGTCAGGTAAATTATTTTGGGGGGAGTGCTGATTTCTGTCAGTTTACAACTGAGTGTTCATTTTTTTAAATTGAAGTATGTTGATGTGTAATATTGTATAAGTTATAGGTGCACAATATATTGATTCACAATTTTAAAAGTTATATTTCATTTATAGCTATAAAATATTGGCTATATTCCTCATGTTGTACAATATATCCCTGTAGCTTATTTTATACCTAATAGTTTGTACCTCTTAATCCCCTACCCCTAAATTGTACCTACCCCCTTCCCTTTCCCTACTGGTAACCACTAGTTTGTTCTCTGTATCTGTGAGTCTGTTTTTAAAAAATTATAGTCACTAGTTTGTTGCATATTTTAGATTCCACATATAAGTGATATCATACAGCATTTGTCTTTCTCTACCTGACTTATTTCACTTCATGTATTGATCGACACTTAGGTTGCTTCCATATCTAGGCAACTGTAAATCATGCTGCTATTAACATTAGGTTGCATGTATCTTTTCAAATTAGTGTTTTTGTTTTTTTTTCGAACATATACCCAGGAGCAGAATTGCTTGGTCATATGGTAGTTCTACCTCTAGTTTTTTGAGAAACCTCCATATTGTCTTCCAGAGCAGCTGCACCAATTTACAGTCCCACCAAGAGTGTACAAGGGTTCCCTTTTCTCCGCGTCCTCACCAACATTTTTTATTTGTATTCTTTTTGATGATCGCCATTCTCACAGGTGGTTTTGATTTGCATTTCCCTGATGATTAGCAACATTGAGCAGCTTTTCATGTGCCTACTGGCCATCAGTATAAGCATATTATATAGGTATGCACAGCCATCACAGGATGAATAAAAATGTAAAAATAGTTAAAAGATTAAACATGATTTTCTCCAGGGAGCAGATGCAGTGGGCCAAAGAGTCTGCTTAACAATCCAAGCTCTTCTACATGATTTGATTTTTTTTTTCATGATTTGATTTTTAAATACCATATCCATGTATCTTTTGAAAAAAATTTTTAATTTATTTTACAGAAAGTAACAAAAAAAAATCTGCACTGTTTTCAGCAGTGAATAAAAATAACTCATTTGTCCATTCATAGTAAGATGATGACTGAATTTCTACTTAGTGCAGTGGCTGGGCATTAAAGAAAACACAGTTCCTGCCATGAATGGCCAAGGCTTTCAACTTAACATATTAAATGCTTAATCAATACTTATTTATTTCAAAAGACTTGTTTCATTTTCTTTTCAACAACTTTAATGAACAACTTAGAATGAAAGTTACCTGTACTACTTCTTTAAAAGTAAAATAGTATCTGATGTTAAGCCAAACACTTTTCAAAATAACATGTTTAAATAAACAATTTTGTGTATGATGTATTCAAGATGTTTGAAACACTGAAAGTAAGCTGAAAGTATATTAAATTCTGAATTATTCAGGTTATTAGAAGACAATAATGGTGTGGACCATTTAAAAAGAAGAAAGAAATTATGCTTCCAAATCATTAATCTTTTGAAGTAGTTTATATAAATCCTTCAGTAAATCTGCCTTGTGTTATATGTATGAGTATGGATGTGCAACAGAAAGGAAGTTTAGAAACTCATAGTTTCTCAAACAAAATGATGAAATCACAATGTGAGAGGTTCCAAATTTTCTTGGCTTCCCTAATCTGCCCCACTGTTAAACCAGGGTAGAAATACTGCATCCACTCATACTGACATAAACAGCACGGTATTTTTCTAAAACAGACATCAATATTATTATGGGCTTAATTTTTAATCACAACATATTTGCCAATACGAAAGGTGAGGTGGCATTAGAAACCCCAATATAATACCATACAGAAAGTATTTAAAACTTTTTTTAAATTAAAATTCTTATTTTTAATATAATACTAACTCAGTGATTGAGCCATTACACTAAGACTCTTCTGTGTTACTAAGTTGTGTGCATATCAAACTAAGTAATTTTTATTGATCACTTTAAATAGATTTAGCAACCATCATTTCTTCTCTGAGGCTATTTTCTAATCTGTAAAATGGAGCCAATTTCTAGTTTATAGTGCTTCTGTTAGAATTAAATGAGATGATATATTTGAAACACCTGATATTCAGTAGTTGATCAATAAATGTCAGTTCTAGTTCCCCTTTTGTCCTGCATGTACCCTGATACAAGTTAAAGTTTAATGTCTAATTCAAAAAATCTACCCAAATTATTACTTTATTCAATAATTAAACACTGAGTCCCAAATATATATACCAGACATGTTCTAAATAGAGAAGGTCAGTGTTATATACCAAAAAAAGGAAAATTGCCCTATCAGATATCAAGACTTAATATAAGCTTCTGGTAATTAAAACAGCATAGTATTACTGTAGGAAGTGACAAATAGACAAAACAAAGGACTCAGAAATCAGCCATTCTTAAAAGGGACATCAACATATGAGAGAAGTTCATTAAATATCAATGAAGAACGAATTGGACTATTCAAGAAATGGCTTTCCACATGAAAGAAAAATAGAATTTTATCCCCTTTTTAGTCCATCATCATCCAAAAAAAAAAAAATTCTAGACTAATAAACTTACAAAAAGAAAACCTTAAAGTCAATTAGAAGAAAATGTTTTTAAAAACTTTATGACCTTGGGATAAGAGAAAATTTCATTTAAAAAAAAAGCAAAATGCAAAGGAATATATTTACATATCCTTATATTTGACTAAATAAAAATGTAAAACTTCCATATGACAAAAGATAGCACCAAGATAAAAGATAGCAATACTGGGAAAAATTGCAATATATAAATCAGTAAGAAAAAGGAAAACAACAACAACAAAAAAGATCAAAAGAAATAATCAAAAAAGATCAAAAGAAAACAAAATATAAATGACCAATAAACACAGGAAAAGATGCTTATCGCACTATAACCAGGAAAAATGCTAATTTACAAAATTAAATAGAAACCATTTTAGACTGACAAGAACTTTCAAAGCCTGATGCTACTGAGTGAACATACAGCCAAGTGGAAACTCTCAGTCAACACTAGTGAAGTAGATATGGTAACAGCCACTTTAGAGACTCTTTAGTGGTTATCTAGCAAAATCAAACACACACATTCTCTAAGATCCAATAATTCTACTTCTTGTACATGTTCACTGTATGTTCAAAGTAGTAAAGTTTGTGACAGCAAAAAAACTTGAACTCATCTAAAGAGTGTGGGAAATGGATCAATACAGTGTAGTAGTCATGTGATAGAACACTACATAGCAGTTAAGAGAAATAGACATGTATTCATACACATATATGTACATACATATGAACCTGGATAGATCTCAAAACATAGTAAGTGAAATTATGATACTGTAATATATCAGTTACATAAAATTTCATAGAAAACACAAAACAATATTCACATATATATCCATGAACAAAATATGTAAGAGTATTAAAGCTACACTAAAAACTTACACTTGAAATTCATGGTAGCTGTTGTCTTTGAGAGGTAGGAGGACAAAGATGATGTCAACTTTATATGATTTGTTTTGTTAAAAAATAACAGATAACATAGCATGTTAACAGCTGTCAATTCTGAGTGAGAGTTAAGGTAGGTATCTGTTATACTTTTCTTGATACTTCAGCCAATTTTTTGGATTGTAAAAAAACAAAAACTAATCAAGGGGCTTCCCTGGTGGCGCAGTGGTTGGGAGTCTGCCTGCCGGTGCAGGGGACACAGGTTCGAGCCCTGGTCTGGGAAGATTCCACATGCCGCGGAGCAACTGGGCCCGTGAGCCACAATTACTGAGCCTGCACGTCTGGAGCCTGTGCTCCGCAACGGGAGAGGCCGCGATAGTGAGAGGCCTGCGCACCGCGATGAGGGGTGGTCCCCACTTGCCACAACTAGAGAAAGCCCTCGCACAGAAACGAAGACCCAACACAGCCATAAATAAATAAAAAATAAATAAATAAATAAATAAAAATTAAAAAAAAAAACACAAAAAACTAATCAAGGTCACCAATAAGATAATTCAACTCTCTTCTCATCAACTTAAATACTGACAAAAAGTAATATGTGAGTTCAACATGCTAAGAATGCAAGATAAGCAAATGGAATAAATTCCAAGTCATGTAATTATGCTGATAAAGCTTACGAAAAGTAGAATAAAATATATCTCAGAAATGAGGTAAAGAATTTTGACCTTAAACATCTTTCATATAATCACTAAAATGAATTTTCTCTCTTTAATTTCCATATTTCCCAATTTGATAGCGAACTATCACTATAATTTTCATCTAAGCACTGAGAAAAGAAGTAACAAGTACAAGTCCTAAAATAAATCAACTAACCTGTATGGGTTCTTCTATGTCTCTGAAGCTCATCACTCCTTGTAAATCTTTTGCCACAAAACATCCAGTTGCATATAAAAGGTCTTTCTCCAGTATGCCAGCGAAGATGTGCTCGTAGGTGAGATGTTTTGCCATAAACTTTTCCGCATCCTTCAATATGACAGATATGTTGTTTCTTTTTTCCTGGTTCATTACTGCCTCTACAAAAACCAAAACCAAAACCAAACATTAATTACACTCCCAAACACCAAGCTTATAATTCAGGAAAAGTAAAAGGGAATCAAGGTAATTAAATGATGCTTTTCTAAATGGGTTTTTTAAATCATGATGCCACAACTGTAGTTAAAAATCAGAAAAATTTCAATTAAAAAAAAAAACAGCAGTGTGTAGTAAACTCAAAAGTGGTATGAAAACACATTAATTTTAGAGAATGTATGTTCTGCCATGGAATTCACATGTTCATTTCCTAGTAGGTTCCTCCCCTGGGAAAAAAATCTCTTTAAACTTTTCAAGACACTTGAACACTCTCCTCTAAAATACCAAAGAATGGTAATCCTTACTCAAAAGTGTAAGGTTCAGAGTTTCACTTCCAGCAAAAGCAGCACGAAGAGCTCCCTGGACCTACTCCCCAGTGAAACCAGTGCAAATGATAACAAAAAAAAGCAAATACCATTTACAATCTCTGGAAATGGCCCTATGAGTATACAGCAAATAAAGAAACATTTATTCATGAAAATCAAACAGAACTTGGTAAGAAGAGTGAGAGTCTGCTGTATTTGAACCAATACTCACTCTGTCTCTCCCTCCTCCTTCCACCTCCCCTGACACAGAAACACTATAGACTTGTGCAATCAACAACAGGGTTCCCTCTTCTCCCACCCTTCCAGTTGCTGGGTTATCTCCCCAAGAGAGGCAGGACATCAGTATTTCTCAATCTACCTGCAGCTACCTGTTACTGAGGCTAAGTTTCAGGTGAGTGTGGCTGACAGACAGGGAGCAACATTCTTCCACCCAATCCCAACCCCTGAGACACAGGCTCAGCCTTGGATAAGGCATGATGAAAACACTGGGGTCCAGATGACCCTTGACCCAGCTCATTTGTAGTTCATAAATCAGAGGTTCCAACCCTGGAGTGACCAGCCAATAAAACTTGAGGATACTGCTGACCTCCTGCCCCCAAGTGCTCAGCTCCTAGAGCACGGAATGCTTAGGGAGAAATGTGCCACTGTCCCAACCCCCCAGTTCAAGGGCCATGACACAGAGATTTTGGCCAGAGGGAGAGCATACCATAGAACAGAAGGCTCCCAATCTCTTCCCAAGAAATTGACTTCATTTGCAACAAAGTGTGGAGAGGTTTGAGCCTAAGGATGATCTTAAAGACAGTGGAGATTGTTGTAAAAGACAACTGGGAGGAGACTCATAGATTCATTGGAGACATAAGCTAAACTATAGACTGCTAGGTTGCTAGAGAGAACTGAGGAAAGAGGTAGCCGGTAAGAGTCTTACAGAATCAGAATAAATCTCAAGCACAGACCTAAGTTCTGCCTTTTTAAACTCTGATTGGATCGGTCTGTGGAGCAATATATGCTTCAGGGTATTATTGAAAACGACAGAGCAATCAGCTGGCAATTAGTGAAGCTTAACAGCTGGGTGTGGTCAGGGAAAAAGCCAAAAAAATCCTTACCAAAACCACTGTCATCCCAGGGCCACTAAGGAGCAACAGCTTCATACTGGGGGGGGTGGGGGGGGGAGTGGGGGCAGGGATTTTCATTAAAATAATCCAGCTCATCACTAAACAAACAAGCAAACAACAGTAACAAGCCAGGGGTGGGAGAAGGACAGAAGGCAGTACTAGGAGTTGCTATAATATATTATTTCTCCAGTTTCCAACAAAAAAGTATGAGACATGCAAAAACCAGAAACAAAGAAGGAAAAAACGACCTATACACTAGAGAAAAAGCAGGCAAGAGAAATTGCCTGTGAGAGCAAACAAATTTAACAAGACTTCAAAGCAGCCATTATGAATACATTCAAAGAACTAAAGGACATCATGATTAAAGAAGTAAAGCAAGGTATAATGACAATGTCACATCAAACAGAGAATATCAATAAAGAGGTAGAAATGATTTTTTAAAGAACCAACTGGAACCTCTTGAGATAAAAGGTACAACTGAAATGAAAAATTCACAAGAGGGACTCAAGAGAAAGAAGAAATAGTGAAATTGAAGACAGTTCAATAGAGATTATGCAACCCAAAAAGCAAACAAGAAACAGAAGAAGAATAAACAGAATGTCAGAGAAATGTGGAACACCAACATGTGAATGAGAATACCAGGAGGAGAGGAGACGAGAGGGAAAAGGAGAGTGGGGGATGAAGCAGAAAAAATATTCAAAGAAATAACAGCTGAAAACTTATGAAAAACATTAACCTACACTTTCAGGAAGCTCAACAAACTCCAAATATGATAAATGTAGAGATCTACAAATAGACACTTTACACTAAAAATCCTGAAACCCGAAGACAAGGATGAAATCTTGAAAACAGCAAGAAACATGACTCATCACTTACAGGGAAAGCCCAGTAGGATTAAAGGCTGACTTCTCAGTAGAAACATATTCAAGTACTCAAAAACAAAACAAAAACAAAAACAAACAAAAAAACAAAAAAAAAAACCCCAAAACAACCTCAAACAAGAATCCTATACCCCAGCAGAGCTATCTTTCAAAAATGAAGGTGAAATAGATATTCCCAGATAAAAACTAAGAGAATGTGTTGCTAGTAGACTTGCTTTGCAACAAATACTAAAGGAAGTTCTTTAAGCTGAAAGCAAGTGAAACCAGCAAGTAATTCAAATATATATAAAGAAACAAAAGTGCACTAGCAAAGGTAATTATGTAATTATAAAGGACAGTGTAAGTGCATATTTCTTCTCACCTGATTTAGAAAGCAATTTTGGGCTTCCCTGGTGGCACAGTGGTTAAGAATCCACCTGCCAATGCGGGGGACATGGGTTCAATCCCTGGTCTGGGAAGATCCCACATGCCACAGAGCAACTAAGCCCGCGCACCACAACTACTGAGCCTGCGTGCCACAACTACTTAAGCCCACACGCCTAGAGCCCGTGCTCCGCAACAAGAGAAGCCACTGCAATGAGAAGCCCATGCACCACAACAAAGAGTAGCCCCCGCTTGCCGCAACTAGAGAAAGCCCATGTGCAGCAGCAAAGACCCAAAGCAGCCAAAAATAATTAAATGTGGTTTAATAAAAAAATAAAAAGCAATTTTATAAAACAATATGTATAAAATGTATTGTCAAGCCTGTAACATTAGAGAAATGCAACATATGTAACATATCTGCCAATAACAGCACAAAGGAGGTGGCTGGGAGCAAAGCCATAAGGAAATGACCCCAAATGGGAACTCAAATTCATGGGAATAAATAAAGAGAACCAGAAATGATAAAGTTAACATAGCAAATTTAAAAGACATAAATTTATAAAAATAATAATTATAACGAAGTATTGTGGGGTTTGTAACACTTATGTATAACAGTAATACCATAAAAAGAAGCACAAGGGAACAGACCTATATAGGAGTAACATTTCTGTAACTCACTGGAATTAATTTACCGTAAATCTTAAACTAATTATGATAAATTAAGATATATATTGTAAGGCCTAGAGCAAGCACCAGAGAAATAAGTACAGTGAAAACATCATTAATGAAATTAAAATGCTATATTACAAATTAAAATGATAGTAACTTAATTCAAAAGAAAGCAGTAAGGGAGGGATAGGGGAGCAAAAAAAGACATGAGACATAGAAAACAAAAGGTAAAATGGCAGACATAAGTTCATTATATTGATAATAACATCCAATGTAAATGGATTATATAAACTAATAAAAAGGTAGGTTTTGTCAGATTAGATTTAAAACAAGATCCTACTATGTACTGTCTATAGCTGACACACTTTACATTTAAAGATACAAAAATACAAAGATATTGGAAAGTAAAAAGATGGAAAATGGTATCATGCAAACAACCACAAGAAAGCTGGAGTGGCTATACTAAGACCAGACAAAATAAACGTTAAAACAAAAGATGTTATTAGAAATAAAGAGAGAAATTTGATAAGGATAAATGGGTCAATCCATCCGGAAACATACATGCATTTAAACAAGAGTAAAAAGAGAGTGCCAGAACAGAAGTAAAAACTGACAGAAATGAAAAGAGAAATAGACAATTCAATGATAATAGTTGGAGATTTCAATACTCTATCTTCAATGATGTTTCCACAAAACAACTAGGTAGAAGATCAACAAGGAAGCAGAAGACTTGAATAACACTGTAAATGAACAAGACCTAACAGACATCCACAGGACACTCCAGCCAACAACAGCATTCTCCTCAAGAGTGCATGGAATGTTCTCCAGGACAGATCATATACTAGGCTGTGAAACAAATCTCAATAAATTTAAAAGGACAGAAATAACAAAGTTTTCTGACCACAGTGGAAGAAAACTAGAAATTATTTATAGGAGGAAACCAGGAAATTCACAAATACCTAGCAATTAAACAATATACTCCTAAATAACCAATGGGTCAAAGAAGAAATCAAAAGGGAAATCGTAAAAGATTTTGAGATGAAGGAAAATGAAAACACATCATACCAAAACTTAGGGGATACACATAAAGTAATGCTTAGAGGGAAACTTACAGCTGTAAATATCTATATTTAAAAAGATCTTACCTCAAACCTGTCAGAATGGCTAGTATACAAAAGAGAACAAATAACAAACGTTGTCAAGGATATGGAGAAAAGGGAGCCCTCGTGCACTGTTGTTGGGAATGTAAATTGGTACAGCCGCTACGCCAAACAGTATGGATACTCCTCAGAAAATTAAAAATAGAACGAATATAAGACCCAGGAATTCCACTCCTGGGTATTTATCCAAAGAAAGTGAAAACACTAATTAGAAAAGATACATGCACCCTTATGTTCACTTCATCATCATTCACAATAGTCAAGATATGGAAGCCACCTAAATGCCCATCAATAGCTGAATGGATAAAGAAGATGTGGTGCGTGTGTGTGTGTGTGTGTGTGTGCGCATGCACGTGTATATATACACGCACACACACACACACAATAGAAAATTACTCAGCCACAAGAAAAGAATGAAATCTTGCCATTTGTGACAACATGGATGGACCTAGAGGATATTACGCTAAGTGAAGCAAGTCAGACAGAGAAAGACAAATACTGAATGATTTTACTTATATGTGGAATCTAAACAACAAAATAAATGAACAAACATAACAAAACAGAAACAGTTATAGATACAGAGAACAAACAGGTGGTTGTCAGAGGAGAGGGGTGTGGAGGGAGGAAAAAAAAAAAGGTGAGGGAGATTGAGAGGTACAAACTGCCAGTTAAAAAATAAAGGAGTCAAGGGGATGAAATGTACAGTGTGGGGAATATGGTCAATAACTATGTAATAATTTTGTACAGTGATAATATCGTAACTAGACTTACTGTGATCATTGTGAAATGTATAGAAATAGTGATTCACTATATTGTGTAACAGGAACTAACAGTGTTGTAGGTCAGTTACACCTCAAAAACAAACAAACAAACAACTCACAGAAAAAGAGATCAGATTTGTGGTTACCAGAGGAGGGGAAATGGATGAAGGCAGTCAGAAGATACAAACTTCCAGTTCTAAGGTAAGTAAGTACTAGGAATGTAACCTACAACATGATAAATATAAGTAACACTGCTGTATGTTATATATGAAAATTGTTAAGAGAGTTAAATCCTAAGAGTCCTCATCACAAGGAAAAATAGTTTTTCTATTTCTTTAATTTTGTAGCTGACAGATGTTCACTAAACTTATTATGATAATCATTTCATGATGTATTAAGTCATATTATTATGCTGTACACCTTAAACTTATACAGTGCTGTACGTCAATTATATTTCAATAAAACTGGAAGGAAAAAAGATCTTAAATAACCTAAACTTCCATCTTAAGACAGTAAAACAGAGCAAATTAAATCTAAAATAAAGCAAGCAGAAGAAAGAAAATAATAAAGAACAGAGCAGAAACTAATGAATTAGAGAATACAAAAACAATAGAGAAAAATCAATGGAACCAAAGGCTGATTAAAGGTCAACAAAACCAACAGGCCATTAGGGAGACTAACAAAAAAAAAAAAGAAGACTCAAATTACTAGAATCAGAAATGAAAAAAAGGGATATCACTACCAACCTTACAGAAATAAAAAGGATTATAAATGAATACCAAGAACAATTGTATACCAATTACTTAAAAAACTATAAGATGAACAAATTCTTAGAAAGATACAAAGTATCAAAGCTGACTCCAGAACAAGACAGAACTCAAAACAAGTAATGATGGTGAATTAGTAGTCAAAAAAATACACACAGGAAAAGCCCAGTGAGCTTCACAGGTTCACAAAACATTTTAAAAATTAATACCAGTTCTTCACAAACTTTCAAAAAATGAAACTGGAGAGAAGACTTCCCAACTCATTCTACAAGGCCAGTAACACCCTTGCCCACCCAAAGGCATTGTAAGAAAACTACAGACCAGTATCTCTCATGAACATGGATGCAAAAATCCTCAACACAATAGTAAAAAAACAAATCCATCAACATATAAAAAGAATTACATAGCATGACCAAGTTGTATTTATCCCATGAATGCACAAGTACTTTAACATTTAACAATCAATTAATGTAATATACCATATTGACAGAATAAAAAACAAAACTACATGATCATCTCAACAGATGAAGAAAAGCACGTGACACAATCAAAAACCCTTTCAAAAAAAAAAAAAATAGGGGGCTTCCCTGGTGGTGCAGTGGTTAAGACTTTGCCTGCCAATGCAGGGGACACGGGTTCGGGCCCTGGTCTGGGAGGATCCAACATGCCGCGGAGCAACTAAGCCCGTGAGCCACGACTGCTGAGCCTTCGCGTCTGGAGCCTGTGCTCCGCAGCGGGAGAGGCCGCGACAGTGAGAGGCCTGCGCACCGCGATGAAGAGTGACCCCCGCTCGCCTCAACTAGAGAAAGCCCTCACACAGAAACGAAGACCCAACACAGCCATAAATAAATTAATTAATTAATTAAAAAAAAAAAAAAAAACCGTTTCATGTTGGGTGAGTTGGAAGACTCATACTCCCCAATGTCAAAAGTTACCACAAAGCCAAAGTCAACAGGACAGTGTGGTATTGGCATAGAGACAGACAGACAGATCAGTGAAACAGAATTGAAGACTCTAGAAATAAACCTATGTGTCTATGATCAACTGATTTTTGACAAGGGTGCCAAAACCATCCAAAGAATGGGGAAGGGACGGTCTTTCAACACATGGTGTTGGATGAACCCTTACCTCACACCAGTTACAAAAATTAACCCCCAAATTGATCAAAGACCTAAATGTAAGAACAAAAACTATAAAACTCTTATAAGAAAAGTGGGAATCTTTGTGACCTCAGATTGGGCAATGGATTCTTAGATATGAAACCAAAAGCAGAAGCACCCAAAGAAAAGACTGGACTTCACAATTAAAAACTTTTGTGCTTCAAAGGACGCTATCAAGAAAGTGAAAAGACAAGTCAGAGACCGGGAAGAAATATTTCAAATCATAAATCTGATAAGGGACCTGTATCTAGAATATATGAAGAACTATTATAATTCAAAAATAAAAAGACAAATAATCTAATTAAAATAGGCATAAGATCTTAATAGACAATTCTCTAAAGAAGACACACAGGGACTTCCCTGGTGGCACAGTGGTTAAGAATCCACCTGCCAATGCAGGGGACACGGGTTCAATCCTTGGTCTGGGAAGATCCACATACTGCAGAGCAACTAAGCCCGTGAGCCACAACTACTGAGCCCGCATGCCACAACTACTGAGCCTGCGCTCTAGAGCCCACGAGCCACAACTACTGAGCCCGCATGCCACAACTACTGAAGCCCACGTGCTTAGACCCTGTGCTCCACAACAAGAGAAGCCACCACAATGAGAAGCCCGTGCACCGCAACGAAGAGTAGCCCCCGCTCGCCACAACTAGAGAAAGCCCGCGCGCCGCAACTAGAGAAAGCCCGCGAGCAGCAATGAAGACCCAACGCAGCCAAAAATTAATTAATTAATTAATTAATCAAAAAAAAAAAAAGATACACAAATGGCCAACAGTAAGCACACGAAAACATACTTTATATCATTAGTCATCAGGGAAATGCAAATCAAAAACAAAAACTTGTATAACAATATTTGTAGCAGCATAATAGCCAACAGGTGGAAAAAATTCCAAATGTCCAACAACTGATGAATGGATAAGTAAAATATTGTATATCCATACAATGGAATATTATTTTGTTCATTAAAAAGAATGAAGAACTGACACATGCTATAATATGGATCAACTTTGAAAACATGCTAAGTGAATGAAACCAGTCACAAAACCCACATATTTTATGATTCCATTTATATGAATGTCTAGAATAGGCAAATCTATACACAGAAATTAGTTTAGTGGTTACCTAGAGCTGGGAGGGAAGAGGCAGTGATAGCTAAACAATACAGGATTTGTTTTCAGGGGAACAAAAAAGTTCTAAAATTGACTGTGGTGATGGATGCACAACTCTGTGAATATATTAAAAACCACTGAAATGTACAGTTTAAATGAGTGAATTACATGGTATGTAAGTTTTATATCAATAAAGTTGTTTTAAAATTTTACATAAATAAATGAGGAAAGAAAACCATAAAAGAAAGTAAAAGGTACATGGTAGAGGACCACTGAAATCCCATTCCCAGAAGAGCTCAATCTAATCCCCTTCATAACAATATTGTATCTCAACTCTTGGGCTATAAAGCTAGTGATGTTCTAATGATCGAACTACTCAGCCAATGGCTTGATTTTAACTAATACCCTACGTGCCTTGATTACATGTAATTGTTCATTACATGTTAGCTATTATACTAGTCTCCACTGAGTTGGGTGGCAATAGAGCATTTACCTTCCTTCTCCTTCCCTACAATTAGGACAGGAACAGGCAACTCTTCGAAGCCTCTTGCCAGGCTGCACCTCTTGATCAGAAGCCTGCTGGCCTTGCTGCAAATGCACTTGTGTGAGTTGGTCAGGACTAACAGCACCTATAGTTGCATTAGCAATTCCTCCAACTGCTACGGTTACAGGAGCTATTGTAGCTTGTTGGACTTTCACTCCATCTTGTCCTTGCTGCTGACCTAAAAATGAGAGGGGAAAAGAGTATTACAATGTTTTCTATTCCTAAAAAGGATTTAAAAAATTTCCATATGGACACTTTAAAGCTACCATATTTGTTCTAACAGATTATCTGTGTAAAGTACAAAAGCAAAGGGGTTAATTTAAGTTTTATACTATGCCAATCCTCCTAAAATATAATGTTCTAACCTTAGCAGCTCAGGCTGCCTCTATATCTGGTTGGTGGGACTATACATAAATTTTAATCCTCTTGTGACTTAATTTCTCCATCTGTAAAATGAAGATTAATAATCCTTGCTACCTTACTACCTCACTGAAGTGCTGTGACGATTCATGAGACATTTTTTGAGATCCTCAGATGAAAGATGTTATATAAATACAAAGCATTATTATGACCATTTCCACAGTAAGCAACATATCTCATTCACTCCATGAAAATACAGGAATAAAAAGTAACTAAACAAAGGATTAAGTATAATGGACATTTCTCATTCCTAAACACTTTAAATTAAGCAAACATCTCTTTACTGATGAGTCTTTTTTTTTATTTTACACATTGAGTTAAGCAGTTTTTTTAAAATGCAAAACCATGTATGATTATTACATACTGTCACTAAAATCACAGAACAGACATTTAGGATATTACTTCATTCACTCATGTTACATAGCTTAGTTTTCACCTCTCAGGTCAGTACACATACCAACTTGGCTATGTTGGCTTAGAGAAAAATATGATAAGCAATATATAATATGACAAAATTTACATGGCTTAAGTTGATCCTGAGTGTACATGAGTATGCCTTATAATTATACTTTCTCTCAACATAGTTCTACTTTCTCAGGTGTGGGAATAGCAAGTATGTGAAGGGGCAGGAAAAAAAACACCAATTTATGAAGGAATGCTCCCACCTCAGAGTTGATGTAAGAATTAAATACGTTAATTTTTACAAACCCCTTACCACCACACAGCGCCTAGCAAAGAATTGTTCATTACATGTTAGCTATTATTATTACTAGTCTCCACTAAGTTGAGTGGCAATACAAGAATAAAATATGGTTGCAGAAACAAACATGTGAGTACTGCATATAAAATAAAAGGGTTTATTTTAAAGCTGCATATGTCGTACTTTAAACATGCGGAGCAACCAAGGAAAGACAATAAAAATTAGCAAGTGAGAAAACAGCACACATTTTCAAAACAAAATTAAACCTTTGGCTCTGCCAGCCAAAGTCAATCTCACCCTCCTCTGTGTAGTCACAGCAATCTGAAACCTTTGGTAGCACCAATAACTTTAATACAAATAAAATATATGTGGGGCTTCCCTGGTGGTGCAGTGGTTAAGGATCTGCCTGCCAATGCAGGGGACACGGGTTCGAGTCCGGGTCCGGGAAGATCCCACATGCCCCGGAGCAACTAAGCCCGTGCGCCACAACTACTGAGCCTGCCCCCTAGAGCCCATGAGCCACAACTACTGAGCCTGTGTGCCTGGAACCTGTGCTCTGCAACAAGAGAAGCCACCGCAATGAAAAGCCCACGCACAGCAAGGTAGAGTGGGCCCATGCTCGCCGCAACTAGAGAAGAGCCTGCGTGCAGCAACGAAGACCCAACGCAGCCAAAAATTAATAATAAAAAAAAAAATGTGTTCCGTCACTGCTTTAGTAAAGACACATATTTTAGTTCTTCTAGTAAAGTTTAAATTTTCATTCACCTTTGCATTAACAAGGTGTGACAGGTAAAGAAATGAAAAGTAAAGTGAGAAGTTGTGAGTTCACGTCCCATTCAGTGACTGTACATTTGGAGATCCTCACTTTCCTCACCTCTAATAATACTGACCTCCCTAAAATTCCTGGCCCTTATCTACTTTAAAGAGTTGTTTATGAAGATCAAATTGATTTCCTAATGGGTAAAGGCTTTGTAAACTGTAAAGCAATATGTAAAGTATAATTACTATGCCTCAATGCAGCTTTCGGGCACACATAAGTCTTACATACTCGGTAAAACCAGATTCCTTAAGGATGACCTTGGCCAAGCAAACTATTCAAACTACTTATGCATCTAGAAGCACAGTGATACACATACTCCCTATTTACTGGGGGGGAAAAAGCGTTTTTGGAAATGGGAGTTCTATCCAAACCAGCACTAAACACTATACAAAGTCTTTATAGCTTGGTCCCTATGGAGATGTAGGTATTTCAGGTTGGCAAGTATTCTTTATGTCCCCTGAAGTCATGAGATATTTCTGGCCGTAATTTTTCCAGCTACTGTTTATACAACAGTTGGTCATTCCTTTCCGGTTGCAATGATATTTATTTAAGATGCCCTTCATTATGTCAAAGAACTGCTAGAGATCCATGATCACTGGCTGATCATACCATTTCAACAGACTCTCCAAGCCTCCCTACGAACGTTTATTTGTTCAATGCCTAAACAACCTGGGGAGTTATTTCAAGGAATAATACTAAGCAAACCATATCTGAATTTAAATATTTAAGCCTGACAACTCTCTTGACTTCTTAACCTAGATGTCCCAGACAGTTCAACAACAAACAGCTCAATACTACTTTTCTTTCATTTCTACTGTGACCGATCAAGAACAAGCCACCAAACTCCTTACTAAGGCCTCCAAGGCCCTGCTCAAGTTTAACTCCACCCACCTCTCAGACCTCATCTTGTATTAGTCTCTCCCTTGCTCACTCCACTCCTAACAAACTTGCCTTTTTCTCTGGTCCTCAAACAAATCAGGCTCATTCCCTGCTTAGGGCCTTTGCACACACTCTCTAGTCTGGGCAAGGATGCCTTTGCACCCAGATCTTTGCACAGCTGACTCGTTAGTAATAGTCTGATCTCAGTTCAAATCCTCCTCTTTAGAAATGCCATTCCTGACCACATCATCATAGTTCCCCTTAGTGCATTTCTGTATCATCGCCAAGTTTTGTCTTACTTGCCTTAAATTATCTTGTCCTTTCATTTTTTTCTGTCTTCGCCTCACTTCTGAATGTTCAGTGTGCCATGGTAACAGAGATCCTGCCTGTTATGTTCACTGCTGTATCTCCAGATGTGGAACAGAGCCCAAACAACAGAGCCACTCAATAACATAAGCTTAATAAAGGAAAGTTTAAAAGAAAAACACATTTTAATGCTGTTTTGATCATATCACTTCTGTGCTCAGTAACTTTCATTCATTCCCCATTGACCAAAGTCCGGCATTCAAAGGACTCCACCACAGGGACTTAGCTCCTGGCTCACAGATTTCCTCCTAAAGGCCAAATCCAATGTGCATTTTCTCAGTGCACATAAATAAGACTGCACTGCTGCATGTGACACCATTGACCACTCTGTCCTTAAAACCTGACTGTCGGAGATAACTCCCTACATTCTCAGAAACTCTTCCTCTCTGTTAGCTTTCCCTATCAGCATTTAAACCTAAACTGACGTCACATTCTTAAAAGATTTACCTATACTGGTTGCTTTTACTCCTCATTTCCCATTCTTTCTTTCTATCTATCTATCTATCTATCGGCTGCGTCGGGTCTTCGTGCTGCGCATGGGCTTTCTCTAGTTGTGGAGAGCAGGGGCTACTCTTCGTTGCGGTGCTCGGGCTTCCCAGAGCGCTGGCTCAGTAGTTGTGGCGCACGGGCTTAGCTGCTCCGCGGCATGTGGGATCTTTCCCATATCAGGCATCGAACCCATGTCCCGTGCTTTGGTAGGTGGATTCTTAACCACCGCGTCACCAGGGAAGTCCCTCCCATTCTCTCTTTAAATTACTGAAATTAGGTGTCCAACCCATCATTCTGCTAAAATGATGACAGAACGAACGATTTCTCTGATGGTAAACCCAAACATACTCTTCCCTTTGACCTTATTTCACCTCTGGAGCACCTGGAGCTGCTAATCCCACCCTCTTCTTGAAATGCTCTCCTTCTTGGGCTTCTCGGTACTACTCACCACTGGTGTTCCTCCCACTTCTCTAGCCACCCCCACATAGTTCCAACTTCTCATTCTAACTTGCTCCTTGGTTTGTTCACACACTTTCATAACTTTTACTACTTTGTGTAAGCTGTATCTCCCAAATCTGTACCTTATGCTCAAACACCTCTCATGAGTGTCAGACTCTTCTTGTCATCTGCCAGGGAACATTTCCACACAGATTTTTCACAGGGAATCTGTCTAGGAATCAGACAGGTTATCCCCCAAAAACGGTACTCCGAGCTACCATTTTCTCTTGCTTGATTACTACAATAGCTTCCTAACTGGTCTCCCCACCACCACTGTCCTCTATAAGTTCATTCTTAACATTGTTTCCAGAAGAATCATAATTGCAGAACTATTATACAATAAGAATATCCTGGGGCTTCCCTGGTGGCTCAGTGGTTAAGAATCCGCCTACCAGTGCAGGGGACACGGGTTCGAGCCCTGGTCCGGGAAGATCCCACACGCTGTGGAGCAACTAAGCCCGTGCGCCACAACTACTGAGCCTGCACTCTAGAGCCCACATGCCACAACTACTGAGCCCGCGTGCTGCAACTACTGAAGCCCAAGTGCCTAGAGCCTGTGCTCCACAACAAGAGAAGCCACCGCAATGAGAAGCCCATGCACCGCAACAAAGAGTAGCCCCCGCTCACCGCAACTAGAGAAAGCCTGTGTGCAGCAATGAAGACCCAATGCAGCCAAAAATAAATAAATAAATAAAAAATTTAAAAGTGTATATTGGGGAAAAAAAAAATTCTGTAATAGTTAAAAAGAATGAAAGAAATCTTTATGCACTAACCTAAATAAACCTCTAAAATATATGGCTGAATGAAACAAAGTTACTGATGTTTACATTATGATATATGCTACAGACATTATATATTTCCTACAATGATTTTCACACCTAACACATAAATTGAAAAAAGTCTGAAAGGATATGTAACAAACTGATTAACAGTGCTTACTTCTAAAACGGGGTCTGAGATTAGTCAGCAGGAGTGTTAGCCTGCACTTTTTTTTAAACAAGGAAAATGTTTCCATGTATTACTAGCATATTAAAGACTAATTTTAAAAGGAAAAAACCTGCTGGTAATTAACAGACCCAATATGGAACTTTATTATTGCTTTTATCTGCATTTACCTGATTCCTAATAGAATTGAACATGTTCTTCAAATATGTGTTGCCCATCTGAATACCTTTTCTGAATTGTGTGTTCAAATCCTTTGCCATTTATCTACTATGGCTTAGGTGTTTTCTTTTGTGTAGCTCTATTTATTAAGGACACTTTGTCTTGTTTAAAATATTTTCTATGATGTATAAGCTTTAACCACATATATTAAAACCAAAGGAAATATGGCTTGGTCAAGCCCTGCAAAGTCAGCTATAAATGACATTTTAAAAACTTTGATGCCTTCACAACATTTAAATACAATGGGAACAGAAGGGGAGAAGCAGAAATAATAAAAGATGAAGATACAACCTTATTGTCCATTTCCTTTGACTGTACTGATTTGATCCTCTTAGCATTTCACACCAACCCTTTGAGGGAAGTAGGACAGTTAATATTTTCGTTTTATAAATAAGAGAATATAATCCAACTGGTCCTTATTTATTCTTATGGAAAAAAACGTGACTTGCAAGATTTGAATGACAGGTAACATTACTGTGTATGTAAAATAGGCCTATACATTTGAAAAATAAAAGAACCCCCAACTATCTATCTGTAAAGAAATTAACCCAACTACCAGTTCACTGAAAATGATCTACTTGATAATAGTGAAGCACAGGTTCAAAATACTATTTTAAGTACATGTTGCGTAATTGTGTTTCTTACACATAGTCTAGGATATAAGGTTATCTACTAGATTTGAACAGGAAAAACAAAAACTGTTGACTTCCATAATATAAAACTTGCTGTGGAGGGCTAGAGGGACTTCTTACTGTTGTGAATAACATTAAAATGATTCTTAAATCAGCCTATTTTGGTTTATTTATTTCCTCTACAGATTTAACTGGGAGTCTGTCTAAACAAAGGCCTCTGAAGGAAAGAATATATGTTTCCTTACTTTGATGCAAATAGTTTTCAATAACTATACTCTGAAATAGGATTTGGTTGCCTTATAATCTAACTTAAAACAGACAAGAAGGCTGTGTATTCCTAAACATAAAAAGATAACCAGGTATGTCTAGGCTGGGGGGCAGGGGGGGTAGGGAGAAGAAATGGGAAGTGACTGCCAATGTGCCTGGGGTTTCTTTATGAGGTTATGAAAATGTCCTAAAACTATATCATGGTGATGGATGCACAATTCTGTGAATACACTAAAAGCCACTGAATGTAAACTTTAGATGGTTGTATCGTATGGTATATGAATCACACCTCAATAAAGCTGTTCAAAAAAAAAAAAAAGTTAACTGAAAATTCTACTCTTGTTGGCTCTAAGTCTCTTTAAACTAGTGATTCTCACCTGGAGGTATTTTTGTCTTCCAGGGGATATCTGGCAATGTCTAGAGACATTTTTGGTTTTCACAACTTGGAAGGTATTACTGGTATTTAGTGGATAGAGGCCAGGGATGCTCTTAAACATCTTACGGTGTACAGGACAGGCCCTCAAAACAAAGAATTATTTGGTCTAAAATGTCAATTGTGCTGAGGTTAAGAAACCCTACTTAAACTGAGCTTCCATAACTCAACTAATGTTCATGGCCCTCATTTATTCATTATAAACAATCAGAACCAAAATCAAATATATGAAAAATTAAAATATGGTACATTTATACGCCTAGAAAAACGATAAACTATATGCGTCTCCATTAAAAAAAAAAAAGAAAAAGCAACTACATGACTCTGAATTAAAGCCTTTACAAAGAGAGTAACATACATTTGGGAACAGACTTTGACAGATATATGACTTGGATAGATTCCATAGTACAGTGGTAGTAAAAAGAATAATACCTTGAGTTTGAAATTATGCTTATTCCAAAATACTTCTTTACCTATTGAAGAGCTGTCAATTCTGTTTTTCTACAGATGAACTATAACCTGAGAACATTAAGAAATAACTGAGTCTTCTCTGCACTTCTTAAATGAAGGTGAACTATATATTAGCAAATGATTTCCATGACCTACCATGGGTCATGTACAAGTTGTAAACCTATACTGAGTCCCTGAGTAGGTACAACAGACAGTTTAGCAATAACTATAGATTAAACAGAGCTTTGAAGCCAGGCAGATCTGTCTTTGAGTTCTAAATCTCTGTAGTTTCTTCCTTTGAGTGGCAGGAATTAACTGAGATAACGCATGTAATACACTTAGCACAATGTCTGGAGTACAATAAACACTCAGTGTTAACGCCAATACATCTGAAATTGCATAACTGGTTAAGTACAAATACTTAATAACAGCCGCTCAGGTTTCCATTAAGTCTCAGATCTTTGCATAAGAACCTTTGCATTGTACAAGTGAGATTTATTCATTTGACAAACATTTCCTCAGTACCTGCTACATGCTTAACACTGCTGGAGAAATAAAGATAAAGTCTGACTTGAAACTCGAACGTGTGGGGAAGACAAGTTTAAACAAATAATTGTAATGTGTGCTACAACAAAAACATACATAAGATGCCTAAGTAGTACAGAGGAAGATGATTTACTGGAAAGGAGAAACAATGAAGGTTTCATGGAGGAGATAAAACCACTGCCAGGTAGAAAGAATAAAGGTAAACAGGAAGGCAATGGGAATGGGTATATTTACGGGCATAACTCTGAGACAGCATATTGCTGGAAGTTACAGTTCAAGGAAACAAGGGGCTAAAGGTAGTGCTGGAGGGATAGATCAGGAAGGGCCTTACTCAATTTCTTAAACAAGTGACTTTCTGGGGTGGGGGTGTGAGGGGTGGATCCTTGTTAAAAAATCATGGCCATCCCTCCCTTCCCCAACCAGAGAATAGCTGTCATATAATAATCACCTACATTTACTGAATTTATTAAATGGCCAGAACACATAATCAACTACTTTATACTTTGTCACCTAATGCCCTCTCTGAAGGCTCTGAGACGTTATGTAAATTTCCCAAGGTTATACAGCTGCTATCAAGTTACAAAGCCAGGATGTGAACCTTGTTCAGCCTGAATCCAGAGCCCTGCACTCTTTTCGAGGTGGCTATGGTATCTCCCTGGGAACCAGGGATATTATTTGGGCTTTGGAGGCAATAGAGAGTTATAAATGGTCTTAAACAGAAAATTAATGGATTCAAGGTCACATTTTAGATACAACATTGCCAAACAATCAATGGAATGGAGTGTGGAAGTTCTATTCATAATTTTCGAATAAGACCTGTAGAAGACCCATCATTATATCCTCCATATTACATTATGGACATGACTTTATCAGTGTTCTAACATGACCTTTACACTGATTAGATAGGAAAGCTGCCTAAACCAGCCCTACACATAAATTTAAGATTTTGCTTTTCATTACCATTTCTTGAAAAAAACAAAAAAACTCCACACACAATCAGGTCAAGCTTGGTTTACAAGCTGTACATCTCTTAAAATGGGTCAGAAATTCAACAACACCTAAGAGACACTAGGCTGTATTTCAAGAGCAGGTATCTCAGAGGTATACATAAGTAAAACCTGCCAACCAATTGTGATGCTTGAAGGTGTCGCTCTTTTGAACCTCCTTGAACTAGGAAGGAAAGGCAACTCCAATCACTTAGGATCTGCTATTGATGAGGCATGGCAGGTGGTAATTAAGCTTTTTCACTCCCATTTTAAGTCCTAAAGTGGTTGCCATTATTCATGAAAAGCAGATGTCGACCATGAAGAGCAGATTTGGGCAACATTTTAAAAATGAACCCTAAACTTCACTAATGATCTGATACCTGAATTCAAGAAAGTGAAAGGAAGAACTATCCTATTCTTACAAAATGAATACACTTAGAAGGGACATCTAAGCAGAACTAAGAAGCAAGCAGTGAGAATGCTGATTGTAAGAAAACAAACACTAGTAATCTCCAAAGTTTCTTTACTATATAACCCTACCAGTAAAAATATCTTAACTTCGTAACCCAAAATATTTCTTTAGGGCTTCCCTGGTGGCGCAGTGGTTAAGAATCCGCCTGCCAATGCAGAGGACACGGGTTCAATCCCTGGTCCGGGAAGATCCCACGTGCCGCGGAGCAACTAAGGCCATGCGCCACAACTGCTGAGCTCGCGCTCCAGGGCCCGCGAGCCACAACTCCTGAAGCCCGGGAGCCTAGAGCCTGTGCTGTGCAACAGGGGAGGCCACCGCAGTGAGAAGCCCACGCACCGCATCGAAGAGTAGTACCCACTCACTGCAACTAGAGAAAGCCCACGCGCAGCAACAAAGACTCAACACAGCCAAAAAAATTTAAAAAAAAATTTTTTTTAAAGTATTTATAACTTGAAAAGTCTGCAATTGGAAACCTATGAAGGCTCTGACAAAGGGAAAAGGAGTGCACAACCAAATTTGGGTTTTAGGTAAACTCTGGAATATCAAGTATGTGACAGAAAAGCTAGAGGCAGAGAAGCCAGTTATGAAGCTATTTTACCTTCCAGATGATGAGGCCCTGAAAAAGAACACTGACAATAGAAAGGAAGAATTCAATAAAAGAAAAATAATTATAATAACAAAAAATGGTTGCTAGCACTTAGTGAAAACTTTTCTGTGCTCTAAGCACTGCGCAAAAGCACTGTACATATATTATTCCACTAAAGTAACACGATTATTGCCATTTTACAGATGAGGACACTAATACCTAGAAAAACACTTAACTGAGATTAAGTGGTAAAACCAAGACTTGAACCAAGGTCTGTCTAATTCCAAGGTTCAGGCACAGAACCACAAACTCTGGCTAAAATCACTGCTAATCCCAGAACTTTGAACTTCATCCTCACTTTGCTCTCTAGTTATCTGACTGGAAACACACTCTCAATTCAGCAACCTCTTCTGGCTTCATCTGCCATCCTTTGCTAATAATCCCTTGCCTCTTTGAACTTCTGCCATATCCAGGGGTAATTCCCCTCAGAAAACAAATTGATTTCGTCTTCTAATACTGCCTCAGAAAACATATTTCTTCTCTCTCTCCAGTCCTTCCCTCTCCACTAGTTCTACATTCCTATTGAACCAATCTCCTTGAAATCAGATTAGCCCCCTCCCATCCAAGTCCATATTATGCAACCTAAAATGTAAATTTGACCATGATATTCCACTTCTTAAGGTCCCCCAAGGGCTCCTCATAGCTTTCAGGATACCTTTTCAATTCTTATCATGCATGACAAGGGGAGAATCTCCATGACCTGGCCCTTGCCACCACAACCAGAGCATATAAACTCTTGGTCTGAACGCATGAAACTATCTGTGGTTCCCTGATCACATCATGACATGACTCTGACCTTTTGCCTGGAATATCCTTTCTCTGCCAACCTGGCTAATTTCTTGCCATCCTATTTGAGCCATCCTGTATCACCTTAAGAATCCTTCCTCACAAATTCCCTCATTTGATTACACAGTACTGTATCCTCAGGGGACTGGTTCCAGGACCCTCTGTGTTTACCAAAACCTGCTCAACTTCCATAGTCAGCCCTCCATATCCACAGGTTCCGCATCCATGGATTCAACCAACCACCGAAGTGTTTACCTGTCCTTTGCCTATGTTCTGCAGTTGGCTGAATCCACAGATGTGGAACACGCAAATATGGAGGGCAGGGCCAACTATGCACTTTCATGTCCCCACAGAAGACAGTTCCTTCTATTTAAAGCATTATCACACTACATCAAAACTAATCTGATTTCTAACCAACCACCCATATCCCTGCTCCAGTTACATATTTATATACTCTTTAATGCCTTCTTTAGTACTGTGGTCTCTATACCTAGCATAGTATTTAGCAACTAACAGGACCGCAATAAATTTTTACCAAATGAATGAACATAATCGGTCCTAAAAAGCCTTTCTCTACTAGCCCCCAATATAGTGTCCTCTTCCTGTTTTCATCAAACTTATCCAAAGTGTATCCTACACTTGCTAGGTCATATTTTCACCACTCATTCATCCATTTAAATGCTTTCACAGTTTTGTTGTAACATTCCCTAAGCTTTACAATGTAGTACTGTCCTATAGAACTTTCTGCAATAATGAAGAAATTCTGTATCAGCGCTCTCCAATATGGCAGCCTCTAGCCACATGTGGCTGTTAGCTATCGAAATGCAGTCCAACTGAGAAAATAAGTTTTTAATTTTAATTAGTTTTTACCTTAAATAGTCACATGTGGCTTGTGGCTTTCATATTGAACAGCACAGTTCTCGGATCTCATCAAGTTTCAACAACGAACTTTTCTCAACACTCACTCTCCAAGTCATCTTTTCAACGTTTAACACTCTGAGATTCCTCTTAGTTGTTGACATACAACCCTGTCCTCCTCCTATCTCCCTGACTGCTCTCACTTCTCTAGACTCAACCCTTCCTTTGTCCCCAGAAGACTGAGTGTAACCCTAAGGCTAGTTGTCACTCTACTGTACTTCAAACTCAAAACTGTCTCCCTCATCAATCTCACATACTGCCATAATTTCAACTACCAGCTCTATGTAGAAGACTTCCAAATCCGGAACGTCAACTCTGATCCCTCTTCTCAGATACAATCTCCAAATACAAACTGGACATCTCCAAAGAAATGTTTTACTATTAACTCAAACTTAAAAATATCAAAATTCAGGTTCATCACTTTGCTTTTCTCACTGTCGTTTCTTTTAACAGTGCAATCATTCTCATGGCCACCTGGGCTCAAACTCTTAAGGATTACCTTTACCTTATTCTTTCCTCTCTACAGTCATGCATCAAAACCTGTCAATTGTTTTCTTAAAGTCTCTTGAGTCACACTTTACACCCAAGTTCTGATTTCCCATCACGGATATCTGAGCTAACTCTATGGTCCCAAAATTGGCTTTCCTGTTTCTCCTATGTCTGCTAGATAATAAAACTAAAATACCACTTCATAAATGAAACTTCCTCTCCTCTATCCCTCTAAAAATTAACACATTCACACACTCCTTCAGTGACTTGTGCCTTGTCTTTGGTCTGACACTCTCAGTCTATAACCAAACTTCTACCAATCTTGCCAACTGCATCTTCTACCATTTCCCTCAAAGTCTCCACTTCGATTACACAGTACTGTATCCACAGGGAACTGGTTCTAACTAAAAGGATCTACCAATTCTTTCTTAAATATGTAAAGCACATTCCAGCTTCCTCTCTTTTGTACCTGTTGTTTCTTTGGCCAATAATGCGTTCCTTCTTACTTCATGCTTTTTGGGGGGCTTCCCCTTCCTTCAAGAATCAGTTCAAGCCTCCTAGGCGTCATAAAGCCTTTCATTTCTATCCTGGCTCTCAGTGGCATCTTCCTGCTTTTAATTTCAATATAACTACCTTTTATCATTCAGTTTGCTTTTACTATATTGTTTCTATGTACTGTCTTTAATTTTAATGAATATTCTGTCTCCTCATAGAAGAGAACCTTTTTTGAAGGCCAGGACTATGTCTTATACCATCTTTATGTTCTAAGAATTTAGCTCTGTGCCTACACTTAGCAGGGACTTAAGGACTAATCACAAAAAAGATATGTAGTTGAGAGGTTACAAGTAATAAGAAAAGAGAAAATCAGCAACCAGGGACACTAACAACTCAATGATAGGAAATAATAGGGGAAAAAAGTAGTCTGACATGACAGCAGAGAATGGGCAAAGGCAATCACGGAATCAGGAAATAGTGTACTGGCTTCCGAAAACAGCAAAATCTTTTAACAATGATCATCAAATGACGGGATTTTTCTGTTTTATAGGCAGTTCACCCAAACAAGCAGTGCTCAGAATAAACAGGTAAAATATAGGGTTTCTGTTTTAATTATCTTTCTTTCCCCCCACAATGGTATTTATTTTAATGAAATCTGATACGTCAAGGCAAGCTAGCTTATGTAGGTTGGTATGAGGATTCCTAAAATATTAGAATGATAGTCTTAATTGCATAGAAGTTTACACCTGATCTGTCCAGCCCTGGAAACACAGAAGTGGCACTCAGTGCTACCAGGGTACAGTATGCCCTGTCAGTTCTTAGGCTCACAGCTTAAAATAGTTGTGCAGTTCAGGGCCAAGGGAGGCTGAGCCAACACTGTTAGGCTGTCACGGATCAGTCTAACCCCATAGATGGCTATTTTAAGATTCATCTCTAAACAGCAAACTGAGCAACCAGGGAAGACTAGCTTTCTACTTCCAAGTGTACATGAACCAGCCACAGATTTTCTCTAAAACCATAGAGGGAATCATTCTAACCATATAAGAACCATCCTACATCCTCTACCATGCAATCCAGACCCATCTTCAGTTGTGGGGAATTCAGTTCTAGTCACCTCTTTTCAGTTCCAATTAAGATGAGTATGAGCACATCTTTGGGGATGGGGGGGCGGAATTTTTAAAATTAAATTGACTTTCTTGAACAGAAATAACATTTGGCATATTTCGGGGTGGGGGGGGCCGGTTAGAACATAGACAAAGAAAAGGTTCTGTTCACTTACATAAATTCACAGATTAATTTAAAATCTTATTTTCAGAAATAAACCTTAGAAGACAGAACTGTTTGTGCATTTGATAGAAGAGACTAACTTAAATAATTTAAAGATGTGTGCAAACAAGGAAATGAATGAACTCCACTGTAAAATTATAATCAAAGCTTAATTCTTAACAAATGATCTCTACATTTCCTCTTAAATAGTTCTAAGAACTCCTAAGTTTAACTATTTTGTCCTTTTAATTTCTTCATCACAATAAAGCACCAAAAGACCATGAATGAATTTACAATACACCTGTATTAGTTTTTTATTTCATTAATTACTCACAGCTAAGGTATCTCAAGATTATTTCTACATATGTACATTTAACCATGATACACAGCAATAGCTGGGAAATAAATCATATAAAGTAAAAGAACTAATTAAAAAAAAAACAGTATATCAAATTCATATCCCTATCCCCTTTGTCACATTAGGGAGTTTAGTTATTATTTTCTATTTCTATTTTGCTGTCCCTTGGGAAAATTCAATGTGCTTTATCAGCTTGGGCAGATGATGATCTATTCATTATCAAGGAAGACTCTTGCCTGCTCACCCTTGATGATTTTGAAAAGGAAAGGAACATGCAAGTGTTCTTATTTCTCAACCTAGTAAATCCTCTATAAACTTACAGAATAGCCTGAAAACAAAATAAAACTACATTTAGTTACATTGCTTAGAAACCCTAACAACTTACTAACTTAAGTTCAAAGGCCACCAGTAGACTTGTATCACATAAAAATTTTAGTTTTAATTAGTAAACAAAGAATTACGAATGATTTTAAAATCCTAAACAACAAAGTGTAAAATTTGGCCAGATTTACAGTATCTGAACTATGGCTGTCCAATGAGTATCTAACATTTCAGTACAAAAAGGAACTACAATGCTAAAACAGAAAACAAACTTAATTGTTTAATGTAACTTTTATTAGCAGTTATAATACACAGACTCAGTAAAGAACTAATATGTCATTAAATAAAATCAGAAGACTTTATAGTAATATAAAATATTGAGATTTTCATGCTACCATGGGATTAATAAGATGATCATATCTTATTCAATTAACAAAAAAGGCAAAGCATTCTAAAAGGTGAAATCCAAAGTTTCTGTATGCTTATTATTACTACTGTTAAAATGAATATCAGTCTTTAAAATAACTGACAAGTTTTGAAAAATGACCACATACCATGGAAAATGGAATCAAGTATTCTAAATACAAATTTTTTTTCAATAGAGCTGCATCTCCTGAGTAATATATTTATTAAGCGCCAACTATATGCAAAGCACTGTCTCTGCAGACTGGAGGAAGCCAAGATAATAAGGCTACTATTAGAAGAAGCAGAGCGGACCATTACTCACCTCCCATTTATAGCTGTTCATTTTCAACTACAAAAGCTGAATGCTTTTGTAATAAGAGTGTCTCTGGGCCTCTAGCAGACCAGGTATAAGAGCTGGCAGATGGGAAATCTGGCAGGAAGTGGCCAGATTTATTCTATGATCAAAAAACTTAATTTCTCTTATTTATTTATGATCGAAACACTTAATTTCTCTTATTTAGAAAATTAGAGGATCCCTGGTGAGCAGCTGACATGCAATTCTAGAACAATCTGAAAGGCAGTTAATATATAAAAGATTTTCAAGGGCAGAGATTTAAATCCTCCCTCAATAAGTTATGCCCTATTTAATTACTTACATTATTAAGAATGTATTTCTTTAGTTTAACCTAAATTTCTCCTTCCAATGTAATTATATCACATTTTATTCAGTTTTCTGAGGAAATGGAGAACTATCACTAGCATCTGTGTGGAGGACCAATTTAAAGCCAACTGTCCTTTCTAATCCTAAAGATGCTACCAGAAAACTACTAGAGCTCATCGATGAATCTGGTAAGGTTGCAGGACACAAAATTAATACACAGAAATCTCTTGCATTTCTATACAATAACAATGAAAGATCAGAAAGAGAAATTAAGGAAACAATCCCATCTATCACTGCATCAAAAAGAATAAAATCCTAGGAGTAAACCTACCTAAAGAGGCAAAAGACCTGTACTCTGAAAAATATAAGACACTGATGAAAGAAATCGAAGATGACACAAACAGATAAAGATATACCACGTTCTTGGATTGGGAGAATCAATATTGTCAAAATGACTACACTACCCCAGGCAATCTACAGATTCAATGCAATCCTTAACAAATTACCAATGGCATTTTTCACAGAACTAGAACAAAAAAATTCAGAATCTGTATGGGAACACAAAAGACCCCAAATAGCAAAAGCAATCCTGAGAAAGAAAAACAGAACTGGAGGAATCACACTTCCTGACTTCAGACTATACTACAAAGCTACAGTAGTCAAGACAGTATGGTATTGGCACAAAAACAGAAATATAGATCAATGGCACAGGATAGAAAGCCCAGAAATAAACCCATGCACCTATGGTCAATTAATCTACGACAAAGGAGGCAAGAATATACAATGGAGAAAAGACAGTCTCTTCAGTAAGTGGTGCTGGGAAAACTGAACAGCTACACATAAAAGAACGAAATTAGAACATTCTCTAACACCATACACAAAAATAAACTCAAAATGGATTAAAGACCTAAACGTAAGACTGGATACTATAAAACTCTTACAGGAAAACAAAGGCAGAACACTCTCTGACATAAATTGCAGTAGTATCTTTTTGATCCACCTCCTAATGAAAATAAAAACAAAAATAAACAAATGGAACCTAATTAAACTTAAAAGCTTTTGCACAGCAAAGGAAACCATAAACAAAATGAAAAGACAACTCACAGAATGGGAGAAAATATTTGCAAAGAAGCAAACAACAGGGGATTAATCTCCAAAATAAACAAACAGCTCATGCCACTCAATACCAAAAACAAGCAAAAGAAAAAACAAAACAAAAACAAACAACCCAATCTAAAAATGGGCAGAAGATCTAAATAGACATTTTTCCAAAGAAGACATACAGATTGCCAAAAAGCACATGAAAAGATGCTCAACATGCTAATTATTAGAGAAATGCAAATTAAGACTACAATGAGGTATCACCTCACACCAGCCAGAATGCCCATCATCAAAAGGTCTACAAACAATAAACGTGGGAGAGTTTGCGGAGAAAAGGGAACCTTCCTACACTGTTGGTGGGAATGTAAATTGGTACAACCATTACGGAGAAGAGTATGGAGGTTCCTTAAAAAGGTAAAAGGAGAATGAGAATTACAATATGATCCAGCAATCCTACTCCTGGGCATATACGTGGAGAAAACCACAATTTGAAAAACTACATGCACCCCAATGTTCGCTGCAGCACTATTTACAATAGCCAAAACATGGAAGCAACCAAAATGTCCATCAACAGAGGAATGGATAAAGAAGATGTGGTACATATATACAATGGAATATTACTCAGCCATAAAAAAGAATGAAATTTTGCCATTTGCGGCAACGTGGATGGACCTAGAGATTATCATCCTAAGTGAAGTAAGTCAGACTAAGAAAGACAAATATCGTAAGATATAACTTAACACGTGGAATCTAAAACAGTGATACAAATGAACTTATTTACAAAACAGAAAGAGACTCACAGACTTCAAAAACAAACTTATGATTACCAAAGGGGAAAGGCTGGGGGAGGGATAAATTAGGAGTATGGGATTAACATATATGTACCACTATATATAAAATAGAGAATCAACAAGAACCTACTGTGTAGTACTGGGAACTCTATTCAATATTCTGTTAATAACTTATATGGGAAAAAATCTGAAAAAGAATGGATATATGTATCCTAATCACTTTGCTGTATACCTTAAACTAGCACAACATTGTATATCAACTATAATATAAAATAAAAATTAAATTTAAGTTCAGCCACCTCCCCTTGCTATTTCTTCAAATATGGAAAAGCCAAACTTGATCCAATATTTATATAAAGACCCAGCAATAAAGAACACAGCAGAAAGCTATTTCACCCCACATCTTGTATTATGTACCTCTTAAGATTATGTCTACCAAAAAAATAAAAAACAAACCAAAAAACTCACTGAGAAAACCCACGAAAACTCCTAAGTCATTTTTTTGTCCACTATAATTCACTGATCTCTCAACAACTTCTCCCCATATTATCCCAGTTCACAAAATGATTATTTGGCCCAGTCAAATTTACCATAAAAGTACAAATACTGAAAAATGTTTACAACAAAGTGTCTAGCGTAAAGGCTGCTACAAGTTTCTAAGTTTGAAGATCTAACATCAAAAACAAAAATAAGAGAAAAAAATGAAGAGCTGAGATACAAAAATGGGTGAACTGTGCACATAAAATATCTGGATTCTACAATTAAAAAGTTTATGAAATAAAGTTTAATAACTATATCAAATTTTAGTTTTGCTAAATGAAAAATGGGAACAATTATTTAGCAACCAAAATACTGCCACTTGGGACAGGAGAAAACAAAATTAACTTTAAGATCTTACTCCTTTGAGAAAGAGAAGAAGCAAGAAAAATTTGCCTACAATTTTCTTTCTAATAAAGATGCTTATGACACTTGCATGTCTATTTAAGCCTCAGGGAGTTGGACCTGGGTTATCCTGACTTTGCCAATAACTAAAGATGTGATTTGGGTAAACTACATATCCACTTTGGGGTTTTTCACTTATAAACAAACTTTAGTTTTTTCACTTATAAACAAAAAGAGCTGAACCAAAGATAGTGTGTAAAGGTAGCTTACAGATGAGAATTTCTGTCATCTTCCAATATGGTTAAAAAAATTTTTTTATATACATGAACATATGTATATATTCACCTGCACACAAACATACATATCTCAATACCATTCTGAATCTCTATTTTAGTTAATTCTGAAGAAAACTTTATTAAGTACTATTTCTTTGTAATAAGACTCTTTGCCATAAAAATTAGAAAATAAATCAGCAGTCCACTATTTTAAAATACAATGTATTAACAGAAAATCTGAGGTATAGTAAGATGAGAAGATTGCCAATGAAAAGATAGTTTGTTATTCAGTTACCAAGAGGAGGGTAAGAGTTACCATGCCCCAGCGGGCCACACCTGGAGGCACCAGGGTGGATCAGGAGGCAGAAGGCCGGAGAGGAATTGTGGACAGGAGCCTTTATAGTGGTTTCCACAAAAAGGAAAAGGCACGAGGCAGGAGGAACAGAGGCAGGGGAAACAGGCTTAGGATTGGCCAGTGTGAATAATTTCAAAGGGCTCTGGAGCATGAGGGCTGTCCTTTGTTGTCTGGTACCTGGCCCTGTGATTAGAGCAGGTAGATAGTGGCCTGAAGTATGAGGGCCATAAAGGATGTGGTTGGGGGGTGGGCTCTGGAGTGGTTTGTATTTGAAAAGTACACTCAAGGTGGAGTTGTTTACTATCTCTAGGAACTTGTTAACCCTGGAAAGGGCAGTCCCTCCAGGGTCAGTGAGGCCCCAGATGTCAAAGCATCAGAAAACAGAAAATAAAACCCATAGTTAACGCACCCAATTAAGCTAAGTAACAGAGAAGTCTCACTTCTTTCTACTGGATATTTATTGAACGCTTAATACATTACCAGAATGGCACCGTATGTTGCAACAAAATGAACACGCGATAGAAAATGAGACTGCAAAATACTAAACACAAACACATATTAATTTAGAAGAAAAGAGTAAGGGTAAATTTATAATAATAATAGTTTACATCCATTTAGTGCTTTGCTATTTACAAAACATTTTCACATGCTACTCCATTTAATCCTCAGAAAAACCCAGTTTAGTAGGCATTTTGTTATCCTCATTTTACAGGTGATTACAACTAAGGCTCAAGAACACTAAAGGCCATCCCCACATCATAGATAGTACCTGGCAGACCAGGGAACTGAGGGCAGGTCTTGATTCCTCTCCATCTCTATTTCACCAGCACCACAATGTCTCCTTCATTTTTAGTTAAGCCTACAGTATTATTATGCAGAAACAAATAGCTATTCCTAACCAATGAGAACTGAGTGCTCGCTTGCCTTTACTATAACAACTGGGCTAACACATTGAAAAGCATGTAGGATTCTTAATAACATAAATAAATAAATAAATAAATCCTTTACTAGGGATGCTTTTAAGGGATATTTGAAAGCACAATTTTCTTTATGTGTTTTTTAAACTTCTGTATAACAGTTGAGTGCTAGACCTCACATAACCTTTTTAAGACATGATTCCCAAAACAACTCTTTTCTCAGTAATCATGAAGAATTAAATATATACTTTTAAAAGTGTTTCTATAAATTAAAATTAACTTTACCAAATGAAATCCAAGCAAGTATTACATTAAAAATTGCTTTTGAAACTCATTTGTTTAAAAAAATCCTGTTTTATCATTACTTAATTTTTAAAAAATCCCTCATAGAAGTCCCTCTACAAACTCATCTTGACATCAGCACAATCCAGCATTTAAAGAAGTACTTTCTTCCCAAGGTAGCAGCTGGAATCTATATTAAACTCCCCTTTGCCAGTAGTTGTGAGGCTGAAAATGGAGTTCTCCCTGCTTTAATACCCCAAGCAGAAAATTCTGTAGTTTAAACAGATGAAAATACAACTGCTCTTATATGAGACCTCTTTGGACTACAAATCAGCTGTCATATTCTTCACCTTCTAGAATAAGAAGTAAGACAGTTTCTCCTTTGAAACTGAGATACAGAGATCCACCTAACTCTTCTACTTCTAAATTTGTAGATTTTACACTACCACCCATGGGGCAGGCTGACTAGAAATCTAAGTCATGAGGTGCTAAGGTAATAAAACGGTTAGGTGGATTGAGATGGTCACTGTAAAGTTGGAAAGCAGGAAGGCAGCAAAGACAACAGTAAAATCTCTGGTCTGAAGATCAGGAACGAGCTTTTGGAAAGGTTAGAAGGTAATACTGCATAAGAGAGTTCTCTGGCTACTGCGGCAGTATTTGTTCTCACAGGGCTATCGATGCTTCTTGTTGGCTAGAGAAGCTCAGGCCTAGGCAAGCATACTCCCTGGCTTAAAGGGCAGCTGGTCTCTGACCAGGGATCTTCAACGCCTATATCCACCGGCAAGGGCATTCTGAGTAGTCAGATGAGGTCCCAGATGGCGATCTGAATGCCCAAGTGTTTAGGGCCCTGGTCCTCATCTTTGCTGTTGCTGATGGCTGGGCATACGTCTAGTTTAAAAAGATGGCGGCAAATCATTTTCTAAAAAAATTCTGCAAATCCTTAGTAATGACTCAAACCTAGATGAATGACCTTCTTTAAAGGGCAACAGCATTAGATTCAATACCAAATTTGGCTTCAAAGATTTGCCAAAACAAAAACAAAACCTGACATTTTTGAAATACTGACATATCTCTTTCACAGTTTTACTCCAAAATCGATTTAAACACTAAAAATATTGTTAAATGATATTTTTCCTGAGTTTTCCTCTTGGCTCAAATAGGCTTGAAATAAAATGTAAGCGCAATTTGGTTTCTACACATTTGTGCTTAAAATTATAGAATTTTTAACACTAAACAAAATTACCTCAAATATTTCATTTTACAAAATACACACAAACACAAATATTTCATTGTAACAAAAGGAAAAAAACCAAGACCTCCATTCCCAAAGGTAACACAACTATTTAATGGAAGAGATAACATGTTACCAGCACAGAGCTCTTTTCTTAAATATGTCAGTTACCTCTGCTCAACACAAACTGCTCATGGAATGAAACATGTTTGCCTTCCAGTTTGCAAATTATACATAGTTATCATTGCCAGCTCAGATAGCTGCCAAAGAATCCTTTAAAAAGCACTGAGAGCTGTCTGAATACTTTGATTTCAACAATCAAGTTTTCTCTGTGACTTGGGGTGAGGGTATAGTGTGAGGAGGTGTGCTAACTTTTTAGGATTACCCCAAAATAGGTTGGTATTCTTAATTATAGGGTAGGGTTAGGAGAACAAGGATGGTGATGAATAGATCCACAGATGTAGAATATAATCCCCTTAAGTTTTTACTCAATATGTTTATAATGAGTAAATGTATATATGTAAATGTGTACACACACACAAACTTACAGATAGACAAAATGAACTCAATCACATCTTTTGAAAATACAGACTAAATTTACTCCGTCCTCATATACTATAAATTTACTCTGGTGTATCAATCTCTTAGAAAATGTAAATTGGTCTTTAACTCTCTTTGGTATTTTGTTACTTTAGAATTGAGGGGGGAAAAAAGAAACCTTTAAAAACTTTTCATGGAAGCAACTTCCTTGGCCCCAAGGACTTATGATAAAACAGCAAAAATAATTTTGAGTCTAGGTGGAACCTGGGTTCCTTCCCCAACATTCCCATGTGTTAATTCTTAACACTGGGCAAATTAACTTTTCTGGGCCTTGATTTTTCTCATCTACTAAAAATAGCAATAACCTAAGACTGATATAAAACAAAACTCACATAGAACAAAGTATAGGACCCACGAGTAGAGAAGAAATATCTACTCTACAATGTATGGTATACATTGTATGGTATATAGTGGCAGATACTCAAATATTGATGTATCTTGTTTCTTATTTATCCAGTAAACAACAATAATAAAGTTATAGCACCATCCCTGTCAAATGAATAAAGTTATAGCACCATCCCTGTCAAATGAGTTAATGCTACATAAAAATGACATGCAGGATTATCTGAAGAACACAAATTCTATACATATAATTTTTATCATCTTTGGATTTTCTTTAAGTCATGTCTTGGTGATATTTCCTTAAGATAGTAGAAAGTTTATATCTATACTGACATGTCACATCCTGATCAAGAAGCAAATCATGAAAATACAGGCCTCAGGAAGTATATATTTTTTGGTATACTTGATAATTTTATTCATTTTATATTAATATAATTAAATATCAGTGTGTATAAATTAATATAACACAGACATTAATTATCAATATATGCTGATTATATTTAATAATATTGCTTAATACAAATTAACATATTAAATACTAATATTAACAGTTTACAAATATTAATGAAAACAAAATATAAGACTCCTCTGTGCCTTACATTCTTAGAATCTGTTTTTCAAAATTCATTCAAAATTGGCTTATGGTACACATATATTTAGTAAAGGAAACATTCTTATTAGCCTCAAATTCCCTATCAACACAGGATACCACAAAGTAATAAAACCTTTTTTTATTCTAATTCTCTCTGTGGCACATATGCCCTGTGCCCCAAAGGGCGATAAAGAGTCGAGTGCTCACCTAAAGAACTTATTGAACATACTACAACAATTACAGTAAGGTAACTTAAAATCATATTGCTTAGCTGTAAAGATAGTCCTGTTCACCTAGACCAGACTTATAAAATATTTTCACTTACTAGCTGCCTAACTTACTGGCTGTATGCCCTTGGCCAAGATACTAACCTCTGACAGCCTTGGTTTCCTGTTCGACAAACTGAGGTCAGCATCACTACCTTCTTCATAGGACTGCCAAAATTAACTGAGTTAACATATATATAATGCTTAAGCACAATGTCTGACACATAAGACACAATGAATTGTTTCCACAACTGGTCACAGGAAACACACTGCAGTACATAGGGAGTATACGGTGAAAGAGCGTAAGTGCTAATGGTGCCAGGGTTCTAGAGACAGGATGTGTTTGGATTAGGTGGCCTTGAGCAAATTATTTACCACTCTAGGCCTCAGTTTTTGCACCTGACAGTACTTAACTTTATAGGGTGTTCTAAAGAGTAAATGAGTTAATATACCAAGTGGTGCGTACAGTATCTGGCATACTATAAACATGCAGTAAATGTGAGCTTAAATATAAAACAAACATTAAGGGTTAAAGCACACTTGCTTCTTGTTTCATTCATGAAAGAAAACAGAACGACTTCTTTCCCTATTAGAACATTATGGAAGTGGGAGTTCAGCCCCATGTTATTCAGCCTCATAAGGAACATATCAAGCCTCAAAATACAGGTGCTGGGTACCTATTTGCTGACTGAATTTATGGATGCAGTCGGCTAGCAGGGAGTCCATGAAATGGATGAAAGTCTATCAAGAGGTTACTAAAACTATTACCTGCCCTATCATTAAAATCAATTTAAGTACTGACATCCTACCAATGAGGACAAAAGGTGAGAGAAATTCTAGAAATAAAAATACAATGTGCTTTAACTTTATAAAACTAAAAAATAATCAATCTGATTATTTATGAAACAATCAAATTACTCCTTCAACAAGCATATTATCATAGTCTGTCCTATTTCTGACAAATATCTGTCAAATGTCAGTGTCTCAAATTGTTTCGTATGTAGATTTAAATATATGGGAAATTACGTAGGATTTACAAACCACTTTAAGTGTAATTATTTACTTTACATAAATCCAGTTAGTACTCGTCATCATATGCATCTAGTGTCTTCCTCTTCCCTTTTCTCCCTCAAGTCCCTGGCCTAGACACCCTCAACTACAGCAAGGACTTTCCACCCTCTCCCCCAACCCCACACCAGGCACAGGTACCCACTTACCACAGCACAGATCACTATCTGGTTCCTATACTTCTATGCAAAAAGCAGCTCCGCTTCTGTGAACAAAAAGCTGTGGTGACTTGACTCATTATTACAGAACTGTACTAAACCCTCTATGACTGGCCACGTTATGAGGCACCTACATGATAACTTCTGAGGGACAGAAACAACCTGGAGACTTTAAACACCTTTGATTTCTCCTCAAAACTTCCCCCACTGCTAAGATTCTCACAGCAACTGTCTCTCAAAACGTGTGAAGCAATCAGATATGTAAGTTCCTGTTATTTAATTTTACTACTCACTTTTCCTTTTATAATCATCAACTCTCATTCCTTTTCAAGTATTTGTCTTGAATGTATCCCAAGGATCTACCCATCCCATTCTCCTATGCAATCAACATTCTCCACCTGTGGGCCTTCCCCTAGTTCAGCATCAGGATTATTTATATTGAGCAATGTTCATTGATGTGTGAAATAGAAAAAAACATACACATAAGACACAGCTCCTGCCTATAGGAGGTTTACAATTCAACTTTAATGTATACTAATATTCCTTGATCTAAGCCTGAATTTTGCATTGTTTATAGAAGACTCCTTAACTGAATTTCTGACATGTAAAATCCAACATAACATGAAATAGCCCTCCTCATCCCAACCTTGCAAACTTTTTAGTCATCCTTTTAAGGCCCAGCTCAGTTATCACCCTCTCCATGAAAATATCCCCAGAACTCTACAAGCAGAACGAGTTTTTCCTTCCTTTGGGCTTCTATAACACCTCATTCACAGCCTTTATAAATCAAATGCCACGTTGTACTTTAATCGATTATATAGTCATTGTATTCCATTAAGTCTAAGATGCAAGTGACCATAAGAAAGAAAAAATATTCTGCTAATTAAACTATGACATGCCTTTGCTTATAAGGTGGATTTCAATTTCCAAGATGTTAAAATGTTAAAAAAAAAAAAAAAGTATGTTTTAGAAGCAAAGAGATATGGTTATGTCTCCGCAACAGGTAATATATTCTGTGAGAGAGGCAAATTTGTCTCACTTCATCTTCAGTTTCTCAATGCCTATTACCATACTTGATACAGAGGAAAGGAACCAGCAAACCTGATGTTTTTACCTAATTCCTTAATACTTATTTCATGTCACCATTCTGTGTACTAAAGAGAGGTTCAACAACCTGTCTTTTGTATTAAGCAACTTCACTGCCATAGCCTTTCTCAAGACCACTGTGAATTAGTGGCTAAATTATTCCAACAACATCCTTTCCACTGGGCTCCTGATTTCTAACTTCTCCATACTTTTATCTATAGAGAAACGCTCTAACAATATCATTTGCAAAACTTTCCATTCAATCTCTTCCATCCACTAGATTCATGTCTTTCAAACTTATTATTATTTTGGCAGAATCTCTTCTTCAAACAAAATGTAAGCACACAGTCCAATAAACACACAACTTCTCTGGCTGAAGCAGGGGTGGCAGGCTGTCCACTGGGCATGCCCTGAGCTTCTCTGTGAGACCACTATGCCTCTACGGAGCACACAGATGAGAGAACACAACTCCCTGTGTTAACTATAAGCTTCCACACGAAGGCTCTACCCTTTTCATTCCAGGTTCAACTGCTTGGCTCAAGACATCCTCTCTCTTCACCTCTCTACCCTCAAAGTTTCAAATACCCACTTCCCAAACCAATCTTCACCTCAGAAAGCCCTCCCTGTTTACTGCAAACCACTGATCTCACTTGTCTTTGAGCTCTCCTAGTCATTTTCCATAGCTCAAAACCCAGCACTTAAGTATAAACTCTCATATGCAACTGCAGCAAGCCATATAATTGATTCATGTATGTAAGTCTTATCTCCCCAACGTAAGTATCCTTTTTAGACAGGTGAGTACTTTCAGAGCTTACACAGACAGTACGCAGCAGACATTTATGTCTTGCTATACTGAAACACACTGCTTCTTTTCCACCTGTACATACACCCCTCCCCATATCCTTAGCTGCACTTCACCAAAGCTTTCTGATATTCCTTTTATACAGGTCTCTCTTCTACTTCTGATCTTTAACTCAAGCTAATACCCATATCGAAAACTACTCATTCTCCCACTTTACTACTTCACATTCTTCTAGTGGGCGAGAGTCGCCATGTAGAGATTTTTACCAGGTTGCCAACTTCCATATATAGTTTTCTTTACAATATCCAAAGCCTTTTTATACATATCATCTCATCTGATCTTTGCAGCTCTATGAGGTAAAAAGGGAAGGAATTAATAGCACTATTTTACAAATGAAAAAAGGATTGAAGCTCCAATTATAATATGTTTGCCCAGGATGGAATAGCTAATGGAAAGCAGTACTCTAACAAAAATATAAGAGTTCTAATTCCTAATCCTGTTGTATTATATATTTTAAAACGTTATTTTCCCCTGCTGCCTCAACATCCCCATAAGCAGGCTGTAAGCACCCGGCCCAGGCAACCAGGTGCACCAGTGTGATAAGGGTTGCTCCTGCCACGAGGTTCCCTTCCTACCTTCCCCTGACTGTGACCAAGCAGCATTTAAACACACCAATGAAATCCCCTCACACACTGATCCCTCAATAAAGGCACCTGCCCATGGATTCTTGCTCTCTCTGCTCCCCACCTGCTAGGTTGAGCCAGATCCCTTGGCATCACCTCCCATGTGTGCACCTCCCCTCTCAGTGCACACTGTCTCTCTAGGACCTGTGTGTATAATAAACGTTTTTTCCTGGGCCTCTCCTGTGTCTCCTCTCCTGGTTGCACCTGACTGATGATCACCTAAAAGAACACAAAATACCTGTGATCTAGGAAGCCTCTCAGAGTACATACATCTGCAGTAATAATAAACCTACTACTTGAACTACACCGCTGATCAAGCCCAGATAGTCCCTACTCCTAACTTTATTACCATACCTAAGGCAAAAAGAACTTCATATCGGAATTATTACTTTTTCTATTCAAAAGGGTCTTGGGCCTCAAATTTTTTTTAAAAGAGCCTATGTGCTAGATATTCTGAGTCAAAAAGAAAGACCTACTTGATTTGTTTACTCCACAGGATAAATCAACAAATTTGAAGCTCTGAGCGCTTCCCAGAGTTTGAACTCCATCAGGATACTGGATTTTCCAACTGCTCTCTAAGCCTACTGAAGAAAAAGTAATCACATTGTTCATACTAAAGTGTCATTATCAGAAATATGACTATGGTTAAAGAGCTACTGAGATAAAATATCCTAACTACAAATTCAATGTTGGCCACTTTAGTGTATTTTTATAATACTAATGATGCTTTGGTAGTCACCTAACAGAAGTGCAAATGACATAGAAAAATAGCATCTAAGAGCACAATCAGTAGTCTAACAAATAACGAAGAACAAAAATCTATTAATTTATGAATTAAAGTATTGCATTTATTTCTTAATAGAATTTATTTCAATTATACTGCCTTTGTAATAAGAAAAACGGTAAATGTGACCCTCAAATCTCCCCTCCACCCCCACCAAACCCCTACTTAGTCAATCATGTAAGTTTAACAAGACTTACAAGGAACTCTCACCACATGCTGGATGGAAGTACCCAGAATAGAACTACATACTCAAATATTCATAGAATCCTAAATTTTAGAATTAGAAGACTCACAGATTATCTAATCAAACCTTCTATACAACACAGGAAATTCTATATTTTAGTGTCTCTGATAGATGGACACCCAGCATCTAACAACAGGAAGATCACTACTTCATGAAACAAACCATTCCATTACCGCACAGCATTAGCTCATGTGTGTGTACATATACTTACTGTATTGGTTTCCCAGGGCCAAAACATAACAGAACTTTATTAAAAAACAAAAACAACAAAAAATAGCTCTTCACGTATCCAAAGAAGCTGTCACACTTTCTCTTATTTTCTTTTAATAACAACCCCCCTCTCTCTGATTATTGCTAGTGTGAAATGTTTTCCCCACGTTTCATCCTGGGAAGCCTTCTTGATATGCTCGCCAGTTTGTCACTGTCCCATTTAAAATGTGCCACACCCAGTATTGTACACAGTATTGCAGAAATGGTCTGACAAGCATAAAGTACAGGAGCTTTACTCTACTCTTAGTTCATATTAAGCCAATAAATCCCAAATCATCTTCACATGTTCTGCTGCCAAACCATGTTTTCCATCTTGTAGGTGAACAACCCTGCCCCCCACCCCTCAACTTTAAATAGAGGATCTTACCTGTTATATTTATGTTGCTAATTCTGGCCCAGCATTCTGGTCTATTAAGATCACTGGGCATCTCAATTCTATGCCCTATCATAATTATTAGCAACATCTCCCGGCTTTGTCTCATCTTTGAATTCAGTAAATAGGTCATCCTTCAGTATAAAATTTGAAAAAAATGTTCAACAGGACTGTATCAAGGATAGAACCCTATGCCATAATACCAGAGACCTCTACTGAGGTAGACAATCAACATTTTTCATATAATAGAGCAACCAGGTATGAGCCTTTAAAGAAATCATGACTATCAAGGCTGAAATCAAGATACATTGTACTGACGTTACTTTGTATACTCATCTGGAAACTCTAAAGAAAGAATTTAAGAACCTCGTTCCTTAGTGAACCCATACTGGTTCCCAATGATCCCTGAATTCTTTTAAATGCTCAGAGGCCAACTACTCCATAATTCATTCAAGGACTTTGCTAAGGACGGTTATCAAGCTCATTTGTCTGTAGTGTGGCATGTTTTCAAAAAGTGAGGTGCTTATTCATACTCAATTCTTCCATGCTGCATAATTTTTAAGTTACTGATATGGCCTGAAATGAAACCTGAAAGTTCCTTCTGACTTTAGGATAGCATTCGTCTAGATCATCCTGACTTCCAAAGAGCAACTAAACGTCCCCTACCTCCTCACTTACCTTGAATAAATATCTCAGAGTGAGTTACAGCTCTAGTCATTTCAGCTGGAACTGCATTTTCCTCGCTGGGTAACAGAAGCAGAGCGGAGGAGTTCTGCCTTTTCTTGATATTACACCATTTTGCTCAAACAATGAGCATCTCTTTCTTTGATTTAAAGCCTTGTAAGTTGTTTGAAAGAATTTTAAAAGCCTGACTTTATTATGAGCTTCTGTTTAACTGACATTATTCTTAAAACGTCATGTTGCCTTTTGTTTTCATCCTTAATCCTATGCCCCTCCTCCTATCTTCCACATCCACTATTTTGAAATCTGAGTTTAACATGGGGGTCTCCATGAAGCCACACTAGTTTCTTTCACTACTTTCTATCATAATTGTCTGTCAGTGCCACATTGTCAGGGCTAGTAGAAACCTTAACTGCATAGTCAGCATTTCAATTTTCAAAACTGCTTACCCTTTTAAGGGATTCAAGTATACATCAGATACAAAAGGGTGAAAAATAGCCTGTATCTGTAGACTTATCCTTCTACCTTATGTCTTGTGAACACCTTGGAATCAGAGATGACTTTACACCATGGCTCTACCACTTACTGGAGGGCAAATTTTTTCTTTTTTTAAAAAAAAATTTTATTAGAGTACAGCTGATTTACAATGTTGTGTTAGTTTCAGGGTACAACAAGGTGAATCAGTTATACATATACATATATCCACGCTTTTTTAGATTCTTTACCCATATAGGCCATTACAGAATATTGAGTAGAGTTCCCTGTGCTATAGGGTAGGTCCTTATTAGTTATCTATTTTATACATAGTAGTGTGTATATGTCAATCCTAATCTCCCAATTTATTCTGCCCCGCTTCCCTTTACCCCCTGGTAACCATAAGTTTGTTTTCTACATCTGCAACTCTATTTCTGTTTTGTAGATAAGTTCGTTTGTACCCTTTTTTTAGATTCCATATATAAGCAAAGCTCAGTGAGGCTATGTGTAAAACAGGCACAGTAATCCCAAGGATACTGTAGGATATACTGAGATAGTATAAATACCTGGCCCAGCACATAACACATTCTAGGAAAACAATAAATGTTTGTTTTCTTCCTCGAATCTCATTTGAAAAAATCCATTTCTAACTACTGTTTGAGAAAAGATGCAGTATCTCAACCGCCCTAGAACTTGCTTACCTACATACAGAATTTACTAATCTCTTCAAGTTCTGAATTTGCTCTTCCAAAAAGGACAAAATTATACCACTGCGATTTCACCATTAAATTCAATAACAAGGAGGCAGACAGAATTGTGTTTTCCACCAATATTATATTCAATATATTAACGCTGAATATCCAGGAATAACAGACACAGTCTATCTGGGAGAAGACAACTCAAGCTGGATACTCTCCCTCTCTGATCCCTAAACCTCAGCTACAGTTACTCATTACCTAGCAAAAGATTTGGATAACAAAGGCAGAAATACAGGAGAAAGACAACTGGAGCAGAAGCCAGGATTCTAGTCCTCACTTTGCCACAAAGTACAAGTCGTTCAACCTTTCTGGGCTTCAGTTTCTTTAGTTCTAAACTACCACTAAGGGATGAGGGAGGGGGAAGGATGCTCATGTAACTTAACTAAGTTACCTTAGTTAACTACAATTTCAGTAAGTCTTTATCTCACCACACACACTTATATAAGTAATAGGTTTCCTTTGCCACAGTTTGCTCATTCACTAGGTAACAAAATGACAAGCATAAGAACATACAATCTTATCTCATACCTAGATCAGAAGGGTACAGGACAGCCCACGTATACATAGGCATATGGTCTGGTATCAGGCCAGGTTCCCCCTTTTACTGTCAATCCATACTATGTCATCCCCAAGTACCTAATGTAGCACTGCAGAACTTCTGACCCATATTTCTCCTTTCACTTATAACAGTAAAAACACAAAATTCCTTTATAGACTTTAGCAGCAATAACAAAAGGCTACAACTGGTGAGCAATAATCTCAAAGATCCTTTCAAACTAAAATTCTCTCATTTTGTAAATCTGTGTTATTTGTGCAAGATCTATGTAGGGCAAATTTTCCCTATCTTCCTTCTTGATCAAGCTTCCTTTCTTCCTCTTCAACTTGCTTTTATGCCTGCTCCAATATTTCTTAAGTATTACTTGTTATATATTCCTTGATTTAGATTTGAAAAGCAGATGATTAACACTCTGTTTTCCTTCACTCTCTTATCCTGAAATCCCTCCCAAAGATGCCCTTTTAAAAAATTAATGTGGCTCTACAATGAGTACTTTATCTTCCAAGAAAAAACTTAAAACTACGCAACAATATTGTTATGTCATCATCAACAAATCTTAAAGATCATGCTGTACATTTTCTAATGGGTAAAACCAACTTGGTAGTTCAGAACCCAAATCTTGTACAGGGCACAAGATATAAGTTCCTTATGATGAATTCCAATCTATAACAAAGAGCAGTAGAAGATTTTACAGGAAGAAAATTACAGGCGTAAATGTGACTTCTCTGAAAAAAGAAATAACCAAACACAGGAGACATATGCATATGTATACACACAAATAGACGTGTATATGTTTATATATGTACATATACATATGTGTATATATGTGTATAACATATATGTATATGTTATTTTAAGATGCCTACTAGAGAAATCCAAATTAATACAACATATGGCAAAGGAAAACCATATTTGTATTAAACTTCTAGTCAATTTTCTACTTTTAGTAGCTCTGGAAATAAGTCTGGTGCAAGAGGTTGATTGTACTGGATTAAATTAGGTTTTTAAATTAAATATAAATGTCAACTACTTCCTTTGGTCTCCATTTTCACCAATAATGAAGAACTGGCTCTCCCATTCCTGGTTCTGTTAATCCCCAAAGAAGGAAAGCAAGGTAAGAGAGAAAGTTCTTGAAGAACCAGCAACATCTTCTCAAGTCTGAACTACCTTTATGTAAGAATTTGCACAGGAATGTTAATTTCCACTAAAACTGACAAAGAAATATCCATCCATCAAGCAAGAACATGATCTATTACCATATGTGATTAGGGCCAAAAATAAACCAAACTGCTGGCCAATGCAAGTTAAAATTTAGAAACCAATGGTCCCTACATATTCGAAATCCTTTAACGAAAGAGAAATAACTCCTAAAGTTCATTTTAACTATGGCACTTTGGCTACCAGAATACATCGTGAAAACAGGTAGTTCTTTTTGAGGAAAACATCATCCCCTCTCCTCACTTAGTTAAAACAAAGGATGTTCTTAAGCCAGCAGCATGATTAGTTATTACCTTTGCTCTTAACTTAAAATAGGATTTCTGCTTTTTCTTCAAACTCCGAATCCCAAAAAGGAAACAAACAATATGTAGCAGGAGTACACGTATTCAGTTCCTACTACAATTCTAACTAACTAAATGCTAGATGCTCAGCCTGGAACACAGGATTTCGAGCTGAGACCAAACCACAGAAACACATTATGCTGAATACATTCTCAAGGAAAGAGGTTCCCCGTAGGATGTCATTAACATTCTTATTTCATAAAATCAAGTATGAAGCGTCCCAGCTTCAAAAACTGGTTTCATTTGATTTACCTTGTATGATTTTTTTTTTCCTTTTTCTGTCCATATCATCCAGAACCTTTCCTATACTTCCTGAAATAATATGAGGATGGATGGTGGAGAACTCTTAGCCCCTTGTTCTTGAGCTAGCCATTACATTCTGTCAAAGCTGATAATTTTTTCAAGCCCTGGTAATAGTTGTTATGAATATTTAGAGCAAAAATTTTCCCATAACTCAAACAATACCATTCTCCTAGAGGGGAACCAGGAAATAATCAAAAAGTACTAAAAAGTGAATGGGGACACAAAGTAAAAAATCTCAACTTCCAGGGCTCATTTATAAAAGGGATATAGGCACTTGTTGCTCGCTCTCTCCCTTTCAGAGATGGTAAAGTACCTGGTGTACCACTCTCAATGTCTTAAAAGCTCAAAACCAAAAGAAATTAATGAAAACAGAGTTAATTCCTTAGCTTCATTAAAACCACTCCAGGGTGCTGCTCTCAATTCCAAATTGCTATCTTCTCCATCACCATTTATACCTTAATCCAGCAAACATTTGTCAAACACCTATTATGCCAGGAAGTAAAGTAAAATCTGCAAAAAACCAGACCCAGATTAACTGCACAGAGTTGTTGAAATCGGGGTACATTTCTGGTCTTTGTAACATGGCTATCTTCTTAAACGATAGAGCATATGTATTAGAATATCAACAAAATTTAAAATCTTTGGTTTCAGGAGAAAAAAACCAACTACATAAAGTTCGAATTTCCTCATACGCATAAGGGCCCCCCAAACCATATAAACTCTTTAAATAAAAAAATTATCCCTGAAAATGCAGGACTAAACACACCTATTGGGAGTGCTCAACACATAGCTAGTCAATATATATTTGTGCAATAAAAACTATAAATGGTACTTGCCAGAGAAATCCACCCTCTGAGGCACTTACGAACTAGGCTCAAAATCCATCACTTCCGAATTTTGCCGTATAGTTCATTGCGGACGACTTGATCCTTGGTTCTCAAACTTAAATGAGATTTACAATCACCTGGACAGTTTGTTTGAAAGGCAGATTCCTTGACCACACCCCCCAAAAACTACAGTTCCAGCAAATAGATCCTGCATTTACCATAATGTATCATTCAAGTGAATCTGAGGCGGTCAGAAGATCATACTCTCAGTTACACCGGCTTACCCTCACAACAGGCAAAGGAAAAACTCTGGGTCGTAATTGATGTCAATTAAAGAACAGAAAAACTATTTCTAACCTAAATTATAAATTATTCAATTCTCTTCATAATTCACTAACTAATGCTTAAAAGGCAAGATGAAATATAAATGAAATAAATTTTGCTTTGACAATACAAATTGTCATTCAACCCACCCAAAACAGACATTTTTCTGAAATACTTAATTTATTGTCAGTGTTTAGAAAAAGAGTAGAAACAAAGCAAGGTAAGGACTGTAATCCACAGAAACACACATACAATTGTGCTGTAATAGTCTCAGGGGAAAACGTACCACACTCAAAACGCTCTTTGACTATGCTACTGTGCTGTCAATACAAGAGCCACTATCCATGTGTGGCTATTTAAATTAAAATGAAAGAAAATCAAGTAAAATTAAAAATTCAGTTCCTCTGTTGCATTAGTCACAATTTAAGTGCTCAATAACCACACGTGGCTAGTGGCTAACATACGGGATAGAACAAATATAGATCATTTCCAACATCACAGAAAATTCTGTTGGATACCTCTGGTTTAGAATCAACGGGTATCTAAATAAAACAAGTTACCTCTGTTCTTCTTAATCAGAGAGCTCTATTTGACAACTTCCAAATTTTAAATATATACATCTACTTTAGGTAGTAACTGTAAAACAAGAACCCTAGCATAATTTATCTGAAAGTTGTTTCAAGAAAGGTCATTCAAAAGTGATATGCTTATTCATTTCAGATTATCAAAACAGAAATAATTTAACTAAAGAGGTCTTAAAGTATCAAAGACACCAAAACCACAACTAGGTTTTCATAATCAAATGAAAAGTATTTAATTACTAGAAAACAAAAGGCATTAGATGAAAAAAGACTGGTCCAAAATGATTAAAATACTTAATAAGACTGGTTTTCCAAATACTTCAGAAGTATCTATTTACATGCATTAACAAATAACTGCTTTATAACTGATTTTAAAACGACCTTACTACAACAAATTCAAACCATTGACAGTTTACTGTCTGTTCTTAATTGCCTTCCACCAACTTCACACTAAAAACACCTATAAATAACATAACCATCACAGATTTTACTTAAATATAATTTTATAAGTGAAGGACTATTCACTCAAATCCTGGTTTTAGCAGAAAAGTAGACATAAAAGTTAATGAAACAATTTGCAACTCAAAATTATCTCTCTCAACTGCATCAATATCTAGTTTAAAACAACACCGTGTAATAAAACGCAAAAGCACGGGCAACAAGATGCGGAAGCATGAGGAGTAACATACAGTAGCATTAAAACTGTAACAGACTCATAACTGTATTATTTCAGCTTTAAACCTACTTTCCCTTAAAGAAAATATAAACATCATTTTGACTAGGGTTCTTTCAGAAAAGTTCAAGTTCAATCACAAAAAATTATGATTCTAATCAGAACGTTTTGCTCCGCAGAAGAATAATTTTATAAAACTCTCCAATGAATTTAACACATAAAACCTAAGGCTGAATAGTATAAATGTGAATGGGTCACAGTGATGATTACAGAGTCACGGTACTGAGTGTAATACTCCCGGGTATTTTAGTTTCCTTATGATTATCTGTTTACCTCAGAGGTTTACATCAAATCTGAGTTAGCAAGGAAAAACAATAACCAACCGTTAACAACCAGAGAGAAAAGATTGCAGTTGACTTACCTGCAACACTGGTGATTGTAACTGGAACTCCTTGCACTTGAACGCCCGCAGCACCCAGGTTGGCAACACTCACTGTCTGAAGATTAGGCACTGATGCAAGCTGGGCAGTATTCAAAGTTATTGGGGCGCCAGCAACAGCCACGGGAGCAATCTGAGCAAGAGTTGTGCCACCGCTTGAAGACACTGGGGTGATGGTTAATTGTTGGGATAACCCAGCATTCTGAACTTGCAAATTTGAAAGACTCTGAATATTCTGAACCTGCACAGTTTGCCAGCTGATTTGCCCTGAAGGTGTTAAAGTTGGAGCCCTGATAAGCACCTGAGTCGGATTTACTGCTTGAAGTTGAACATTCTGCAAAGGCTGCTGCTGGATGGTCTGAATCGTCTGCCCGGACTGGAGTTGAAATGACTGTGGTGGAATAGCCTGAATTATCTGTTGCTGAGGCTGTTGAATCTGGATCTGTTGCAAGATAGGCTGGCCTACAATTTGCACCTGCTGAAGAGAATTTGATTGATCCTGTGTATTCTGTATTCCATTAGACTGAAGCTGACTGGAGCTCTGGGCTTCAGACTCAGTAGCAGCAGGTGTCTGAGAATCTTCGATGGTGCGTTCAGAACTACTGGCTGATGTGCTTGCATACTGGCCCGTATCTGCTGAGCTCACTAACGTGTCACTGCTGCTCAGAGATGTTGATGCAGTGGTTGTGCAGGCAGTGGAGGAGGAGGGTGATTCTGGCATAGTACTGGCAGAAGCAGTGGTGGTGGGTGTGGGAACTAACTGACTCCCATTGGAAGTCCCGCCATCAGTAGTAGGAGCAGACTGGCCGACCTGCCCAGTCCCTCCTCCAGCGGCCACACTGTTTATCACTGGCAAAGCTAAAGTCACTCCTCCAATGTTAATTGGTAGGGTTGTTACAACTTGAGCCTGAGTACCAGGAAGGGTCTGTAATTGCAGTGGTATTGAGACACCAGGTCTAATTTGGACTGGAACTGTCTGATTTGCCAGGTTTTGAGCAAGAATATTCCCAGAAGCTGTCCTGTTAGCAGCTGTGAGTATAGCTTGATTATTACCCGCAGAAATGAGCTGAATTTGACCCTGCAAATCCTGTAGAGATGAACTACTAGTTGGATTGATTTGAATTTGCTGGCCTTCCACTGTTTGAAGTTGTGGAATCACTTGGTACTGTACACTACCACTTGGATTTTGTACTTGTATGACTTGAAACTGACCAGGGGAGGAAGAATTACCTGATTTAGTTTTTGTGGGAGATGCACTCCCGTTATTACTGCTGGAAGAACTAGATGAACTAGAAGCTGGTTGAGAAACGTTATTTTCTTTTGAAGCGGGAGGAGTGGAGGCAACAAGTTGCCAAGCGTTTCCAGCAAGTTGTGTTGTTACCAGTTCTAGCTGTTGTGGTTGATTTTGAAGTTGCACCAATCCTTGGCTTGGGTCTATAATGATTTGTTGTTGTCCAGTTGCTTGATTTTCACCAGGAGTCCCTATTTTGCTGCAAGTAGCTGCCAGTAAAGCCAGAGGAGAGGGCTGAGAGTCCTACCCAAAATGGGATGGTAAAGGAAAGGGGGGGAAAAAAAAGTGGGCGGATTTAGTGAAGGCCAGTAGCTGGGAGGGGGTTATTTATTTATTTATTTATTTTGACAGCTCTACATTTCAGAACTTACTCAGGAAGTGGCAAAAATCAAAATAAATATTAACAAAACCAATAAGATATAGGAATAAGGAAGCAGATCCCGCACTATAAAGTTTAAATAAAAGGACATTTCTAACAAACTTTCTTGAAGTGTTATTTTCCTAAACTCAAAATGCCCTTGGGAGAATACACACCTTTTTCTTACAGTCTGAGTTCGTTCCTGGTGGAATTTTAAACAGCGATATCCCAAACATGTGAAATCTTTATGAATTTACAATTTAACTTCCTCACTCTCAGAAAGATGCTTTGAGTGGATAAAACATTTTTATTCTGTTCTTCACTTCTGGGCATTTAAAGGGCATAACTCCCCTTTCCCCTTATGTTTCGTGATGAATTTTTTTTTTTTATATGTTTGCTTTTACCTGGGAGCCTGAGGTTTTGGGTTTTTTATTGTTATTCTCTGGCTCAGAGGTTTTCCCTCCTTCTGTAGCCATCGCCGCTGCCGCCGCCGCCGCCGCCGCCGCCGCCTCCTCCTCCTCCTCCTTCTTCTGATCTGCAACAAACACCCCCATACACGACAACAGGTTATTAGGATTATTATTATTCGCCTTCCCCCTCTCCTCTCCTCCCCCTTCCCCCGAACATTAATCTCCATAAACCCGCGATCCACGCACACCGGCAAGGGGTGGGGGAGAAGGAGGGAAGGGAGGAGGGGGATATCACAAAACGTGGTTTGAAACCCGACCCATCGGCTCCAGAGCAACACCCAGAAGGTTGTTCTCTCTCAGACATTAAGACAAAACACAACCCTCCTTCCCTCCCCCTGATTCCCTCCCTCCCTCTCCTCCTCCCCTTAAAGCATCTCAGCGGCCCCGGGGGAGGGGGGAGAACCGAGCAGGGTCTGGGGAGGGAGGGAGGGAGGGAGGCGGTGAAGGAGACCGAGGGGGGTGGAGAATACGTACCGCTCATCCCGCATTAACAGGACAAACCCTCAGACGGAGACACAGGGATAGAGGTGGGTGGGGGTGGGGGCGAGGCGGGAGGAGAGGCCGGTCCCGCCCGCCCGCGGTGGCTCGGAGGAGGCTGTAGCTGGCACAGGCTCTGCCTCTTTTTCCGCGAATGGCCGCCGCTGGGCTGTGGCGTAGCAGCTCCTCTCTCCGCCCGAGCCCTGCTGACTCGCCCTTGATTGACAGCGGCGGCGCGCCGCGCGGGCGGCGGCGCGGGCCGGGGGCGGGGCCAGGGCGGCGCGAGCCCGGCCGACTCCCCACCCCCCTCGGCCTCTCTCTGCCGGAGCCGCCGACTCTCCACCCCTTCCCCCAGCGGATTGGCCGCCGACCTGCCGGGGGCCGGGGCGCTGGGGCCGCCTTCTCTCCACCCCCTTTCTCAGGGTTATTCTTTCAGCAGCTTTTCTTTTCCTCCCGTGGCTACTCCGGCGCTCTTTCTCTCGGCGTTCTAGTTCAGGCGCGCTGCCGGTAGGCCCTCCATACAGCCTAACTTGTTGTCTCAGGATATCCCGCCCCCTACTCATTTCCCAGCGCCCTCCCCTCAAAAGCCGGCTCCAGCATCCCTTGGAATTGCCACGAAAAAAAAAAGCAGGGCTCTCGTTCAAGGGAAGCGAGAGGAGCGGACGAGGCAGCGTCCGCGCCACCGACGACTCGGCGAACCCGGTGAACTGCCCGCTGCCCCCGCGCAGGGAGCATGGCTTTCCTGAGGCGCATCCGGACCCGGGCGCCCTTTTTCCCTGGTTCGGTCCCCATTGGTTGAGCGCCTAGGTGACGCGCGCTGAGTGGTGGGAGAAAGAGGGCGGGGCGCTGCCGCAAAGGCTGTCGGCCCTTGTAGTTTGCTGTGGCCGCAGCGGCCCCTCCAAGGCACCGCCTTCCCTCCCGCCCCCGACCGAGGCCTGGCAGCCGAACGGAAAGCTGCCCGAGGGGGCGGTGGCGGCAGGGCGTGGCCGGGGCCGAGTGGGAGTTGAACTGAGCGAGGGGGAGGGGGAATGGGTGTTGTTTGCCTGGGCCTATCCGCCGCGCAGAGCTGCCCAAACCACCTCTACCACCGCCTCCTCTGCTCCAAGCCGCTCCCCGCAGGGCGAGCTCACACCCGGAGCGCTCGGCGATTGAGCGGGTGGCGGCGTGGGGAGGCGGGGTTTGCTGTCCTCCGGGTTTGAATGAACCCGGCTTCTTGGAGCGGCGCCTTCGCCTTTCCTTTCTTTGCTCACCTCCCTCCCTCAGGCCCCGTGTTTCAGATCCGAGGCCTGCTTTCCCTCAGAGAAAGATCTTCCATTTTATTTTTTGTCTCTGGCTGGCTGCTGGAGCAGAGCAATGACCCGCCCTCTAAGGTTGCGTTGGGTTTTGCCGAATAGCCCGCGTGCTTGTCGGACTTCTCACTCTATGGGTCTCATAAGATTCTCGAGTGGAAGAAAAGCGCAGCTCCATTTGGGCCAGCCCTGATCACGGTTCAGCATAAGCTTCTGGGCAGGTGGAATTCACATCTGGCTGCACAAAGCACTTGAACAGTCTCCTGACCCAGCTTTCCTCCAAAGTCCTGAAGTCAGGATGATGCCATGCAATGTGATAATCGCCTGATTAAATGTACCAAAGGTGGAAGTGAATTGCTAATGTAAACACTGGCCTTGGGGACTAGGCGCCCTTACACACCGAGGCTCACAGCCATCCGCTCCCTTTTTACATGGGCTCCACACACAGCCTTGAGCGTTTTTCTCTCACGCCGGAGGCCTTACATGCTGCAAGGGTGAGGAGGTCCCAGGTGCTGCATTTGACTGGCATTTCCTTTGCTTGTTAAAGTAATTGCAATATTGGCTGATGACAAAGCCAGCAGTGCAGCAAGACAAAGCAATTCGAATAAAGAATTAAATAGTATTGTCTGCCCCTTAAAAAATGAGCCTAAGATCCGTAATAACCTGCTTTTTCCCCATCATATACAATATAGAAAGCTCAAAAGAGCTTCTTGCATTTACAGATATACTGTCTATCCTCCAGTCCTTTTTTTTTTTTTTCCCCCCCAGTTCACTATGATGAATGAAGGAAGACATTTTGCAGTCTTATGAATTGGGGCATTCCTTGTAGTTTTTCTTATCTTACAAAACCTGCCTCAGAGGGGCAATGTCACTGGCTCTGAACATGGGTTAAAAAAAGAATGTGTATCCATTCAGTGTGGATCTAAAAAGTGTCCTAAATATTCTGCACCCTATAGATAAGTGGTAATACTAGTAATTCGTGAAACATAGTGTAGGGGAGGAAAAATCATTTTTCCTCTACCCTTTTGAGTTTTTAGCTGAGATGCCCCTCCCCCCAGTAAATCAAAGATTAACAAGAGAAAAAACCATGTTATTAACATGTATGCCTCAAGTATACATGTGAGATATCCACAGTAAAATGAATAACTCCTTAAGGTGTCTTAGAATTCGGACTTAAATATCATCTTAGGGGAGAAAAAATAATTTTTAGGAAGGATGAATGGGCCCATAGTGAAACAGTTTGTGACAAAGTTGTCTGGGTGTGATATAGACTTTAAGTCCCTGTGTTAAGAGTCAGTCTATCCTGGTTGATGAAACCTGGGGCAGGTGACCTAAATTAATCACTTCTCAGGCACCATCATTTTATGTATTTAACAGAAGGTTTATCTAGATAAGATAGTTCCAAAATTACAGTCATTCTTACCCCACCTTCCTAAGTTAAGCTATATACCATCTATACTATGATTTACTTAATGTTTTTCTTTAAACCAATTTACCTTATTTCTAACATAATTAATTTAAGAAGTTGATATCACCATGGAAGTAGAAAGCCAGTATCATTTGCCGTAGAGGTAAGTGTAAATATAAATTCAACAAAATTCTCAGCCTCAAGTCTTCGAGGGTGGTTTCTTCCCAGAGGATTCCTTCCTACATGTATATTGGCCATAGAACAGCGGCTTTCAAACTTTTTTAATCATAACCCACAGGAATAAATATAGTTTATATCATTACCTGATACGTATACACACACACACACACACACACACACACACACACACACAGGAAATGAGCATTTTTATTCAAACTATTTAACAACAACATTGAGCACTGACAGATCAAACTCTGCCTTGATGCTTTAACAGTATCCTAGAGGCCGCCAGCATTGCCCTGGTAGATGCTGAGGAGAGCTCCAGAGGGGTGAGGAAACAATGTTGGGTGTAGGGAGGGGACTTGGACACTAGTTATTTGTTCAGCGGTAACAGCTTTTGGAGACATATCAATATGTATTAGTTGAATATCAACGAATTATGTTAACTGAAACAAAGCTTCAAGAAAAAATCGTCTTCCTACTCTTCCCTCTCTCCTCCCTTTAAAAAAGAAAAAAACTGTAGGAGCAACCCAAAATTTGGGATTTTTTTTTTCTCCCTCCCACCTTTGTGGAGCAGAAAGTTCTTATTTCTAATTACACTGTAGAACAAGTCTAGAATCTAGGTAGATTTCCTGTGCATTGCTCTGCATACCTAAATTAACTCCCAGTCTACATTTGGAAGAATGCTGCTGGAATTTTTCACAGGTTTCTTCCAGATATAAGCTATCTCCTGGTCCCCACTTTCTAGGACCTGGCATTTTTCAACTGACCATTCATTCATTCAGTCAACAAGTCTTGAAAGCTCAGGTAATCATACTGAAACCACAATGCCCCCCCCCGCCCCCCACTCCCCTGCACCAGTGCAAGCCCTTAGCCCTTTGAGGGCAAAAGGCCAGGGCTTTTAATTCCCCACAATGCTAAGGATACACTTAGTAAGACTTTACTAAATATGTTTATGAATGAATGTAATAGAAGCAGTTCCAGAGAATACTTAATAGTACAGGAGAAGAAACTAGGCCCAGACATAACAGGTGCCTTGAATGGAAAAAAGGACCAATTTTGAGTGTCTCTATCAGCAAGCTACTTGTTGAAATAATTGTGAAACGGCTTCATTTTGGCTTTAGGAAGCAGAAAACAGAAGTTCTGGAGAAGCCACAAAACAGAGAAAGATCAAAGTTTAACATCCACCTCTGCTCCAAAGTGTATTAACTGAGAGTATAGCCAACCAGGAATTAGATACAAGCTCAGTGAACATATTTCATTTAGGACAGTAGCTTCATTTGTATGTCTAGGAGACCATGCATAATCCCTATCATAATAAAACCCTGGTAGTTTACTAAATTATACTAAAAAAAAAAAATTCCTTAACTACCAACAATAACTGTTTTCAAAAAGCAGAGAAAGTTTTAGAAATTTAATTGTAATATAATTGGGACCCAGATATAAGGCATTATATATTGAAATAGGTAAAAGAGGTGACTGTACATGTGTAGGCCTTTTAAGAGTTACAAATAATGTTTGTAACCAACACTGTCAAGTAGTAAAGATAGACTGTCAGATTGCTTATATTTCTCCAGCAAGAGTTGATAGCATTACTGTTCCTCATATTCACGTAGGTCTTTCATGGATTGTTCATGTACTTCAGAAGATTTATTGATAATTCACAATTTTTAAATGAATAAAGTTTATGATTTTAACCCAGTAACATTTATTGTTAATTCATAGAACATAATTAATAGCTATTGGCAGTTAATGGGACATAGTATAAACACCTATTCAACATTTAAATCAATTTATGTAAGTAAAGGAATATTATGAGGCTCATTGTTGCCACAGAACAAAAGATATTTTGTCACTGTAGAAGTTGAGACATAGATAAATTAATTTTCTTAAGACTATAGGTAAAATTAGTGATTAAATATCTTTAAATATAGAGCACAAATGCCTGGTGTGTTTGCAGTTGTAACTTTCCAAAGCATGCCGATTCCATATGCTCAATTTATTATGTTTTTTGTTAGTAAAGGAATCTCACATTGGATTTTTGTTTAAAGAGCATAAGCACTGGAATCCAACACTTGGATTTAAATTTTCGTCTGCTAATAAAAGTGCAGCCTTGTACAAGTGACTTTATCCCCTCTGAATCTCATTCCTTCATCTATAAAATGGCAAAGATGATAATATTACCATCTCATTCCTTGTCAAGAATCAAATGAGATTAAAAGTTCTTAGGATAGCGGGGAGACCTTCAAGATGGCAGAGGGGTAAGACGTGGAGATCACCTTCCTCCCCACAAATACATCAGAAGTACATCTACATGTGGAACAACTCCTACAGAACACCTACTGAACGCTGGCAGAAGACCTCAGACTTCCCAAAAGGCAAGAAACTCCCCACGTACATGGGGCAAAAGAAAAAAGAAAAAACAGAGACAAAAGAATAGGAACGGGACCTGCACCTCGGGGAGGGAGCTGTGAAGGAGGAAAAGTTTCCACACACTAGGAAGCCCCTTCACTGGTGGAGACGGGGGGGTGGTGGGGGAGAAAGCTTCAGAGCCACAGAGGAGAGCACAGCAACAGGGGTGCAGAGGGCAAAGCAGAGAGATGCCCGCACAGAGGATCACTGCCGACCAGCACTCACCAGCCTGAGAGACTTGTCTGCTCATCTGCTGGGGCAGGTGGGGGCTGGGAGCTGAGGTTTGGGCTTCGGAGGTTAGATCCCAAGGAGACGACTGGGGTTGGCTGCGTGAACACAGCCTGAAGGGGGCTAGTGTGCCACAGTTACCAAGAGGGAGTCTGGGAAAAGATCTGGACCTGCCTAAGAGGCAAGAGACCATTGTTTCGGGGTGCGTGAGGAGAGGGGATTCAGAGCACCACCTAAACGAGCTCCAGAGACGGGCATGAGCTGCGGCCATCAGTGCAGACACCAGAGACAGGAATGAAACGCTAAGGCTGCTGCTGCAGCCACCAAGAAGCCTGTGGGCAAGCACAGGTCACTCTCCACAACTCCCCTCCTGAGAGCCTGTGCAGCCCGCCACTGCCAGGGTCCCGTGATCCAGGGACAACTTCCCCGGGAAAACACATGGTGCGCCTCACACTGGTGCAATGTCACGCCGGCCTCTGCCACCACAGGCTCGCCCCGCATTCCATACCCTTCCCTGCCTCAGGCCTGAGTGAGCCAGAGCCCCCGAATCAGCTGCTCCTTTAACCCCGTCCTGTCTGGGTGGGAACAGACGCCCTCAGGTGACCTAAATGCAGAGGTGGGGCCAAATCCAAAGCTGAACCCCAGGAGCTGTGCGAACAAAGAAGAGAAAGGGAAATCTCTCCCAGCAGCCTCAGGAGCAGCGGATTAAATCTCCACCATCAACTTGACGTAGCCTGCATCTATAGAATACCTGAATAGACAATGAATCATCCCAAAATTGAGGCGGTGGACTTGGGAAGCAACTGTAGACTTGGGGTTTGCTGTATGTGACTGCCTGGTTTCTGGTTTTATGTTTATCTTAGTTTGGTAATTAGAGTTTATTATCATTGGGAGATTTGTTTATTGATTTGGTTGCTCTCTCTTTTTTTTAATATATAGATATATATATATTTTTTTTCCTTTTTCTCTTTTTGTGACTGCGTATGTGTATGCTTCTTTGTGTGATTTTCTCTGTATAGCTTTGCTTTTACCATTTGTCCTAGGGTTCTGTCTTGCGTTTTTTTTTTTTTTTTTTTTAGTATAGTTTTTAGCGCTTCTTATCATTGGTGGATTTGTTTTTTGGTCTAGTTGCTCTCCTCTTTCTTGCTTTTTTCTTTTTTTTAATACTTTTTAATTTTTAAAATGTTTAATAATTTTTTAAATTTTTATTTAATAATTTTATTTATTTTTATTTTCTTTCTTTCTTTCCTTCCTTCCTTCCTCCCTCCCTCCCTCCATCCGTCCCTCTCTCTCTCTCTCTCTCTCTGTCTCTCTCTTTCTTTTTCCTCCCTTTTCTTCTGACCCGTGTGGCTAACAGGGTCTTGGTGCTCTGGCTGGGTGTCAGACCTGTGCCTCTGAGGTGGGAGAGCCGAGTTCAGGACACTGGTCCACCAGAGACCTCCCAGCTCCACCTAATATTAAATGGCAAAAGCTCTCTCAGATATCTCCATCTTAATGCTAAGACCCAGCTCCACTCAACAACCAGCAAGCTACACTGCTGGACACCCTATGACAACCAAATAGCAAGACAGGAAAACAACCCCACCTATTAGCAGAGAGGCTGCGTAAAATCATAATAAGATTGTAGACACCCAAAAACACACCACCGCACATGGTCCTCCCCACCAGAAAGACAAGATAGAGCCTCATCCACCAGAACACAGGCACTAGTCCCCTCCACCAGGAAGCCTACACAACCCACTGAACAAACCTTACCCACTGGGGACAGACACCAAAAACAACAGGAACTACGAACCTGCAGCCTGTGAAAAGGAGACCCCAAACACAGTAAGTTAAGCAAAATAAGATGACAGAGAAGCACACAGCAGATGAAGGAGCAAGGTAAAAACCCACCAGACCAAACAAATGAAGAGGAAATAGGCAGTCTACCTGAAAAAGAATTCAGAGTAATGATGGTAAAGATGATCCAAAATCATGGAAACAGAATGGAGAAAATACAAGAAACGTTGAACAAGGACCTAGAAGAACTAAAGAGCAAACAAACAGTGATGAACAACACAATAAATGAAATTAAAAATTCTCTAGAAGGGATCAATAGCAGAATAACTGAGGCAGAAGAACGGATAAGTGACCTGGAAGATAAAATAGTGGAAATAACTACTGCAGAGCAGAATAAAGAAAAAAGAATGAAAAGAACTGAGGACAGTCTCAGAGACCTCTGGGACAACATTAAACGCACCAACATTCGAATTATAGGGGTCCCAGAAGAAGAAGAGAAAAAGAAAGGTACAGAAAATATTTGAAGAGAATATAGTTGAAAACTTCCCTGATATGGGAAAGGAAATAGTCAATCAAGTCCAGGAAGTACAGAGAGTCCCATACAGGATAAATCCAAGGAGAAACACGCCAAGACACATATTAATCAAACTATCAAAAATACAAAGAAAAAATATTAAAAGCAGCAAGGGAAAAACAACAAATAACATCCAAGGGAATCCCCATAAGGTTAACAGCTGATATTTCAGCAGAAGTACTGCAAGTCACAAGGGAGTGGCAGGACATACTTAAAGTGAGGAAAGGGAAAAACCTACATCCAGGATTACTCTACCCAGCAAGGATCTCATTCAGATTTGATGGAGAAATTAAAACCTTTACAGACAAGCAAAACTAAGAGAATTCAGCACCACCAAACCAGCTTTACAACAAATGCTAAAGGAACTTCTCTAGGCAGGAAACACAAGAGAAGGAAAAGACCTACAATAACAAACCCAAAACAATTAAGAAAATGGTAATAGGAACATACATATCGATAATTACCTTAAATGTAAATGGATTAAATGCTCCCACCAAAAGACACAGACTGGCTGAAAGGGTACAAAAACAAGACCTGTATATATGCTGTCTACAAGAGACCCACTTCAGACCTAGGGACACATACAGACTGAAAGTGAGGGGATGGAAAAAGATATTCCATGCAAATGGAAATGAAAAGAAAGCTGGAGTAGCAATTCTCATATCAGACAAAACAGACTTTAAAATAAAGACTATTACAAGAGACAAAGAAGGACATTACATAATGATCAAGGGATCAACCCAAGAAGAAGATATAACAATTTTAAATATTTATGCACCCAACATAGGAGCACCTCAATACATAAGGCAAATGCTAAGAGCCATACAAGGGGAAATCGACAGTAACACAATCATAGTAGGGGACTTGAAGACCCCACTTTCACCAATGGACAGATCATCCAAAATGAAAATAAATAAGGAAACACAAGCTTTAAATGGTCCATTAAACAAGATGGATTTAATTGATATGTATAGGACATTCCACCCAAAAACAACAGAATACACTTTCTTCTCAAGTGCTCATGGAATATTCTCCAGGATAGATCATAACTTGCATCACATTTCAAGCCTTGGTAAATTTAAGAAATTTGAAATCATATCAAGTATCTTTTCCAACCACAACACTATGAGACTAGATATCAATTACAGGAAAAAATCTGTAAAAAATACAAACACATGGAAGCTAAACAATACACCACTTAATAACCAAGAGATCACTGAAGAAATCAAAGAGGAAATCAAAAAATACCTAGAAACAAATGACAATGAAAATACGACAACCCAAAACCTATGGGATGCAGCAAAAGCAGTTCCAAGAGGGAAGTTTATAGCAATACAATCCTACCTCAAGAAACAAGAAACATCTCAAATAAACAACCTAACTTTATACCTAAAGCAATTAGAGAAAGAAAAACAAAAAACCCCAAAGTTAGCAGAAGGAAAGAAACCATAAAGATCAGATCAGAAATAAATGAAAAAGAAATGAAGGAAATGATAGCAAAGATCAATAAAACTAAAAGCTGGTTCTTTGAGAAGATAAACAAAATTGATAAACCATTAGCCAGACTCATCAAGAAAAAGAGGGAGAAGACTCAAATCAATAGAATTAGAAATGAAAAAGGAGAAGTAACAACTGACACTGCAGAAATACAACGGATCATGAAAGATTACTACAAGGAACTTTATGCCAATAAAATGGACAACCTGGAAGAAATGGACAAATTCTTAGAAAAGCACAACCTTCTGACACTGAACCAGGAATAAATAGAAGATATAAACAGACCAACCACAAGCACTGAAATTGAGACTGTGATTTAAAATCTTCCAACAAACAGAAGCCCAGGACCAGATGGCTTCACAGGAGATTTCTATCAAACATTTAGAGAAGAGCTAACAGCTATCCTTCTCAAACTCTTCCAAAATATTGCAGAGGGAAGAACACTCCCAAACTCATTCTGTGAGGCCACCATCACCCTGATACAAAAACCACACAAAGAGGTCACAAAGAAAGAAAACTACAGGCCAATATCACTGATGAACATAAATGCAAAAATCCTTAACAAAATACTAGCAAACAGAATCCAACAACACATTAAAAGGATCATACACCATGATCAAGTGGGGTTAATCCCAGGAATGCAAGGATTCTTCAATATTCGCAAATCAATCAATGTGATAAACCATATTAACAAATTGAAGGAGAAAAACCATATGATCATCTCAATAGATGCAGAAAAAGCTTTCAACAAAATTTAACACCATTTATGATAAAAGCCCTCCAGAAAGTAGGCATAGAGGGAACTTTCCTCAACATAATAAAGGCAATATATGACAAACCCACAGCCAACATCATTTTCAATGGTGAAACACTGAAACCATTTCCTCTAAAATCAGGAACAAGACAAGGTTTTCCACTCTCACCACTATTATTCAACATAGTTTTGGAAGTTTTAGCCACAGCAATCAGAGAAGAAAAGAAATAAAAGGAATCTAAATCAGAAAGGAAGAAGTAAAGCTGTCACTGTTTGCAGATGACAGGATACTATAAATAGAGAATCCTAAAGATGCTACCTGAAAACTACTAGAGCTAATCAATGAATTTGGTAAAGTAGCAGGATACAAAATTAATGCACAGAAATCTCTAGCATTCCTACACACTAATGATGAAAAATCTGAAAGAGAAATTAAGGAAACATTCCCATTTACTATCGCAACAAAAAGAATAAAATACCTAGGAATTAACCTACATAAGGAGACAAAAGGCCTGTATGCAGAAGATTATAAGACACTGGTAAAAGAAATTAAAGATGATACAAATAGATGGAGAGATATACCATGTTCTTGGATTGGAAGAATCAACATTGTGAAAATGACTCTACTACCCAAAGCAATCTACAGATTCAATGCAATCCCTATCAAACTACCAATGGCATTTTTCACAGAACTAGAACAAAAGATTTCACAATTTGTATGGAAACACAAAAGACCCCAAATAGCCAAAGCAGTCTTTAGAAAGAAAAACGGAGCTGGAGGAAACACTCTCCCTGACTTCAGACTATACTACAAAGCTACAGTAATCAAGACAGTATGGTACTGGCACAAAAACAGAAATATAGATCAATGGAACAGGATAGAAAGTCCAGAGATAAACAAATGCACATATGATCACCTTATTTTGATAAAGGAGGCAGGATTATATAATGGAGAAAACACAGCCTCTTCAATAAGTGGTGCTGGGAAAACTGGACAGCTACATGTAAAAGAATGAAATTAGAACACTCCCTAACACCATACACAAAAATAAACTCAAAATGGATTAAAGACCTAAATGTAAGTCCAGACACTATAAAACTCTTAGAGGAAAACATAGGCAGAACACTCTATGACATGAATCACAGCAAGATCCTTTTTGACCCACCTCCTAGAGAAATGAAAATAAAAACAAAAGTAAACACATGGGACCTATTGAAACTTAAAAGCTTTTGCATAGCTAAGGAAACCATAAACCAGACGAAAAGACAACCCTCAGAATGGGAGAAGATATTTACAAATGAAGCAACTGACTAAGGATTAATCTCTAAAATTTACAAGCAGCTCATGCAGCTCAATATCAAAAAAACAAACAACCCCATCCAAAAACGGGCAGAAGACCTAAATAGACATTTCTTCAAAGAAGATATACAGATCACCAACAAACACATGAAAGGATGCTCAACATCGCTAATCATTAGACAAATGCAAATCAAAACTACAATGAGGTATCACCTCACACTGTTTAGAATGGCCATCATCAAAAAATCTACAAACAATAAATGCTGGAGAGAGTGTGGAGAAAAGGGAACCCTCTTGCACTGTTGGTGGGAATGTAAATTGATACAGCCACTATGGAGAACAGTATGGAGGTTCCTCAAAAAACTAAAAATAGAAGTACCATAGGACCCAGCAATCCCAGTACTGGGCATATACCCTAAGAAAACCATAATTCAAAAAGTGTCATGTACCACAATGTTCACTGCAGCTCTATTTACAGTAGCCAGGACATGGAACCAACCTAAGTGTCCTTCGACAGATGAATGGATAAAGAAGATGTGGCACATAGATACAATGGAATATTACTCAGCCATAAAAAGAAACGAAATTGAGTTATTTGTAGTGAGGTGGATGGACCTAGAGTCTCATACAGAGTGAAGTAAGTCAGAAAGAGAAAAACAGATACCGTATGCTAACACATATATATGGAATCTAAAAAAAAAAAAAAAGGTTCTGAAGCACCTAGGGTGAGGACAGGAATAAAGATGCAGACTGCAGACGTAGAGAATGGACTTGAGGACACAGGGAGGGGGAAGGGTATGCTGGGACAAAGTGAGAGATTGGCATGGACTTATATATACTACCAAATGTAAAATAGATAGCTAGTGGGAAGCAGCCACATAGCACAGGGAGATCAGCTCAGGGCTTTGTGATCAGCTAGAGGGGTGGAATAGGGAGGGTGGGAGGGAGATGCAAGAGGGAGGAGATATGGGGATATATGTATATGTATAGCTGATTCACTTTGTTATACAGCAGAAACTAACACACCACTGTAAAGCAATTATAGTGCAATAAGAATTTTAAAAGAAAAAAAGAAAAAAGTTCTTAGGATAGTGTCTGGCATGTGGTAAACTCTCATCAAATGCTACCTATGATTTTTATCATTATTATTAATATTATTGCTAAGATACATTAGTTGCAACAAGCCAAACCAGAGGTATATAAATAACTAAAAATTCTGTTTTAACCTACCTCTATTCCAAACATTAAATTTACTACTAATAACTGATTGGCAAATACTTTCTCACTTTTATCTGGCTTACACAAATTTATAATGTGTCTTATAATTTGTTAATGTAAAATTTGGTACACACACGCACACATACTTGAACATACAGATGTATTTATGCAAAGTTGCTTTTTTTAACCGTAACATATAATGGCCATATCTCCAGGTCAAAAAATATAAATCAAAATCACTATTTTTGTAGAATTTACTACTCTGTGGTATGGATATATTTTATTCATAAAATTATCCCTATTAATATTCACTCAAGTTTGTACTGTTTTCACCCTACCATAAATAATTTGCAATAAACTTACTTGTACTGCTACTTGCAAATATATTCTTTTATGTTAGCATTTTTATTTTAGTGGAAGGATTTCCAACAGTGGGATTACAGACACTAAGTGCATGCATATTTAAAATTTTAATACATACAGTAAGATTACTGTACAAAAAAGTAATTTTATTTCACATATTTCCCTGGTAAGTATGAGTGCTCATTTCCCTATAATTTCACCAGCACTGATTATTCCTGACCTTGTAAATTATTGCAGATCTGATGGGTGAAGAGTGTATTTATCTGACTGCTAGCTTGAGCCTCTTTGCATTTGCTTAGTGGCATGTGATTTTTACTGCAGCAAATTGCTCACTCCTACCCTTGCGTCTAATTTCCTATAGTATTATTTGCCTTTCTCTTATCAATCAAGGAGCTCAATGTATATGATAATATTAAGCCTTTGTTTGTCATTTGTATGGCTAAAATATTTTTTCCAATCTATTCTCTTTGGTATTTTTCCATGTATTCTGTATAATATACCCTGAACCCTATTTCATAAAGATAATATCAACCTAAATTAATGCTTTTCAGAGTTCATTAAAATATCATTATATACAGGAATAAGGTACCTTTTGTACTGTCGAGGTTGAATTGTTTTCTCCACTAGAATAGGACTAGATTATTGTCTCCCCCCCCACACCCTACTCCTCCATACTCCACCCCTCCCCTGTCCCTCTACACCCATAATCCTAAATGCCTGGCAGAGTGCTTGGACCATGGTAAGCATTCAGTACATATTTATTGAGTCAATGAATTTTAGAGTTTCAGTGCATGATCTATACAAATAAAATTACCCTGTCACAGCACAATTGCTGGAATAGTTTTTTTCATATCAAATTTGGAAGATATTTGGAACGGTCTGAAATAAAACATAGACTATCAAATTCACCAGCAGTGAGGGTAGAGGCATGTATACCTGAGGGAGCACCCCACATATTATAAAGAGTCATTCTCCCTAGCAGCTGCAGGCATTGATTTTTAATGATGGTTGTAGATTCTCTCAAATATCCTGAGGGCAGGTAGTAATAATATTATTCAGATCTATTTCCTTATTTAATTGATAACAATTTTCACAAGGACCTGAATCATACGTAATAGAATAGTGAAATTTAAATTTAAAAATGAAAAGGGGAAAACAAATATGACCACCAACAGTGTCAACAGATTATGTTTCATCTGAGTTTTAATTCTGTCTCCAAGCTTCCTAGCGCAAGAGCAAATAAAGAAACACGATTGGCTCTATACTTCTCATTATCAGAAAGTTGAAAAATGCCAGTTTCTCAGAGAAAAAAAAAGCTCTTCCTAACTCCAAAAACTAATAGCTATTTTGTAAATGTCACTTGCATATTAGGTCTGTAATTTGCCATTTCAGGCATTTTAAATGTTTGGAAAAATTAATTATATTAAATTTAAGAATATGGTTTGAAATATTTAAAGAATTTAAATTAATTTCCTATATGAGATTTTTAGAAAATTTTCATACGTTTATTTTGAGATTAATAGAGCATGAATCAAATATCAGGTAAAAGTAATTTTCTTATTTTATTCAAATACTTCTAGAGTTAAAATTGACCAAGAAGATTTGAAAACTGGATATGAAGCCATGAGAAAAAAAAATTGTGAGTTTAATTAATTCAATGTTAATTAAAATTCCAAAAATCTATAAATTTATTGTTCCAAACTGTCCAAAAGGCTCCCTTGGACATTTAAAACACTCATACTAACACTCTTAAGATAACTAAATGAATCAACTCAAAACCAGGTATCTAAGAATTTCTCTCAATGCCGAAGATTTTAGTTTTTAGGTTTTAGTTTCAGTCCTTCTTTCTAATATCAGAGCAATTATATACTGAGGCTACTCTGTTTTGTGGTAACACCAAATCCTGAGTCTAAGTATATTACCCCCCAAACAGGGCTCAGGAGAACAAATGGCCATTTTATCTAAGAGTGAATTCAAAGTTTAAAGATATGGTATAAACCAAGTTCTTGGATTGGAAGACTTAATATTGTTAAAACGGCCATACTACCCAAGGCACTCTATAGATTCAGTGCAATCCCTATCAAAATACCAAGGGCATTTTTCACAGAACTAGAACAAATAATTTTAAAATTTGTATGGAAACACAAAAGACATCAATAGCCAAAATAATCTTGAGAAGGAAGAACAGAGCTGGAGGAATCACACTCCCTGACTTCAGACCATACTACAAAGCTACAGTCATCAAAACAGTATGGTACTGGCACAAGAGCAGACACATAGATCAATGGAACAGGATAGAGAGCCCAGAAATAAACCTATGCACATATGGTCAATTAATCTATGACAAAGTAGGCAAGAATATGCACGGGAGAAAAGACAGTCTCTTCGATAAGTGGTGCTGGGAAAACAGGACAGCTAATGTAAAAGAATGAAAGTAGAACATTCTCTAACACCATGTACGAATATAAACTCAAAATGGATTAAAGACGTAAATGTAAGACCAGACACTGTAAAACTCCTAGAAGAAAACAAAGGCAGAACACTCTTTGACATAAATCGCAGCACTATTTTTTTAATCCATCTCCTAAAGTAAAGGAAATAAAAGCAAAAATAAACAAATAAGACCTAAATAAACTTAAAAGCTTTTGCACAGCAAAGGAAACCACCAACAACATGAAAAGACAACCTACTGAATGGGAGAAAATATTTGCAAATTATATGACTGATAAAGGTTTAATATCCAACATATATAAACAGCACACACAACTCATTATCAAAAAAACAAACCGATTAAAAAATGGGCAGAAGACCTGAATAGACATTTTTCCAAAGAGGAAATGTAGATGGCCAACAGGTACATGAAAAAATGCTCAACATGGTTAATCATCAGGGAAATGCATATTAAAACCACAATGAGATATCACCTCACATCTGTTAGAATGCCTGTCATCAAAAAGAACACAAATAACAACTGTTGGCAAGGATGTGGAGAAAAGGAAACCTTCGTACACTGTTGGTGTGAATGTAAATTGGTGCAGCCATTGTGGAAAACAGTATGGAGGCTTCTCAAAAAAACCAAAAATAGAGCTACCATATAACCCAGCAATTCTACTCCTGGGTATATATCCGAAAAAAACAAAAAAACAAAAACATTAATTCAAAAAGATGTTCACAGCAGCATTATTTACAATTGCCAAGATATAGAAGCAACCTAAGTGTCCATCAACAGATGTATGGATAAAGAAGTGGAATACTGCTCAGCCATAAAACATACTGAAATTTTGCCATCCTGCAGCAATATGGATGGACTTGGAAGGCATTATGGTAAGTGAAATAAGTCAGACAGAGAAAGACAAATACTGTATGATATCACTTACATGTTGAATCTAAAAGATAAAACAAACTAGTGAAAGTAACAAAAAGAAACAGGCTCACAGATATACAAAATAAACTATACCAGTGGGGAGAGGGAAGGGGGAGGGGCAAGATAGGGGTAGGGGGCTAAAAGGTACAAACTATTAGGCATAAAACAAGCTATAAGAATACATTGTCACATATATACAATGGAATATTACTCAGCCATAAAAAGGAACGAAACTGAGTTGTTTGTAGTGAGGTGGATGGACCTAGAGACTGTCATACAGAGTGAAGTAAGTCAGAAAGAGAAAAACAAATACCGTATGCTAACACATATATATGGAATTAAAAAACAAAAACAAAAAAAAGTCATGAAGAACCTAGGGGCCAGATGGGAATAAAGATGCAGACCTACTAGAGAATGGACTTGAGGACACGAGGAGGGGGAAGGGTAAACTGGGACAAAGTGAGAGAGTGGCATGGACACATATACACTACTAAACATAAAATAGATAGCTAGTGGGAAGCAGGCGCATAGCACAGGGAGATAAGCTTGGTGCTTTGTGACCACCTAGAGGGGTGGGATAGGGAGGGTGGGAGGGAGGGAGATGCAAGAGGGAAGAGATATGGGGACATATGTATATGTATAACTGATTCACTTTGTTATAAAGCAGAAACTAACACACCATTGTAAAGCAATTATACTCCAATAAAGATTTAAAAAAAAAAGAATCTACTTTACAAGGGGAATATAGCAAATATTTTATAATAACTATAAATGGTATATAAACTTTAAAATTGTGAATCTCTATGTCGTACACCTGTAATTTATGTAATATTATACATCAACTATACTTCAATAAAAAAATAAAGATATGGTATAAAGAAGAGGGAAGGGATGTGGAATCCAGCACATGTTTTAAATTGTTCAGGGTTGCTTTCTTGTTGGTCAAGCCACCACTCTTCCTGCTTACCCAGATTCTTGTGGAGCTATAATAATGCAAATTGATGAAGAAGATCAATAATGGAGTTCATGCAGCTTGGCTGATAGCCATTCTAGAGTGAGTGAGGTCAAGTAGGATGAGCACTGTGTGCTTTGGAACCTGGCAAACAAGTGTTCCCATCTTAGCTCCCAGGCACGATACTTAACCGCTCTGAGTTTCCTCATCTTTATGTAAAATCTCCATAATAATTCCTACCATATAGGATTTTAGGAAGGTTACAGGAGGTAATCTACATGGTAGGTATTTAATAATTAATTTGGATTTGTTTCCTCTCTGGTTCACAGTGCTTTTGTTATCTTTCATGAAAATTAAGTCTTCATTTTGCTAGGCTCCTAGTTCTAACATGTAGTGAACAACCTAAGGAGTGAAAGGTGCTTTTCATGAGCAAATAATAGCTTCTGGGGTCATCAGTGGCCCTTTTGGGTCTCAGAATCTGTATTTAATTTCTTACAGCAATTTGCTGTGAAACTTACAGAAAGCAATTTAATTAAAATTTAATGGGGAAGAAAGCCTCCAACTTACCTCCAAAAGAATCTGAACTCCAAAGTTTACTAACTTCTCTACCTAAAAGATTGAATGAGGAGTTTGCCCAACAAAAGGAAAGGGCATAAGGGAGATGTGAGGGACTCTTTGGTAGATATAAGATGATGTGGAAGATGAGTCTGGGGAGAGGTGGGGCAAAGAGAGTAGCAAAGCTGAAACCTGCAGGGAACACACTGTCTGGCTTCCCTCCAAAGGGGATGTGCTCCCTCAGCATGGAAGATGCATGGGCTTGGGGTGCTTCTCTATCCCTACATCACCAGAGAAGATGATGAGCTTCTAGACAGGACAAAGGGAATACTAGGGGTGGGGTGGGGGGAAGAACAAAGCAAAAGGGTTGAGAGGAATTCATGTAGAAAAGAATATAAATAGCAAACGTGATGAAAAAGAAAAACATCATAATTATGCTGTTCAATGAGCTCTTCCTATAAAGATTTTTTTCCCAAGCATGATAAGTGGCTTGAGAAAACTTAGATTAAGAGTGTGATCATGGAGCAGGTAACACCTGCCAAGGGGTAGGGGTATAGACATGGTGGTATTATATGCAAGGACAGCTGTAGGTGTGCTATCTTTCTGTAGCACTTGTCTGCAATGTGCCAGGAAGCCTTCTTGCTAAGTCCTGCCAAATCCACCCCCTGACAGATCATGTGATGTGAATGACATCACCACATGAAGAATAGGAAGCATCTCTCCGGACACTGACATCTGGGGCAGGAAGCAGAATATGAGCACAACACAATTGGGCAAGCTGCAACAGTGAGCCAAATATAATAGCAATGATCATTTCCCACAGAGATAAATGCAACGTCCTCAACAAATAAATAGAGCAAGCGGGTTGCTTTGCTCTCTGTCAGTCAAGCCAAACATGGAATGCTCTTTAAGAAAGGACATCAACAACTGGACGAGAAGGTGGGCCAGGATGGAAGAACTGAGGAACAGTTGTAAGCACTGAGGATGATTTGGGAAAAGGTCCTGTAACAGCCTTCAGATACTTTCAGACGCATTAGACGGAGAGGGATTAGGTTTACTTTATGTGGTTTCAGAGGGCTGAACTACAATCAATAAGTGTGTGTTGTCAGGAGGTAGATTTCGGCACAGTATAAAAAGAACTTCTGAAGAATTAGAACTATCTGTGATGAAAGTCCCTGTGGGGTGGTGAGCTCCTCTTAATTGGAGATATTCAAGCACAGGTTAAACTACTCCTTACTGGGAATGTTGGAAAAGAGGATTTACATATCTGACAGCAACAGAAGCAGATCCAGATTTTGCAAAGCCCAGAGTTTTCAGATTTGGGGAGCTCTTTTTAAGAACAAAGAATACAAAATTATGCATAAAAATCAGAGAGCCTTTGGAAGGCATTTTTATAAATGAGGAATCTTTGAAACTTAAGCTTCATTAGCTTTGTCGTAAATCCATGGCAAGGGAGTCAGTTGATATCAAATAAATGTGAGATTTGAATTTGTTTTTAAATAATAAATAATTTTTCTAAGTTTTAAAATAATCATTTTGCTAAGTATGGGACAGCATGGAGGGAGTAGAAAGAGAGAAGAAGTGAAATTAGATTCACCTGGGTTCCTAGCTGGCCTCTGTGTTTTCATAGCTGGGTAACCTTGGGCAAATGGCTTAACCTCTCTGAGCCTTAATTCCTTCTTCTGTAAAATGGAGGTGATGATCTCTATACTGTTTGGGAAAATCTAAATGAAAATGTATATAAAGCACTGGTATATCGAAGTTGTGTAATTAATGACAGCTAAATGGAAGGACTAATAAGATTTGAGGAGTCATAAGGAAGAGGTTTTAAAAATGCCATTTGGAGTTATCATCTGTCATTATCTGAAGATAATGAATGACATTGTTCCCCATCCCCCAATTTAAGGCATAAGCCAACAGTTCATGAAATGTTTCTAATATTCACATTAGGTTTATTTCAAACAATGCTTGCTGTGAACGGATTAGAAAAATCCCTCACAGAACTGACTGACCAAGATAAGCACCTTTGTCCTCCTTGCCCCTGCTTCACTCACACAAAGTTTGGGGTCAGAAGCAAGGACTAGGACATTTCTTGTCACCCCACTTCCAAGAACCAGGTTGGCCTAGCCCAAGTGTACTCAGATGGACCACATTATCTAGAGGGTAGTAACATAGCAGGAGTTCCTGGGCATCACACAACTCTTGGTCACCATTTGTCTAGAAGACTCTTGCTGCTCTAAGTGAGGTCCTTAGCCAGCAGCAATGGCATCGCCTGGAAGCTTGTTAGAAATGCAGAATCGCAGGCCTACCCTTGTATTTTAACAAGATCACCAGGGCATCTGATGCACGGCAAAGCTTGAGAAATGCTGATCGGATTACAATGTAATTGACTTTCCCACCTGGTGCCATGCAGTTGAGGTCCCCTCTTTTGGGCTCTTGGAACACATTTGCTTTTATGAGAAAGGTGAGGAGTGAGAGATCTGCCTGCTATTCCTTGAGAGAGGCCCCAGTCCATCTGATTCTCATTGTCCTTTCATTCTTTGGATTCTTTTCCCTTCACGTAACTCATGAGGACACTTCAAATTTGAGATGGCAAGTTAAACTTATCAGAAGGTCCAGCCATCTTTCTCCGGCTACCACATTTCTTTCTAAGAGGTGGAAGAGAAAAGATGGGACCAGGGTTTGTCTCCCACTCCAGAGAGAGGCCTAGTCTCTCTAAACCACTTCTCTCGTTCCCCTTTTCCTTTTCCTTCCCCTCTCCCTCCCTCTTCCCTTCTCCTCCTGTCTGCCCTTGTCTCCCCATCCCTCTCCTGTATTCCCTGGGCAAAATACACCAGGGGGCAAATTCTATGGGAATGACTCCTCTAACACTAGGAAGACCCAGGCCCAACCAGCACTGGGACTCATTCTTTGTATTTTTTTCTGTCTGATTGGTGTGTTCTGAATCCACCTTTCCTAGCTTTGGCTGTAGCCTTATAGAAAAGGGGAAAAAGGATGAGAAACCTATTAGGCCTATATTACTTCTAAACCTCTAGCCTAGACAAAATGAGCCCTCCATCCATCCCAGCACAGCTTCCCAGGGGTGCGCTGGCATTTGGGAAGGCTTATCTAGTACCTAACGACATGGCTTTGCTAGCGTTGACTCTATGCATATATTAATAGTAAATACTTATTTAGCACTCTCTATGCTGCATATAAGCGCTTTATGTGTATCAACTCATTTAATCCCCTGGTAACCCTATAAAGTACCTACTATAGCTATTCTCATTTTATAGATGTGGAATCAGCGGCACTCAGAGGTGAAGTAATTTGCAAGGCTGCCCAGAAAATAAGTGGTAAAGCTGGGGTTCGAACCCAGGCCACTCCCACCAGAGACTTTACTCTTAACCTACCCCTGACACATTTCTTCAGGAACCCTGTGGGGAGGGGTGTGTGTCTGGTTTGGTTGTTCCCACTTCCCCAGCCAGTTACCATCCTAATCGTATTATCAGTCCCTACAGAGCTCCTTTGTCAAAGCCCAGCAACAGATTTTAAACCACAACATGTGTCTGACTGCGGTTGTTTGTTTAGTAGACCAACCAGATTTACAAATGAGAAAAGGAAGCATATCCTGGGCTCAGAAAGACTTCCCACAGCACTAGGAGTTAAAAAAAAAAAAAAAAAGGCCACATAAGATGATCAGATAATCCAATCAAAGTGAGACAAAGAGTTACTCTTTTCCTGAAGTGAATTTTCTAAGGGTAAGATTTTCAAAACCAATGAAATTTGTTTTCTGTTCTCAACCACAGTTCCTTGCTTTGGGTAAAGCAAGAGTGCTGTTTACAAAGTACTTTCACAGATGTTTACCCTCTGATCTTTACAGCACCCCAAAGAGTTGAGTGTCTTGCCTAAAATAGCACCTAAATTAAGTGGTAGAGTTTAGCCTGCAGCCTGCTCTCCTGATGTAGACAGCAGACTGCCATAGCCTCACTGCCTGCCTTCTGTTCTTCAGTGATTAGAGTGAAAAGAGTTGTGAGAACCTCATACTTTAGATCTGGAAATTTCTAGTCACACAGAAATAGCAGCTAGCAAGCACTGAGGGCTTTATCATGCACCCAAAGAATGTCACATGGTATAATTCAATTAATCCCCACAACAAATCAATGAGAAGCATGTTACTATAATCCCCATTTTGCAGATGAAGAAACAGAGGTGTGGAAGAGTTACATAACTTACTCAGACTCACCCTTCTAGGAAGTGGCAGAGCTTGTATCTAAACCCAGACATCTGATTCCAGAAGCTGTTCTTTAATCCACCAACCTCTCTGGCCTCTGCTGAAAAATTAAGATCGAATTATTCAACAGGGATCCCAACAGTATCGGTGCTTAGAAGAATCTGTGAATAGAAAAGGGAAAGTATACAACATGTTTATGGTAAAGATAAATATTACAGTACTCTCATTATGTTAAATAATCATTAGAAGGTAAACAGAACTATCATCTGGGTGTCGGCATGGAATATTAATGATTAATACATTAAACTATATCAATATATATGATTTGAATACCTTCTCTGGGTAAGGGTCTATGTCAGGTAGTGTGGAAGCTCCAAAGACAACCAAGCCTGCCCCTGCCTTCATGAAGCCTACAGGGAAGCTAGAGAGACAGCAAGGCACCATCACACACAAAAGTTATACAACCCAGAAGGTAAAAGTAAGAGTTCAATGCAGTCATTGAAGAAGGCAGGAGGTGATTAATGGCTAAATGAATTCTACAGTCAATAACTGCGATAGGAGTTCAAGGCAAGGAGCCATCCCTCCAAGCTGGGGTTGTAAAGGAAACCTTTGTCAAGGATACAGCTGGATCTGAAAGAATGCCTAATATCGGAATAGTTCTAGGGGAGGGGAAGGGCACTCCAGACGGGGGGAACAGTGCGAGCATAGGTACGGAGGCAAGAAAATGCTGGGAGAGCACACGAGGTGAGGACAGTAAACACGAAGTCTGAGAGGACCTCACGTTATTTCAGGGCCAGTCTCTCACCCTCAGGGCTGCTGCTGTGTGGAGAACTCTTGGTAAAGTGCCCTGGTAGTAACCGGGATCTAACGATCCACCCGTGCCCTGCCTGTCACGGAGCACTTAGCAGCACATTCGTCCACAGGATGGGCAACTCCTTCCAACAAATCTTGTGTTCCTCCCACACCCCAGTGACTGCTATTGTCTCTCATGTGGATTCCTTCAGAAGTATCATCAACCCAGAAGTACAATCCAAGCGATGTCGGCTCTAAGTTTTTTGGAAAATTTAAAGCCAGCAAATGTCATCACACCTCCCATCCCTGCCATTGTCTTTGGAGACTTCCTGAAAGGTAAGTTCCTCCAATCACCCACACTTGCTGTCTTTGTGTTCCCAGACTGCTCTGGGCTTCTTACCCATGACCTATGCCCACTGCTCCACCAACACTTCCCAGAGTGCCCACTGGAATGTCATCACCTGGCAACAACTCCTCAACATGCACCCACACTTCCCTCCCTACCTTTCCCTGCAGCTCCTCACAAACTCCACATGGTTAGGGTCAAGGTCTTTCTCACAACCCACTGCTACTGCTACTGCTACTGCTACTGCCTTCATGCAAAAAAAAATTTACCTATGCCTCCTATAGAATACAGCAGTGAGCAGTGGCCAAATAATTCAATTAATCCCCACAACAAACAAAAAAAGCTATCTGCCTTCAGGTAGCTTCTATTCTTGGGAGATGGATGCTAGGGGAAAAAAAGCAAACATATGTAAAGTTAGATGGTGATAAATGCAATGTAGGAAATGAAGCAGAGGTGGAGAATAGGGACTTCCTATAGGAAAGGGCACAGGAGGGGATGAGGAAGGTGACAGTTAAGCAGAGATCAGAAGGAGATGAGGGAGGCCCCTGGGGGAAGAGCTTTCCAGGCATAGGAAAAAGCAAGTGCAAAGGCCCGGAGCTGGGGACAAGTTTGGTCATGCTGGGGACACGAAGAATCCGGCGTGGCTGGAGCAAGTAGTCAAGTGGTAAGAGATGAAGCCAAAGAGAAAGGTAGGCAAGGCCAGATAGTGAAGGCCAGGGTGTAAATATTGGCGTTACTCAGGGGGAAGTGGGAAGCCATGGGAGGGTTTTGAAGAGAAAAACATAGATAAGAAATACATTTAAAAAAATGAACCCAACTGCTGTATAAGGAATAGACAATGGAAGCAGGGAGATAGGTTCCAGGTCAATCTTCCATTCTTTTGAAGAAATTCTGCATCTTTAAGGGTCACACCATCCAGTTGTGGCAGCCTCCTCACTTGACCATCACGTTTATAGGTGTACTTCCTCCCCATCCTTCCCTGAAGACTTTAGCCCTTCTGTCACGGTCTTCTTCTCCATAAGACTTGCCATTGACTAGGGGAATTTAGCGTATACTTGGATGCTCCATTCAACTCATTGGCTTCTCAGTTCATTGCCTCCCTTGCCTCAAATGACCTTCACGTCATTTTCCCAATTAGCCACTCAGTCCCATGGCTAGGTTCTGATCTTATCATCACCTGGGATCCATCTGCTTCTGAAACCACAGAATAGCAGGTTCCATGCTCAAATCCCAGTCTCCTATCTTTGCAGTTTTCTTATTTACCCCTAGTTGAGCTGGTCCCAAATTCATGGAAAATACCAGTCCATTTGCTGTTTACTCCATCCTTCTACAGTCATTACGGCTATTTCGAACATTCTTTATACTCTGCAAACCATCTACCCTCCTATTTGCCCTGTCATTGACTTTGAAAATGAAACCCATCAAATTCCTGTCAACCTCTCCTCCACACCCATCTTTGCTTCTTCCTTCTAATCCCACAGAATGAGGCTAACACCTTCACCTTGTTCAACTTCTCAGTCTTTCCCACATTAGACATCTTGCTCCACAGCATTTCTTTCCAACTTGTCCTGGCTCTGGCTTCTTCCCTTCACTGTTTAAACTTGCTCACATCTCTCTTATCTTGGAAACACACACACACAACAACTCTAAACACTCCCGCCAGCATACACCCCCTTCAGCCTCTTGCCTTATCTTTCTCTCCCTCTTGACAGCCAAGTTTATGGGGAAAATGTTCTACCCCTTTTTTGTGTCCACTTCTTCACTTCCCATTTAATGTGGCTCCTACCTTACTCGAATCTCTCTGTCTACATTCACCAGATTCCCTCTCCAATCCTCATCTCTCTGAACCCAACCTACTGATCCACTACTTATGGATCCACAGGTAGGCCAAGTTCACACCTGGGATACTCTTCTCTCCACTACACTTCTACTCATCCTATTTGTTTCAGGAACTCTTCTGGCCTCAGGAAAGCCATTTCCAACACATTCCACCTTCCTATCCCCAAATTACTGGGTAAGATGCCCTACGTGCCGGCATAGCATCTTTTGCTTAATCTTCATTTACATTATCACACTGTTTGGAAATTTCTTGTTCACTCGTGAGCCTCCTTTGCTAGACCATAATCACTTGAGGTCAAGGTCTATATCTATATCACAATTTCTCATATGTTCAATACATACTCTTTTTAATTAAATTTACAGAGAAAGTTGAATTATGAGTAACAGCATGTAGAATTTGGGTTTTCATCTTTGCACTCTAAAGAATAATTGAAAGTTGTCAATCAAAGGTGTGACTTGATCAAGGGGGTAGTTTTTAAGAGACTCTTTCACTTCCCTGTTCTGTTTGCATTTATAAACCTTCTCATTTCATTGGGCCCTAGGAAAGCACTAGTCTACTGTATGCAAAACTGAACTATCAAAGGCTTTCTTTCCATTTTCCAAGACAGGGAGTAGAGGATGATATGCCAGATGGAGAAGGAGTGATGTTGGAGCTGAATTTGGGACATGTGTGGGACAATCAGGTAGAAATGTCTAGTGGGCAGCTGAATAACTGGGGTTGATGGTCAAGCAAGGTCTGAGCTGTGAACATGTCTTTTGGGCTCAGCAGAATATACATGGCAGTTGAAACATGAGAGAGTGTGCACTCACCAAGAGACAGCATGAGGAGCAAGAAGAGTAGAGGGTTGGCACGTGGAGCACCTGAGGACACAGACATTTGAAGGATGGACAATGGAAGAAGGATGGCGAAAGAAAGAAGACCATGAAGGAATGGTCAGATAAGAAAGAACCCCAGGAAGACCATATGGTGACCAAGGTCTGCACCCTGACCTTCAGCCCCTGTGTGCAAGTCCTTCAGCCTGTTCACTCCAGACTCTGAGCTGAAGATGTCTGTTCTTGCAGGCTTGATACTCCTGCACGTGGTCGCAACCCGGTTTTAATCAGTTTCTCACCACTTGACAGAAATAGTTGGCCAGTTCCTACCATATTTACTCCACCAGCTATCCTAAACCATCACCCTTCCAAGGACTCTAATCATTCGCTACTCTCACTCTTTTTTTTTCAGTAACAGCATTATTGAGATATACCCATTCAATTCACCCATCTAAAGTGTATAATTCAATTTAAAAAACATGTATTCACAAACTTGTGCAACCATCACTAGAATCCATTTTAGAACATTTTCTCACTCCCAGGAGAAATACTGTACCCTTCAACCATCACCACACAAACCCTGTCCCCTAGCACTCCAGCCCTAAGCAACCACTGATCTATTTTCTATCTCTATAAATTTGCCTGTTCTGAACATTACATATAAATGGAACTACATAATATGTGTTTTTGTGTGACTGGCTTCTTGCACTTAGCATAATGTTTACAAAGTTCTTCCATGTCGTAGTAGGAATCAGAACTTGATTCCTTTTTATGAAGATATATATCTGAATAATACTCCATTGTGTGGGTATACCACAGTTCTAAATCCACTCATCCGTTGATAGACATTCGGGTGTTTCTACCTTCTGGCTATTGTGAATAATGCTGTTACGAACATTTGTGTATAAGTTTTTGTGTGGATATATGTTTTATTTCTCTTAGGTATATACCTAAGTGTGGAATTGCTAGGTTATTTGATAACTTTCTGTTTAATCATTTGAGGAACTGCCAGACTATTTGTCAAAGTGACTACCCCATCTTAAATGCTCACCAATAGTGTAGGATATGAGGGTTCCAATTCTCTACATCTTGCCAACCCTTGTTTTCTGTCTTTTTGATTTTAGACATTCTAGTATATATGAAGAGGTATTTCATTGTGACTTTGATTTCTCAGATGACTAATGATATTGGGCATCTTTCATGTGTTTGTTGGCCATTTGTACATCTTCTTTGGAAGATACAAGTCCCTTATCAGATGTATGATTTTAAAATATTTTCTCCCATTCAGTGGGTTGCTTTTTCACTTTCTTGATGATGTTCTTTGAAGCACATTTTTAATTTCTATAAAGTCCAGTTTATTTAGTTTTTTTTTTTTTTTGGTTGTTGTGCTTTTGGTGTCATATTTAAGAAATCATTATCTAATCCAAGGTCATGAAGATTACTCCTTTCTTCTGAGTTGTTTTACTGTCATATTTTGGTACTTAGGAATACCTGCTTCAAAATACTGAAGCACTGGGTTTGAGCCATGAGTTCTCATTTACCAGTTGTCTAACTTTAGGCAAACTGTATTTAACTTTTCTAAGCCTTGTTTCCTCTTCTGTGAAGTGGAATGAGTTAGTAAAAGCAACCTACTGCATAGGAAAGTTTTTAGGCTCCAATGAGTTAGTGTTTGTCCAAGCTCCTAGCATAATGTCTGGCGCCTATAAGTGTTCTATAAATGTTAACTGTTAGAGACCACCAACTGTAGCTTCTCAATGTTTACTCACCTGCATCTTAAACATCTCTGTGTTTTTCCTTCACTTCTATATCAGAGCAAGGGTATAATTGACTTTCAAGTTATTTACTGTTAATACTATGTAATCACAATTGTATTGTTTAATGTACATTGTATTATCTAAAACTGTGATTAACACTTTCCAAGATCTAACTTTTGGGTGCATTCCTATATTTGTGTTATGCAGGATGTCACATTATATTGATCATTTTAGCATTGCCATACAAGCTGTGTTTTTCACGAAATGTAATTATGGCAATTTTACATTGCATTATATAAATCAGAATGTATTACAACTATTAATTTGGATAATAACAACAGCCTATTTATACAGAATAGATGAAAAAGAAAAAAATCCACCAAAACATTTTGTTTCCATATAATTATAGAGTCTATTTATTTATGGAATAAAGGACCAGCTAACAGTATAATCTACACTAAAGCCATGATAATTCTTCATGAACTTAGTTGGGAGTTATCCAAAGCTCTTCTGGGAGTTATTCTGAAAAGCAACTCCATTATCTTCTGACAGATCAATAATGTGAACCATCATAAAAGGTGTTTCAAGAGTCTGGCTAGTGAACTTCATTTCCATTTTGCTCTGGATCAGTGGTTCTCAAACTTCAGTTGCATCAGAATTACTTGGAGAGTTTGTTAAAACACAGATGCTGGGACTCATCCCAGAGTTTCTGCTTTAGGAGTCATGGGGCAGGGCCTAAGAATCTCCAGTTCTATTAAGTTCCCAGATGTTGCTGCTGCTGTTGGTTGAGGTCCACACTTTGAGAAACATTGTTCTAGTACACAGTTAACATGCATTGAAGATACCTAGTCTACATTTCTAAGTTGGCCAGCATCCAGGGAATTTCAGGGGTCTTCCAAATGTCATCAACTCTACTGAAGCTCTCTAGAGAACCCATGAAGCTCCAGACATCTCACAAACCCTTTGGACTTCTAGATAAAGATGTAAACATATGAAAAACCCGGAGGTGGGGGGATTACACTTCTTAAATTTCTAGGAAAGCTTCAGGCCCTTGGAGGCTCTGCTGACTTTTGAGTCCAGATCATAGGGTTATCCTGCAGCCTACCTAATTATATACTTGGTCCAGTTGATTTTGTTTTGACTTAATTCTCCCCAGCAGACCAGACCCTGTAATACTTTTAGCATCTCACCCCTGCCCAATTATGCCTTTCTAATATTACAGGTCTATTACATACACTCCTAAATTCACAGCCGTTTCAGTGAGTTTTATGATGATTATAATTTGCTTTCTGGTCCCTTTCATACCAACATTTTTGGCTGACTAGCAAGGTTTTCTTCCTTTCCCATCCTTCAGTAGTTGGTTTTATTTTTTCTGCCAACAGTGGTAGGTGTGTGCTTGAGACTTGGGCAATTCCCTTGGTCATGCTTTGGAGTTGGAGTACAGCCATCCCAATGAAAAATTTGTGGGGCAAGTTTATCTTTTGTATGGATGCACAATGTGGAAAGGTATAAATCTGGGATCACCATTAACCGTTATCTCTGCAACATGGAGAAGACAATGCCAACATCCAAAGAGAAGCAGAACCAAGAGAAGAGAACTTGATAATATTGTCTGAACCTGGATTAAGGCATGCCTGGTAACAGAAATACAAGTCCTTCTGAATTATTTGAGCCGACAAATTTCTATTTTAAGTAAGCTAGTTTAAGTTGGGTTTCTATCGTTGCTAAAAAGTCCTGATTACATTGTTCCTGAAGTTAACTGCTCCATAGGGAAAAAACATCCCTGTATCTCACCTCTATGGAATACTTCACTTCTGACCCTTCTGTTCACCAAATGTGCGTGGACTTTTCTCCCATACCAAGCAATGCTCTGATTCTCCAGACACCAGCTGGTGTCTTACAATTTAACTCAAATTCTGACACTATCTACCTGGAGTTAGCATCAGATCCCATAGATTATGGCTTCAGTCGCACAGGACTGTTCCGTAACCCCATGTCAGATGCCAAACACAAGGCCAGGTTGTCACCCGGGCTTCTGACCTTCTGACTGGCTATAATACAGATTTCCATGACCCGCTCCTCAGGTTCAATTATTTCCTAGAATGGGCCGGCCACAGAACTCGGGGAAACACTTTACTTACCATTGCCTATTTTTACAAAAGATATTTCAAAGGCTACAGAAGAAGATCCTGATGCAAGATATGCACAGGGTAAAGTACAGGGGAAGGGGTTTAAAAGGCTCTTTACCTGGCCAAACTTTAGTCAGGCTCCCCTAAACTCTCTCTCCATCAAGGCCCATCCCTGTACTTCCTTAGAGAATCCAGTTTAAGCAAGAATCCAGCTAAATCAGTTTAGCAAGAATTCTCTACCCTTAATATCCCATTAAACTTCTCATCCCCGCCATCCCCCCAGGTGATATCTGATCAGCCTGGCTTGCCCTCAGCAAGAGTCCTGTTAAGTCATTTCAGCCAGACTCCCCCAGACTTGATGTCTCCTCTTAGTAATTTTCCATCTACCAATGCCCCGTCCCCAAACTTGCTCCTTGGTTATAAATCTACACTTGTTCTGGTTATATTATTTGGAATTAATTCCAGCTCTATACTGGAATCTCTCTTTTCCTACTGAAATAGTTTGTTTTTTTAAAAACTTTTTGTTATTTATTTATTTAAAATTAATTTTTATTGGAGTATAGTTGATTTACAATATTGTGTTAGTTTCTGCTGTACAGCAAAGTGAATCAGTTATACGTATACATATATCCACTCTTTTTAAAATTCTTTTCCCATATAGGTCATTACATAGTATTGAGTAGAGTTTCCTGTGCTATAGAACGGGTCCTTATTAGTTAACTATTTTATATATAGTAGTATGATAAATTGGGAGACTGGGATTGACAAAGACATATGCAATAGTTTTTTGAATAAAATCTATTTTACTGCTTTAACTTACTGTCTGGTTCCGATTCTCTTTGACAGCACATGGAGCCCCCGTGGCCTGTCCAGGCAAACCACCTGCCCAGTACCTTCCATGTGTTCAGCATTCCAGAAGATCTGTGAACCCATTCTTTTGCATTTTTATGGAGGCTTCATTATAGAGGCATGATTGGTTAAATCTTCACCAGTAAATATCAATTCAAACTCATTTTTTCTGCCTCTTCAGAGGTGAGAGGGTAGGGACAAAAGTTACAGCCCTCTAATTACATGATTGATTCCACTAGTAACCATATCCCATCCTTGGGAGGGGATTTCTGAAAGTTACCCCATTTAAAAAATTTTCCTGAGAAGAAAAATTCTCTTTTTAAAAAACTGAAGTACAGCTGATATATTGGGTTGGCGAAAAAGTTCATTTGGGTTTTTCTGTAAGATGGTACGGGAAAACCCGAATGAACATTTTGGCCAACCCAATACAATATTATATAAGATACAAGTGTATAACATAGTGATTCAAAAATTTTAAAGCTTATAGTCCATTTATAGTTATTACAAAATATTGGCTATTTCCTGTGCTGTAGAATATATCCTTGTGGCTTATTTTATATATAATAGTTTGTACGTCTTAATCCTCTACCCCTATCTTGCCCCTCCCCCTACTGGGAACCCCCAGTTTGTTTCCTATATCTGTGAGTTTGTTTCTTTTTGTTATATTCACTAGTTTATTTTATTTTTTAGATTCCACATATAAGTGATATCATACACTATTTGTCTTCCTATGTCTGACTTATTTCACGTAGCATAATACCCTCCAAATCCATCCACGTTGTTGCAAATGGCTGAGTAGTATTCCATTGTATACATATATATTACTTCTTTATCCATTCATCTGCTGATGGACACTCAGGTTGTTTCTATATCTTGACAATTGTAAATAATGCTGCTATCAACACTGGGGTGCATGGATCATTTCAAATTAGTGTTTTTGTTTTCCTCAGATATATACCCAGGAGTGGAATTCCTAGATCATATGGTAGTTCTATTTTTAGTTTTTTTGAGAAGCCTCCATATTGTTTTCCGTATCGGCTACACCAACTTACATTCCCATTAACGGTATATGAGGGTTTCCTTTTCTCCACACCCTTGCCAACATTTGTTATTTATATTCTTTTTGAAGATAGCCATTCTGACAGATGTGAGGTGATATCTCACTGTGATTTTAATTTGCATTGATGCATCCTCAACAGTGTTGAGGATCTTTTCATGTGCCTGTAGGCCATCTGAATGTCCTCTTTGGAAAAATGTCTATTCAGGTCTTCTGCCCATTTTTAAATTGGGTTTTTTTTTATGTTGAGTTGTATAAACTGTTTATGTATTTTGGATATTAACCCCTTATCGGTTATATCATTTGCAAATATTTTCTCCCATTCAGTAGGTTGTCTTTTCGTTTTGTCGATGGTCTCCTTTGTTGGGCCAAAGCTTTTAAAGTTTAATTAGGTCCTGTTTGTTTATTTTTGCTTTTTTCCCTTTGCTTTAGGAGATGGATCCAAAAAATAGTGCTGCGATTTATATCAAAGAGTGTTCTGCCTTTGTTTTCCTCTAGGAGTTTGTGGTTTTCAGTCTTACATTTAGATATTTAATCTGTTTTATTTTTGTATATGGTGTGAGAAAATGTTCTAATTTAATTCTTTTACATATAGCTGTCCAGTTTTCCCAGCACCACTTATTGAAGAGACAATCTTTTCTCCATTGTATATTTTTGCCTCCTTTGTCATAGATTAATTGACTGTAAGTGCATGGGTTTATTTCTGGCCTCTCTATCCTGTTCCATTGATCTATGTGTCTGTTTTTGTGCCAGTACCATACTGTTTTGATGACTGTAGCTTTGTAGTATAGTCTGAAGTCAGGGAGTGTGATTCCTCCAGCTCTGTTCTTCTTTCTTGAGATTGTTTTGCCTATTGGCATCTTTTGTGTTTCTGCATAAATTTTAAAATTATTTGTTCTAGTTCTGTGAAAAATGCCCTTGGTATTTTGATAGGGATTGCACTGAATCTATAGTTTGCCTTGGATAGTATGGTCATTTTAGCAATATTAATTTTTCCAATCCATGATCACAATATATCTTTCCATCTGTTTGTGTTGTCTTCAATTTCTTTCATTTGTGTCTTATTGTTTTCCAAGTACATGTCTTTTACTAGCTTAGGTAGGTTTATTCCTAGATATTTTATCCTTTTTGATGTGATGGTAAATGGGACTGTTTCCTTAATTTCTCCTTCTGATAGTTCATTGTTAGTGTATATAAGTGAAACAGATTTCTTTATATTGATTTTGTATCCTACAAATTTATCAAATTCATGGATGAGTTGTAGTTTTTTTGGTGGTGTCTTCAAGATTTTCTATGTATAGTATCATGTCATCTGCAAACAGTGACAGTTTTACTTCTGTTATAAGTGACTGAGAAGGATAAAGGTCAAAGGATCTCTGAAAAGAGAAACAAAATTGATAAACCTTTAGCCAGACTGATCAAGAAAAAAGAGAGAGGCCCCAAATCAATAAAATCAGAAATGAAAAAGGAGAAAGTACAACCAACATCACAGAAATACAAAAGATCATTAGAGACTACTATGAACAACTGTATGTGAATAAAATGGCCAACCTTGAAGAAATGGACAAATTCTTAGAAATGTGCAATCTCCCAAGACTGAACCAGCAAGAAAGAAAATATGAAGAGACCTATTACTAGTAATGCAATTGAATCAGGAAAAAAAAACAAAAAAACAACTCCCTAGAAACAAAAGTCCAGGAGCAGATAGCTCCACGGGTAAATTCTATGAAACATTTAGACAAGAGTTAACACTTATCCTTCTCAAACTTTTCCAAATTGGAAAAGAAAAAGTAAAATTGTCACTGTTTGCAGATGACATGATACCATACATAGAAAATCCTAAAGACGCTACCAGAAAACTATTAGAGCTCATCAATGAATTCAGATTGATTTCTAAAAAGACCTCTCAAGACGAGGAAAGCCATGCCAAGGACTTGCTATAAGATTTGCCTGTAATACCTACAAATTTCGGTGAACTCTTCTCTTCTCCAGGTCCAAAATATCTTGAGCTTCCTGAAGCTTACAGAAAGTGCCCTTCCTTATTCACCTGGTAAGTGTGCTGGGAACCCTATAAGCAAGGTACTGGGTTGCTCCCCAAGGGCCTTTATTGGCTCCATAAAGTTACCCTAGTTCTTTAAGGCTGTCTGGTTATATCTAAGTCTACATGTGTCTCTCTCAAATTTGACATTCTAATCAAAGCCTTGGTAATATAATAAATGTTTCCAATTATGTCTTGTTATAAGGATTCATATTCCTATTAAACTAATGCAAACAGCTATATTCCTATGAACATAAGAAAACTCACTAAGAGTTTCCGAATTCTGGAGGGATTATGTAGAGAGAAAACATAAATGTTTCAATTCTGCTTACAAAGGCATAATTTAACAAATTGCTGTAAGTCATTGTTATCTTAACAGGAAAGGTTTCCTTATACGTGGAAAACAAAGATTAACAGCTAGTAATGTTCCAGACAAAAAGTTGTACTTGTTGATCTCGATCTCTTGTTAACAGCTTTATGAAGCAATAAAGTTTCTTGTTAGAATTCTTTAATTTCTTACCTAGGTCAGTGATATGATCTGAAAGTTATCAGAAACCTGTACTTGTCAAAAAAAGTCCTTTCTTGAAGATGAAGCATTTTTTGCAAAAGCATTAGAGTAAGATAATAACTCCATAATCACAACACTTAAAATGGCATGGTTAAAGATCTGTGTAGAATGCAATTGTCAAAGAAATTTGGGTTACTTTTGTGACATTCAATATTAAAATAATAACTAGAATTATGACCGATAACTTTACACCAGTACATATTCATATTTTAGAAATTTCATGTAATTTCTAGAACATCAACAATAATGATATTTACCCATACAATATACTCTAAAAACGTTTATCACTGCTCATTTGACAATGCTTCCTGTGTAATTTAACATACCAAATAAGACTAATTAGTTTAATATCTCTCTTTGAGATGTTTCAGGGGCCCTCTGATGCATCCCAAAGTTAGCTAGAGGTCAAAAGAACCTCATTTAGAATTTGATTTGGGGAAATTTGTTGAAGACATCAAAAGGTTTTAAAACACTTGGTCAAATAGGACCATAGGATATTGTGAAACAATACTTATTCACTAAATCAAAGTGACAATAAAAGATTTCAAAAAGCAAATATAGATGGTTATAACAGATTGCTTAAAAGGTAAAGACACCTTACAATCTGTTATCAAAAGCAGACCAGTATTGCAAGAAAACTTTGTCCTCTTAACAGAGAGAAAACCAAATTTTGATTTTGCACCATCTTACCTTTAATATTAAAATTTATTTATCAATTAAACTTGTTCAAATCTTGGTCCTGAGCATGCGCAAAACTCTTTCCTCAGAGTTCCTTTTCCATAAACCGCCTATAACTTCTTTTTGCCTTCAAATTTTGTCCTATGCTTTCCTTTTCTCTCTCTCTTTTAACCTCTCTTTAGGACAAAATTATTCTCTTTTCCCTTGGTAAAATGCATGTACTTTCCTTATACCTTCTCTTTTCCTTGCATATAAAGATATTTTTCTTATTAATTTTTAGTAGTTTTAATTATATATTTTAATTCAAATCCTCAACCTTTAAAAACCTTAATTTCTAGTGAAAATTAAGAAGTAAGCAATTATGAACTATGTTTTACATTAGTATTCTGTAGAATGGCAAACTTAGAAATACTACTTATAATTTCTAAAAACATTTGCTTTCATTTATTTAACATTTGCTTCCTTATAGAAAATATTACAGTATGGCACCAAACTTATTTATTTACTTATTTATTTTTATGTTATTCTTAAAAACATTTATTTATTTATTTATTTAATTTATTTTTGGCTGCGTCAGGTCTTAGTTACAGCATGCGGGATCTTCGTTGTGGCAGGGCTTCTCTGTAGTTGTGGCGTGCAGGTTTTTCTCTCTCTAGTTGTGGCGCACAGGCTCCAGGGCACGTGAGCTCCTGTAGCTGTGGTGCGTGGGTTCCAGAGCACATGGGTTTATGGTATGCGGGCTCTCTTGTTGAGGCGCGCTAGCTCAGTAGTTGTGGAGCGTGGGCTTAGTTGTCCCATAGCATGTGGGATCTTAGCTCCCTGACCAGGGATAGAACCTATATGCCCTGTATTGTAAGGAGGATTCTTTACCACTGGACCACCAGGGAAGTCCCCATATTTATTAATAGTTCAAATATCTTTAATTTCTCTGTAAAAGAAGTCTATGTTCAGGAATTAATGTTTCAGTATTTTAGTTTATTTGGGAATGATCTAGATATTCAAGAAACATCCATAATTTAGCAAAACTCTGAAGTTTCAAGTTACTAAAAATATGGAGAAACAATTTTTAAGTAGACATACCATAAAACATAATTATGCTTGAGGAGTTTGCCTAAAAACTCTTACCTCATTTACATTTAATTTACTTATGAAAATTTCATCAAACCAAGTTATTTTTCTTGCTGACAAATTTTGTACATAGATAATAAGATCTTACTTAACTTTTATTAAACCTAGATTAAACAATAGTATTATACTTAATGCTGATGACTCTAAAGACATATCTGTATTAATTAAACCAACAAGCTTAATCTAACTTTAATACTGAATATTAATTTAATACTGCATATTTCCCAAATCATGTGAACCTGAAATTCATTTGGGTCAGTTTCTATAATATACTTGAGAATTTATATAAGTGCTTAATTTCCTTTAAGCCAGTTAAATATAGCTCATTTACAAATTAATTTTGGCAGTACCATCCAAAGGTAAAGACATGTCATATCTACCATGTACACACAGACATATGGACAGACACAACTAATGTCTCATAGCTTCATTTTAAAACTTAGTCATGAATCAGGTACTGCAATATACAACTCATTAGTTTATAACACTTGGAAGTTAAGTTTATTTGTTTGCGTTTAAATAGGCCTCTGTTCCCTTTTTTCCCCCCAGCCTCAGGAATTGGAGATGATATAGACAAGAGTTCCCTGACCTAGTAGAATATTTACATATCAAAGACACAGGGAGAGAAATACAAGCTCCTCCTAGAAAAACTTCTGTTCCCTTTGGGTCAAAATTTTGGAAAGATACTTTATCAGGCTGGCTTTCTTTAACTGTGCATGCCAAAGCTGGTTTTGGAACATGAAAAAGAGTTCCTTGTTGGCCATTTCAGAGGAGGGTTTCCTTTAGCTCCAAATTAAGTAAGTATGTGCAAGTATAAGTTCCTTATGTACATAAATCCAGTTGGGGTGTTAGTTAGAGGTTATGTAGTGCTCCTTTTTGTTCTCATTTAGAGCCTTCATTTCCCAGTTGAAAGGCGGTTTGTCAGGATAAAATTACTATTGAAAACTATGTGGCTCAGCTCCTCTAGGCATCACTCTAGAGTCCTCTCAGTGCTTTTACATGTCTCGGTTTCTCCCTCCAGAGTCTGAAACTGCCATGGGTGCCCCGAGCACTGGATGGTTCATCCTCATACGTGCATCTCCATATGAGTGAGTTTTTCTTTTATTTATTCATTTAATATTATTATTTTTTTTTTCTAACATCTTTATTGGAGTATAATTGCTTTAAAATGTTGTGTTAGTTTCTGCTGTATAACAAAGTGAGTCAGCTATATGTATACTTATATCTGCATATCCCCGCCCTCTTATGCCTCCTTCCCACCCTCCCTATCCCACCCCTCTAGGTGGTCACAAAGCACTGAGCTGATCTCCCTGTGCTATGTGGCTGCTTCCCACTAGCTATCTATTTTACATTTGGTAGTGTATATATGTCCATGCCGCTCTCTCACTTCGTCCCAGCTTCCCCTTCCCCCTCCCCATGTCCTCAAGTCCATTCTCTATGCCTGTGTCGTTATTCCTGTCCTGCCCCTAGGTTCATCAAAACCATTTTATTTTAGATTCCATATACATGTGTTAGCATACAGTATTTGTTTTTCTCTTTCTGACTTACTTCACTCTGTATGACAGTCTCTAGGTCCATCTACCACACTACAAATAACTCAATTTCATTTCCTTTTATGGCTGAGTAATATTCCATTGTATCTATGTGCCACATCTTCTTTATCCATTCATCTGTCGATGGACACTTAGGTTGGTTCCATGTCCTGGCTACTGTAAATAGAGCTGCAGTGAACATTGTGGTACATGACGCTTTTTGAATTATGGTTTTCTTAGGGTATATGCCCAGTAGTGGGATTGCTGGGTCCTATGGTACTTCTATTTTTAGTTTTTTGAGGAAACTCCATACTGTTCTCCATAGAACAGTGGCTGCATCAATTTACATTCCCACCAACAGTGCAAGAGGGTTCCCCTTTCTCCACACCCTCTCCAGCATTTATTGTTTGTAGATTTTTTGATGATGGCCATTCTGACCGTTGTGAGATGATATCTCATTGCAGTTTTGATTTGCATTTGTCTAATGATTAGCGATGTTGAGCATCCTTTCATGTGTTTGTTGGCGATCTGTATATCTTCTTTGAAGAAATGTCTATTTAGGTCTTCTGCCCGTTTTTGGATTGGGTTGTTTGTTTTTTTGATATTGAGCTGCATGAGCTGCTTGTATATTTTAGAGATTAATCCTTTGTCAGTTGCTTCATTTGTAAATATTTTCTCCCATTGTGAGGATTGCCTTTTTGTCTTGTTTATGGTTTCCTTTGCTGTGCAAAAGCTTTTAAGTTTCATTAGGTTCCATTTGTTTATTTTTGTTTTTATTTCCATTTCTCTAGGAGGTGGGTCAAAAAGGATCTTGCTGTGATTTATGTCATAGAGTGTTCTGCCTATGTTTTCCTCTAAGAGTTTGATAGTGTCTGGCCTTACATTTAGGTCTTTAATCCATTTTGAGTTTATTTTTGTGTATGGTGTTAGGAAGTGTTCTAATTTCATTCTTTTACATGTAGCTAGTCCATGAGTTAGTTTTTAAATTAAGAGTGGGTTTCCCTATGGGACTGCTACACAGGATGAGGACTTGCCTTCACCACTCCTGTAAAATTTCTCAGTAGCCTGAGAAAGCCGTAACCAGCATAACCAGCATAACCAGCTGGGAGGAGTTGTGTACCTTATCTTTGGAGCTAAGGGCTCTCTTATGGTATCTTCACTTTTATTCTGACAAACTCTGTTAAAGGAGTTAATTCAAGGAAAGGCAGCTCCTTACCTAATCACCCAATTCAAACTTTCCCAGTGTCTTTCAACTGAGCACTTTCTCAGTATATTCCAACTGAGAAGTCAGGTACCTTTTTAACTACCACTGAATAAAACTCAGGATCATCCACCAAGACAGGAGATCTGAGATCAGGAAAGACTCACCTAATTAGCCTAGACTTGCCAAGGAGGTGGATGGACACAAGCGGCCCTTGTTGGTACCAAGGCTTTGGATCCGTGTAGAGTTCAGGTGAAGGACAGAAGTCTGCTCTGGTTCCCTTTGTGGTAGCCAAAACCGTCAACTGAAATTAAAACACACACACACACACACACACACACACACACACACACACACACACACACATAATGTGAGAGCTGTGAATTTCAGTTTTATTTGGGGACCTCACTGAGGATTATGGCCCAGGACACAGCCTTTCAGAGAGCTCTGAGGAACTGCTCTGAGGAGGCAGGAGGAGAGGCCAGTATACCTGTGATTTTAGTCAAGGAGTAAGTGCAATCCAGCTTATATCTCAGTAGAAGGTTGCTACTAGTCATGAGAAACATATATTTCCGTTCATGATTTTAGTAATTTTAAAAGTATGGGAAGATGCAAGAATCTGGGACCATAAAACATTTTCCTGAAATAGATATACCTACCTAAGGGCCTGTTTTTCGTGTTTTCCCAAAGCACAGAGTGCCTCATCCAGGTCTTCATCCTGATTACCCTTCAGGGTATACTGTAGGTCAGTGACCACAGTGGCTAATGACTTGTTCCTTGTAGAACTGGATGATGGTCAACATGCTTTGTTTTACAATGTTCTGGTTCACTTAATTGAGGCTGGGAGTGTATTTTAAAATAAGCTTCCACAGAACTACCAAGGGCAATAAGAAGACAAGCAATTTTGAAGTATGAAATTTTGCCTATGAAAGCACTTTACCAGCAATAGATGAATGAAATAAGGCATACCATTGCTGTAGTAGAGACACATTGCACACGTTTAAATTATAGGAGAAAGATTTAAAAGAGGTAGTGCTCTAAAATAGGGAATGAGGAACTCTCCTTTCAATTAACATTTTAAATTATTTTTGCAAGGGAATAAGAAGGGCATAAAAATTTTCATGGTGAATTCTTTGTGAAAAACAAAAGATCAAATGGAATTTTTTTTTTTTTTTAAAGGTCAAGTTTTTGTTTTGTTTTGTTTTAAATTTATTTATGGCTGTGTTGGGTCTTCGTTTCTGTGCGAGGGCTTTCTCTAGTTGTGGCAAGCGGGAGCCACTCTTCATCGCGGTGCGCGGGCCTCTCACTATCGCGGCCTCTCTTGTTGCGGAGCACAGGCTCCAGACGCGCAGGCTCAGTAATTGTGGCTCACGGGTCCAGTTGCTCCGTGGCATGTAGGATCTTCCCAGACCAGGGCTCGAACCCGTGTCCCCTGCATTGGCAGGCAGATTCTCAACCACAGTGCCACCAGGGAAGCCCTCAAATGGAATATTTATGCTCTTGAATGGGAACCTCTTTATAAGCACTGGGTGATTCCTGAACAGAGACACTCCCTATAGCAGGTCAGGATGACTTGATCTGCTTAAAACAGTTTATATACTAGACTGAGAGTTACCTAAGACATAGATAAAATTGAATCTTCTAGAAGAAAATTTAAGATTTTTGACCTACACTCTGCCATTGTGATGGTACACAAGAGTAGCTAAAGTGGTGTTTCACTGTTATTTTTTATTGTTGTGGTTTTAAAGAATCAGTAACACTTTACTGAAATTTTCAGGTAAACTACAGATGGAGATGATAATTTCTGTGTGAAATCATCACTGGTATGCCCTCCACTTAATTTCTTCCTTTATTAAATTTTTCAATAGAGTCCACTGAGTGAACTCTTTTTCTCTCACAAATACATATTTAAATAAATAATTTAAATAAAGGGAATCAATTCATTATATGAAATATTACCTTCAAAGGGCTTATCACAAATATATTCATTTCCTAAATTAAAAGAGCCTCTGTAATGTTTTGTGAATATAACTCTGATTGTATTTAATTATTTTAAGTAGCTCTGCAAAATATTTTAGAACTTAATATCATTTACTGTTTGATAATATAGTTACTTCCTGGGTAATTTCTTTCTTGCATTTACTAAGACTGGGCTGCTAGCTATAATTTTGGCTTATTGTTATTAATTTAAAAAAATCATAACATGTGTCTAGGTGGCTACTGCTTCCTTTTTGACAATATTGATAATTTTCCCATTTGCCTTAATTCTAATCCCTTAATTTTTGGTCACAAAATAGGAATAATTAATTAAATTATCAGTCAGAAGAGAAAAATGTAATGATTTTAGTCATTTAAGTTTCTATTTAAGAAATACAATGCTAAAAAATGGTTCTGAAGAACCTAGGGGCAGGACAGGAATAAAGAAGCAGACGTAGACAATGGACTTGAGGACATGGGGAGGGGGAAAGGTAAGCTGGGACGAAGTGAGAGAGTGGCATGGACTTACATATACTATCAAATGTAAAATAGATAGCTAGTGGGAAGCAGCCACATAGCACAGGGAGATCAGCTCGGTGCTTTGTGACCACCTAGAGGGGTGGGATAGGGAGGGTGGGAGGGAGACACAAGAGGGAGGAGATATGAGGATATATGTATATGTATAGCTGATTCACTTTGTTATAAAGCAGAAACTAACACACCATTGTAAAGCAATTTTACTCCAATAAAGATGTTAAAGAAAAAAAAAAAAGAAATACAGTGCTAATTTGGTACTCTTATGACTGTATCTAGCTGTTAGTAATACCATCATCTAAACTGAATATTTCAATTCTCTTTGTTTCAGGCTGATGATTTGCTTAGTTCAGCTGAATTTATCCAAGCTAGTTTGTGTATTATTTGTTTAAAAAGTGGGTGAGTTAAAGGTCAAAGAAAGAAAGCAATCCATTCACTCATAGGTACAATAAAACCATAAAATCATTAAGATAAATAAAGTAGGTACAATGTAAGTAACAAATGAGGTGACCAAGGAATAATTAGGTGTTAGGACACCTGGTATAACGGAAACTATTTAAATTCAGTGCTAAATTTGATTCTGTACTTTGGGGACATCCAGTGGAAAATGAAATTGATATGTTATGGATCATACCTGTGTAACAAGAGGAACAAACTTCCCTACCTTTTACTTTGGGAGGTATATATTCCATAGGGGTCTAATTTGGCATAATAAAAGACATTCAAAAGTTTCTTTAAGGGGAGGACAATTTTATCCCACTAAATTTTAATCCCACTAATGAAGTGCATAAAATGTTAACTTGTGGCTCTGTGAAATTTCTTTGGGGAACTAGTTTTATCCAGGTTGACAGATTACCAACGAATTGCTTTGTACAGGCAAAAAGCTTAGAGAACCTAGGGCACTGGTCTTTAGACATTTTTGTTCATGTACATCCTAAAATAATTTCAAAAAATTGTGTGCTCCTTGAACATTTAAAAACTAATACCTAAGAATTTCCATGAGAAGTTTAAACATTTTTAAAGCATGTAATTTTTAGCATACTTTAACTATGGCATTTTAAAAATTAAAACTTTTACAGCACATTTAAAATTATAAAAGATTATTTAAATACCACACAGATTTGATACCATCATTATCCATTTAAAATACATGAACAAGACTTTTTTCAGTAGCCAGCAATTTTACATTGTTCCTTATTCTCTTTGAACTCATATTTCCGTTCTATTTTCACTATAGAATTCTCTTTGGGGATGAATTATCATCAATATAACTGCTGGCATTCGGTTGCTCCCAACAATCCACTTGTATAAATATCCAGAAATTATTTTAATTATAATTGGTCAATATGGCTGTCTCTTTCCACTCAGACTTCCCTTCTTCACACTTCCTGTTTTATTGCATATTTTTGGAGTGGTTGTGAGCATTTTTGGGGAACCTGCTAAAAGGAAGTTGAGTTGGGGACACATTTGGTATGAGTCTAATGGGTTATATATATATACGAGGTTGACAATTACTTCCATGTACAGTTAAGTTAAAGACGTGTGAGACACTGGTACAGTCTAAATATTTGCATCTCCTCTAAATTCATATGTTGAAATTCTAATGTCCACTGTTATGGTATTAATAGGTGGGCCTTTGGGTGGTGATTATGTCATGAGGGTAGAGCCCTTGTGAATGGATTAGTATTCCTATGAAAGAAACCGTACAGAGTTCTCTAGCCCCTTCTACCATGTGAGGACACAGCCAGGAAGTGCTGGCTATGAACCAGTAAGGGGCTCTCACCAGAAGTCCACCATGCTGACATCTTGATCTTGGACTTCCCAGCCTCTAAAACTGTTAGAAATAATTTCTGCCGTTTATAAGCTACCCAGTCTGTGGTATTTTAATACAGAGCAGCCCAAACTGACTAAGATCAGCACTTAATTAAAATATTATAATATTTTTAGATTTAGAAATATTTGTATTATCTCTTAGCATCATAAAATTTGTAAGGTTTTATAACTTTTCATGATATTTACATTCATGTGTAAATTTGTATACCTTTTCTTAAAGTACCCCTCCCCTCTCTGCAAATTATATAAGCCTCAAGCCTCATAAAAGCTGCCTACACTTTATTTTGATTTTGTGGGCCTCTGGCCCAGTGGTGATCTACTATTTTTTCTTTGCTTTTAATTATTTTTTAAATTAGTTACATTCACATAATACAAAAGCGTCAAGGAGGTGATAGTGTTTTCTAGCTACTCAATTTCCTTCTCTGGAGGCAACACCAATACCAGCTTCTTTTTACTCTTCCAAGGCTATTCTATGTATAAGTATATATGTTTGCACATTTGATTGATTTTTATTTATATAATAAGAAAGTTATGAGCATTTACTTTGAATTTGCTCATATTTGACCTAATAGCGTGCATTGTACTTGAAATTTTGTGTTTTCTGAAAAAAGGGCAAAAATAATCTATAGTTTTTGTATTCACAAAAGTGTGACTGGGGACTTCCCTGGTGGTGCAGTGGTTAAGACTCTGTGCTCCCAGTGCAGGGGGCCTGGGTTCAATCCCTGGTCAGGGAACTAGATCCCACATGCATGCAGCAACTAAGAGTTTGCATGCCACAACTAAGGAGCCCATGTGCCACAACTAAGGAGCCAGTGAGCGCCAACTAAGACCCAGTGCAAACAAACAAATAAATATTTAAAAAAAAAGAGCTCGATTGGAATTTTCTGTTAAAATCTGGATCCACTCTAAAAAGTAACCAGGCTACAGTCAGAGGCTCCTGCCCCATTCTACAGTACATCCCAATCACAAAGTGCACCAAAATAGCCTGTTCTAACATACAATGTGCTCTCAATGGAAATATGATTAAGTCAAAGAATAAAGCATCACAGAACCTTGATTAGGGATGTTTAACAGACACCAATTGTTTTGGGCTCATGAGTTTTTTTTCTCAACTTTTTAATTTAAAAAGTATGTGAAAATCACAAGTAAAGTACAGTGAATAACCATTTAATCTTCATCTAGATTAACCAACTATTAACATGTTATTTTTAACATGTTAAAAGTAACATGTTGGCTTTCTCTAATTAATAATAATTATAATAATAGTAGGTGTATATTATTGCTGAAAAAATTGAGAGTAAGTTGCAGAGTTATACCACATGAACAAAACCCTTAAAATCACAGAAATGGGCTTTACTTGTTTTGTCAAGTCACGAGGAAAGGTTATTATCTAATCTCTCTTGTCCTCTCAAAAGCCAGTGTATTTAAATGTAAAAAAGCAGAGCCTTGAAATTGCTATCCATCTCTTTGTTCAGCATGCTGAAAAGAGGCTAAACTTTGATCCCATTCACAATTTTCATTATTTCCCTTAACTATGAATTAAGATCTGGAGACATACCATCCTGCTCTTCTTTACTGAGAAAGCAGCCTAGGGATTGGCAGTTGGGTAAACCTTTTACTTATGTACCGATATCCTTTCTTGTTGCACATGGCATGGGTGCCTATCAAACACTTTCCAGTCCATATCATGGTTTTCAAATAAATAATTAAAATAAAGCAAAACAAAGCTCTCTTTTCCATTAGCATGGTGAGCCAGGGGATCTTTTGGTAACTCTGCCTTGCAATGACCATTTGCCATTGACTGATCCTTATTTCTTCTGGAAGAAGATGAATATGACAAACCCAAGAAGGAAAAGGTGGAACCATAGGGCTGAGTCATTTCCTTGCTAGGACATCATTTATGTATGTTACATACATAATAAGGATGGAATAAATGTATGAGGTGTTCTTCAGGCTATATATCTTTTTCCATATCATGAGAAATTTTGCATACTAACTGTTTTGTAATATTTCTGTTAAAGAACATAGGGGAACTGTCTCTCAGTGCCCCAAATGAAAAAGTAAAAGTTGTAATGGTTGTAATTGGCTGTCATCTCTTTCAGTCACCTCAGATATAAATAAAAGAGGGAGGTAGCTTACTAAATTTGGTGAAGAAGATCTAATTAAGTCCAGGAAACTTGACACAAACTACTTTCTGTTCTTTCCTTCTAAAAAAAGGCAACTCTACTAACGGAAACATGAATGATTCAAATCAAGGGAACTTAGAGCAGACAGCTGAGAAACCAGGGTGGGTAAAAACTGATTAATGACTTAAAATTATTTTGAGTAGATAAAAGGTTACTTTGAAAACCCTTCTGATGATGTCTATCTTGTAAAGTTCTGAATTTTTAACCTATCTATTGATTAATTAGGCCTGTTAAGGGGAACAGTGTCCAGACTAATCTTGGGACAAAAATTCTAAACAGAACGCTAAGGTACTTAATGATAAAAAAACAACAAAAAATTGTCAAGCACATCTCTTCCATAGATGTATCAGACAATTATCAAGAAATGATTCATACTCTATACAGAAGAAGAGTAAAATATCTGCTAGGATGCAAGCTAACACACATCAGTAGTTCTGTATCACTTGCTTATAGCTGGCATCTGTTCTGATGGGTGTGTCTGCTTTATTAGTTAAATACTTTGTATTCTGTACCTGGCTACTTCACCAAATTATAGTGCTCTTCAAAATTTTATGCTGTATATGCTGCCTATAAGATGTTTACCTCAGATCTAAAGACACACACAGACTGAAAGTGAGGTGATGGAAAAGGTATTTCATGCAAATGGAAATCAAAAGAAAGCTGGGGTAGCTATAATTATACCAGACAAAATAGACTTTAAAACAAAGACTGTAACAAGAGACAAAGAAGGACGTTACATAATGATCAAGGAATCAATCTAAGAAGAAGATATATCAATTGTAAATACATATGCACCCAACAAAGAAGCACCTAAATGCACAAGGGAAATATTAATGGACATAATGGGAGAAACTGACAGTAACACAATAATAGTAGCAGACTTTAATATCCCACTTGCATCAATGGACAGATCATTCAGACAGAAAATCAATAAAGAAACCATGGCTTTAAAGGACACAGTAGAGCAAGATGGACTTAACAGATACATACAGAACATTCCACCCCAAAGCAGGAGAATACACACTCTTTTCAAGCGCACATGGAACACTCTCCAGGACAGATCACATGCTAGGCCAAAAAAACAAGCCTCAGTAAATTTAAGAAAACTGAAGTCATATCAAGCATCTTCTCCAACCACAGCACTATGAGATTAGAAGTAAATCACAGGAAACAAATGTAAAAAATACAAACACAAACACAAAAAACACAAACACATGGAGGCTGAACAAAATGCTACTAAACAACCAATGTGTCACTGATGAAATCAAGGAAGAAATTAAAAAACAAAACAAAACTGGAGACAAATGAAACTGAAAACATAATGACCCAAAATCTATGGGACATAGCAATATCAGTTCTAAGAATGATGTTTATAGCAACACATGCCTATGTCAGGAAGCAAGAAAAACCTCAGAAAAAAACACAAACAAACAAACAAAAAAACAACCAACCTAACCTTACACCTAAAGGAATGAGAAAAATAAGAACAAACTAAACACAAAGTTAGTAGAAGGAAAGAAATTATAAAGATCACAGCAGAAACAAATGAAATAGAGACTAAAAAATAATTTTAAAAATCAATAAAACTAAAAGATGGTTCTTTGAAAAGATAAACGAAATTGATAAACCTTTAGTCAGACTGATCAAGAAAAAAAGAAAGAGGCTCCAAATCAAAAGAATCAGAAATGAAAAAGGAGTTACAATGAGCACCACAGAAATACAAAATACCATAAGAGACTACTATGAACAAATATATGCAAATAAAATGGACGACATAGAAGAAAAAGAAAAATTCTTAGAAATGCAATATCCCAAGACTGAACCAGGAAGAAAGAAAATATGAACAGACCAATTATCAGTAATGAAATCAAATTAGTAATAAAAAAACTCCCTACAAACAAAAGTCCAGGACCAGATGACTTCACAGGTGAATTCTACCAAACATTTAGAGGAGAATTAATGCTATCCTTCTCAAACTACGCCAAAATTTGCAGAGGTAGGACTGCTTCCAAACGCATTCTAAAAGGCCAGCATCACCCTCGTACCAAAACCAGGCAAAAATATCACACACACAAAAAAGATGTTACAGGTTGACATCACAGGAACATAGATTAAAAAACTCTCAACAAAATATTAGCAAACTTAATCCAACAATACATTAAAAGGATCATACACCATTATCAAGTGGGATTTATCCCAGGGATGCAAGGATGGTTCAATATCCACAAATCAATCAATGTGATACACCACATTAACAAACTGAAGAATAAAAACCATAGGATTATCTCAACAGATGTGGAAAAAGGGTTTGACAAAGTTTAACATCCATTTATGATTAAAAAAAAAAACTCTCCACTAAGTGGGTATAGAAGGAACACACCTCAACATAATAAAGGCCATATATGACAAACCCACAGCTAACACCATACTCACTGGTGAAAATCTGAAAACATTTCCTCTATGATGTAAGACAAGGACGCCCACTCCTAGCACTTTTATTCAACATAGCATTGGAAGTCTTAGCCATAGTAATCAGACAAGAAAAAGAAATAAAAGGAATCCAAATTGGAAAGGAAGAAGTAAAACTGTCACTGTTTCCAGATGACATGACACTATACATAGAAAACCCTAAAGATGCCACCAAAAAACTATGACAGCTCATAAATGAATTTGGTAAACTTGCAAGATACAAAATTAATATACAGAAATTGCTTGCATATCTATACACTAACAACAAGCTATCAGAAAGAGAAATTAAGGAAATGACCTCATTTACAATCACATCAAAAAGAACAAAATTCCTAGGAGTAAATCTAACTAAGGAGGTAAAAGACCCGTACTTGGAAAACTATAAGACACTGATGAAAGAAACTGAAGACAACACAGATGGGAAAATATGCTGTGTTCATGGACTGAAATACGTTATGTTCATGTTCATTTTAATATTGTTAAAATGACCATACCACCCAGGGCAATCTACAGATCCAATGCAATCCTTATCAGAATACCAATGGCATTTTTCTCAGAACTAGAACAAATAATTTTAAAATTTGTATGGAAACACAAAAGATCCTGAATAGCCAAGACAATCTTGAGAAAGAAGAACAGAGCTGGAAGAATCAGGCTCCCTGACTTCAGACTATACTACAAAGCTACAGTTATCAAGACAGTATGGTACTGGCACAAAAACAGAAACAGATAAATGGAGCAGAATAGAGAGCCCAGAAATAAACCTACACACTTAAGGTCAATTAATCTACAACAGAGGAGGCAAGAATATACAGTGTGTAAAAGACAGTCTCGTCAATAATTAATGCTGGAAAAACTGGACAAAAGAATGAAATTAGAACATTTTCTCATACCATTCACAAAAATAAACTCAAAATGGATTAAAGACCTAAATATAAGACCAGAAACCATAAACTCCTAGAAGAAAACATAGGGTGAACACTCTTTGACATATATTATAGCAGTAAAAAATAAACAAATGGGACCTAATTAAACTTAAAAGCTTTTGCACAGCAAAGGAAACCACTGACAAAGTGAAAAGACAATCCATGAAATAAGAGTATGATATGGCTAACAAGGGGTTAATATCTAACATATATAAACAGCTCATACAACTCAACATCAGAAGAACAAGGAACCCAATGAAAAAATTGGCAGAAGTCCTGAATAGACATTTTTCCAAACAATACATAGAGATTGCCAAAAGGCACATGAAAAGATGCTCAACATGGTTAATAATCAGAGAAATGGAAATCAAAACCACAGTGAGATATCTCCTCACATCTGTCAGCATGGCTATCATCAAAGAGGCCACAAATAATAAATATTGGTGAGGATGTGGAGAAAGGGGAACCCTTGTACCCTGTTCTGAGCATGGAAATTAGTGCAGTCACTGTGGAAAACAGTATTGAGTTTCCTCAAAAAGCTAAAAATAGAACTACCATATGATCCAGTAATTCCTTTCTTGGTTATGTAGTTGAAGAAAATGAAAACACTAATTTGAAAAGATACATGCACCCCAATGTTCATAGCAGCATTATTTATAATCGCCAAGATATGGAAGCAACCTAAGCGTACTTCAACAGATGAATGGATAAAGACGTGGTATACATATATATGTGTGTGTGTGTGTATATATATATATACATATACATATATATATATACATACATACATACATACACACAATGGAGTACTACTCAGCAATAAAAAATTAATGAAATTTTGCCATTTGCAACAATACAGATGGACCAGGTTGTTATTATGCTTACTGAAGTAATTCAGACAGAGAAAGACAAATACTGTATGTTATCACTTATACGTGGAATTTAAAAAAAATAAAACAAATGAATAAATGGAACAAAATAGTAACAGACTTACAGAACAAACTAGTGGTTACTGGTGGGGAGAGGGAAGGGTGGAAGGGCAAGATTAGGGTAGGGGATTAAGAGGCACAAACTATTATGTATAAAATAAATAAGCTACAAAGGTATGTTATACAACACAGGGAATATAGCCAATATTTTATAATAATGTTAAATGTAGTAAAATCTATAAAAATTTTGAATCACTATATTGTAAACCTGAAACTAATATAATATTATAAATCAACTCTACGGCAATAAAAAAATTATGCTACTTATGTTGGACAACATCCATTACTGTCATTTGGCAAAGATTTCTGCCAAAACTTGTTTTGTTTTGTTGCTGAGCAAAATGTATATTATTAATACTTGTGGCTAGTTTTACTAGCCTGTTAGCAACAGTATGACTTGTGCCTGTTTTTGCTGTGAAGTCTGCCATGTTGAAGGATGTCTTGTTAGTTTTGGTTTAAGTGATACAATTTATCAGTTTTATATTGGAAAATATTATTCAATTGTTCTGGAAAAACTAAATTGGCTTACTTGAGGAAAACTGTACTTTTTTTAGAAAATGAAGCAAAAGTATAGAGGAATTCATGTTATTTTTTGTCAAAGCTTCATTATAGAGGATGAGGTAAATGGAATGCCTGTACAATAAAATGCAACATTCAGTTATCCATAATGGCATTTCCTACATGCACTTTTATTTTTCAGTTCCTTATGTGAAACCACTCCACTCTATATTCATTTTCCTCTGCCGAGAAAGACTCATATTTACATTTCACTGGAGGGCTATGTTATTTATCTTTCTTTACTAAATTATTCTGAGTTGTTGGATTTGTTGCTATTGCCATCTTACTTTTATGCTTCAATGAGGCACTATTGGATTATTTTTGAGATGGGCATAAAGCACCACGGTACTGATTAAAATACAAAATAATAAATATTAAAAAATAACATGAAAATATTTTCAGAGATAAACTTACTAATGAAGTTTTTATAAAATATGCAAAAGCAGCAGTTATTAAACATGTAATGGAATTTCTGTGAGAATAATGCTCAGTCTTTAAACACTTCTTTTATTGAAGTATAGTTGATTTCCAATGTTGTATTAATTTCTGCTGTACAGAAAAGTGATTCAGTTATACATATATACACATTCTTTTTTAAATACTCTTTTCCATTATGGTTTATCAGAGGACACTGAATATAGTTCCCTGTGCTATGCAGTAGGACCTTGTTGTTTATCCATTCCATATATAATAGCTTATGTCTGCTAACCCCAACCTCCCACTCCATTCCTCCCCTAACCCCCTTCCCCTTGGCAACCACAAGTCTGTTCTCTATGTTGATGAGTCTGTTTCTGTTTTGTAGGTAGGTTCATTTGTGTCATATTTTAGATTCCACATATAAGTGATATCATATGGTATTTGTCCTTCTCTTTCTGACTTACATCACTTAGTATGATAATCTCTAGTTGCATCCATTTTGCTGCAAATGGCATTATTTTGTTCTTCTTTATGGCTGAGTAGTATTCCATTGTATATAGGTACCACATCTTCTTTATCCATTCATCTGTCACTGGACATTTAGGTTGTTTCCATGCCTTGGCTATTGTGAATAGTGCTGCTATGAACATAGGGGTCCAGGTATCTTTTTGAATTAGAGTTTTGTCTGGATATATGTCCAGGAGTGGGATTGCTGGATCATAAGGTAATTCTATTTTTAGCTTTCTGAGGAACCTCCATACTGTTTTCCATAGTGGCTGCACCAATTTACATTCCCACCAACAGTGTATGAGGTTTCCCTTTTCTCCACACCCTCTCCAGCATTTGTTATTTGTAGACTTTTTAATGATGGCCATCCTAACTGGTGTGAGGTGGTACCTCATTGTAGTTTTAATTTGCTTTTCTCTAATAATTAGCGATGTTGAGCAGCTTTTCGTGTGCCTATTGGCCATCTGTATGTCTTCTTTGGAGAAATGTCTATTTAGGTCTTCTGCCCATTTTCCGATTGGGTTGTTTGCTTTTTCATTATTGAGCTGTATGAGCTGTCTGTATATTTTGGAAATTAAGCCCTTGTTTGTTGCATCATTTGCAAATATTTTCTCCCATTCTGTAGGTTGTCTTTTCATTTTGTTTATGGTTTCCTTTGCTGTGCAAAAGCTTGTAAGTTTGATTAGGTCCCATTTGTTTATTTTTGTTTTTATTTCTATTGCCTTGGGAGAATGCCCTAAAAAAACATTGGTATGATTTATGTCAGAGAATGTTTTGCCTGTGATCTCTTTTAGGAGTTGTATGGTGTCATGTTTTTTAAAAATTTTTTTCTTCCAAATACTTTTTTTTCTTTTTAATTAATTAATTAATTTATTTTTGGCTGTGTTGGGTCTTCGTTTCTGTGCAAGGGCTTTCTCTAGTTGCGGCAAGCGGGGGGCACTCTTCATCGTGGTGCGCGGGCCTCTCACTGTCGTGGTCTCTCTTGTTGTGGAGCACAGGCTCCAGACACGCAGGCTCAGTAGTTGTGGCACACGGGCTTAGTTGCTCTGCGGCATGTGGGATCTTCCCAGACCAGGGCTCGAACCCGTGTCCCCTGCATTGGCAGGCAGATTCTCAACCACTGCACCACCAGGGAAGCCCCCTGGTGTCATGTTTTATGTTTAAGTCTTTAATCCATTTTGAGTTTATTTTTTGTGTATGGTGAGAGGGTGTGTTCTAACTTCATTGATTTACATGCCACTGTCCAACTTTCCCAACACCACTTGCTGAAGAGACTGTCTTTTTTCCCATTGTACTAATATATTCTTGCCTCCTTTGTCGAAGATTAATCAACCATAGGTGTGTGGGTTTATTTCTGGGCTCTCTATTCTGCTTCATTGATCCATATGTCTGTTTTTGTGCCAATACCACACCGTTTTGATTACTGTAGATTTGTAGTATTGTCTGAAGCCTGGGAGGGTTATGCCTCCTGCTTTGTTCTTTTTCATCAGGATTGCTTTGGCAATTCTGGGTCTTTTATGGTTCCATATAAATTTTATGATTATTTGCTCTAGTTCTGTGAAAAATGACCTGGGTAATTTGATAAGGATCACATTAAATCTGTAGATTGATTTGGGTAGTATGACCATTTTAACAGTATTAATTCTTCCAATCCAAGAGCACAGGATATCTTTCCATTTCTTTGAATTATCTTCAACTTCCTTTATTAATGTTTTAGAGTTCTCAGTGTGTAAGTCTTTCACCTCCTTGGTCAGGTTTATACCTAAGTATTTTATTTTTGGGGGTGCAATTTTAAAAGGTACTGTTTTTTACATTCCCTCCTGATATTTCACTGTTAGCATAAAGAAATGCAACTGATTTCTGTATGTTAATCTTGTATCCTGCTATCTTGCTGAATTTGTTTACCAGTTCTAGTAGTTTGTGTGTGGAGTCTTTAGGGTTTTCTATATATAGGATCATAAACGAATATTTTAAATAATTAATTTTATACCTCAATTTTGTGAGATGCATGTGAATAGAGTTTTCTTCTGTTTGTCCTTTCATGTGGACAGACTCACTGCAAACCACTGTAGGTCAAGCAGAGGTATCAGTATCAGGATTACACTTTAAAAACCACTGTTCTAGATAAAAATCTGACCCATGGTTTCCAATTCCACTCCTGAGCCATAATTTCCAAATATGCATTTCAATCTCTCCCTTGATTAAGACAGTGTATCTTTCTGTACATCTCTTTTTGGATGTTGATATGTGAAGGAATCTCAAAATTGCATCAAAATTTTCAGTGTCCTAAACATGCTCAACCAATTTTTTTTTGGCAACTATTCAGAAAATTGAGAAATACTTGAGAAATTCTTCCCTTTCCTTCATGCTTCACTTACAATCAGCTGCCAGACTTCGTCAGTTCTATCCTCAAAATATATTGAACCTGACTTTTTTTCTCAATCCTACTGATACTGCTTTTCTTTAGGATTTTGTAATTTCCTGCCTGTCTTACTGTAGTCCCTTCCATATTGGGCCAGCCCTCTTGTTCTTCTCCAATTTATATTCAATTTTGATTACAGGGCAATCTTTTTAAAAATGCAAAGATTATTATGTCTTAGCTCTACTTAAAGTTCTTCAAAAGCTCCACATTGTTTTCAGGAAAAAAATCAAAGTCCATAGCACCACATGCAATTTTCATCATGATCTGGCCTTGGTCCGCTTCCCTGTCACTTTCTCAACACTAACATAATCAACTTTTGACATGTGTGTATATTGATATTCAATGTCATCATAGCTTTTGCACACCCTATTCCCTCCAGCACCCTCCTGCCTTTCTCCCAAATCTGCTTTTACTCGGCTGACTTCATTATACAAGATACAGTTCAAAACCGACACCTCATCCAAACAGTCTTCCCTGAGATTCCCCTACTTCCACCATATTTCAGGTAGATACCTCCCCCCATAAATAATTCTCTATATAACTCGATCATAACACTTTAAATAAATTTGTTTTCAGGAAAATATGCTCAATTTTATAAGAAATCAGGAAAATGGCCAATAAAATTCTAAGATACAGTTTTACACAAAGCAGACTGGTGAGAATTAAAGACCTGTCCATATGGAGCATTGCAAGTGATGGTAATGGGAACTCTCATACACTGCTGGTGAGAGAGATGAATCACTCTGGCAAACAGTATACATTACCAGCAATTCCCTTCCTAAGCCTTAATCTCTTACACATATACAGCATTCATAATAGTATTTGTTTCCAGGGACCAAAATTTAGAAACATCTCAAATATTCTTTAACAACAGAATGGATAAACTGAGAATATTCATAGAATGAAATGCTTACTAAATGGCAGTGAAAAGAACTGAACTACAGTGACATGAATTGTCATGAATGAATCTAAACAGAAAATATTCAATCAAAAAAGCAAGTTGCAGAAGAATACATGAAAAATCTAAAAAATATACAGTTTAGTGAAAAATATGTGCAAAAAACTATAAAGAAAAGATTAACAGAAAACTCAGGATAATGGTTACAGCGAGATTGTTATCTAAAACTACTGGATTTCAGAAGTTCAAGAAGCTAAGTTAATGAGACTTCCAAGTGAGTAACAAGTCTAAACCTGAGATTTCAGGATTAATATAATACTACAACTTTAAATATTCTGACTAATAACTTCTTCTAGTTAATTCTAGGTGATCTGGGCTTCCAAAAGAACCCAATATACAGATCGTAGCATGAAATCCAGTGTCTCAAAATAATTTGGAAACAATAGGTCCATCCCTTTGGGTGAGATTAGTTCCCAAACATAAAATAGGTGCTTGTAAGGTAAAGTGTCTCTTTAAGATCATTCCTCTAGTACGGAAGACTGTAGATATGACAGATATGGAAACTATGAATATGACTGAAAATACCACTTATTCATTCAATTATGCATTGTTTATACTTTTTCCTCTACATCTGAACTGACAGATAGGGACCAAATGTATGTAGGTGTTTAATTAAGCCATGAAATTTTTGTTGAAAAACTTAAGGTCACTCAATCTATCCTTCAATTTTTAGACAACATGGTATTTAAATTAGTAACTTTTACAGATAAGTATCTATACCATTCTTTCAAATTTCATGATAAAGGTTACATAACATCCCTAACAAACATCTAGTAAGATACAATCAGGGCTAATTTTTCCTCAGAAAGAAATGTGAATGACAGTACTGCAGGATAAACAACAGTAGCCCACAAAGTCCTTGATATGAACTTATTTTTTAATGGGGATGAAATTCTGTCTCTGTAAAAATAACAATAACAGCAATCTGAAATGGATCAGCCCTAAAGGGAACATCCTCCTACACCAGTCTCAGGTGGATTCAATTTACTGATGCTTTAACAAGGGCATTAATTGTGGTGGCAATTTATGAAGTATGGGAAATATTTCTATTAGAAACTAAACTACGATGATTTATTTCCCATAAGCAACTGCACAATACTTAGATGGCAACTGTGCATTCACTACTAGTGTTCATGAGACAAATCAGTCTCAAAAATGAAAGGTCTCATATTTTGTTACCAGTTTGCTCGCCACTGAGCTGGTTTTCATCTGACAAGGCTTCCTCCATAAGCAGAAGAATCCACTCCAGTTAAAATCCCTGGTAATAACTTCAACTAATGAGTTCAGGATATCAATTAATTCACTGAGTAGCTATTTTTAGCCCACACTTTACATAACTTGTATAATATCTAAGCAGTTCTTAATCCAATTCATCTTCTTCACTTTTGATTTTGATAGTTCAGTTATGTTTTGAAATTAGGGAAAGACAGAAATCAGATGGTTTATATTTGTGCGCCTATTTTTAAAACTTAAATTTCAGTATTTAATGATTTTAAGAAAAAGCAATTAAATAAGGAGATTAACTAGATTTGTAATATTTTCCCCTAACCCTAGGATTCCCATTTTCAGGGCCTTTTTTAAGACAAAGATTTCCATTTGTTACAGTGTAAGTTAGTAAACAGAAATTGGAGGCACCAAACTCTTCTTTGTTGCATAACATTACTTACTTATCCTGAGGTGTTACCAGGCTTCAAATCTAAATTTTAGACATTCTAATACATAGTTCTTAGGGCAGAAGATAATAAAAATAAGTTGGCATTTCTTGTGGCGAGAGACTTCCCCAAAGGAGAGACAGCTTGGTTTTTATATTTTAGAAAGGGTCATCAGATGAATTATTTTATAGGCAATACCTTGATATGACAGAATCAAAGTGTTTTAAAAATTGTCTTTATGTTATTGATCCCTGAAAAGGTGAAACATAAACTATTAAAAAAAAACAGAAGAAAGTTTGTAGAGTGACAAGTAGATCATCCATTAGAAAGTTTCAATTCCACAAGAAAGAGGAGAGGTAGAAAGATGATAACATACACAGTGTAATCTGGAAGCAAAATTGCACGAGCAGAAGAGGCACACAGAAACTTAACAATATGTGTCTAATACACTCTGCTTTGTGAGGTCTTGTTAATAAGTGTTTGAATTAACACAAAAAAGGTCATCTATTCCTATTTTGATGAAAGAAAAGTGATTGAGTCCAGAGCTAAACGTGGACCCAATTTTCATTAGAAAACTGCTAAGTTATTATTAGCCTTGGTTCTCTTTTGAAGTGCCAGCAGGCATCTCTTGACAATAACCTTGGAAAGAAAGCCACAGGTTTAGGGAAAATTTTTTACTTCTTGATTTAATAAACATAAATCAGGCTATATTCCCAAAAGGATCAACCCATATTAAATAATGTTTACCTCCAGGGTGTTGAAATTTGTTTAAAAATGAGAGTATTTTGAATAGTATTTGAATAGTATATCTTTAAACTAGATGTCTTTATAGTTAAAACGAGTTCCTTACAGAAAGACAGCACTGGGTCTTGCTATTTTGTCTAACCTACAATCTCTGTCCTCCACTGTATTTAGACTATTTACTTGTTAAGTATTGATATGGTTAAGTTAAAATCTACCATCTTGCTAATTGTTCTCTATTTGTTCCATGCATTTTTTTGTTTCCTTTTTTTCCCCTGTGTTTAGATTAGTAGAATATTTTTTATATTCCATTTTTATGTCCACTCTTGACTTATTATTTATAGATCCTTAAACTATTTCTTAGTATTCTTCCTAGAATTTATAACATATGCCTTTAATTAATGACAATCTACTTTCACATAATATTATACTGCTTTGTGTGTGATATAAGAACTTTGCAACTGTAAGCTCCCACATCTTCCTCCCATCTTTTGTGATACTGTTGTCATTTTACTTTCATATATGCTATAAACTCCAAATACATTGTTGCTACTATTTTTCTGATGATCTTTTAGAGTGATCAAAAATAAGAAAAACATAACTTTTATGTTTACCTTCAATTGTTCCAGGAGATCTTCCTTTCTTTATGTAGATCCACATTTCTGTCTGATCTCATATTCTTTCTGCCTTAAGAATCTTCTTGAACATTTCCCATAATACAGATCTGTTTGTATTGAATGTTCTAAAAAAGAATGTTCATCCTTCATTTTTGAAAGATAATTTTTTTTCTGGGCATAGAAACTAGGCTAACAGGTTTTTTTGTTGTTCTTGCCGTTGTTGTTTTCTGGTCCTTTGGTTTGCATATTAGCCAAAGATAAAGAAGATATGTCTGCTGTAATTTTTATCTTTTTTCCTCTGCATGAGTTATGGACTGAATGTGTTCTGCCGCCAGTTTATATGTTGAAATCTTAATCCCCCACATAACGGTATTAGGAAGTGGGGGCCTCTGGGAGGGAATTAGGTCATGAGTGAGGAGCCCTCATGAATGGGAATGGTGCTCTTATAAGAGACACGAGAGCTTGCCCTCACTGTCTCTGCCACATGAGGATACAACAAGAAGACAGCCAGTTGCAAACTAGGAAGTGGGGTCTCACCAGACACCAGATCTGCCTCCAGAACTTTTGAGATATAAATGTTTAAGTTACTCAGTCTATGGTATTCCATTATAGCAGCCCAAACTGACTAAGAGTATGTAATGTGTCTTTTTTCTCTGGCTGCCTTCAGGATTTCCTTTACCTCTGGTTTTTAGAAGTTTTTTTTTAAAGAATGTGCCTATTTCTTTTTTTTTTTTTTTAATTTTTATATATTTATTTATGGCTGTGTTGGGTCTTCGTTTCCGTGCGAGGGCTTTCTCTAGTTGTGGCAAGTGGGGGCCACTCTTCATCGCGGTGCGCAGGCCTCTCACTATCGCGGCCTCTCTTGTTGCGGAGCACAGGTTCCAGACGCGCAGGCTCAGTAATTGTGGCTCATGGGCCCAGTTGCTCCGCGGCATGTGGGATCCTCCCAGACCAGGGCTGGAACCCGTGTCCCCTGCACTGGCAGGCAGATTCTCAACCACTGCGCCACCAGGGAAGCCTGGTTTTTAGAAGTTTTAATGCGAAGTTTCTAGGTGTGTGTGTGTGTATGTGTGTGTGTGTGTGTGTTTTGTTTCAATTTATTGATTTATTATTTATTTGGCTTGGGGTTTTCTAATCCCTTTAGCTTAAGGCCTCTGTCAGTAGAAAAGCAGAGTCTTAGCAGGGCTTCTGGTCCTTCCGGCAGTGGTGATCAGTCCCCTCCTCTATACCTGCATCACAAGTGAAGCTTTCACTGGTTTCCTGCCATGGCTCTAACCTTTCTCATGAGCATCAAAGGAAGATTTGTGAAGAAGAGCCTATGAAACGGGTGTGGATTTCCCTGTATCTGCTGTTTCCATGGGTTTTATGATAACATGGTAGCCAATGCTCAGACTCCAGTATTTTGTTAAAAATTGGATATGAATTCTTTTTACCCACTTATATGGCAGCCATATTGCATTTTTTTTTTTTTTACATAGCCACAATTCCATTATCACAAACACAAGTATATAACGTAAAAATTTTTTATATTTTAAAAATACAAATTTATACAAGTAATAATATGGTCTTTTTAAAAATATAGAAGTATGTAAAATAAAGAATGAGTTTGCTATCCCTACCCCAAAACCTGACTCTTAAAATGTGTTCACTGTTAAAAATCGGGTGTGTGTTCTTCCCGACTTTTTTCTATGTGCGCTAGATGTGCATGGTGTGTGTGTGTACATGGTGTGCGCGTGCGTGCATGTGTGTGTGTACATACTCTGCTTCCCAAATGGTTTCTCTCATTGAGTTATACATCCTGCACATCTCCCTGTGTGTTTATTTAGCTCTGCGTCACTCTCCTCCACAGCTGCATCGCATTCCAAAGCATGGAGGTGATGTAAATTATCTGGTCCCCTGAATGTACAGTTTGTGTGTGTGTGTGTGTGTGTGTGTGTGTGTGTGTGAACATATAAACCAATTATTGTTCTTTTTGTTTAAATATCTTTAAAATATAATCGACAGGTTTAAGCAACAGTAATACAGTGCACAGTGGGCTTTACAATATATGCAATACTGAAATGCATACACCAATGATACAATAATACAAATAAGTTACTGGTGCAAGGTTCTTACTCTAGAGTCTACGTTACATAATTAATTGAAGGTAAACTGAACAGTTTAAGGTGTTGTGGTGGACAAAATTTCAGGAGGGCCCCCAAGTTTCCTACCCTTTGTTGTATGTGCCATATAAAATCCCTTTTTTTAATTTAATTTTTTATACAGCAGGTTCTTATTAGTCATCCATTTTATACATATTGGTGTATATATGTAAATCCCAATCTCCCAATTCATCACACCACCACCCCTCCCCCTGCCACTTTCCCCACTTGGGGTCCATAAGTTTGTTCTCTGCATCTGTGTCTCTATTTCTGCCCTGCAAACCAGTTCATCTGTACCATTTTTCTAGGTTCCACATATATGCTTTAATAGACGATATTTGTTTTTCTCTTTATGACTTACTTCACTCTGTATGACGGTCTCTAGATCCATCCACGTCTCTAAAAATGACCCAATTTCGTTCCTTTTTACAGCTGAGTAATATTCCATTGTATATATTTACCACAACTTCTTTATCCATTCATCTGTCGATGGGCATTTAGGTTGCTTCCATGTCCTGGCTATTGTAAATAGTGCTGCAATGAACATTGGGGTGCATGTGTCTTTTTGAATTATGGTTTTCTCTGGGTATATGTCCAGTAGTGGGATTGCTGGGTCATATGGTAATTCTATTTTTAGTTTTTTAAGGAACCTCCATACCACTCTCCATAGTGGCTGTATCAATTTACGTTCCCACCAACAGTGCAAGAGGGTTCCCTTTTCTCCACACCCTCTCCAGCATTTGTTGTTTGAACATTTTCTGATGATGCCCATTCTAACTGGTGTGAGGTGATACCTCATTGTAGTTTTGATTTGCATTTCTCTAATAATTAGTGATGTTGAGCAGCTATTCATGGGCTTCTTGGCCATCTGTATGCCTTCTCTGGAGAAATGTCTATTTAGGTCTTCTGCCCATTTTTGGATTGGGTTGTTTGTTTTTTTAATATTGAGCTGCATGAGCTGTTTATACATTTTGGAGATTAATCCTTTGTCGGTTGATTTGTTTGCAAATATTTTCTCCCATTCTGAGGGTTGTCTTTTCATCTTGTTTGTAGCTTCCTTTGCTGTGCAAAAACTTTTAAGTTTCATTAGGTTCCATTTGTGTATTTTTGTTTTTATTTCCATTATTCTAGGAGGTGGATCAAAAAAGATCTTGCTGTGATTAATGTCAAAGAGTGTTCTTCCTATGTTTTCCTCTAACAGTTTTATAGTGTCCGGTCTTACATTTAGGTCTCTAATCCATTTTGAGTTTATTTTTGTGTATGGTGTTAGAGAGTGTTCTAATTTCATTCTTTTACATGTAGCTGTCCAGTTTTCCCAGCACCACTTATTGAAGAGGCTGTATTTTCTCCATTGTATATCCTTGTCTCCTTTGTCATAGATTACTTGACCATAGGTGTGTGGGTTTATCTCTGGGCTTTCTATCCTGTTCCATTGATCTATATTTCTCTTTTTGTGCCAGTACCACATTGTCTTGATTACTGTAGTTTTGTAGTATAGTCTGAAGTCCAGGAGCCTGATTCCTCCAGCTCCATTTTTTTCCCTCAAGACTGCTTTGGCTGTTTGGGGTCTTTTGTGTCTCCATACAAATTTTAAGATTTTTTGTTCTAGTTCTGTAAAAAATGCCACTGGTAATTTGATAGGGATTGCATTGAATCTGTAGATTGCTTTGCGTAGTAGAGTCATTTTCACAATATTGATTCTGCCAATCCAAGAACATGGTATATCTCTCCATCTGTTGGTATCATCTTTAATTTCTTTCATCAGTGTCTTATAGTTTTCTGTGTACAGGTCTTTCGTCTCCCTAGGTAGGTTTATTTCTAGGTATATTATTCTTTTTGTTGCAGTGGTAAATGGGAGTGTTTCTTTAATTTCTCTTCCAGATTTTTCATCATTAGTGTATAGGAATGCAAGAGATTTCTGTGCATTAATTTTGTATCCTGCAACTTTACCAAATTCAATGATTAGCTCCAGTACTTTTCTGGTGGCATCTTTAGGATTCTCTATGTATAGTATCATGTCATCTGCAAACAGTGATGGTTTTACTTCTTCTTTTCCAATTTGTATTCCTTTTATTTCTTTTTCTTCCCTGATTGTCGTGGCTAGCACTTCCAAAACTATGTTGAATAATAGTGGTGAGAGTGGACATCCTTGTCTTGTTCCTGATCTTAGAGGAGATGCTTTCAGTTTTTCACCATTGAGAATGATGTCTGCTGTGGGTTTGTCATATATGGCCTTTATTATGTTGAGGTAGGTTCCCTCTATTCACACTTTCTGGAGAGTTTTTACCATAAATGGGTGTTGAATTTTGTCAAAAGCTTTTTCTGCATCTATTGAGATGATCATACGGTTTTTATTATTCAATTTGTTAATATGGTGTATCACATTGATTGATTTGCATATATTGAAGAATCCTTGCATCCCTGGGATAAATCCCACTTGATCATGGTGTATGATCCTTTTAATGTGTTGTTGGATTCTGTTTGCTACTATTTTGTTGAGGAGTTTTGCATCTATATTCATCAGTGATATTGGTCTGTAATATATATTTTTTTGTAGTATCTTTGTCTGGTTTTGGTATCAGGGTGATGGTGGCCTCATAGAATGAGTTTGGGAGTATTCCTTCCTCTGCAATTTTTTGGAAGAGTTTGAGAAGGATGGGTGTTAGCTCTTCTCTAAAAGTTTGATAGAATTCACCTGTGAAGCCATCTGGTCCTGGACTTTTGTTTATTGGAAGATTTTTAATCACAGTTTCAATTTCATGACTTGTGATGGGTCTGTTCATATTTTCTATTTCTTCCTGGTTCAGTCTTGGAAGGTTATACCTTTTTAAGAATTTGTCCATTTCTTCCAGGTTGTCCATTTTATTGGCATAGAGTTGCTTGTAGTAGTCTCTTAGGATGCTTTGTATTTCTGCGGTGTCTGTTGTAACTTCTCCTTTTTCATTTCTAATTTTAATGATTTGAGTCCTCTTCCTCTTTTTCTTGATGAGTCTGGTTAATGGTTTATCAATTTTGTTTATCTTCTCAAAGAACCAGCTTTTAGTTTTATTGATCTTTGCTATTGTTTTCTTTGTTTCTGTTTCATTTATTTCTGCTCTGATATTTATGATTTCTTTCCTTCTAGTAACTTTGGGTTTTGTTTGTTCTTCTTTCTCTAGTTCTTTTAGGTGTAAAGTTAGATTGTTTATTTGAAATGTTTGTTGTTTCTTGAGGTAGGATTGTATTACTGTAAACTTCCCTCTTAGAACTGCTTTTGCTGCATCCCATAGGTTTTGGATCATCGTGTTTTCATTGTCATTTGTCTCTAGGTATTTTTTGATTTCCTCTTTGATTTCTTCAGTGATCTCTTGGTTATTTAGTAACATATTGTTTAGCCTCCATGTGTTTGTCTTTTTTACGTTTTTTTCCCTGTAATTCATTTCTAATCTCATAGCATTGTGGTCAGAAAAGATGCTTGATACGATTTCAATTTTCTTAAATTTACTGCGGCTTGATTTGTGACCCAAGGTGTGATCTATCCTGGAGAATGTTCCGTGCGCACTTGAGAAGAACGTGTAATCTGCTGTTTTTGGATGGAATGTCCTATAAATATCAATTAAATCTATCTGCTCTATTGTGTCATTTAAAGCTTCTGTTTCCTTATTTTCATTTTGGATGATCTGTCCACTGGTGTAAGTGAGGTGTTAAAGTCCCCCACTATTATTGTGTTACTGTCAATTTCCTCTTTTATGGCTGTTAGCAGTTGCCTTATGTATTGAGGTGCTCCTATGTTGGGTGCATATATATTTATAATTGTTATATCTTCTTCTTGGATTGATCCCTTGATCATTATGTAGTGTCCTTCTTTGTCTCTTGTAACATTCTTTATTTTAAAGTCTATTTTATCTGATATGAGTATAGCTACTCCAGCTTTCTTTTGATTTCCATTTGCATGGAATATCTTTTTCCACCCCCTCACTTTCAGTCTGTATGTGTCCCTAGGTCTAAAGTGGGTCTCTTGTAGACAGCATATATATGTGTCTTATTTTTGTATCCAATCAGCAAGCCCGTGTCTTTTGGTTGGAGCATTTAATCCATTCACGTTTAAGGTAATTATCGATATGTATGTTCTTATGACCATTTTCTTAATTGTTTTGGGTTTGTTTTTGTAGGTCCTTTTCTTCTCTTGTGTTTCCCACTTAGAGAAGTTCCTTTAGCATTTGTTGTAGAGCTGGTTTGGTGGTGCTGAATTCTGTTAGCTTTTGCTTGTCTGTAAAGCTTTTGATTTCTCCATTGAATCTGAATGAGATCCTTGCCGGGTACAGTAATCTTGGTTGTAGGTTCTTCCCTTTCATCACTTTAAATATGTTATGCCACTCCCTTCTGGCTTGTAGAGTTTCTGCTGAGAAATCAGCTGTTAACCTTATGGGAGTTCCCTTGTATGTTATTTGTCGTTTTTCCCTTGTTGCTTTCAATAATTTTTCTTTGTCTTTAATTTTCGCCAATTTGATTATTATGTGTCTCAGTGTGTTTCTCCTTGGGTTTATCCTGTATGGGACTCTCTGTGCTTCCTGGACTTGGGTGGCTATTTCCTTTCCCATGTTAGGGAAGTGTTCGACTATAATCTCTTCAAATATTTTCTCTGGTCCTTTCTCTCTCTCTTCTCCTTCTGGGACCCTTATAATGTGAATGTTGTCGCGTTTAATGTTGTCCCAGAGGTCTCTTAGGCTGTCTTCATTTCTTTTCATTCTTTTTTCTTTATTCTGTTCCATGGCAGTGAATTCCACCATTCTGTCTTCCAGGTCACTTATCCGTTCTTCTGCCTCAGTTATTCTGCTATTGATTCCTGCTAGTGTAGTTTTCATTTCAGTTATTGTATTGTTCATCTCTGTTTGTTTGTTCTTTAATTCTTCTAGGTCTTTGTTAAACATTTCTTGCATCTTCTTGGTCTTTGCCTCCATTCTTTTTCCGAGGTCCTGGATCATCTTCACTACCATTATTCTGAATTATTTTTCTGGAAGGTTGCTTATCTCCACTTCATTTATTTGTTTTTCTGGGGTTTTATCTTGTTCCATCATCTGGTACATAGCCCTCTGCCTTTTCATCTTGTCTGTCTTTCTATGAACGTGGTTTTTGTTCTGCAGGATTGTAGCTCTCCTTGCTTCTGCTGTCTGCCCTCTCAGCAGCCACATATTTCTTTTGTGCTCTGCCTCAGATGAGTCAATGCTCACATCCTGTCTCTTCTTGGATTTTCCTGTCTTTCCCTTAGAGTGCACGCTAAGTGGTTGTCCTGAAAAGTTATGACTGTTCAGGATTTTCAGCTTTTTTTGTGTGTGTGTAAGAGTGATACTCTTTCCACCTTTCAACATTCACAGCAGAAGCCGGAAGCCCAATAACCAAGATATTCTGCAAAGAGAAATTATGTATTTCAAACAGAAAAGAAGTTAGTAATTTAGCTAGTATATTATTCATTGAAGAGAAGAAATAAATGTTTTACTTTGAAGTTGTTGACCTTACAAAAGTGCTATAAATTTAATTCCTAATGTATTTCTAAAGAAAAATCAAAATGTTTATTAATTGTAATTTTTTAAAGATTTCTATTAAAAATATTACCATTTAACACTTTTAGAAGCAAATACCCAGTTTCAATTGTTCATAATCTGACTGATCTGATTATAGTATTTTTGTAGGTATTGGTGTGGTTTTAAATAAATATCTGCAAATCATATACCAAAGGTAATAGTCAATACAAATTGTGAGGGAAAATATGTAAAAAAAAAAACCTCATAACAATAAGAATAGAACTTTCTTTCTAGTGTTACTCTTAGCTATTTTTTTAAACTTTTTTTCCCACTAGAGCCATTGCAATACTTTCTATGTGAATATCTGTCTTGAATATTTTTTATTTATAAATAAATTAGGTAAATGAATATTGTATGACATTTGTATATAATTTCTGAAGCCTATTTTATTGGACATTTGTTCTGTGATGCTACTCAATGAACATTCTATGGTTAAATAAAGGTGTATTCTTTTGGGTTAAAGAAAGTTAAACAGGTTTTTTGTTTTTGTTTTTGTTTTTTTTAAATAACCAGACTACTCAGAGCCTTTAACATGCTAATATGCATTATAAATCTCATAAAGTAGACTGTAATTTTCAGTGTTTCCTAAATTTATTTAATTGCCAAACACTTTGGGAAACACTGTATATTTTTAGATAGAAAAAAAAGAAAAATTGATGGGTACCCACTGTGTGCCAGGATGTGTGTTTGTTAGATTACGGAAATTCTTGTGAATAAAATAGGCATGGTCCTTGCCCTCATAGAGCAAACATATATTTTAAAATAGATTCTATTTCTTAAAAGAATGCTAGAAAATCATTATTCAAAGATTGCTAGATTCATTGCCATATAAATTAAAACAAATCATTTTAATATAAGTATAAAATATAATAAAACTAAAATTAATAGGAAAACAGTTTCTAGAAAATGTGAGCACCACTAGGTTAATATCATAATATATAAAGAATTAACATGAAGTGACAGGATAAACGTCAAGCCCTAGTAGTAAATGAACAAAGACTATAAACAGATAAACCACATAAGTAAAAATGCAAATAGCAAACAAATATTATTTAAAAAATCTATCGGGCTTCCCTGGTGGTGCAGTGGTTGAGAATCTGCCTGCTAATGCAGGGGACACGGGTTTGAGCCCTGGTCTGGGAAGATCCCACATGCCGCGGAGCAACTGGGCCCGTGAGCCACAACTACTGAGCCTGCGCGTCTGGAACCTGTGCTCCGCAACAAGAGAGGCCGCGATAGTGAGAGGCCCGCGCACCGCAATGAAGAGTGGCCCCCACTAGCCGCAACTGGAGAAAGCCCTCGCACAGAAACGAAGACCCAACACAGCCAAAAAAAAAAATCTATTGACCCTAGTAATCAAAGTGACATTTTAGTATCACTTAATATCTATGAATTTGCCCAAATTAAAGGACATCCAAACAAAACAAATAAATACAATACTGACACAATTGTAATCCAACAAACTTTTTGGAAAACATTAAACATAGTACCTATTAATAACGAAAACTAAGTCCATCTGCTCACTGAGTAATATCACTACTGGAAATTTTTCCTAAGGAAAAAAATCCCACAGAATCAAACTACGTTCATGATCAAATACATGTTCACTGTGATTTTATTTATGATTCTAAAAATTGGAAACAGCCTCAATTATCATAATAGCCAATGGTAAATTAAATAATGTTATGCTAATTTGGTGGATGACCATAGTTTCTATTATGCATCTAATTCAGACTTCTGAAAATAATAAAAATGAGGTTAATTAGGTGTGCTGCAGTGGGTTTACAAAATCCTACATTCGTTATGAGTAATACTTCATGCTTATGTGGGAAAGATTGTTATCGGATGATTCACTTGGGTGGGTGATAGCTGGCCTTAGGGGTTGGTGCCCGGATGAACTAGCTGCCCCTAAACTGCAACCTAAATATAATTTTAATAAATTAACAAGGAAACGATGTTTTCCTGTGCTGGAATACAGATCTAAAGCAAGTTATAAACATTTTGCATATATCTATATAATCTACAAGTAACCTATTATGTTGTTAATAGAATGACTGTCAAATAGTGCTCAAGGAGCTAGATAATGAGTAACATATAAAAAGGACACTGTAAACATGAAGGGGGTACAAAACTCAATTAACTCTAATTTAAGGCAATTAGCAGGATTCCATGTGGGTGGTGCAGAATTCAATCTATTTAAATCAGTCAGGAGAAAGTTGAAAAAAAAACCTGTACAAAGGTGAAATTTGAAATATTCCCAGGGAATATGTTTTAGGGGGTGTAAAACGACATGACAGCTAAAAGCATGCTTTTGAGTTCCCCTGTTGACATGGCAAGCAACCCAGGATTGGGGAAAGAAGCACAGATTTGATCTCACATTCTAGTCCCCAGATTCAGACCAGTTACCCAGATCTGTAGCTGTACTGGTTTTGAATCTTTACCCAAGGAATCTGGCACTGCTGGAGATAGTAATTTCCACTCTTTACTTGGAGAAATGACTTTGCAAACCCAGAACGCTGTACACATAAGTGTAGCGGTAATGAAATAAATCTATAGAAAGTGTTAATCTTGCAGCAGTCAGTTTATGCGGAATATATTTTAAGTCACAATGATAATTTATGTTCCTTATATGCAGTTTCGAAATGTCCAAGAAAAGCATGTTAGAGAATGTCTGACGTGTCAGATAATCTGATTATTTGCCTTGTTCTTTTAATTAGAAATGCCTGATTGATATTTGTGACTTAAATTTGACATGCATTAGAGAATGGAATTAATTAAGCTTATTAACAGTGTTTGAATGCTTACAAAGTTGTACATTCAATTTGTGATATTTTTAAAAGCTGCTTAAGGACTAATAAAGATTGCTTTGGTTTGTAAACTGGCCTTATTATGAATGTGATGTGTCTGAGAAAAAAAATTAAATTTGCATATGCAAGTTAAAATGTTTGAGGGAATTTAGTGAAATAAGTTTTTTGAATGGGTTTTAATAATGACATGAGATCATCAAATACATTAAACGTAGTTGAAATTAATCAAGAAATAAGTAAAAGTGATTTACTTATTTCTAATAAAATTATTTAATTCATAAATCAACTAGCAAGAATTATAAGTTGAACTTAGAGGTTTAAGAAAAATTCAGTCTTTTAATTAACTACAGTTACAAATTGCATATTTAGACAGCTCTAAGTGGTTCATTTTGCATATAAAAGCCCTCCCTTGGACATTAAAATGTTCACTGACATGCGAAGCCCAATGATAATTGTCAACTGAACATGACAAATGACAAATGTGTAAGGCACTCTCGAAAACCCAGTCCATTATACCATTTGCATTTAAATAGTGCCATTTCTTGCATTTTAAATAAGTATTATATTTTAAAGTATCATATGTATTATGGAAAATTTGTAAGATAAAAAGAAGTATAAGAAAAAAATACACATTACCAGTAATTGGCCAAAAGATAACCAGTGCTAATATTGTGGTGTATTAGCTCTCAGTCTTTTATATATTTTAAGCATTAATTAAAGTACATTAGCAGTGTACCATACAACCTGTACATGTGTTCTTTGCTATGTTGCTTTTAAAATTTTTACTTTTTACCATGATGATGTTTGCAGATTTTACACATCAAGAAGAGAGAACCAAGAGGCTTTGGGGACATTTGATGCCGGGTTATGGAGGGAGCATGGAATTTGGTGTTAGAAAAGAGGTTAACTCCTGATTTCAATGTTTACTAGCCAGGAAGACCTCAGACAAGTTTCTTAACATCCCCTAGCCACAGTTTCCATACTTCTGAAGTGGACATAATAATAACTACCTACTTTGCTTTTTGAGGAAATACAATATCTATATTTAAAGTACATAAGGCAGCATCTGATACTCAACAGTTAATAGTTATTTTTATGCTTAGAATCCTAGAGATTGGTTTCAGTAGTGTATTTTGGGTAAATCTGTGATCTCAGGTGTCTCTGAGGCTAAGGAATGTCAGAGACATGGAAGGATTCTTTGTTCTCTCCTTTGCACATATAACTAGTCAGGACTGTCCGGTGTGACTGCCAGCAGAGTTCGGTGTGTGCTGAGAATACAAGCTAACTCATGGTAAGAAATTCAAAATCAAGAAACAAACCAAAGAAAAAAGGTTAGGCAGGGTAGTAACACCTGGGCTTAAGTAGAGGTATTTGTTCTAACCGATTTTATGCATAGTCAGAGAGAATAATTGAAAAGGACAAAAACAGGTACTTTGGAACAGGTACTTTGGAAAGCTCAGCAAGCATTTAGGGCCCTGGGGAGTAATAATGATGAAGGGAAAATACTAGCAGGGGGGTCCTCAATTTTCAAAAGGGAAATTGGAGGCTATATTTGTGTGCGTCCAATTAGTACGGCTAGTCAAATCTTGTCAAACTGCAGAATTATAAGTCAGTTTTTAGGAAGGAATTATTTATGTAATCCTAACAATTGTCCACGTCATGTTGTGTCTGGGAACAACCCTCTCCATGAATGTTTCTTCTCAGAAGAGAAACATTTCACTTTCTGTATGGGACATTCTTTTTTAAAGGAAAATGAGCCTCACAAAACGATCTCCTAGAAATGATCAGGAGAAGCCAACTTACTCTCCACATATACATTCTGATTTCGAAGTATTCACAGCCACCACCTTTTTACCTGAGGCTACACTCGTTGCCAAACTTTTCCAACAAGCTTTTTGCTCTTACTTATCGCTGTGCTGATATCCAGTGTCAGAACATTGTGGATTGTGCTGCAAACACTATGTAATTATATGGGTTTTTCTGTGATCAAAGTTACCGCGCCTATTTCATCACTACACTTTTTCTAACGGGGGAAAAGAAACCCAAGATATAAGACATCAGTGGGAAACTGGCACCGTGGATATTGGAGGACCAATGACACGATATTAAACTTCAAAATGAAAGAAGGATACTGATGGCAAAATTCACTTGCTTCCACTTTCAAAGGTCAACAGGTAACATCCCGGAAGCTGGAGTGATTTTTCAAGTGATCTGTAAATACTTCATGTGCTTAGAAATGAATGTTGTAACCTAATCATTTTGGTGACTATAAATTTTCAGACATCATTGCTTTCTGTCTTCCCCCTTATATCTGAGCATCTGCACAATATATAGGCTTACAGCTGAAGTTGACTATCAAAGTGATACTTCTGTGTTTTTATCTTATCAACTATTTTAACACAATTTTTATCATATGCAGATTAAAGGGATTTTAAAAAATGGAGTTTTGAAGACAAATGTATTTCTCACTTTTATTTGAAAACAATATTTATCCTTAAAAAGTCTAATAAGTTGTTTTCAATCAAGTAGTGTCTTATTTGAAGCAGGGCCAAGTGTTGAAAGAAAAAAGCAGAAATGGCATTAAAAATTGAAAATAATTTATTTTGGTATCAAATGTTATTGCTGAGGTTATCTGATATCTGCACTTTTGAAACGTCTAGATTCAATGTCTTTTCTACTTTGACATGCAAAGATTCATGATAGAAATTAGGGAAAAAATAAAAACACTAATAATTATTGAAGTGTGTAAGTCATATGATTTTAGTATGTTAAGCAGGTACTAAGGATGCTTTAAAAATGTAGCATGATTAGTAACATGACCAAAGTAACAGATTTTTTTTCTTTTCTTTAGGTAAAAATCCATTTGAAATCAAGAGCCTTGTCTTCTCTCAGATCAGCAAAATAATTTTCATTTCATTACTTAAAGACAGAGAATTTATTATTCTTACTATTATGGCTCTGTCAAAGGTAGCTTACCCTGGTCAACTCTTAGGTCATCAGTTTTGGCGGACTAGACTCCGAAGTAAATTAGGGATTCTAATCCTTAAGAGGTCTCAATAGACTGAGTTAGTCCGCTTAAATGTACCTTCTAATAATAATATATACTTGCAGATAGGTTCCCTTTTAAAATCTCAGCTTTTTGTTTTCCTGAGTCTCTATTTTGAGGAATCAGGTTTGTCCTCAGAGGCTAAGCACTCATCACTGTCTTCCGAAGATGGTTAACTCAAGGTCAGTTGACCCAATTGGTTAGACAAGCACGATAAATCAAGTCCAATGGTTCGCCCTGAGCAGGAGCCAATCATCGTCATGAAACGAATAGCTCTACTGAAAGTCATAACCTGAGTGCCCTAACACTAGCACCCTCGTCTACGCGGCTAGCCACTGAGAAACCAGGAAAAGGAAAGTGAAAGCTTTGCAGATCCCAGCAGAGAAAGTGGAAAGCAGCCCAAGTTTATCCCCTAATGTTTTGGGGCCACTATGGTCATTTTCATATGCACAGAACAGCACACTCATATTTATAGTTCTAGATCTGCATCTGCTAAAGCTGTGGGCTTCAGAATGGACTATGTCTAGAAAGAACTGCCCCCAGTGAATGCAAATGGTTTTCTTTTCCCTTGCGCACAAGGCGACATTTGACTGCACAGCTTAGTCAAGGAATGAAATAAAGAGCAGCTGCTGCAGCAGCAGAAACAACAGCAAAGATGTAGGAAGCCAAGAAAGGAGCACAGTCAGCAGGACAAAGGACAGTTTAGCTCAGGGGTCAGAAAACTAAGGCTCGAGGGCCAACTGCCTGTTATTGCAAAATAAAGTTTTTAAAACCTTGTGGTAAAAGGTACATAAAATGTATCCTTTTCATCATTTTTAAGTGTACAACCAAGTGGCATTCAGTACAGGCACAATGTTGTACAATCATTACCACTAACCGTTTCCAGAGCTTTTTCATCATCCCAAACTTAAACTCTGTACCCATTCTCCCCTCCCCAGAACCCTGGTAACCACTATTCTCCTTTCTGTCTCCATGAATTTGCCCATTTGAGATCCCTCATATAAGTGGAACCATATACAGTATTTGTTCTTTTGTGTCTGGCTTATTTAACTTGCCAAAATGTTTTCCCATTTCATCCATGTTGTAGCATGTGTAAATAAAGTTTAATTGGAATTGAGCCAGGCCCATTTGTTTACATATCATCTATGGCCATGTTTACATTACAATGGCAGAGTTGAGTAGTTGTGGCACAGACTTTATGGTCTGCAAGGCCTAAGATATTTAACTGACCCTTTACAGAAAAAGTCTAAACCCTTGGATTAGATTAAAGAATCATAAACACTCCCTGATTTTTAAAAGACCATTTATATTGTTACTTGTTGATGGCAATTTTGGCTTATTTCACAGTCTGATAAATAGGATTAATGAACTATTTGTCACACTGTTGTCATTAATAAACAGTCCCAAATGTCAAGATTTAAAATTCTTCTTTCCTCAGGCCTGGTTACAGTGAGGAGGGCTCATTTTCACATTTTACTGACACACATTTTACATCATGAAGCTGTGTGAGAGAGAGTCGATTAGTGAATCGTGGTGCAGAAAGTTCTAAAGCATGATGGACAGTTACAGACTCTAAAATGCTTAAAAATGTTTTCTTGCCTTTGTCCTCTTTGTGAATTTGAATGAGGATTACAATGTTTATGCAATGTGTATTGATAAAAAGCATATGTTTTTGCTTGGAAGTCTGAAAAATCATCTTCCACCCAAACCATTTGGTATAGTTCATTATTTTATTGTATTAAAATTTTTTTGGAGTCTCCTAATTAGTGCCACTAAATTCTACGTTAACAAGTACAAGCTAACCTGAGAAAAACATTTTTTCTCTGTTATCAAAGTAACCAAAGTAACCAGGAAGGAAATTTATATTGTAGCTGTAAAATGCAAATGAAATGAAAGATAATGCTATTTCCCATGAGGTCAGGTTTCAATGATCAGTCCCAGGTTAACAAAATGTATTGTTCTTGGGCAAACATTCGTGATATGACAATACCCAGTTTTACTGTATATGATAAAAATGCAAAGAACTGAGGGACACTTTATGGAAACCATCAAAGTAATAATAGCAAACATTTATACAGTGTTGACTGGGTCAGGCACTATTCGAAGGACTTTGTATTTTAACTCATTTGATCTTGAGGCGGAACTATGATTATTATCTCTATTTTACAGGTGAGGCATTTGAGGTAGCAATGAATATTTCTAATTTTACTCCTTGGTAGGGGCAGAGGATGGATATTGACTGCTGTGTTTATTCTGTTTCAGCAGTCACTTTATCCAGAAACCCAGAGGACACAGTTCTTCCGGGGAGGGGCATGTAATGGGGAAAGATCCTGACTAAAGAGACAGGTCGGTGACCCTTCCCTCTTCCTGAGTGCCCCCATTCCTGTGTCTTTGCCTCTAGGGTTGTCTCCATCACCTTACAAGGTGTCTTCAGAATGGAGACTGATTCCTCCTCGGCCTCGGTCTTTGCCGTTTGTTCCCTCCCCCCGACACATACACCTCACTGCACTCACAGCAAGCAACGTGGAGTTCCCGAAAAGTGTCTTTCTTACACGACTTCAAAACCACCTTTTACTTGATGTGCTGTACAGTCCTCAGCAACTTACTCAACTTTTCTCTTTTTTACCACCTCTTATCCCCCCTTTTAAAATATTTTGGTAAAATACACATAAAATTCACCATTCGTGACATTTAGTACATTCATTATGTTGTACAACCACCACTGTCTAGTTACAGACATGTTCATCACCACAGAAAGGAAAGTCCATGCCCACTAAGCCATCATTTCTCATTCCCGCTCCCTGCAGCCCGTGGCAACCACTAACCTGCTTTCCATCTCTATGGACGTGCCAACTCTGGAATATGTCATACAGATGGGATCCTACAGTATGTGGCCTTTTGTGTCTGGGTTCTTTTACTTAGCATTATATTTTCAAGGTTTATCCATGTTGTAGCACACATCAATTCTTCATTCCTTTTTATGGCTGAATAATGTTCTGTTGTATGAAGGGACCACACTGTTTATCCATCCATCAGGTGACAGACATTTGGGTTGTTTCCACTTTTTAGCTATTGTGAATGGTGCTGCTGTTGATATTCATGTGCAAGTTTTTGTTTGAACACTTGTTTTCAATTATTTTGGGTATACACCCAAGAGTGGAATTGGTGGGTCCTATGGTAATTCTATGTTTAACTTTTTGAGGATCTACCAAAACTGTTTTCCACAGTGGCTGTAGCACTTTACATTCCCACCAATAAGGTATGAGGATTCCAATTTCTCCACAGCCCCAGCAATATTTGTAATTTTCTGTTCTTTTTTTTTTTTAATAGCCATCCTACTGGGTGTGAAGTCATATCTCATGTGGTGACTCAGCTCTTTGGAGCCTTTGAATCTACATCTGTAATGATACGGCAAATAACAGCACTTAATCACAGGATGATCTGAGGGATAAAAGAAGTCACCCAGGCTGGGGACCTGACAAAGTGCTCAGCAAATGTAAGGTTTATTCTTCTTACTGTTGTCCCTGGGGCTGTGTTATCTCTGCTGGAAAAGACAGAACAAGCAGGGCCCAGATGCTTGGACATGAAATCTGACTCTGCATTTACCAGCTGTGTGACTTCAGGCAAGTAATTCAACCTCGGTGTGCTGCGGTTTCCTTGTCTATATGTTCTAACAGTACTTGCATATCCAGGCTCTTATGAAGATTAAATGAGTTACTGTATGTAAAGAACCACACCTGATCCAGAAGGAGGTACTGTCAGTGTTAACTATCATTAACTCCTCCCTCCACTTCCCTGGGTAATTCCTGCTCAGTCTCCAAGCCTCAGCTTTGTTTTTTTTTCCTCTAGGAATATTTTCTTAACCAACACCCTACTTCCCCCACCCCACCCCAGCACACATGCACACACACACACACACACACACACACCAAGGAAGTTAGCTGCCCCTCCTATTTACTTCCTGAGTTTATCGCTTTTGTGGCACTGAACAGATTGCTGTCTGTCTCTTGTCTTTTTGAACCTTTGTGTGCTCAGTACCCAGCACGGTACTGGGCCCAGAGTCGGTGCTCAATTATTAGCTGAATAAATAAATGGGATGAATGTTAATCAATTAGTATGATGGTGTAGTATGATGGATTCATTCATCCATAAGAAACTAATATTCTCAGGGTCTAAGGTTGGGATTAAACATGCTGGGAGAAATTTGCTCAATACCATGAACTCAAAGTATTAAAGAATTTAAAATGAAGACTTTCTGGAATTTAAGAAATTAAACTGTACATATAAAATGAATGCATCTCTAAAGACTTCACTAGAAAACTCATTATTGTCTTATTTGAATGTACTATTTTCTCTTCTCCTAGGAATCAGTGGGAAAAAAATTGTGTCATTCTTCACATTTCTTTCTTCATTGACTCCAAGGTGATATTTCCAAGACAACGTACCATGAGAGCATTTTACTGTTCTTTTGGTATTTTTTTTCTTTTTCCTTCCTCTGGTAGCACTGAAGCAGGTTGGATTTTATCATTTTTATTTTGAGTTTACTTCTACTGGGCAAAGAGGAGCAAATTTAACTCCCTCTACCTGGAATAGAACAATCAACAGCCGGTATTGTTCCACTAAGGGCTGCTTTAGGTTGTCCTTTAGGTTCACCTTGGATATAAAGCATAAAGGCAATGACAAAAAGTATCTAAGAATGACAATGGAAAATTTTCTCTTCCCTGTTCAAAGAGACCTGACTATAAGAAATCTCAACCATCTAATCCTATTGAAACTTGACACTCCAACTGGTCAAAATGATACATGTCAGTTACTTCCATTTAACTATGTCCCTTCTTTGATCAAGTTTTTCACTTTTAATAAAGTGACTTGTGGCAGAATTTAATGATTTTATGAATCTCTTTTTGGCTTTAAGGAAAGGACTTCCATTTTACGCTGGTCATATTTCCCTGCCTCCTTCTTCAGTGATCAAGTGATGGTTAGTGTTTACAGAGAGTTGTTATGTTGAGTGCGGCATGGAGACTGGAATAATTCGCTCGTGAAGTGTTTAAACAAGGCAGCTGATAAATCACAAAATGCTTCCCTTTCCCCCAGGGATTAGCTCTTGAAATGCATGAGGAAACCGAGGAAGTTACTTTCTGATATCTCTTGGAATTATGTGGCATCCTAAGGTGCTGCTCCTCAGGGAAGAAAAACAAAGCTCCACATCTTCTGTGGGGAAAATAGCAGATCTATGAGCAATCTAGCTAAGAATACCCTTGATTTACAACTGAATATACATCTATATTTTAAAAACTTCATAGCACATATATCTAGTTGCCTGACATGCGAGTTTTTCTAGGTGCCAATTTACTATACCTTTCAGGCCCCAGTAACTTCACTTTGCTTCCAGCAGTCCCACAGAAGTGCACAAAATGAATTTGACACCTACTAACCCAGATATCTCAGCCTTCCACCAAAGAGCTGCTGAAGTGTTTCCACGTCAAGGCTGAGTCTCTTGCAACGGTGGTTAACGACTCTCTGCCCTAACTAGATACGGCCATGGGTTACTGCTGCTCTGAGTGCAAGAAGGAAACCATAATTCATCTGATGTGGCTTTTTCTGCTGAGGCGCGTGCTAGCATTGACAAGTGGCAAACCATTGTGCAAAAGTAAGTTTCATGTAACTAGAGAGCCATCACTTCCACTGTCACATATTCCTCTTGCACTGTTGAAAGCAGAATGTGGCGAAACGCTGAAAATTAGGATCAGATGATTGATTTGTTTACAAACGGAGAAAGGTCACTGTATAAACCCCATAATGAATGAATGAATGAAGAAATAAATTTAAACTACAGTTGGGTGTGGCCAATTTGATTATCTACATTCAAATGATAGGTACCATAACTCTTTACTCTTAAGGCTTCCTAATTTATTCATACATTTGGGCATGCACACAACTAGTATATATTAAATCCCTACTATGTGTGAATCATTGCACAAGGAAATTTGCAGGGTATAAAGATGAATCAGATATGGTCCCTGACCTCAAGAACTTGGCAAGAGATTGAGGCAAGAGCTAAAAAACATATATACCAAAAATTGTAACATAAGAGAGGATGTGCTAAGTGCTGTAATAGAGCTTTGGAGGTTATCAGGGATGAAGACCTTGCTCCTGACTAGGCTGGTCCAGGAAAGCTTGTAGAAGAATCTGTGGTAGGGGTATGGACCCTGTAGAGAAAGTATAACTTTGAGAGTCAGAAATGATTTCAGCAGAGAAAGGAATGTGAACAAATGTACAGAGGTGAGCCATGCACTTTGGGGGGCAAGTAAGAGACCAGCTTGACCAGAAAATGTAAAATCTATATAAACTGAAAGCTAGCTTGGTTTCAGAATGTGGAGGGCCCCAACTGTTAGAAATGTGTTATTTTTTAAACAATGAAAAACTGCTTAGGTTTCTAAATTGGAAAGTGACATGATTAAAGAAATGTGTCGGGAAGATTAATTTGGTGGTGGTATGTAGGGTGGATTACACATCTCCATCTTCGAGATGAACATGCTAAAGAAGGCCCTGAGGTCATTATCTCCTATTGTCTTTATTTTCCAATCTAATGCTCTTCTCTTTAGCTTGAAAAATCAGACGTGACTATACTACTCATAAATAACAATTCATATTTATCATCCATATTTTTCATTCTTAGAGATTTAATAAGGTTTTCTCTCCTTCATAGTGTCTGCCCTCCCTCCTTTCCCATTCTTAGAATTATCAGTGATTCTCAAAATTTTTTGAGTTGAGTACCTTACTCTTCTTTGATTTCATATACTGCCTCCTGACACTCAGAGGAAGTGGAATTAAGTTTTATTTTAAAACTTTTACAATGACTTCTAGAAGCCTGATGATCAGTGCTGGTAATCATTGTTCTCTGTTTAACCCTGAAGTATGGTGAGGAGAGTGACGTTACTGTCAAAGTCCTTTAGATCAGTGGCTACGCTAAGCTCAGAAGACCTGGACCATCCTTCCTCAGTCGTTGTCTTGACAGGAAGCATGGAGAGGGTTCTCATTGACACCACTTGGAGCAGCACTTCTACCATGCACTGTGGTTGGCTGTATAATAACAGTTCTCCTCTCACAGTCAGTTTCTAAGGGTTGATATGTATTATAACCACTAGAGATAGGCATATTCAACACCCTTTCACACCCAGTTCCACTTGCCCTCCTGTACTACGAAGACCGGGAAGGCCATAAAAACTACATTTCCCACACTCCCTTGCAACTAGGTTTCTGTTTGTGATCATAGATTTTACGGAGAAAAAACGTGAAAGCAGAAGACGGCAACATGAAGGGGCAGCCACGTTGGGAGGGAAACTGGATCTTCAGACAAGCTCTATGGCAGAGGAGTTTAGTTCTTCTGGGACAACTGCTGTGAACAGTTTTATCTCCAGTTCTAAGCATCATAGGTGCTGAGCATCTGTGGGTTTTGCTAGGACAGGTTCATTGAATGGTTGACCATTTCTCCTGGCTTCATCCAAACTCAGTTTTCCTCCTACAAGTTTTGCTCTACCTATGACCCTGTAATAAACCTTTATCTGCTTAAAGAGCCAGAGTGAATCCTGTTGTCTGTGATTAAGAACCCTAAATGATATAGCATGAACTCTATCTGACCACTGAGCTTTTCCATGGGAGCAGAATGGCCCAGCAAACCAAAAAATGGGCTGCTGAGTCAGAGTTATGTTGTGTACTTGCTGTAAATCTTCTACAGATTAATTTGTTTTCTTTCTCTCTAATACGCAGTTGATAAGAAACAAGTACAGGATGACTGCTTTTGTGATATTCTTTAGATTGCAAGAAACAACTACTCAAACTAAGTCACAGAAGGTGGATGGCACAGGGGAGGATGTGGCAAGCATACATGAGTAACAGTGGCAGCTGAAGTGTCAGGGGATTACAGAAACAGGAAATATACTCAGGTTGAGTGTTAGAAGAGTTGACACTTGATCTACAGCTTCTTTAGGGGCCCTAGCAGAAGGAGTTGGAAGAGTTTCACTCTGGTACTCTGCTATTAACACGACCTAGCTACTCTTGGATGTCAGCTAGTATCCTCCTCTTGTTGAATTGCATATTCATCAAGGTTTCTGATTATTCATAGCTCTGCTTCCTCAGAACTTGGGCTTCTCGTAATTGTGCGTGGCCGTGACCCTACCTATGGCTCTCTGAGTACATCCTTTCAGCATTAGCTCCTCTGATAAGTGCTTGATTCTTTCTGAGGTTCTAAAACAAAATTCCCGAGAATGAGAATCTGATTAATCAAGCTCATTGTTTTTGCCAAGTATGAGGTCACTGCTCCAACCGGCCAAATCTACTGAGGTTGGGAGGTCAATGGGGCAGAGATGGCGAACTGTCCAGCAAAATTTGTGTTCTCTTCCCACAATATAGCATTGCCATTCAAAAGCATCTGTATTTACTCTTTTATCTAGTGTAGCCATGTCACCAGTTCTTGCCAACAGACTGTGAGCAGAAACGAGTGCCACTTAAGGCAATTAAAACGTGGGTATGTGTTCTAAACTCTCTCCCTTTCCACAGGCAAAAAGGGCCTGGGGCACTGAATCACCATGTGGAGGACAGCCACCAATACACCTGGAACATCTACAGTAGACTCTAACTCCTGAGTCTCAAACTTCTATTAATAAGATGCTGAAATTTTGAGGTTTATTTGTCAGAGCACTTAGCACTATCTTCACTCCATGTAGTTATAGAAAAGGTTATTATTTTTGTTTCCTAAGAGTGCCGTAACATAGCAGCATAAACTAGATGGTCTAAAAGAATAGAAATTCATTCGCTTATAGCTGTGGAGCCCAGAAGTCTGAAATCAAGGGGGCTGTAGGCCATTCTGCTTCCAGAGGCTCTAGGGAAGAATCTTTCCTTGCCTCTTTCTGCTTCTGATGGTGGCCGGCAATCCTTGGTGTTCCTTGGCGGGCAGCTGCAGCACTCCTATCTCTGCCTCTGTTGTCACATGGCCTCTTTCCTCCTATGTCAACTCTGTCTCTGTGTCTGAATCTCTCTCCCCTTTCTCCTACAAAGACACCAGTCATTGAGTTTGAGGGCCTACCTTAATCCAGTATGACCTCGTCTTAACCAATTATACCTGCAAAGACCCTATTTTCAAATAAAGTCACATTCTAAGTTTCCAAGTGGACATGAATATTTGCAGGACCCTGTTCAATTAAGTATAGTCATCTAGTAAAAAATGTGGCTGTGTGGAGTGCCCCTTTAGCAGATAATAAAGGCATGTTAAGCATTATGATCAACATATGTATAAAATTTCAAAAAATGTTATTCATTTAACATGCTGTAGAAAAAAATGAATAATGCAAGAGTTAAGGTTTAGAGAGCTAGTGTGCTATTCTTTGAGTTTCACATCCTTCTGTGCTTCAGTCCCAGGCACCACCACTAAATTACAATGAAATGAGCCTTGTTTTGAACTCACATAAATCTTTATGAACAAATAAATGAGACAGAAATGGATTGAAGGCAGATGAAATTCCTCCCTTTACTGAACTTACAGTTTAGCAGGGAAGTCAGACACCAAACATTAATTATGCAAATAACTATTTAAGTAGACTTGTAATAGACGCTTTGAAGGAGACTACAGATGCAATATGAGTGGAGATCTAACCAAGCCCTCCACTCTGGGGAATAACACCTAAGCCGAAAGTTAAGAGAGGTTTGCCATATGTGTTTGTACAACACCAGGGGGCATCTTTTACACTGGAATCTATGTGAATAGTGCTCCTGGATCTTTTGCAGAGCACATCTGTAAAGCTGAACATGGCAGCCCTGCTTAATGGGGAGGAGTTAGATGAAGCACATTAAGCAGATGTGGGGGGGGTGGTGTTGGTGACAGCGCTGAGAAAGAAGACAGATAATCATGGTAGAGGGAATAGCATATTACAAGACCCTGATGTGGGAAGGTGCTTCACCTGACATGGGGGAAATTATCTACACTCTCAAAACCTCAATTATTTTATTGGTAAAACTGGGGATAATAGTACTCCTCTGGCAGAGTTATTCTGAGGCATCGGTGCTCTGTAAGGAAGCCCAGTGGCCAGCACAGAGGAGGGTTCAGTCTCTGTGTTTCCTTCTTTATTTCCTAGAAACAAGGTGAACTTGGGGTCACCAATGTGACATTTAACAAATAGCAGCTAACTTAATTCACACCTCCACCACCAACACTCAAGGTTCTAGGACTACCAATGATTGCTAAGTAAGGCTTGTTTTCCAGGCAGCCTGTGTGAGAAAGGCCATATCTGGACAAAATGAACACATTACTCTAAGCTTGAGATGATCGAAAAGAGAACTGAAATTATGCCACTACCCCTGCTTACCACACAGGACACACACTTCTCCCCGCCCACACTCGTGTGATCTTATCCCTGCCCCATCTGACACTTTGATGTTTCAGGAAGCAGTTCTTTTCCTATGTCCCTACTCTATTTTTTTTTTTTTTAATATTTATTTGGCTGCATTGGGACTTAGTTGTGGGATCTTCGTTGCAGCACGTGGGATCTTTTGTCGTGGAGCACAGGTTCCTCTCTAGTTGTGGTGTGTGGGCTCTAGAACACGCAGGCTCAGTAGCTGCAGCATGCAGGCTTTCTAGTTGTGGCTCGTGGGCTCTTGAATGCACAGGCTTGGCTGCCCTGCGGCATGTGGGATCTTAGTTCCCCGACCAGGGATCGAACCCGTGTCCTCTGCATTGGAAGGCAGATTCTTAACCACTGAACCACCAGGGAAGTCCCTGTCCCTACTCTATTTTTTTAAACATTTTAATTTTCTTTTATTGTGGCAAAATATACATAACATGAAATTCACCATTTAAAACACTTTTAAGTGTACAATTCCGTGCAATTAAGTACATTAACAATGCTGTGCATTTCCAGAATGTTTTCATCATCCCAAACAGAAACTCTGTAGCATTAAACAATATCCCCCTCTTTCTTCCTTCCCTCAGCCCCTGGTAACCTCTATTCTTTTTTTTTTTTTTTTTTTTAATTTAGTTGGAGATTTTTGAATGAAATTGATACAGGCTAAAGTCTTTTTTTTTTAAATTATTATTTATTTATTTATTTATTTATGGCTGTGTTGGGTCTTCGTTTCTGTGTGAGGGCTTCCTCTAGTTGCGGCAAGTGGGGGCCACTCTTCATCGCGGTGCGCGGCCCTCTCACTATCGTGGCCTCTCGTTGCGGAGCACAGGCTCCAGACGCGCAGGCTCAGTAATTGTGGCTCACGGGCCCAGCCGCTCCGCGGCATGTGGGATCTTCCCAGACCAGGGCTCGAACCCGTGTCCCCTGCATTAGCAGGCAGATTCTCAACCACTGCGCCACCCGGGAAGCCCATAACCTCTATTCTTTCTGTCTCTATGAATTTGCCTATTCCGGTACCTCATATGTAGAATCATACAGCATTTGTCCTTTTGTGTCTGGCTTATTTCACTTACATAATGCCTTCAACATTTATCCATGTTGTAGCATGTATCAGATTTTTTTACTTTTTATGACTGAATAATAGTCCATTGTATATACATACCACATTTTCTTTACCCCACTCTCTTTTGTACAGTTATTGTAATGCTGTAATTTGCCTGTTCCCACTAGATTCTGAGCACCTTGATGGCAGATGCGGTAGGTAGAATGTCTGCAATGGATCCCCATAAATGTCCTGCCTGAGTCCCTGAGATCTGTGAATATGATGAGCTATGACTCCTGAGATTATGTTATGTTATATAGGAAGAGTAATCTGGACTAGCCAGGGAGGCCCATTAAAAGCAGAGAGTTTTTTCCACCTGGTGACTGAAGAGGAAGGCAGAGAGATACGGGGCAGGAGGGGTATTCAACACACTGTTGCTGGCTCAAAGATGGAGGGGTCATGTGAAAAGAAAAGTGGGTGACTTTAAGAGCTGAGAGAGTCCCTGGATGACAGACAGGAAAGAAACCAGGACCTCAGTTTTATGACTGCAAGGAACTGAATTCTGCCCATATCATGAATGAACTTGGAAATGCATTTGTCCTCAGAACCTTATACCTGAGAACCCAGCATGGCTGACATCTTGATTTTGGCCATGTGAGACCCTGAGCAGAGATTCTTCCAGGCTGGACTTGTGACATACAGAGTTGGGAGCTAATGAATGGGTGTTAGGTTAAGCCACTAAATTGGTGGTAATTTGTTACTGAGCAAGAGAAAACTGCTACAGCAGGCACTCTGCCTTTTCATGTTTAATCCCCAGTGTTTAGTCCAGTGCCTGGAACTGATTAGCTTCCCAGTAAATACTAACCAAATAAACTGAAGGAGGAGGTGGGAGGAAAGGATGATGGAAGGAAGTGAAAAGGGAGGAAAAATGAAAAAAGAATGGAAAGTGGAGAGCAATGAAGAAAAAAAAGAGATCAAGTGTAGGGGAGAGCATCTGAAAGGTGATCTTCATTGGTAAGTGCATGATGGGAATGTGTCTAAAATATACCTGGATTATCTTTCACCTCCTCCAGAAATTCACACTTGTCAGTGTTCTTTTTATTTTTATTTGATGTCTTGATTACTTAATTCTGTAAATCAGCCATTTGTTTAGTGTCCTTTTGTCACGACTTGTGACTTGAATGAATAGAAATCATAAACATGATTTCATTTTAATTAAGAACAGTTCAGATTTAAGGCTTGTACATTCATTTTCTGATCTCTCATGCACCCAGATGGTAAAGAATGACCTGCTAATAAAGATGTCAAAAAAAAAAAAAAAAGAATGACCTTCTGGGAAAAGTCCCTGAGGGCACTAAGTCAAAGGGAACTGGGATATTAATGTGTCTGGATTTTGAAGGAATTTGGCATAAATAATTGTAATAATTTTTGTGAAATTATATGCCTTATTCTATTCTAAGAAACAAACTATGAGTTGATCCCTTGCAATGACCACTCATCTGGATTTTGAATAATGTAAAGAGATGCCCAAGCTTTTGATAACTAAAATGTCACTTTTACAGTTCCTCACATAAAAAGGAGAATAATTTCCCTGACACAAAATATCTTCCTCATCCATGTGCCACAGCCCTTGTAATTTCACAATTAGACATTCCTTTCTTCAGATTAATCATTGATGCTAACCCTTATGAAATACAGTCATATTACTAGAAGGAGTAAAATGTAAGTTCATTAACCTTTACATATTAATAAATGTATCAGATTATTTTCTCTCCTTTGCACATGAGTAATGAAAATCTGTTTGTACGGGGCAACGCTGAAGAGAAACTAGCATCAAAGGCAACTTTACTTTTTTGGAATTCTCTGTAGTGCAAGCCCTGGTTGAAAGACTGTGATTGAGTACAAATTTAGATTTCATAACCTGATCTACTGCATGGTCAAAGGCATGTTGAAACGTCAAGGAAGGTTGCCACAGAGCTTAGATGCTTCCCTTATCTGATTAGGCACACAAAGTGATCATGCTCATCAAGATATTTATTAAATTTTTTTTTTACCATCAATGCTACTCCTTTATTTCATAATTTAAAAAACGTAAATCATATCCCCCCCAGCTTTACTGAGGTATAACTGACAAAGAAGATGTTTATTTTTCACTGTGACAGAATGACGACCTCATCTGGCTGAAGAAAAATAAGAATATTTTTGGGCATGTAACTGAAGAGTATAGAAGAGTGCAGACTTCAAACAGAGATGGAGGGCTCTTAGATCAAATGTTCACAGAAACCTTGGCCTCTCTGTCCTGCTCTCTTTCTTCCTCACTGTCTCTACCTTTCTCTCTACTTTCTTTCTTTCTTTATCCACTCCCCACCCTCTCCAATCTTCTTTCCCCCCCCCTCCCCCTCTCCCCTTCTCCCCTTCTCCCCGTCCCCATCCCCCTCTCCCTCTCTCTCCATGTGTCAAATCTGCTTTTCCCTGTTTTGGCTTTATTCTCTGGAAATTTCTTTTCCCTGATAAAATAGATGGTGTCCTACAGTACTCTTGGGGTATAGTCTGCCCTATGGCTTATAATTTCAGAAAGAAAAGATGCAGTACTGGGAATGACCCTGATTGGCCAAGGTTTGATGACCTCCATCCCTGTACAGGGAGATTGGTCCTCTGTTCTCCATATGAGAAAGAGGTTCTTTTACCAGAAGAAAAATGTTATATGCAGATGAATCTCAGCTTCCACAATCTAATTTCTAAGGTCTATTTGGATTGGTGGGATGAATCAATACTTGGCTTCCCTTATTTACAGCAGAGAGCAAAGTTTCTATTTCACATTGATGTTATATGCTTTCAACACTTCTATAGCAGAGGTGGAAGAGGAGAAAGAGGAGGAGGAGGAGGGGGAGAGCAATACTGAAATATTTATTGTTATCTTTTACTGTTATTCTCTTCTAAGAATACAACAGCTGAATCATTGCCCTTCGAATATTGAACAAATATTTTCAAAACTAGAAACGTGCTGTTTAGATGAAGCTGGACTTCTAAATTCCAATTTGACTGCTGTAATCTGAGTTAAAATGTAGTTACATCTCATCAAGAATTAAGTGCTGGAACAAGATATTTAAAACAAAATCAAGAGTCCTCAGTTTAGGGCTTCCCTGGTGGTGCAATGGTTAAGAATCCGCCTGCCAATGCAGAGGACACGGGTTCAAGCCCTGGTCCAGGAAGATCCCACATGCTGCAGAGCACCTAAGCCTGTGCACCACAACTACTGAGCCTGCGCTCTAGAGCCTGCGAGCCACAACTACTGAGCCCATGCACCTAGGGCCCATGCTCCACAACAAGAGAAGCCACCGCAATGAGAAGCCCACGCACCGCAATGAAGAGTAGACCCCGCTCGCCACAACTAAAGAAAGCCCGCGCACAGCAACGAAGACCCAACACAGCCAAAAAAAAAAAAAAAAAAAGAGTCCTACATTTATGTTTGACTCCAACTCTTTTTTTTTCTGAGGTAAAATTGGTATATAACGTTATATAAGTTTCGGGTGTACAGCATTATAACTCAGTATCTGTACACACTACAAAGTGATCACCACCAAAAGTCTAGCTGCTGTCCATCACCATACAACTGATCTCCTTCACCTATTTCACCCACCTGCCAATTCCCTTCCCCTCTGGTAACCACCCATCTGTCCTCTGTACCTATGAGTTTGTTTTGTTTGTTCATTTGTTTTGTTTTGTTTTGCTTTTAAGATGCCACATGTGGGTGAAATCACAGGGTATTTGTCTTTGTCTGATTTATTTCAATTAATGTAATACCTTCAAGGTCTATTCACATTGCAAATGGTAAGATTTCATTTTTTAAGGCTGAGTAATATTCCATTTTGTGTATGTGCATTGTATATATGTATATATGTATACATATATATCATATCATCTTTATCCATTCAACTATCTATGGACACTTAGGTTGCTTTCATATCTTGGCCACTGTAAATAATGCGGTGATAGGGGTGCATATATATATTTTTTGAGCTAGTGTTTTCATATTCTTCAGATAAATATCCAGAGGTGAAATAGCTGTATCTATATTTAATTTTTTTAGGAATCTCCATACTGCTATCCATTGTGGCTGTACCAATTTACACTCCCACCAACAGTTCACAAGACTTACCTTTTCTCCACATCCTTGCCAACAACTGTTCTTTCTTATCTTCTTGATAATAAATAGCCATTCTGATAGGTGTGAGGCAATATCTTGCTGTGGTTTGATTTGCATTTCCCTGATGATTAATGATGTTGACCATTTTCACATACCTGTTGGCCATCTGTATGTCTTCTTTGGAAAAATGTATATTCAGATCCTCTATTTTTTAATTGGCTTGTTTTTTGTTGTTGAGTCGTATTAGTTCTTTATATATTTTGGATATTAACCCCTTATTGGACACATGATTTGCAAATATCTTCTCCCATTCAGTAGGCTGCCTTTTCATTTTGATGATGGTTTCCTTTGCTGTGCAGAAGTTTTTGGTTTGATGTAGTCCCATTTGTTTATTTTTGCTTTTATTTTTGTTGTCTTTGGAGTCAGATGCACAAAAAACATTGCTAAAACTGATTTCAAGTAGCTCACCACCTATGTTTTCTTCTAGCAATTTTATGGTTTGGGGTCTTACGTTCAAGTCTTTAATCCATTTTGAGTTAATTTTTTTTCTAGATGTAAGACAGTGGTCTAGTTTTATTCTTTTACATCTGTGTGTCCAGTTTTCCTAAAAACCAGTTATTAAAAAGATTGTCTTTCCCCCATAATACAGCCTTGCCTCCTTTGTGGTAGATTAATTGATCATATTAACATGAATTTACTTCTGGGCTCTCTATTCTGTTCTGTTGATCTATGTGTCCGTTTTGTGCCAGTACCATATTCTTTTGATTACCATAGCTTTGTAATATAGTCTGAAGTCAGGGAATGTAATACTTCCAGCTTTGTTCTTCTTTCTCAAGATTGCTTTGGCTATTCGGTATCTTTTGCAGCTCCATACAAATTTTACAGTTATTTGTTCTAGCTCTGTGAAAAGTGCCATTTGATAGAGATTGCACTGAATCTGTAGATTGCTTTTGGCAGTATGGACATTTTAACAATATTAATTTTTCTAATCCATGAGTTTAGTATATCTTTCCATTTATTTATATCTTCTTCAATTTAATAGTGTCTTATAGTTTTTAGTGTACAGTCTTTCACCTCCTTGGTTAAATTTATTCCTAGGAATTTTAGTCTTTTTGATACAATTGTGAATGGAATTCTTTTATTAATTTCTTTCTGATAGTTCATTATTAGTGTATCAAAATGCCACAGATTTCTGTGTATTTGTTTTGTATCTTGCAACTTTACTGAATTCATTTATTAGTTCTAACTAATGTTGTCCAAGTTGTCGGCATATAATTGTTTGTAGTAGTGTCTTATGAGCCTTTGTATTTCTGTGGTATCAGTTGTAACTTCTCTTTCATTTCTGATTTAATTTTTTTGAACTCTTTCTTTTTTTTCCCCTTTTTATCTAAAGGTTGTCAATTTTTTCTTTTCAAAAAACTAGCTCTTAGTTTCACTGATCTTCTCTATTATCTTTTTAGTCTCTATTTCATTTATTTCCACTCTGTTCTTTATTGTTTTCTTCTTTCTATTAATTTTGGGCTTTGTTTGTTCTTTTTTCTGATGCTTAATGTAAAGAAAGACTGTTTATTTGAGGTTTTTCTTATTTCTTAAGGTGGACCTGTATTGCTATTAACTTCCCTCTTGAAACTGCTTTTGCTGCATCCTAGGAAACCAGAGAGGTATGGAAAATGGGAGGGGAAGAGAGAAGGCTTTCCTGTCAGCTAAACACTTGAAGGCTTTACTAAATTTTAGGTTATACGTTAAAGCTGTCAAAAAGTATTTCATAGACAATTGGCTCTTCCTTCCCCCCTCCAAAAAACACCAGAATATTTTAAAAGTTAATGTTATGATACAGAATAGAAACTAGTCTTAACAATGACTGCCTGTTTTACCTCAGCGTTTTGGAACTTGGGTTGTGTTTTTTTCCATGTAGTAGAGAATAAATACAGTCAAAGAAAAAGCTCAAGGTTGGCATCATACTCAGCCAGCAACTGAGAGCTGGGAGATAAGTCCAGTGAATTGTGGACAAGTAGCTGGTAGCTGCACTGGCCAAAGGAAGGATGGTACCATTTACTGATTAAGCACCTAGGTACTAGTGCCGGGGTTTTACGTATATATTGTCTGTCATCTACGTGACAAAAGTGCATGACCATTATCATTATATTCATTTTGCAGAAGAGGAAGCTGAGGTCAGAGAAGCCAAGTTACTTGGCTAAGATCACACGGTTTAAGCGCCAGCACCACCCAGTGTGACTCAAGCTGCAGTCAGCATGGGACGTGGGTCATTCCTAGAAGAGGCTGTGTTCTCAACCAGGCAGAGAGATTGTGACAGTGGGGTAGACGGGCAGGCATTGTCCTGGAGTCTTTGGAGCTGCTGGTGTTATCAGGAAAGTCTGCCTTCAGTTTATACTAGGCTGCGGTTCAGGGTAAGGCTTTCAGCCTTTAAGGAGTGTAACAAAGGCAGGAAATTATAACATGGTGGATAAAAGCTAGGGCACTCAGTGAGCCACATCTGGGCTAGAGATACAGGAGACAATGATCTGTGCCCATGGGCAAGGTACCTGAGCTCTCTAAACTGTGATAGTCTTATCTGTCAAATGGGAATAATAGTCATATCTTTCTTACAGGGTTTTGTGAAAATTAAGTGAGATGATAATATATGTAAAAATATAAGTAAGCCCCATAATAATGCAAATTTCAGATGCAATGCTATTGTCATCTGTCTCCTGGGCCCTGGAACTCCAGCTGCTTGGTTATAACACAGGCTGACTCAGAGCATTTCATCAACCTTGCAATAAAGAAACTTGTATTTTACATGGTTGAAGTTTTGGGACCCCACTTATAATCTTATGGTTGGGATTTACTCAGTGGTACCTGAAACACTGCAAACCTTTATTAAATGTACAATGGTAATGACAATAACAATAAAAGGAAAAAGGAAGAGGAAAAAAAAAAGTTTATCAGGAGCCCAGGCCTGAGTTCATAAATATGGGCCAAATTGTAAGGAAAAGCCCTCTCCTATTTTCCCTAAGCTAGAATTTTAATTCAAGAGAGCCACAGGGTCCCAGAAATCAGTATTGGCATACAAGGCTGTTTAAATCCTCTTTGCCTTGAGTCAAGACTGGCAGAGGAAGTGCAGCCGGCTGACCCTTCCAGGAGGGGAATCAGTGCCGCTGAGGGGAGGTGGAAAACAGACATAAGAGAAATGAGATGAAGATTGATAAATCCATCAGTGCTAAGGACATCTGAAACAGAGAGACACTGACAGGGACAAAACTACTCCAAATATCACAGCACAACACGCTCCTGACGACATTTTTGAGGCTCCTTGGCAATTGCCCGATTAAAACTGATACTTGATTGTACATAATCTACCTAATAAAATCTATTTAAATTGTGACAGGGCTTCCCTGGTGGCGCAGTGGTTGAGAATCTGCCGGCTAATGCAGGGGACACGGGTTTGAGTCCTGGTCTGGGAAGATCCCACATGCCACGGAGCAACTAGGCCCGTGAGCCGCAATTACTACGTGTCTGGAGCCTGTGCTCCGCAACAAGAGAGGCCACGATAGTGAGAGGCCCGTGCACCGCGAGGAAGAGTGGCCCCCGCTTGCCGCAACTAGAGAAAGCCCTAGCACAGAAACGAAGACCCAACATAGCAATCAATCAATCAATCAATCAATCAATAAATCTTTAAAAAAAAAATTGTGACAGATTAACGTTATTTCTAGTACCTCAAGTAGCTCAGAAGGAGAGCTTTCTTCCATACAGCTAAATCACAATTTTGGTTTTAAACTGAATGAAAACGCACTGATTATCAATTAAGCCATGGGATTGATAAAAATGCAGCACGTGGCTATTTGTTTTCAAGCTTTTTCTTTCTTCCTGATCCTCCACATTTACTTCTATCAATCTATTGATTAGAAAAACAAAGTTCTGGTAAAGGATGAAAATGCTATTACAAATAAGAGCCATGGAGCAAAACCCGTATCGTGCCAAGTAGTGATGTTCTGTTCATTTCAATGTGTTTGTCAGCAAGTGCACATAGCAATTTTCATTATGAGCTTTGACTAGAAATAAGAACGGACCCAAATTTGCGGAAAAGCCGTTGCTTATTGCCTCTTCCCGGGAACCCCATTTGGCTGCATCTTCAAATATGTGACTTCTACATTCTGTTGATACTGTTAGAGCCAGAAACCTACAGAGTAATTAGTTGAGGTTTTGTCTACACAGCACAAACATAAGCAATTGGAAAGTGAAAAATTCAGCCAAATAATTGGGCTTTGTGTGTGGAGGTTCCTACATGACTTTAAATAGCCAGTTAGCTCTGTTTTGTTCAGCAAAGAGAAAATGCATTTGGACTAATTGCCTCTTTCATCACCATGAGGACCACATTATCAGTAATTGGCCTAGGGGAGTTAAGTAAGTACGTTGGAGTGCTTCTTTGTGACGGAATGGGGACAAGAAGGAGGGAGAAGATGGCTGAGAAACAAGGGAAAGGATTAGCAGGTTAGCTCGGAAAGACCAGAGGGAGGGTAGGATCGAAGGTAGAAAGGGGACAAGCAGAGTCTACTCAAGATCTCGCACGTGTCAGCAGTACTGTCCTCGCTTCATTACATTTGCATCTCTTTTCCTCATTGCATATAGAGCTGTGGTTCTTGACCTTTAGTATGACCACAACCACCTGGGAGGTGTGGTCAGACACAGATTGCAGGGCCCACCCTCCCAGAGTTTCTGATTCCACAGATCTGGGGTAGGGCTCAAGAAGTTGCATTTCTAATAGGTTTCCCCATGATGTTGGTACTGCTGTCCTTGAAACTGCACTTTGACAACCACTAAAGCATTGTTAAACATCATCACAAAGAAGAACTGGTGGATGGGAGGCTGAGCCACTCATTCAACGCCACACATGTACTGAGTAGGGAGTGGAGCTAAGACTGAGACACATGTGTCTCTGATCCATATTCCATGCTGCCTCCTCAGATACAGAGCTTAACAGGGACTTCATATCTAAGGCCAATGGGCCTGTAAAAATCTTTGTCTTACTTACTTCTTCATGGCACAGACGCTGCTGATCTTGTTCCTGATACATTACCTCTGTGGTGTTCAAGAATCCATTCTTATTCCTTCTCTACTCCTTCTCCACCAGACCATTAAATATTGATGTTTCCCAGGATTCTACCCTTGGCTTGTTTTCTTATTTTAGTAAGATACTATTTTGGTATATGAGCAGATGTCATTTTTCTGGTCTTTGGTGAGTGACCATCCCTGTTGAGAGCTATACTTGAGGTACCTACTGCTTCATGGTGTGCTGGCACAGAAGAACCAAGAAAAAAGTAATCAAATCCTTGCTTATTGAATTTCAAAAGCCAAGGTTAAGGTGTGAAATTAAAAAAAGTTTGAAAATCTACATGACAGGTAGAGTGCTTATTTTATGGTCCTTGCTACATGAAGGTAACATAAATTTGTCAGATGGTAGGAGTGGGAGGAGACAGGAGTCACAAGGTGAACTTAACTTGGGATGGAGCCAGGATTTGAAAGGATCAAATGCATTGAGCAGAGTCAATACCTAGAGACTCTCCAGCCTCTACTCCAGCAGGTCACAGTGGGGCCTGTGCCAGGGCCAGAAGCCAAGGGGAGTGAATGAGTGACCTGGACCACCTGGCATCCATTCAGCTGACAGGCCTGAGAGGGCTCCTGATGACCCTCCTGCTAACTAGCAGAGAGAGCACCTCCCATTGACAGGAGTGATACATCTCTCATTGGCTTCCCATACTGGATATTGGCCCTCACACCTTGCTTAGTCCCTATCCTACCCTCTAGGGGGCCACTCCTTTCCGTGGCCCAGGAAACTTTTAAAAAGCATAGTGAAAAGTATTATTTTGGGCACCCAGGGTATGAATGCTGTTGGACAGAAAGTTATTGATATGGACTCATTAAGCAGAAATTCTGCATTTAATGCTGCAGTTTGAAGAGTCAGAAAGGGCTCTAATTGTTTGGTTGCTTGGCTGAAATATGGACCAAAAGGTGGCCTACGGTGAGCAAATTAGAAATGCCAGACCTGCCTTGGTTTCGTGTAGAGGAACAGATTCAGAGGCTTGGAAAGACTGGGATGTTAGAGTGGATTTGTCATTTAAGACCAACTTACCCACCTTGGGAGGGTACAGAAGGCATACCTTTCACCACGACTTTGAGAAATCAATTTGTGAGGGAAGCGCCAGCATTCTCGAAGAGCTCTGTGATTGCTCTTCTCTGTAGGCCAGACCTTACAGTGGGAACTGCCATCACTGAATTGGGAAATCTAAATGCAGAGGAAGATTGGATCCTGGGGTGCAGGGGCCTTAGTAGAGACTGAACACTTAACTATGGGCCACCACAGTTAACATGCAACCCGAGCTGTCCATCATGAATTGAGTATTATCTGACTGAGCAAACCATAAAGTTGGGTATGCACGGCAACATTCCGTCATCAAATGGAAGTGCTATATATGTCATCAGGCCCTGAAGGCACAAGTAAGTTACATGATGAAGTGGCCCAAATGCCCACAGTCCTCACTCCTGATAAATTGCCTTCTCTCTCCCAGCATGCATCTATGGCCTCATGGAGAGTTCGCTATGATCAGGTGACAGAGGAAGAGAAAATCCAGGGCCTCATTTGCAGATGGTTCTGCATGACATGTAGGTACAATCTGAAGGTGGTACAGCACCATAGCCCCTTTCTGGGACATCCTTGAAGGGCAGTGGCGAAAGGAAATCCAACCAGTGGGCACAACTTCAAGCAGGGCGCCCGGTTGCTCCCTTTGATGGGAAGGAGAGATGGCTGGGCATGTAATTATATACTGATTCATGGGCTGTTACCTCTAGTGACCCAGGAGCAAAATTTTTGTTTCCTGTCCCTGTGATCCTATGCTCTACTGGCCTTGAGGTCTTAATTCCAAAGGGAAGAATGCTTCTACCAGAAGATACATAATGATTCCACTGAACTGGAAGTTAGGACAGCTGTCCCACCACTTTGGGCTCCTCAAGCTTATGTATCAACAGGCAAACAGGAGAGTTTCGGTGCTGGCTGGGGTGACTAAGCCTGACTACCAAAGGAAATTGGACTACTAGTTCATAATGGAGGTAAAGAAAAGTATGTCCAGAATACAGATCTCCTAGGATATCTCTTAGTATTACCATGCCCTGTGACTAAGAGTCATAGGAAAACTGCATCAACCCAATCTAGATAGCACTATTAATGGCCCAGACCCTTCAGGAATGAAGGTTTGGGTCACCCCACCATGTGGGGTGAACCGCAACCAGCTGAGATGCTTGCTGAAAGCAAAGGAAATACAGAATGGGTAGTAAAAGAAGACAGTTACAAATACCAGCTACCTATGATCAGGTAACAGAAACCAAGGACAGTAATTGTCATGAGTATTTCCTCCTTATTTGTCATGGATATATTTGTATGTGTATTGGTTTTCTTCCTTTTCTTACCCCCTTATCATGTAATATAAGATGTACAGACCTTATATCACAGTATGTAAATACAATTAACTTTACATCATGGTATTTAAGCTGCATAATATCATGGGGAAGAGTCAATGTCACTCAAGGCCTTTACCTCCTGCTTTGGGGGAGGCATTAGTGTGTGTGTTTGGTTGATAGTTATATCATGTTAAGCAGAACTATGATCTTGTCATTGTCTTTGTTTGGAGATTAAGCATGGTTAACGAGACGCATATGAGTGCCAAACTGACAAGGGGTAGACTTGTACTGATTAATTTTATGTGTCAACTTGACGGCCATAGGATGCCCAAGTATTTGGTCAAACATTATTCTGGATGTTTTTGTGAGGATCTTTGAAATCAGCAGACTGAGTGAAGCAGATTGCCTTCCCTAGTGTGGGGCCATCCTGTGTCATTTCCCTTTAGCATGAAAATTTGCTTTAGCATTTTAAAAGGCAGATCTGCTGGTGATGAATTCAGTTTTGTTTATTCAGTTTGTTTAATTCAGTTTTGTTTCAGTTTTTATCTGACAATATCTTTATTTTATCTTCATTATGGAAGTATTTTGGCTGTAGCATTCTTAGCGGAAAGTGTTTTCCTTCAGCATTTTGAATATGTCATTTCACTGCCTTCTGGCTGAAATGGCTTCAGATGGTACATGAGCCATTGGTCTATCTAACTGTAATCTAATCTATTGTTTCCCTGATGGAATGGATTGTTTTACTCTGACTGCTTTCAAGATTTTCCTTTATGCTTGGCTTCTAGAAGTTTAACTATAATGTTTTTAGGAGGGGTTCTCTGTTTTCGTTGAGCTTCTTTGACCAATGAGTTAGTTTCTCCTATCCAATTTGGGAAGTTTTCAGCCATTATTTCACAAATATTTTCCCTTACCTCTCTCTATGGCATTCCAATTACTCATATGTTGCACCACTTGCTATCGTCTAACAGGTTCTAAGACTGTTCATTTTTCTTTGATCTCTTTTCTGTGTTCTTCAAATTGCATAATTTCTATTATTGTCAATGAATGGATTCTTTATTCTGTTTAATTTACTTTTTTTTTTTACTGTTTTTATTTTTTAATTATTTATTGCAGTATAGTTGATTTACAATATTATGTTAGTTTCAGGTGTACAGGTGTACAGCAAAGTGATTCAGTAATATATACATATATATATATTTTCAGATTATCTTCCATTATAGGTTATTATAAGATATTGAATATAGTTCCCTGTGCTATACAGTAAATCCTTGTTGCTTACTGTTTTTAATTTTTAATCTATTATTAAACCCAGGTAATGAATTTTTCCATTTGTTATAATTTTCAGCTGGAGAATTTGTTTTCTGTTGAGATTCCTATCTGTTTATTCATTGATATTGCATTTTTATTTACATCTTTGAACATATTTTACTTTAATTTTTGAATATATAAATGTAGACATTGCTTATAAGCCTTTCACTGCTAAATCCAATACCTTGGCCTACTTGAAGTCACTTTCTATTGACTGCTTTTTTCTTAACTACAGATCTCACATTGCTGTTTGCTTGACTATTAATTTTTGGTTGAAAACTGCACATTGTAGATGATATGTTGTAGCAACTCTTAATTCTCTTATATTTTTCTAAAGACTGTTGATTTTTTGATTTAGTAAGCAGTTAACTTTCTGAGACGCCAAGTGCAAGCCTTGTCTCTCCTACGGTATATAACAAGTGATGTCTCTGCACTGTCCTTTTGGCTTTCCACCACTGCTTTTTCAGCTTGGCTTCATGGATTCTGCACTGTGTCTACATAAGTTGGTAGTCAGCCAAGGAAGGGCAAAGATGGGCTCACCCTTGCTGTGGTTTCCTTGCTTCTAGGCAAGGAATTTCAAGCTGTTCATCTGGTCTTGTGCTCTCTCCTCTGACACTTCAAGTCTGGAGGGTACACTTCAAATCTGTAAGGCTTCAGCTTTCTGTTCAGTTAAAAAAAAAAAAAAAAGGGCAGCAGACTCATAGGTAAAGCCCTGTGTGGATCTATTTTGCAAGAGTCAATTCTTCTTTGGTCTCTGTTTGGTTTTTGGTGCCCCCCTTCCCCCCCGGGCCACTTGAGACACCCATGATGCATAATTAAGCTGTCAGCCAGGGATTTTGGCAGTTCACAATCAGAATTTGGGTATTTGTCCTTTTGTAGTTCTCTTGTTGCTTGGATTTTTCCTTTAACATTCCACCTGTTTTTCCAGTCCTGAACTTTGATCTCTGACATTTTGAGCTGGTATGACTGCAATTTCCACTGCTTCTGTTTTCCACAATCATTGCTTGTGGGTTGGTAAGTGCCTACAGGCCAGAAAGCTGCAAACTGAGAATTATTATCTTTCCCAAATGCAGTTTTTCAAAACTAAATTATCCAATGACTTCTGCTTTTTGATTTTTCTAGTATCTTAATTTTTTTTAAATTCACTTAAAAAATATTTTTAATGTGGGATAGTTTCCACAATCACCATAACTGGAAGTCTAGTGAGTTGGTTAATTTTTAAAAATATGTCTACCAGGATGCTCTAAATTTATTCTCTGCATGGAAAGCAGGTCATCTTTTATTTACAAAGAAATAAAAACAAACCAACAAATTCTGGCTTTGCACAAGAGGATTCCTAGTATAAAATATTTTCTAAGTCATGTAGAGATATCTCAGAATTAACACTGGTCTTCATATGTACATTGGAGTCTGATGCTATAGGCCTTATAAGAATGCCTACTGGGGCTTCCCTGGTGGCGCAGTGGTTGGTTATCTGCCTGCCAATGCAGGGGACACGGGTTCGAGCCCTGGTCTGGGAAGATCCCACATGCCGCGGAGCAGCTAGGCCCGTGAGCCACAACTACTGAGCCTGCACGTCTGGAGCCTGTGCTCCGCAACAAGAGAGGCCGCGATAGTGAGAGGCCCGCGCACCGTGATGAGGAGCGGCCCCCGCTTGCCGCAACTGGAGAAAGCCCTGGCACAGAAACGAAGACCCAGCACAGCCAAAAATAAATAAATAAATAAATAGATAAATAATTAAAAAAAAAAAAAAAGAATGCCTACTTTGGGACTTCCCTGGTGGTACAGTGGTAAAGAATCTGCCTTCCAATGCGGGGGACGCAGGTTCGATCCCTGGTCAGGGAACTAAGATCCCACATGCCGCGGGGCAACTAAGCTCATGCACTTCAATGAGAGAGCCCATGTGCCACAAACTACAGAGCCCACGTGCTCTGAAGCTCCTGTGCCACAACTAGAGAGAAAACCTGAACACAACAACTAGAGAGAAGCCTGTGCACCACAACTAGAAAGAAGCCTGTGTGCTGCAACAAAAGATCCCACATGTTGCAACTAAGACCTGATACAGCCAGAAATAAAGAGAGAAAGAAAGAAAGAAAGGAAGGGAGGGAGGGAGGAAGAAAAAAAAAAGAATGCCTACTTTTAACACAAAAATTTCAGTGTGGAGTTTATCAGGAACATCTACTATTGACCAAGTTCTGCACTACCTCCATTAAAGATAATTAGTTTTTAGATCATTAGGTTTTAGAAAATAAAACAATGTCTTCCTTTATAGGGATTATCTTTCCTTTTAAAGAGTTAGACCCTTTTTCATTATCACACCAAGAGTATAAGGTATGCTATTCTTTTTGGAATCCCTTGGTTTCTTGAGATTGTATTTTCTTTTTGTGTAGAAATCGACTGAGCTTTAGAAAACAGCCTTAAATAGGCAGATAGGACTAAAATAGGCAGATAGGACTGGTCATTCATGACTGAATGCTCTGAAAGAACTGGCCAAAAAGGCAGATTATAACAGTCAAGAATGAATGCTTTTATAATGAGGAAAATTCTTCTGCATCATTTGAGTAAAATTTCCCAGCATGTCAATCTACAACCATCTTAAACCACAGAATTTTCCAATGTTGCTATTACTTTATAGTTTTTCAATTTGCAGATGTTAAATCCAGTCTTGAATAGAACTAAGTATTTCATTTTCAACTTACTGCACTAAACATCTGGGTATCATCTACTTGAAGTACCTTTGAAACTACTGGTAAAATACTAACTCCATGCCCCATCCCACCTAGACATGATGAAGTCAGTTTTACAAGTTACTGTCACTGGAGGCAGCGCATGATGTATCTAAAGCCAGGTTAGTTATATGGATGTTAATTATCCAAGCAGTTGTGTTAATTGAAATGTATGTCTCCTGGATTGTTTTAAAAATTGGAACCCCAAGTAACCTCAAATTTTCCAGACTTCAGAGGTCAACTTTCCCTTTAAGACTTAAACAACAATAATCAGAGGTCCTATTCTGCAGGTAATCAGGAAGTTGAGATGTGTCCCCAAATGTTTATGAGGATCCTTGGGAGGGGCACAGAAACACAACTGATGACACCAGTCTTGGAATATGACTGCACTAGAGATTCATTAAAGATGATTCAAACAACCATAGGACGGTCTGCACAAAGCTGTCACTGTCTTAGGTACAAAACCAACATAAGTTAGCTCCCGAGGCATGTCAACGGAAATACTGATGTTTATCTCTCGCTTACAAAAATATAGAGAAATGGTAGTAAATAAAAAATACCTACTTAATGAGATGATTGCCAAGAAAAAAGGCACTACTATGTGAGAAATAACTCTTAGCAGAGATGCAATCTGTCTCAAATGAACATTCAAGAATCTCAAAGAACACTGCTTCACATCTCTGGGGAGAGAGAAGCCTCAATGACAGCAAGGTAAATATGAAGTAGTGATCTTCCCTACCAAAGAGTATGTTGCAGTCCTTTACTCCTAATTTCAATGAGTGTTTCTATGAGGAAATGTTATAATAGGTGCTGCAATAGCCTAACAGCCTTGTGTTTTTGATTCTCATGGCCTCACATGACACTTGGATTCAGAAACGACCTTCTGTGGGGAAAGTAGCACAAGGCAAAACATCCATGTGTGGCGCAGACTGTGGCAGAGGCTATGTGACTCCCTAGCTGGCAACCATGGTGGCTTGTCCTTTGGGTGCAGTGGTTTCCCGATCACAGCAGGCACATTTTAGGCAGGCTTGCTGTGGGATGTGACCCTGGGTATCATTCCTCAACATGAATCTCTAGTCTTTTTCTAGAGCTTCTCCAGTGATTTTATATTCTACCTATATTCCACGATAAATCCCTTTATAGAAACTAAAAGGGAAGGAATTCTGTTATTTAAAACTGAGAATCCAGCTCATTACACTTGCCATCTCTTAGTATATCACCTGGATCTAATCTGTTACTCATTTATAACCTTGACAAATATTATTGGAAATCATATAACCAAGCTTCTCAAGGCAGTAAGCTTAATATACATCTGGGTATCAAGTTTAGTGAAGTGGCAGTGTTTCTCTCTTTCAGAGTAAAGTATATAGTTTTTTATATTATTTTGGTACTTTACCCTGAAATTGATTATTACCTTAATAATTGTTCAGGGAAATGATGGTTAAAGATGTATAGAAAAGCAGTAATCACTTTATCCAAATATATTCTCCAGGTTGTAAAATCAAAATATAATTTAAAAATCTTTTCTCACAAAATATATTCTCTTTAAAGAGCATTATTTATACTATTTATCACACATCATGGCACTGCCCATAAGGGAAATTATTACATAAATTGGGATAAACACTACGGGGTCAATATTGAGATTTAACAGTCTGAAGATTCTAAATCCCAAATATACTGGCCTCAGTAGCTCATTATAAAACTAGTGCTGTCTAGATTTCTAAGTTCGACTGAATTTGAAAGGCAAAGTAAACATGGAAAAACAGAGTATGTGGTCAATATTTAATAACCAATTTATAAACCTGATAAAGATTAGGTATGAGTATTAGTATTAAAAACAAAAGGGAACATATAAATAGAAAACTTTACTATATAGGATAAATAAAAACTTAGATAATTTTTAAAAAGAAATAAAGATTAATAATGATACTATGGAGAGTACACAACCAGCTATAGTTAACTCTGTGTATGTTTCATTCTAGTATTTATTCTATAGATAGTTTTTAACTGTTTATTTTGTTTTTCTATATAGAAATAAGTACATGGGAATTCTATGAGCTGTTTCTTTCACTTAATTTTATAAGTACACTATTTTTTATTTTTACACAATTCATATAATTTTATAAGTGTATAATATTCCCAGTTACCATCCAATGGTTTGAGTTATTCCCCTATTTACTATCACCAAACTGGGTTGTTTCCAGTTTTATGGTAATATAAATAATTGTGTAACAAACATCTTCATGCACTTAGCTATTTTTCAAATTCTCTCCTTAGGAGAGATTCACAGAATAGTAATTAGGGGAATCTCTTGATTAAAATTAGCTAAAAGCTTTCTAAAACAAATATTCCAAATTATACTCCTCTTGAAGTACCAGGTCTCTTGATTAATAACCCTAAGGAGCAAACCAAACCACTAAGAGTGAAATAAGGTGGTGGAGGGGCAACTGTATCTGATTTAACTTGAATTTTGTAATTATTAGTGAAATTGAACATTTTTCCATATAGTAACTAGTTGAAGCATCTCCTTCACAAATTACGATCTTTAAACATTTATTAATTGGGGTGTTGGTGGGTTTTTTTTAAAAATCAATTTTTAAGGAGATGAAATTTTAATTTGTGGCTTTAGACAAGGTCACAGGTAGTTGAGGGAGACACAGGTCCCAGAGTGCAAGTAACAGCCAGAGACATATGTGCTGATTAAACAGAAGTCAGAGCAGCAGCACAGACTAAAGAGATGAAGATGTAAGGAATGAAGGCCTATGTCCAAAGCTAGCTTATTGGTATTCTTGCGGCCTCATAAAGAAGTTAAACTGAGTAATAGTTTTGGGTGCTTCATCTTGAAGTGGCACTGTAGTGTGATGGAAAAAGTTTGAAAGTTGAAAGATAAAGTCCCAGTTTTATCTTTTAGACAAGGGTCAAGATATGGTAGATAGCACAAATGGCCATAGATTCTTTCTATCTCTATGTTCTCAATATATATTGCATATATTGCAATGTGCTTTTGCAGCTCCTTCCATTAGAGGAGCCTATTTTTCTAACACTTGAATTTGTGGTTCGTCACTTGACTTGCTTTGGCCAGTGGGTCATTAGCAAACATCAGCAAACAAATACGGGTGGTGGGCGTCATTGTATGTTTTTGAGCAGAATAGAGATGTTTAGACTGTGGTTTTTAAGGCAACTCTGATAGTTGTATAAAGGAGGAACTATGGAGAGGGAAGATTGGAGGCAGGGAGGCCCATCAGGAGATACTGGAGGTGTAGGTAAAAGATAAGGCGGATCTGCAAGCAGGCAGTGTAGATGGCATGAACACCGAGGGGAGAGATACAAGTTACTTTGGAGGTAGGATTGATGGGAACTTAGAAATCCATTAGATAGGTGGGCTTAAGGAGAGAATTGAGTCAAAGACAGCAGCAATTTCTAAACGATGTACTGGCAGAGTAGTGCTGCAGGATTTAGGTGCTGGCAGGTCATTCATCTGGAGATAATCAGCAGGCAGTGAAGACGCTGCTACGGACACATAGCCCCAAGTCACACACTTTGCCATTTTCCAGCTGGCTTGCTTGATTTTGCTATGTGTCTGCTCTGTGACTCCATTCTAGGATTCAAAATGCTCAAAGGACATTTGTGGTAAAAGAAGCCATCATTATAATTCCAACTTATATTTTAATTTTTTTCTATGGTTTTGATATTATGGTTAATCTACTTTTCTCATTACTGCATAATACTAATCTAATAATTATATGGTACAACAGAATAAATAAAATGTATGCTATAGAACTTCTAACATGTTATTATTCATTGAGTACCTATGGAAAAGGAAAGACAGTAACCAGTAATGACCACAGTTAGGGTTGTCAGATTTAGCAAATAAAAATACAGGACATCAATTAAATTTGAACTTCAGATAAAAAGCCAAATAACTGTTCTGCTTAAGTATGCCCCATAAAATACTTGGGACATATTTAAACTCCTTAAATTTTTTTTTAAATCTGAAATTCAAATTTAACTGAGAGACCTGTATTTCACTTGGTAGTGCTACATGAGATATCTTTTATGGAACATTTCTCTTTGAAATGTTGATGCATATTAAATGAAAAAATTGTTCTATGGACCAAAAATTAAGAAAATCCTGGAAAAAGCAAGATGAAATACAGTTCCTGTCTTTCAGGACCTCTCAAAATTTTAAATCAGCTATTATACATAGTAAGTCTCCTAAAGCAAGATAGTATAAAGCATTTCACCTTTTATCTGGCCAAATGTTTCCTTGATGCTATGCAGATATTATATGGAGAATGGTGGTTTATCTATTTGTGTCTCCACCAATGTAAGTAATAGGTGGTGTGATGTGGTCAACATGGCAGAAGATGCAGATTCAAAAATCTATATTCAAGTCCCAGGCCCATCAATCACTGGCTGTTTGAAACTGAGCACATCAGGAAACTTGACTGAGCTTCACTTCCTCCTCTAGGGATAACAAAACACCTAACTCATAGGATTCTTCTGAGGCTTAGAAGACACAGCACATGGGAGAGCACTTTGCATACCAAGAAGCACAATACAGATGCCAAAAACATTATAACAAGAGGAGAGAAACAAAATGAAGGATTAGACCCAAGGAGGAATTTCCCAACAGGGCCTGGAGCTACACATTTGGCAGTGTACCTGTCCCTGAGGTCCCCTGGCCATAAGATTCAAGTTTTCAGGCTGTCTGGTTCACTGTATTTTATTCAGACCACAGAGCCTCGTCAACATCTGATACTGCTGGGTGTTTGCTGATTGTGCTGTCTGGGGGAGCTTCCATCTCATGACTGTGACTGAAAGTTGCTGTCTGGTACAGATTTCACCCAGTTCTGCCCCTGAACCCATAGCTGCATCCTAGGAGGATTGATAAGAACACAAAGGAAGCAGTCCCTCTGATTGTCTGAAAGCCATTTTAATTTACTTGTTTCCATTAATTATTTAGTTTCAGCTGACTGCTCTTCATTGTCATAACAACGGTAGTTCTTTCTGTACAAAACTCATATTAGAATTTTGAGGGATGTTCATTTAGTTCTGCCCCAGCTTCTTATAGCAGCTGGCAACTGATGGGAAATGAAAAGGGAGACAGAGGGGCTTACTTGAATATGAGGGATCCTTATGAAACTATTTTTCACTAATAAATGATTATTTGTAAAGATTCTTCAAACCTAATATTGGTAAATCAGCCACTTGTTAATGTTTAGGAAATCGATCTAGAATCAAACAGAAATATTAACAAAGATTGTTGAGAGTTCTTTTGTTGGAAGTGTTTTCTTTTGTTGGAAAGCCATTGAGCCTTCCGTTTTGGCTTTGTTGAAGCTTGAACAAAGTCTAGAGAGTGACCAGAGGAAGCTTCTTGGCCCCAAGATAGAGTAAGTGATATCAATTTATATGTGTGTACATTCTTAACATTTTATATCATTAGCCAACACCAAATCAAGAAAGTGACAAGGAAACATTGATTCCCAAGTACATTTCTAAAGAGAAATGAGGGGCTTTCAGGTTCCTTTTGATTGTTAAGGTTTACACAGCTTATATCTTAAAACTTTTCACGTGGTGACTATACTGTCCTCCCATTATTTAGTTTTGGCTCCCAGATGATTTGGGTCTCTGGTTCCATTGTCTGTGAAATGATTTCTAATGGTGATACTCAGAGGGGCTTTCTCCCTCTGAATGCTATTAGTGACCTAACAGAAAAGGGCGTGATTTAACTTGCCCGCTAAATGCGTAACTGTAGCTGCGTAGAACAAATCAAGAGCGCATACGCTACAAACTGGTATTCATGTGACCTTTAACATTTTAGTGATATATGGCTGCTGTGAACATAACTGAACCATACCAAGAGAAAAGAATTTATCCTCTCTCTTCAAAGTATCAGGTTCCTAAGAGCATTATTTCACCCAATTTGTTAACAGTAAGAGCTTATAACAGTAAGAACTTGCAAAAGGATGACAGAATGAAAGAGTCTTAATGTATTTTGCCAAAGGGAAATTTACCATCTGGCTGTCTTCATGAATCTCATATGCTGAGAATAATATTTTAGAAGATACTGACAACAAGACACAGTAATTTGTAAATGAATATTACTGATGCTGCCCTTTTTAAAGCAATCTGTGGAATAAATCAGTACAGCAATCTATAGGATTACAAGTCAAAGACTTGAAACATAATAATAAACTATATAATTGGCTTTTTGTAATTGTAATAAAGATCCCAAATCTTTAAAATGTAATTACTTTGATTCAAATTTCATTGTTCCCATATGCATCCTCTCACTGTGCCCCCAAGATAGGTAGGATAGGAAAATACATGTTTAAGCCAAGACTACAGTAAAGCCTTACTGGCAAACACTGTCAGACAAGCAATCAAAGATCATAGAAATATGTCAGTGACTGGTCTGATTTTTCAGAAAGCATTCCCAATAGGACAAATCTTGAAGGTGTTATGAGTGGAAGACTTCAATTTTCAATGGGTACAGCTAACACCAAAAACGTGATTTTAACTTTTGGAAAAAGTAAAACATAATTTAAAATTATAGAAATTCAGTTAGGAATTTGGGAATAACCAAATATTTTCCAGCAATTATCTGATAATGTTCTTGCTTTACAGATCATAAATTTAGAATGAAAACTATTCACAGTTGATGAAAATTATATTCTCTCTTCAAATTTTGTTTTGAAAGAGTATTAAAGAAAACGAGAAAAGAAGGGTCTTACAAACAGTGACAATTCTTCTATCATAAATCAGGTGATTTAAACCTAACTGTATGTGGGCTGAGAAACTAAATTTTAAATGACTTTCTCTGCATCAGGGGTGGTACTGATACTGCCACACTTTCTGGTTGGCTAGTAAAGGATCTTAAAGTTTTTCTAATGGTAGAGGGATTACAAGAAAGGGAAGTCTGTGGTCATGAGGAGGAGAACCATGACAATTGCTATTTTCCAAAACAAGAAGTAAATATCTTTCTTCTCTGAAAACTGAGTAAGGGGAAACCTTCCACAAAGGAAAATATACATTCTGGCAATATTTGTGCATGTTTCTTCTTTTATTTCATTCTTTCATAAGGCTAAGTTTTTTTCAAAGAATAACAGTGTATTAGCTAAATATATTTATCTTGTGAATCTGGCAAAGAAAAGTCCTGCAGTTTCATAATTATCACTATAATTTATGGTAGACTATATGGTGCATATTTATCATATATTATATATAATATAATTGTAGTTTCTTTCTGAAAGTGGACATTTGCATGACAATTAAGTGGTACTTTGGGAGATATTTTCTCTTTTCTTGGTCCCTTGAGGTATAATCTCAAGTGGTAAAAAAAAAAAAGTACATTCTCATTTACCTCTATTTTTTTCACACAATCTATAACTGTAAGAAGATACTTACTAGCACCTGGATATGAAATTGAATCAATATGAATTCCAAGCTGTTAGAAATTCCAAAAGATGTTAAGTGCCTGTGGAAGATTTTTGCTTTTTTCAGAGATTTAAGAAATATGAGATAAATGTTCTGGAACCTTCCAGAAAAAATATTGGAGGTGGGGGAAGCACTGTGCTCAGAGAAGAGTGCAACTCGCAAATTATTGTCTGAAATGATAATTTAAAAACATATGAGGTGTAGACAAAGTCCTCAGCCCGGTGAACTATTTGTACTTATCTAAATCGGCAATGATGAGCAGTAAAGATCAAACAGAAGAAACACTATTGGGGGGTTAATCTGGCATAATGACAAGTGTATGAAGAAAAGGTAAAGAAAGAGCAATATAAAAAAAATTCTGACCTAATATGTTGTGGTAAATTACAAGCTAGTTGTGATTTTGATGTTAGAAGACATGACAAGTTGTTCTATTTTAAACTTTAAAAATATGCATAAATAACAGTTTCAGGGTAAAAGATTGGATTCTTATTTGAGTCCATGTAATAATAAACTGTGTTTTCCCCAAGATTACCATTGAACACAATATTTAAAGTTTAAGGTAAGCATAAAGTAATATTTTGATGAAGCCATAATAAAACATGAAGGAAAATTAAGTGAATATTTGATTATTTTTATGAGGGTGGAGAAGGCTACATATACATAAATGCGAAGGAAGAAACCTCAAAAGAAAACACCAATGATTTGGCAACACAGAATCTCTTACAGGTCAGAAGACGCCATAAGTAAAATTAAAGACAAATGACTAATTGAGAGAGGGGGAGAAGAATATATAAATATGTGCTTATGATGACCTCCACTGATCCAACCTGGTTAATTTGTTTATAAACTCTCTTTGTAAGAAGAAGTTTGCAAGGAAAAGAAGTTGACATCATAGGGTGAGTCGTATCTACCTGATTATATGATTAATGACCTTCCTCCCTGCAGCTAGAATCTCATGTGACACAAATATCCTTACATTGTGCCCATCATTCCTGTCACCAGTTCTTCAGCTGTGTTTTCTCTAGGTCTCTGGCTATTCATCTGAGCCATTAGCCACTACCAATGATGAATCCCATAAAGTTCGATATTTTGTGTTTTTATTTTCATCCAGTTTAAGATATTTTCTAATTTCCCTTGTGATTTCTCTTTTAACCCATGAGTTATTCAGGGGTGTTCTGTTTAATTTTCAATTATTTTGGGATTTCCCAAGTGTCTTTCTGTTATTGATTCCTAATTTAATTCCATTGTGGTTGGAAAGCATACTTTGCATGGTTTCAACCATTTTAAATTTATTGAGACTTTTGGTTTTTTTTACAGCATAGCACATGGTCTATCTATCCCAGAGAATGTCCCATATGTGCTTGAAAAGGTGTAGTCTATTGTTGCATGAAATGTTCTATACACAGCAGTAAGGTCAAGTTGTTTGACAGCGTTATTTAAGTCTTTTATATTTTCACTGATTTTGTCTCTAGTTGTTCTCTCAAATTACTGGAGGTGAGTATTGAAATCTCCAACTACAGTTGTTGAACTTTCTAGTTCTCCTTTGAATTCTGTAAATTTTTTCTTTATGTACTTTGGGGGTCTGTTGTTAGGTACATATACATTTATAATTTTTATATCTTTCTGAGATTATTAACTGTTTATCATTGTGAAATGTCCCTCTTTGACTCTAGTCATATTATTTGTCTTAAAGTCTACTTTCATAACATTATAGCTACTTCTGTTCTTGTATGGTTACTCTTTGCATGGTATAACTCTTTTCATTCTTTTACTTTCAACCTATTAGTATTTTTGAATCTACTAAAATGTCTTTTATAAACAGCATATAGTTGGATATCTCTTTTTAATCCAGTCTACAATCTCTGCCTTTTGATTGAAGTATTTAGCCCATTCAAATTGAATATACTTATTTGATGTGGCTGGATTTATACCTGCAATTTTACTATTGTTTTCTAAATATCTTATATCTTTTTGTTTTTCTGTTCCTTCTTTACTCCCTTATGTTAACCAAATATTTTTATTGAACCATTTTATTTCCTTTGTGAATTTTTTAACTCTAATTTTTGTGTTATTTGTATGTGTGTGTGTGTGTGTGTGTGTGTGGCTATCCTAGGCATTAACATATATGACTTTATCTTAGCACAATCTATTTAAGGTTAGTTCCAATAATTATACTTAGTAAATATACTTAGTTAAGTAAATTTAGTAAATTTATTCCAATATAGTTCCACTATTTCTTCTCACCTTTGTGTTACTATTGTCAAATATATTACATTTGTACATGTTATAAGCTGAAGAACATAGCCTTACACTTAAAAAATATTGATCCACATATTTACCATTTCTGGTGCTCTTCTGAGTTGCCATCTGGTGTCATTTCCCTTCAGCCTGAAGGTCTTCCTTGTAGGAAAGATCATTTCCTCTCCATCTGAAGGTCTTTTCTCAAACGGAAGATCAATTATCAATAAATTCTCTCAGATTTTTCTATCTGGGGATGCCTTTATTTCACTTTCATTTCTGAAGGATAATTTTACAATAGAATTCTTTGTTGGCACTGTGTTTTCTTTCAGTATTTTGAATATGCTATCTAACTATCTTCTGACTTCCATTGTTTCCAATGAAAAGTCACCTGTTGATTGCATTGTTTCCTATAGTGATGCACTATTTTTGTCTTGCTGCTTTCAGCATTTTCTCTTTTCTTTCAAAAGTTTGAAATGATATGTCTGTGTTTAGGTCTTTATTTATCCTTCTTGAGACTCACTGGGCTTCTGGGATCTGTAGATTAATTTTTTTTTTTTTAAGTTAATTGGGGAGTTCTCAGCCATTATTTCTTCAAATATATTTTCAGAACTTTTTTTCTTTTCTCTTTCTTGGACTTTTGTTATATGTATGTTGGAATGCTTGATAATGTCCCAAAGATCTCTGAAACTCTGTTTATTTTTCTTGTTTCTTTAGATTGGATGATTCCTATTGATTTATCTTCAAGGTCACTTGTTCTTTCTTCTACCATCTCAAGTCTGCTATGAAACTCATCTAGTGAATTTTTTATTACAGTTATTATATTTTTCAGCTCTTGAATTTTTATATGGTTCTTTAAAATTTTTTTCTCTAAAAAAATGTTTTCTTTTTGGATTTTTAGTCCAAGGTCAAAGGAAACCTGCTGAAGGACTTTAAGCATGATAATGACATAATCCAACTCACAGATTCCATCACCTTCTCCTCTTCCTTTTTTTTTCCTACTGGGCTATGAATATACTGCCAGCTCCTGCAGCCTCTGTCTCGTTATAGGGAGTATATGGTTCTTTTTTGTAGTTTCTACTTATTGATAATCCCCATTCATAGATTTATTGCTATTGTATTTTTCTTTTATTCTTTGAACATATTCATAATAGCTGCCTTGAAGTATATAGTATATTGCTGATAATTCCAGAATCTGGGCCCTCTCAAGGTCAATTTCTATTGACTCCCCACTCCCACCCCCAGGTATAGATTATATCTTATTTCTTTTCGTGTCTAGCAATTTTGGGTTGAAAAGTAGACATTTTAGAAAATATATAGTAGTTACTCTGAGGTTTCTTTTTTTTTTTTTTTTGGATGGGGTGTTGGTTATTTTTAGTAATGTGCCTGAACTTTAAACTGTAGAATGTCTCTCTCCCATATCGTTCATCTGCTTATGCCTTTTTAGTGTTTCTATGTGTTCTTATAGCCTGACTTCCCAGTAGTCATCACTGTGTCAACATAATTTAGTGGTTAGTCACTGATGTGGGCAGAGCTGTACCCAAACATCTCAAGACCATAATGCTTCTGTCCTGTGCTGAGTGATTTGTGTGGACTGGGAAATACTTTAAAAATTGCAGCTCAAGTCCTCCTTTGCTTGCATTTTTTGCCATACACTGACAATATCCTAGAGATCCAGGAAAATGTGGAGAGCTTATCTCAGGTTATCTAGGGCTCTCTTATTTCTAGGACGTCCCTGTTAAGTTTTCTGACTAGTCAACCACTCACCCCAACTAGGAATGTAATCTTGGTCAAGCAGAGCTATGGGGTTTTCCCCTCTCCATTTCCATCCCATAACACCACTTTTAGCTGAAAAGTAATGATATTTTGCCTTTCACTCTAAATCAAGTCCAGCCCTCTCTGTAAGCAAAGTTTCCTGCCCCAGGCTGGTTATGCTGCATTCTTGCCAACCAAGTCAGTCACAAAAGACACTACATGACTCCATTCATATGAAAGTCCAGAATAGGGAAACCAATAGAGACATAAAGTAGATTAGTGGTTGCTTAGGGATGGGAGGGGGCTGGAGTATGGAGATTTGGTGTGTGGTGATAGTTGAAAGGTACAGGGTTTCTTTTTTGAGATGATGAAAGCATTCAAAAAGTGTGGCGATGGCTGTACATTTCTGTGAACATACTAAAAATCATTGAATTGTTCACTTTAAATGTGTGAATTCTATGATATGTAAATTATATCTCAATAAAGATGTTAAAAATAAAAAAGGATGAACACAGAGTTGTGGCCAAGAGCTATATGAGACAAAAATAGCATGATCAGAATACGGACTCCAATCAGGCAGGGAAGAAATTTGCATAATCCAAATAAGCACTGTAGGAAATTATCAGCAAACTGAATGGAAGTATAGAATTCTGTTAACAGATATCAGGTGCTAAAATTAAAAGAGATTATGAAGGAAGGAAGGGAGGGTGGGAAGGAAGGAGGGAGGGAGAGAGGAATGAATTATGAATGGTATAAAAATTCAAGAGTCAAAGAATATTAAACTCAATTCCAGCTGTATGGTATAGACTTGGAGTTTCCTGTTGGCACAATGACCTTTTAAAACAGTTCACTGCATTCATGTGACTCAGATAAAAGCGTCCTAAACTTAATCCTTGATCCCATGTTTCAGTCTTAAATCTCTCACTGATGAGTAACCATTACTAACCTTCTCCAAGTTCTATGGCAAATCTGTTTCCTTAATTAAATGAACTTCCATACAGGGAAGATAAATAAACAAGTATAAAGATAACGGAATATAGTCTGACATCTTCGTATTAAAGTAAAAAGAATCTGGGTAGTTCTAATTTGAAGACATTCTAAAAGTCTTATCCACTTGAAACAAAAAGGTATAAGAGAATTTTATTAAGCATACAAATAGTATCAGAATGTTCAAGACAACCTGAAATTTTTATTTGTAAATTTAGCCTATATTTAGAAGAGGAAGATTTGCTTAAGTTTTGTCTTGTCAAATATTTACTGTACTTAAAATGTTCAATAGAGTTTATAATATTTAACTAATTAAATTAATTAAGTTTATAAATGGGGCTACTATATAATGGGTTTTTGGACTGTTCAATTTGAGTTAAGCAAACATTGACCAAAGAACCAATGGAAATAATTTTATACAAATTTTTATATACAATTTTTATATTTCATTACATATAAACTGGTGTGAATTTGCAGACTAAGACATTTAGAAAAGTAGGATTTGGCCAAGGTGGATATGTGGCCAAATTAGAGTTTTTCTTTCAATGGTAGTGACCAAAAAGAAGAGCATCTTTGGAGCACACTTTAATGCACAGAGGGCAAAAGGAGAATGTATAATATCAACGCAGTTGCAATAGCAGCAATGATGTAAATAGGTAAGAAAGATCACTAGTTAGAGATGAGCTTATAATTAAAGGCAGAATGTCCATACATTTCATTAGTGGAATTTAGTGGACAAGCTGCAGGGAGTATGAAGATTTGTTGCAGTTAGTATTTTAGTAATGATTCAGAAGAAAATGATCAATTAGAGTATTGGGAGAAGGCCACATTTTGATACAGAGAAAGACAGCTCAACAAGAAAAGGGAGAAGACTAAGACCAGGATAAATGTTACCTGAATTACCTACCCATGACTAAGAGCTATATCAATGTTCTGGGGAGGGAGTTAAATCTAACCTCACTATCCTTCCATATCACACATGCCTGTAGTATGACTGCATATGGTTCATAATAAGTTCTTATTAATTATTTTATTAGACCTTTAAGGGTCTGTATAAAAGAAAACCTTCAAACACCTAGGATACATCACTCTTTTGTGATTGGACAGAGCTTAGACAAGACAGCATATAGAATTTCTTCTCTATTGGGAGTAACTTTGCTACGGTGAGTCAGAGGAATATCTTTATAATCTTGATGAAATGAGATTTCACTTCAGCCCCAATGAAATGCTGGGTTATTGGATTACAGGGTCTTTTTTTCTTTTTAAAACTGTTTAGGGTATGCTGATTAACACTGTCACCAATGTTTTCTAACCTTGAGAATAGAGAGGCAAGGATCAGGATGTTTAAGAGTGTGGGCTCTGGAGGTTGCCTAGAAATCAGTTTTATGATCTTGGGCAAGTCAACTGGTTTCTCTAACTCTCAGTCTATATCTGCAGAATGATGGCAATAATATTCCCTGCCTCATGAGATTATTTTGATGACCAAATGGTCCAAGACTTTTAGAGAATTTAGTAAAATACTTGCGTACAGTAAATGCTAGATAAAGATTAGTTTTTATCATTAAAGTAAGAAAACAGAATTATGCATTAGTAAATGTCTGGAGGATCATTATTATCATTATATGCATTAATTTGTATGGCTTTTTCATTTCTCTTATGTAATTTCCACGTTATTGTCCCTTCCTATTCTCAAAGGTATAAAAAGGAATACACTAGAATGTTACAAAACTGACCTAAAGTACTGAACCAACAATAAAGTATTCACTTCCAGCAGAGGTAAAGGCAAGGGAAGGGTGTTCAAAAGTTGTCTTTCAATTGAGAAAAGCACCATCCAAAATCTTTTAGATACTGCATGTGCTATGATTTAACATCCTGCCATACCTAACCCCCACCATATCCCAAAATTTTAGGCAGCATTATTGTTGAGTGGAGGCATTCTAATCCTTGCTATACTACTTTCTAGTTATGTGACTCGTATGGATTGAATTGCATCCCCCCCGCCCAAAGATATGTTGAAGTCCTAACCCTCAGTTCCACAAAATATGACCTAATTTGGAAATATGGTCACTGCAGATATAGTTAGTTAAGATGAGGTCATAGTGGAGTAGGCTGGGCTCCTAATCCAATATGACTATTGTTCCTATAAGAAGACAGCCATGTGAAGACACAGAGACACACAGGGAGAAGGTTATGTGATAATGTTGGGTTGAAAGAAGGATTGGAGTGATGCATCTACAAACCAAGGAACCCTGGGAGCTAGGAAGCGACAAGGAAGAATTCTCTTACAGGTGGATGAAGGATGAAGCATGGCCCTCCTGACACCTTGATTTCCGACTTTCAGCCTCCAGAACTATGAGACAATACATTTCTGTTGTCTTAAGCCACTAAGCTTGTGGTATTTTGGTACAGCAGCCCTAGGAAACTAATACAATGATCCTATCAATTTAGTTACCTCTCTGTGCCTCAGTTTTCTAACCTTTAAAATAGGAATAACTAGTCTACCTACCTTATAGGGTTGAAGTAACCCATGCAAACAAACACTTTAGCTATTTTTCTAAAACTGGGTATTTAGTGGTTCTTGGCCTACAAAAAAATCAACATGAAGGTGCGAATATACTTTTGAGTACAAGTTTGATGCCCAAAGACTTTAAAAGCTGGTAAAACAATATCCGTAATAATAATAGAGTAAAATTCTGTGACCATGCAATTTAGGATATTATGCAATTGGTGACTGAATTTCATTCTCTGCCCAGCTTGCATTCTTGGATAAAGCAGGCAACTCAATCTTGGGAAATGGCAGGAAAAAGGAGACCCTTGTACTCCAATATTTTTTTTTCTGCCCAGTCTCCCTAATCATACAAATGAATCGGGCACCAGCCAACGGGGAGATTCTTGGAATGATGCTTGAATCCTGGAAAGCCCAGGCAGCCACAGAAGCCAGAATGTTCTCATTGATATTTAAGCCAGATTAGACAATTGCCACCAGGTTAATGGCACAAAATTATAGCTGAGACCAGAACAGCGTTGATTCACGCAGTTGGACCCCTACAACTCTGGACCGGCTATAGGGGCAGGCTTGCCCACTTATTCCCTTGAAATAACGCAACTCTGAATTTTATACAGTTTGAACTTTGGTATTCCTCTTGTCATTTAATGTTTAGCAAAATCCATGAGTTTATTAAAAGCCTTGAATACATATCTGTAGGGTGTTAATCACTTTATCAAATGGGTGTTTGGAAATACCTCATGTGAGTCTTTTAGCTGATAGCTTTCTATTTTGAAACAGAAACCAACTATGCGGCTTAGGGTTATGAGTACCTGTACATATGCAGCTCTTTTCTTTAAATATCAACAGATATGCATATTACACTCACATTTAGAAAGATTGACACAGGACTTTTTTTCCCAAGGAAAATGGAATGCAAATAAATGGTCCATTAGCACACAGATTAGTGCTTCTGATTCATGCAGTGTTTCCACCTGCTTAGATATTGTGCCCTCTGAGATAAATCATCCAGGTATCTCATAGATTTCCTTCCCCACCCCCAACTCATCTTGATATTTGAACATAACGTGGACCTAGGCTTAAAGGGAGATGTTTGACTTGGGATTTAATTCTTAAAGAACAAATTAGCCAGATTATATGTTTCTAAAATAAGACAAATTAAGAGTGACTTGGATTTCCAGCCAAGTGGCAGAATTAGAGGAAGAATAAATAAGTGACCAAACTATTCTAGTTTCTAGAAGCAGAGACCATAAATGATTAGATGGAGACTATCTAATCAGTAAGGAGGTCTCTATCCTCCCTCCTAATGCTCCCAGATTCATTTTATTCTCTAGAGTCATAGAAAGGCACACATTCAGGAGCTCTAATTTTAGCCATGCTATTTGTATTAGAATCCTAATGACTGAGAGTCCATTCCCAAATGATTGACAAGTGGAGAGGATAAGCAAAATAAATCTCTAACAGCTGAAAACATCTGTGTGTGAGTGAGGGCTTGGAATCTCATTGAGAGCGTTCCTCATAGAAGGCTCAAATTGTTGAACTTCACACTGTCGCATACTAATACACCAAGCCGTCTGCAAATTACATTTCACAGTGATACCAAGGGCTTGATCCTTCCCTTTGATATGCTATGAGCAAAAGCACACTCTCTAAGGTTCACAGAGACCCAAGGGACAGAGGGCAAGACTGAGCCCTGGTAGGTCTGCTGCTTCTAGCCTGCCACACAAGCCAGAATGTTTAGAAAGGCATTTGAAAAGAGATGTGGAGAATCATGTTGTACCTTGATACAGCACTTGACTCTTCACTTATCCCTACATTACTGTGAATTGTCATTGTATAAGCAGAGCAAGACAATGGTACATTCTTTTAACTGCAAGTATATCTTCATGTAGAGAATGTTCAGTTTGGTTCAGAACCATATTATTGATTCTAATCATGAAGGTATTTATTCTCCCTACTGCAACTAAAGAATGTGATAAACTTTATTCTGTTTTAGATGCATTTCTAATTCTTACCTAAATAAACAAGCCATAAACCTGTTTTATAATACTGGCCTTTTCAACCTTAGAATTGGTCATCTTTTCTTCTTGTTTTAGAGGCTCTGAACCACTCAGTGAAGGTACACCAATATGTCTGGAAAGAAATTCTCTACTTCCATCTACATATTAAACTGTTTTAATCAAAATTAAAAAGAAAGAAAAGCCAGATAATTTGTGCTCTTCTTTCCTCTCTGCAGCCCCTCTGGCCCTACAGGATATAAAAACTTGTATCTTTCTCAACTCTTTTAACTCAGCAAATGCCCTGTGGGTCAGGTGTGAAGAAGGAGGCTTTATCTTCCTAAAGGAATTACAAAGCTCTTCCTGGAGGTGACACCCACATTCATAATAAAAAAATGATGTCTGCTATTTAAAGGACTCCTGTTAAGGATACATTTCTGGATTAAAAATTAAATTTCATCTAATCTTTTACTTAGCTCCATTCTCCCCAGAGACTGTCTCCAATAAAAAGTATTTGATTTGCTAAAGCTGTGTAGCATTTTTTTTTTTTTTTTTTTGGCTGACAGCTAAAATTAGGACTTTCTGAGGGAAGTGAGGGGAAGCAAACAGGAGAGGAAAAAGAGATGAAATTTAAGATACCCTGTGGTAACAAGTTCCATTGGTTACAATCTATCATATTTTTTTCCTCTTTATTTCAAAATCAACTGGACTCAGAACCTAAATTTTTTTGTATTACCGTTTTTAACTAATTTCCATTTGTCTCTTCTTGCCAAAATGGAGATTCTGCTTATGGGAATACCAACTTTGAAATTTTCAGTTGCAGCATTAGAAAAACAAAACTGAAATTTTAACTGGGTTTGATTTCTTTACTTTTCACATAATTAAAAAAAATCATTCATTATTGAGGGATGATGGTATATACATATATATACATGTGTTGATGAATTTTCACAAACTGAATGCTCTTCCTTTGCCATTCACACTATTGTTCTTTCTCATCTCTTGGATCTTCAGTTAAATCTCATATCCTCAGAGAGACCTCCTATAACCACCCAATTCAAAGCATCAAGTTATTTTCCATCAGAGTGGTTCTCGAAGTATGGTCAGGGGATTACAAGGGTCCTCCAGATCTTGCAAGGGGCCTATGAGGTCAAAACGGTTTTCATAATAATACTAAGTCATTCTTTGTCTTTTCATTCTCATTCCCTTATGAGTGTACAGTGGAGTTTTCCAGAAGCTACATGATGGGTGATTACATCTCTCTGATAGCTACTAATGGAATGCGTCCTTAAGAGTTCTTGTGTTTTATAATTTTTTTAGTTTTTATTTCTAATACAGTAACTGTTGATAGATATAACCCACTTTGGGGTCCTCAATAATTTTTTAAAGACTGTAAAGTGTTCCTGATACCAAAAACCTTAAGAACTTGGCTCTTTTGCTTCATCATATTACCCCTTTTAAATAAGTAGAAGGCACAGCCCTTTACCATCAGATGTTTTTCTAATTTTTTAACCCATTTACATCATGCCCTTTCCTTAGACTGTTAGCAAAGACATTCCCATCTTGTTTACTGCTATACTTTATAGTTTCACATAGGGCCTGGTATGTAATAATTGCTCAAGAAATGTGTGTTAAACTAATTAATAGGTGAACGGATAAGGGACAAGAAAAGGAAAAAACTTTAAAGATATAAACAACCCCAAGGTGTATAACAATGTTAAATGTTGTTTGTAGCCAAATAAATAGAAATTAAAATTATTAAAAAGATTTAAATTATTAATAAAGATGTAAAAGTGATAATTAACAGTGCTGGTAAGAATGTGATGACGCTAGGTCCTCATTTCCTGCTATTGTTTCATTGTTTTTTGAAAGTATTAAGAGCCTTGATAACATGCTCACACTTTTTAAAGCAATAATTACATTTTTGGTGATATTTTTAAAGGAAATAACTTGAAATACCAAATGTATTATTTATAGTAGTGAAAAATGGGAAGAAACTAAATGTTCAAAAATGCTTGAATGGTTACATCAATTACAATACGCCCATATGATGAAATATTTTGCAGCCACTGAAAATAATATTTGTAAATCATGTCTAATAGCATGGAGACAGCATTATATTTATAATTTAAATGGAAAAAGCAGGATTAAAATGTATAAGCACTGATCTCAACTATTAAAAATATGTACTGAAAAATACTGGCATGAAATACATCAAAATTATAATAATGGTTATCACCAGGTGGTAGGATTATGGATTATTTTTATTTTCTTTATATTTACCAAGTTGTACCTTGCAATAAGCCTCCTTATTATAATAATAAGAAAGTTATTTTAAATCACAGTGCAAATGCTAACAATTTAATAGACAAAATGTTTAAAATTGCATCTCTATTGTTAAACCATCATGGAGAAAACTGAAAAGGCAAAATAGTACACAACTCAGGAAAGGAGTATCACGAGCCAATCTATCTGTTTGACCTCTGGGCTAGGTGATTTACCAGCAAGGCATTTAAACCCAAAACCTCAGTGTCTTTACCTATAAGGAAAAATAATACTAGCACCAACCTCGGAGGGTGGTTGTCAGGATTCAATGTTCTATATATTCATATGTCTTAGCCCAGTACTTGGCATCTGATAATGCTCAAAACATTAACCATTATTAGTGTTAGTACAATGTTTAACTGCTTTTTCTTCATCTAGATATATTTCAGAAAAGAAACCTAAGATCTCTTGGCTTCAAGATTGCTCAGCCAATCAATATACGCCGACACTGTCACAGAGGTCTGTTTCTCATAGCTCTGGAGTCCCCATGTACCTTGAGAAAATAAACCAAAGATAAAAGGAAAAACTCAGAACACAAGCCTATGTGGAAATTGGTAAAAGCTGATAAACAAACACCAATGAGGTGTTACTGACCTTTAAACTTTAAGGCTTAGAGGTGGCTATAAAAGGCAGGCTCAATGACAGAAAGCTCTGGCGGTCAGAGACCCCAGCTCTACCTGGGGCAGTTAGCAACTAGGGGAGAGTTTTCTCACTGCCCTGCCTAGGACACGGTGACAATTCTCTCTTGGCCTCTGCTTGCAGCTTCTGTGTCCTCCAGGGCCCAGTGCTGGGGAAGCCCAAGCCAACAACTTGGGTGCCAGCTTTGGCACCTCTCCCTCCCTCTTCCACAGTGTTTAGTTTACCTCTAAATCCTGCCATTTTGACTCCCTAAACATCTCTCTTTAGCCTGTTCACATCTTTCTGCACTCACTGTCACTACCCTAAAACTACAAGCTCCTCTATCGTCTGCCTTCGACCTTGCCCCTCTTCAATCTATTCTTGTTCCTGCAGCAAGGGTCTCTCAGGAATTCAGTCCCATCATATTTCTTCTGGGGTGAAAGTCTTTCAGTGGTTTCTCATTGCTATTGCTCGTTGAATAAAGGGCACCAGCTTACCTTGGTACCATCCCCATCTCTAGTATTCAGACACCCGGATTATTAAATTATATTCAGATCCTTGAAAGCAACCAGATCTCAGTTCTACACCTGCCTTCCTGAAACACTGTCCATACTCAAACCCTACCTTCCTTTCTCTCCCTACTTGTATGTTATGGACTGAATGTTTGTGTCTGCCTCCTCGCCTGGCCCTGCCCTGCCCTGCCCCAAAGTCATATGGAAGCCTCAACCTCCAATGTGACTGTATGTGGAGACAGGGCTTTTAGGAGGTAATTAAGGTTAAATGAAGTCATCAGAGTGGGACTCTTATCTGATAGCAGTGGGGTCCTTATAAGAGGAGACAGCAGAGTGCTTCCCGCCCCCCTTTCTCCTTCTCTCTCTCTTTGCCTGCACTCCCACACCCGACGTGGGGACACAGTAAGAAGGCAGCCATCTACAAACCAGGGAGAAAGCCCTCACTTGAAACTAAATTGGTTGGCACCTTGATCTTGGGCTTCCCTGCCTCCAGAACTGTGAGAGGCCAATTTCTGTTGCTTGAGCCTCTCAGTCAGCAGCTCGAGCTGACTGATACACCACATCCTGAACACCACCACTTCTCCTTTCATCTCATCTCTCAAAAGACCTCAACTGAGAAATTTTTCTGGGGGAAGCCTTCCCTAAGTGACCCATCTGGGAACCGTACCCACAGCTATGCTCTCAGAGCACCACGTGTTACCATCATCTTCTCTCTCATACAATATTATCACTTCGTGTTTCACATGGGGATTCCCCACTGGACCAGACACCATGAAGCCAAATAACCCAATGCTGTGCAGCCTCAGGACCTGGCACATGTCTGATATAGTGATGTCTCTGTGGATACTTTGTTAAATTGATTTGACCGTTTAAAAGGGTAGGCTATTTTCACTCCTCTTTCTCTTTCCTAGCCATGAAATATTTGTACTGAAATTTTTGAACATATATTGAAGAAAGGACCAAGAAATAACAACTTTAAGGGCAGTAAATTGATTTATAAGAGAATGGTCTTTTATACAGTTTATAAATCTCTATGAGACTAAAACCAAATAAAGAAAGGAATTGTAAAAGGATTTCTAAGTCCTTTATAAAATCCTCTATAAGTCACTGCCATTTAGCAGGTATGTGACCTTAAAAAACTCAATTTCTTTGCCACCAATTTCCTCAGTTTTACACTGTGGATAATAAATAGCACCTGCCTCTTAGAACTATGGGGAAAATTAAACATATAAACACAGGTAAAAGTTCTTAGACTAATATTCAGCACATACTAAGAACTTGATAAATGTCAGCTATTTTAACTTTTTAAATTAGTAAAACAGGTTCAAGAAAAGTCAAACTCTTGGTTTTGTTGCCTAGTAGGCCCGAGATTAAGGGCTGGGACTAGACTGTTTTAGGCTTTGTTAAGAATTATTGCTTTCCATGGGCTCTCCTTCTGAAGTTGCCGTCTCTAACATATATTTTATTTTATTTATACCCCACTGTGTTCCAGAAAGGACTTTCAGGAGCTTACAGATGAACATAAAATACAAGTAACATGAGTTAAAGGCAGAATGAAAGAGAGACAAACAAGAACGAGGACAAATTTGGGTGAGGAATAAATAATCTATTACTAAAAATTATGGGCATGCTAAGGCTTAAGATGAAAATCAAAAGAAGCTAGGGTAGAAATGTTATTTTAATTTCTCCTTCATTCCCCTACCCCTTTCTTCTTTCTTTCTCAAGATGATTTAAATGCTATTTTAACTTTTAAAAACCCAAACTATTTAAGTTACTTTCACATCAAATAATTCTATGCTTGTGGATAAAAACTGGTATTCCATGTTTTGGTATGTGAAGCCATATTTCAACATGCAAATAGACTACATATTAATTAAGGGAGATGAAAGAGCTTAATAGTGATTAAGCACCTATGACCTGCTGGATATCAGTCCAAGCTTTCACCCAAGTTGTTTTTTGATACCACAACCCCATGAAGTAGTTAAATATCCATTTTACAGATGCGGTACAGAGAACTGTAGTGATTTGTTCAACTACAAAGTAAGAACTCAAACCTATGTTTCTGATGCCTGAATTGCTAAGATCACATAAAGATAAATTCTTAAGATAAATTCTTATCAAGAGATAAGACACACCTTTGCCCATAGACATAAGAGCAGTTCTAAAAGGTCCTGTGAACACTCAGCTTTTTGGTTTCATTTTCCTACTGAGAAATTTTCTTCTTAAGGGTTGTATATCATTACTTGGCTTTGTTTATGTAATCTGCCATACTGGTAGCAGAAGAGAAACTTAGGGGTGGTTGGAAAGAAAGTCTTAGCAGATATGCAGGGCAACAGAAGTCGCTCAGAAGGTTCCAGATCATCTCAAGTGTAAAACAAACAAACAAAAAACCCCCATGTGTCAGAGAAGCTAATGGATGTTAAGATTCAGGAGTAAATATGATGGAGTTAAAAGTCTATATGGGGATATATGTATATGTAGAGCTGATTCACTTTGTTATAAAGCAGAAACTAACACACCATTGTAAAGCAATTATACTCCAATAAAGATGTTAAAAAAATAAAGCCTATGGCAGAATCAGAGAAGATCTTTAGAAATGTCCTTGGAGCCGAGGGAAAATGAGGATGTTAAAGTCTTTACGATCATTTTATTCACATCTGAACGCTGAGAAATAACTGGAAGTATGAACACTTCTTCCTGCCACAGGTAACTTAGACTCAAAAAGCACAGTGAGGGTGAAAGTTAAAATTGAGACATCTCTAGTCATTTCTTTTCATCCTTTTCCCCCTCCAGTAAATTGTCATTAATTTTATTATTACACAGGAGCTGTGTGATTTAGCTTGTGAAACACCAGGTCTAACAATATCAACTATGATTAGTTCTGTTCTCCGAATAGTCTGTGAATTGTTTGGTTAGTTTGTTTTTTCGGGGGTTGTTTTCCTTTTTTTTTTTTCTTTTTTCTTTTTTGGCCACAGCGTGCAGCTTGTGGGATCTTAGTTCCCCAACCAGGGATCAAACCTGTGCCCCCTAGAGTGGAAACACGGAGTCCTAACCACTGGACTGCCCGGGAATTCCCTTTTGCTTTTCTTTTTTAGTTTTCATTCTTTCTATGACTGTAACTTTGCACGTGACTTTCGATCTGTCTTGAGTGTACTGTTCCTCCCTTGACCCATTATTCTGAAAAATTCTTAAGCATCCTTTAAGTTTTAAAGTAGAAAATAGAAAAAAAAATTGGACATGTACCACATTTTTTATTACAAATCTCTGGGGTTTGGGGTAAGGCAGGAGTTGACAGACTACAGCCAAATCCAGCTGGCTGTCTGTTTTTGTAAATAAAAATGAACTGGGCCACAGCCACACTCTTATTCATTTGTGTATTGTCTGTGGCTGCTTTTGTGCTGCATTGGCATTGTTGAGTGACTGTGACAGGGTCTGTCTGGCCCACAAAGCCTAAAATATTTACTATCTGGTCTTGACAGAAAAAGTTAGCCAAACCCCAGCGGTAAGGAGGAAGAGACTTTTATTTTTCATTTTCACGTGTCAAAGGACAAAACAAAACTACCAATATGTGAGGGATATTTTCTTTCCTGTATGCTTTTCTGTGTTCTGTGAATTTTCTCTAAAAACAAATTTTTAATTAAAAAAAATTCTGTTTAAAGATTCAACTCAAGTGGTATTTCACCTGCGAAGTCTTCTGTCAGTCCTGCTTCCTATATGTTTCCACACAAGTGTTAGATTTTTCTGTATTAGTTGTTGTCGTACTGTCTGGCAATTCTTGTTTCTTCTTGCTTCTCAGACAAGCCCACGAACTTCATGACAGAGAGCTCGGCCTAAGCCTTTTTTTTAGGGCCTCACTCAGAACACAACAATTCTATAGAACGATGAGAGAAAACACTTCCTTACCTTTACAGCTGACGGAGTACAGCAGTCCCCCCTTAACCGTGGTTTCGCTTTCCATGGTTTCAGTGCCACAGTCAACCGAGCTCTGAAAACATTAAATGGAAAATTCCGGAAATCAACAATTCATAAGTTTTCAATTGCGTGCTCTTCTAAGTAGCATTATAAAATCATATGCCATCCCCCCCAGGACGTGAATCATCCCTTTGTCCGGCATGTCCTGCCCGTGGTTCACTTGGTAGTGTTCTTGGTCATCAGATCCACTGTGGAGGCACAGGAGTGCTTGTGGGCAAGTCACCCTTACCTTAGGTAATAGTGACCCCAAAGTGCCAGAGTAGTGATGCTAGAGATTCCGATGTATCAAAGAGAAGCCACAAAGTGCTTCTTTCAAGTGAAAAGGTGAAAGTTCTTGACTTGAGGAGAGGAAAAAATTGTATGCTGAGGTTGCTAAGAGATACAGTAAGAATTAATCTTCTACCCATGAAATTGTGAAGACGGAAAAAGAAATTCATGCTAGTTTTGCTTTCGCACCTCAGGCTGCAAAAGTTATGGCCACAGTGTACGATAAGTGTTTAGTTAAGATGGAAAAGGCATTAAATTTGTACAAAAAGATCCTGCGAGAGAGAGACCACATTCGTGTAATTTTTATATAGCATATTGTTGTAAGTGTTCTATTTTATTATTATTGTTGTTAATCTCTCACTGTGCCTAATTTAAATTCAACTTTACCATAGGTATGTATGTATAGGAAAAAACATGTACATGTAAGATTTGGTACTATCCGAGGTTTCAGGCATCCACAGGGGGTCTTAGAACATACACCCCTTGAAGAAAGGGGGACCATCATATTTTCATAATGATTATTTGTCTTCCTACTTTCACTGAAATATTACCTATCAGAGAAGGCTTCCCTGAACACCCTATATAAAAAAAGTAACAGGGGGCTTCCCTGGTGGCGCAGTGGTTGAGAATCTGCCTGCCAATGCAGGGGACACGGGTTCGAGCCCTGGTCTGGGAAGATCCCACATGCCGTGGAGCAACTAAGCCCGTGTGCCACAACTACTGAGCCTGTGCGTCTGGAGCCTGTGCTCCGCAACAAGAGAGGCCGCGATAGTGAGAGGCCCGCGCACCGCGATGAAGAGTGGCCCCCGCTTGCCGCAGCTGGAGAAAGTCCTCACACAGAAACGAAGACCCAACACAGCCATAAATAAATAAATAAATAAATAAATAGATAGATAGATAGATAGATAGATAGATAGGTAACACACTACACACTAACCCCTTTATTCAACTTTATTACTTTTATAGCACATATAACTACTTGATGTAGCAAATGTTTATTAGTTTATGGCTCCTCTCTCCACACTCTTCTAGAATGTAAGCTCCCCATGGGTAAATCTGAAGTCTCTACAGTTAACTGCTATATTCTCAGGGCCTATGACATAAGATTGGTAGAGCTATTCCTATTCTCATTTTACAGATACTAAGGAAACCAATATGGAACATGCTGGTTTTGGGTTTTATTTTTAAGTGGAAGAGGTTATATTTGATTTATATATATTGTCTTTTCTTTTTTCCCTTTGAAAATAAAGACTAGATTACATATTTGAAATTTCCTGTGTAAATGTCACTTTTGGGAACAATTCTTTTCCAAGCTATGGCCTCTTTTCTAAAAGATCATCTTTTTTTTCTTTTGCATTTAGTTGATATTTATTTATTTATTATGGTTTTTAAGCAAGTTTTTCCCTAGCTTTGTTGAGGTATAATTGACAAATAAAATAAGATATTGAAAGTGCAAAACGGGATGATTTCTATATGTGTACATTGTGAAAGGATTCCCCCCATCAAGATTAATTAACACATCTATCACCTCACATATTTACCTTTTTTGAAGAAGTGTAAACTGATTGCCTATAGTCACACTGAATATAATTGCTGGCTCAAGGAATAATAAATAGGACAACAAGATACAAGAAATGGGGAAAGGGGAGAAGACAGAAGAAATACATTGATATTCTTTGAGGACCAAAAGTGTCAGGAGGAGCATTTGGCTAAAAGGAGAGAAAACAAAACCACCTATGTTGCAACAGTAAGGGCAGTGGTTATAATACTAGCAATACTGTTATTTCATAGAGTCTAAGTAGCTATTTGAATGTAAAATGCTTCTTTATTTTATGTAGCACTAAGAAAGAAAAATATTGCCAATTAAGCTATGATATGCCATTGATTAGTAGATGCATCCTAATTTCAGAGTTGCTCAAATGGGAAAAAATGTGTTAGAATCAGTGTAATAAAGTTAACCACCACCTCCTCCAACCCCCTGCCCTGCCAACAACAAAAACTACCATCTCTCAATTGACCACTGGCTTTCACAACTGCCCTGGGAGTTTTCAATCCCAATAACAATCTCCGCTTTATAGAAGAGAAAACTAAGTCTTGCAGCAGCTAAGTCATTTTCTCAAGATCACAGCATACTAAGCTGGGATTTGGAGTCCGTGACCACCACGTCCATGTGATGGAAGTCCAGCAACAGGGTACTACCTTAACAATAGGGGCTTGCAATTAATTTTTAAAAAATTTACTCATAAGTAAGGTATCTTCATAAGACCTGTTTTAAAAACATTACCACAGTATTGTTATCATACCAAAAATTGACAATTATCCCTTTATATCATCTGATATTCAAACATCAAGTCCTTGATTTAAAACATTTTTATCACATACCATAAAATTCATCCTTTGAATTGTACAATCCAATGCTTTTTTTTAGTATATTCACAAAATTGTGCAACCGTCACCACTATGTAAATTCAGTACATTTTTATCACCCTTAAAAGGAACATGCCATACCCATTGGCAGTCACTTCCCATTTACCCACAAACTCCCCAGTCCTAGGCAAATATTAACATATATTTTTCATCTTTAAGGATTTCCTTATTCCGGACATTTCATATAAATGGAGTCATATAATATCTGGCCTTTTGTGTCTGTCTTCTCTCACTCAGCATGCGTTTAAGGTTCATCCACGGTAGAGCATGTATCGGCACTTCATTCCTTTTTGTGGTTGAATATTATTCAATTGTATGTATATACCACATTTCATTTATCCATTCATAAGTTAGACATCTGAGTGGTTTCTACTTTGGAGCTATTATGAACAATGCTGAATAACGAATAATGTTATGAACGTTTGTATATGAGTTTTGCATGGATACATGTTCTCAAATCTTTGGGGGTTATACATAGGCAAGGAATTGCTGGGTCATATAGTAACACTATGTTTAACTTTTTGAGGAACTGTCAGACTGTTTTTTTACAGTGTACCATTTTACATTCTCAGCTGCAATGTACAAGGGCTCCAATTCCTCCACATCCTCACCAAGACTTGTTACTGTTTGTCTTTTTTATAGCCATCCTAACTGGTATGGAGCAGTCCCAGTGTGGTTCCATAAACTTTTTTTTAAGTATCAGTTTCTAAGTCTGCAATATTATAGATCAATTATGTACATATATTAATATATATATAAATAAATAATTGATCATTATGATTGCAAACTCTGAAAATTTGGCAAATGGTCCTTAAAGCCATCTGTGTACTCAGTCACTTCTATTAAATTCCCAGAGCTCAATCTGATGTATTTTAACAACACTCCTGTGGAGTAAGTTGGTAGGAAAATCATCATCTCCAAGAGCTACAAGCTGAGAAAGGCTGTCAGCCAAAAATAAATCATCCTATTCACAGTTCAGTGCTTTATTACCAGGTCACTCTGCCCATGGATAAGGAATGGGAAAAATAAGTGACACAGAAAAGACTCACTGAATTGTACACTCCATTAGAATATCTAAATTTAAGGCAGAACCTGCACCTACAATATGTCTTTTTATGACTTGTCCCATTCGTTTTTAAAGCCAGGAAAGTGACAATAAAAAGACTCTGTATCATGTAAAATGACACGTTTTATTTTTCATATTTGTTCCCCAAAGAGATAGCATTGCAAAGAAATAGCATCTCTCTGAAAGCCAAAGTACTTCCATCATTTATGAACTCTCCATGGCGCTGGCAGAAAAGCAAATATTTCAGTTCTCAAAAATCAAGACACATTTAACTTTTAACACAGTCTTGTTATAAACTGCGTATGCACCTGTGTATACAGACCTGTTTTATATTAGACACCTTAGCCATAAGAAATCTCTGCGTGTTTGTCAATCAGAATAAGACTGTAATGTTTATGAGTTCTTTTTGATGAAACAATGGACTGAAGCAAAAGAGAACAAAATATCACCCCCCCCAAAAACCCAAGCTGATTGAACTAAGCACCCACATTCTAGTCCTTCAAATACCTAACACATGAGGTATCTCTCTGATACCTACTCTCAAAAAGAAGAAAGGAAATAAAAGATCTCTTAAAGATCTTTGCAGTGGAAGCGCGGAGTCTTAACTACTGGACCACCAGGGAAGTCCCTTAAAGATCTTTTAAATTGTTCAGTTGCAACCCTTAAATATGTATTCTACCAAGAAGATATTACTAAATATTTAAATATTTTTCCAAATCAGTCTTTTGTCATGTGTATATATTGTTTGAATATCTACATAGAGTACCTGCTATATGTAAGGCACCGGGCAAGGCTAACCTTCTCTTGTTGGTCTAGCTAATATCAGCAGTGAGAATGTCCTTGCTTTCCAGAATGATCTGACCAGATAATTGCATCACTCAATCCCTCACTCACTTCAAATCTTTCTTCAAAGGCTACTTAATAGTTGAGGAACACCCTACTTAAACTGAAAACGTCCCTCCCATACCTCTAGCTCCAACCATTCTCCTTCTCTATTTTAGTTTTCTTCAAAATACTTATTACCTTCTCATCTCAATTAACTTAGTTGTTTATTTTATTTACTATTTGTTTTCCCCATTGGAATGTAAGCTCTATGAGGGCAGGGATTTTTGCCTGTTTTCTTTTTTCCCCCATTACTTTACCTCCAGGGTCTGAATAGCCCGTGGTACCTAGTGCTCAATGAATATTTCTTGAATAAACGAATGAATAAATTTGGCCACGATTTATTGGGTCTTCGTAGTCTTTGACTTCTCAGATGCCTTTGATTTTTTTTTTTAAGCTCATATTTATTAGCCCTTTCTTAACTTTGATTTTCATTTTGGATAAACTCCTCATACTTTGCTTCTCTTTTATGCCCGTTATTTATTTGAGTCTGTTCCAGAGCCACTTCTCATTTCTATGTCCTCCTTGTTGTTGAGTCCCAGCGCTAAACCCTTTCCTACCCTCCACTGCCTACAGGCCATTTCTATAACTGAGTATGTCCCCAGTAGAAATTATCAGCTCCTCCCAAACCTGCTGTGAACTTGGAAGCTCCATGCTGGTTAATAACATCACTGGTACCCAGTCTCCTAAGCTAGCCATGTCCATATCCTTGGTTTCGGTGATGATCTTATGAGTGCTAATCTCTAACATCCTAGAGCCCAGTTTCTCCACATCCACACTGTCACTACTCGAGCCTAGGCCCTTACCCTCCTGCCCCAAGGCAACTCCAACCTTCTCCATACCTGTGTTGGGAGAGGTCCAGGAAACCTCAGGGAACAGCCACACCTAAAGCCACGTTTGGAGGAGAGAGGCTTAGGTCTTTCTGGGTAAGTAACAATGGCTTGTGCAGCATCTGTGGGGTGGAAGCTGCCTCGCTACATGATTGATCTATGATCAGACAAAAGCGAAACATAAGCATGTGTGTGAGCTGGACATGGGGAGGTGGGGGGCAATTATTTCTGAGGCAGCTGGTGAAAAGAAGAAAAGCAGCCCCTGACTTGGGGAACCGGCCTGACACTGACAGCTGGGTCTCCGTTTGGCTAGCAGCTGACCTGGCATTCATGGTTAGGCCCTGGCGTTCTCAGAATCTCCCAGAGCTCTAGATCTGATAAGTCATTCTTTGTGATAAAGTGACACCAAAAGAACAAAATAAAACAAACTTCATAATCTTATCTAAGCCCAGATGAAAATAAGGTTACTGCATAAACCACAAAATACCAAAAGTCCCCTCTCCCAGCTGATAGCAGTGACTGCTGTTCTGAAACAATGACAGCCTTAGCCTCATTCTAGTCTTCCCTTAATCTAGTTATGATTAAGATGTACAATCATAAAATTACCCCCACTTCCTGAGAGCATCCAACCCAGAGCAAAGCCCTGCTTCCTTGAGCTCTCCCCCAAATCACTTAACACCAGCTCAAGTCCATAAGAAATCCTTTCTAACACTGCTTTACTGACATGCCTCCCAGGTCCCCATGGTGAGCTTCTCCCTTGCTGCAAAGTACAAGAGACCCAGCTGGTCCAACTCGAGGTTTGTACCTGGCAGTCATTGGCTGCAGGGTTTGGACCCTGGTATGGGAACTCTGCTCTACATTTGTTTGAACCAATTAAGCCATTTGGGGAGGCAATTTTAGATGCTGTGTAGGCAAAGATAAGCAGTAACTCAAATGCTTGAGGATATCTGAATCACACAGTCTTGAGAATCCTATTACCAGAGTGAATGCAAGATTGAAGAAAAGATATTACTTTCCACTTCAAATCCCATGGATTATTGAAAAACCCTCAACTTATGCCTTTAGAGAATATGTTCTAAAGTGGAAAAGTGGATGCAGTAGCTGGCTACCTTTGATGCTGGCCTGATATTCTGGCTTTCTTCATTAATTTAAAAAGTGTTTCCAGAATGCTCAAATGCTCTGAGCATTTTTCTAGGCATTGTAGACATAGTAGTAAACAAAATATACAAACTGTCTCCTTGCTCTCTTGGATTTATATTATAATTGGGCATGAAAGACAATAAAAATAAATGTATACATCTGAAAAAAGGAAAGTGTCAGAAAGTAAATATGTAATAAGTAGTTTGTTAAATTAGGGAAACTTAGAGTGTGTCTTGACAGTTCCTCTAGATTGGATGATATCAGTAGAGGCCTATCTCAGGAGGTGATACTTAAACAGAGTTCTGAATACTGAGAAAGAGCCAGCCATGCATAGATCAGAGAGAGATGATTCTAGGCAGAGTGGCCATCTAAAGCAAAGGCTCTAAGAACTGTGAGGGTTGTTTTAGTCAGCTCGGGCTGCTGAAACAAAATACCATAGACTGGGTAGCTTCAACAACAAATATTTCTCACAGTTCTGGAGGCTGGGAAGTCCAAGATCAAGGTACCAGCAGATCTGGTGTATTTTCCCTGATTATTAACCCGTTAACACTGTCAACATTGGAAACCTAAGAAATACAATCATAGCACACAAGAAAGACCCCTTTTCCTGGGAGAATGAATGTGAAGTTATGTTTAAAGTCAGTGGAAGTGTGAGTCTCATCACAGCTTAAGATATGAATACTTAAGTTGTACAGATTTAATTTTTTCAATTAAAATGTCTTGAATTGCAGACCAGGAAAACTCTACCTTCTCAGTCTTAAATTTTGTACTTTCCCCAGGAGATGGATGGACATTGATGGCGGCGGCTGCCACTTAGGAGGCCAGCACTCTCAGAGTGGCTTGTGAACCTGTCTCAGTCTTGCTGACAATAATGAGCAAACGGAAAGATGGAATTGCAAGGCAATCAACTTAATTTTGGAATCCATAGCCCTATGTTTGTTCTACTTAATTCCCCAAGTCCACTTTACCAGAATACATTACCGTCAGGCTCCTCCACGCACAGGGTTTGGATACTGCCATGTAGTCAGTAAGCATGCAAGAGTGCCACCAACTATTTGTGGAAAAACTTACCTGATGCATTGCTGGTCAGTCAGAAGGGAACTGCAGTTGTGCTTTGATAGTCATAGTGTACCAAATGTGAAGCTTATTTCTCTTTACCAGATACCCCTGTGTCTGGAGGTGGGCTAGCCACAGACACGGTCTGGTTTCTATAAGATCTCCCTCATGAGGTTAAGCTCAATTAAGTCCAGTTATTCTAAAGAAACAGCAGAACGAGTCCCTTAATGGAGAACAAAAACCCCATCAATACCAACTTAAACATTATTCTGTCTAAGTGTACAGCTTCCTAGAGGTTCTTGTGGTAATACGTGGATGGACATTTAGGCCTGATAATATAGAGGTTGTGGGAAGATTTTCTGAGAAGACAGGTCTTAAAACCATGGACACCCTGAGAAGATACTTACAGTTGTGTAGGAAGAGGTAAGAAATAAACTCCCCAGAAACAAACAATGGCAATGGCTATGTCTCTGTGGCATCATCTCCTAGTGGATTCACTAGGAAAATCGCAGCCATCTAGCAATTTCTGAATGGAAAAATTACTTGAGCAGAGAAAATTGTGGCTATAATCAGAGAAGTATCTTAGGACAAGGGTTCCTTCACCTAGCTGGATGTCAGATTCCCTGAGGACCTTTCAAATTAATTAATTAATTTAATAAATACACTGTGGCAGGTTGAATTATGGTCCCCCAAAGATGTCGACATCCTAATCCCCCAACACCTAACTATGTTACCTTAGGGACTCTGTCGATGTGATTACGTTAAGAATCTTGCGATGAGGAGATTACCCTGGATTATCTGATGGACCCAATGTAACCAACAAGGGTCCGGACAAGAGCAAGGCAGGAAGGATGGAGTCAGAGAAGAGGATGGAACTGAAGCAGAGGGTTGAGTGATGGGGGGTCACGAGCTGAGAATGTGGACAGATTCGAGAAGCTGGAAAAGGCAAGGAAATGGATTCTCCCCTGGAGCCTCCAGAAGGAGCACAGTCTTGCCTAATCGTTTAGATTCCTGATCGCTAGGATCATAAGAGGATAAATTTGTGTTGCTTTATCTCACTAAATTTGTGGTAATTTGTTCCAGAAACACTAGGAAACTAATAGATACACTTTATTAGATTCCATTTTACAAATCATAAAGGTGATCTGTGTTTATTGCCACAATGAGGCAAGACAAAGATATAGAGAAAAAAACTCCCTCACCTTCTCAGTTCAGTACCTCCCCAAACCTCATCTCCTGGGCCACCTGAGTTTTTCTACCCACACCCAATGCTGGTAGTTCTACCTCTTCAGTCAGTTGCTTTTTAGTTTAAGTACGAAGGCCTTCGAATTAACTAAACTGTCCCACTAACATATTCTGTCACTAAAAATGGCAGATTACACAAATGGCCCTCAATCATCCCCCTCTCTCTATCCAGGACCCTTTGCAAAGTGATTTGTAGCAATTCCCTTCAAAATGTGGGTTCTATTTCCCATAGTAACTCTGGGCTTGGCCAGGTGACTTGGTTTGGCCAGTGTGACAATAGGAAATATAACTCAAACAGAGGCTGCTGGAATTGTTCTGCTTGTGTGAATTAGGCCAGGCCAAGCCAAGCCCACCCAGGCTGGAAGAAATTCCCACCCAACTCACAGACTCATGTAAAATAATAACTGTTTGTTGCTTTAAGCCACTAAGTTTCAAGGTGATTTGTTATAATAAGTAACTGCTCCATCAATTGAAGCTTTTGACACCTTCTCAGGTGCCTTTCAAAGGAGTTTGGTTTTCCTCTCTGGTCTGAATTTCTGAAAAGAATGGTCTACAGATATAATCCATATCAAGCTGAGGCATCATATGGTCCAATTTCAATGAGGAGTCACATTCAAAGATACAATGATGAAACAAGCAAGCAAACAAATAGGGAGATACAATTAAAAGCAACTAAAATCTTTTCTGAAGTTTCTTTTATTAATGCACTGCAAAACTTCTTAAAATCCTCTGTCCCTGTTTTTTTTTCTTTCTCAGTATCTCCCACATATGCTAGCTAACTCCCCAATCCAAAATCTCTCTCTTCTCTAAGCTCTCCAAAATCTTTTCCACACCATGTCCATGCCCCCATTTGAGTCCACTTCTTTTCCCCCTTCTTTCTAGAGTAACTCCCTGCCTTCTCCAATATAAATTAGCAAGCAAGCAAGCACTCCTTTATTTTTCAGCCTACCCATTATCCTGATGTCAACTTCATATCAACTCACATCAGGAATGAATTTGGAAAGGTGGAATAATACTTTTAAGAGTGCGTGGGGTTGGAGTGGGCAGGAGCCATGGGGAAGTCTGTGAATAGTCATATAAAAATAATAATATTTCTGGCTGTATCTCACAAGAATCTATGGTGAGTAAAGGCAGTGGTAAAATTTATAGCTAAATTTGAATAAAGTGGCTGGGAATATTATGGCAAATTAATTTTAAAGCTTTCTGAAAAAATAACATAGAACTAAAATTTCAGATGATCTTAACTGAACACGGGAATTGTCGGCGATTGTAGATGAGGGATTAAAGTGACCAACTCTTGGGGGAGAGATGATAAAGTATGTCTGGATGTTGAGAGACAAACATGTTTACATTGTTGTGTTACAAATTTAAGGAAAAATGCTAGAAGAACAGAGTAATACACATAATTTCTAAGCCACTAGAGCTGGAAAAATCCAAGATAGTCCAATCAATCCAGTTCAAGACAGGAACTATTTCAATTGAAATAACATTAATCTTATAAATCAATTTGGGATGAACTGATATCTTCATGTTGTTCAGCCTTTCATGCAGGCAAATCTTTTAAAATCTCAAAAAAAAAAAAAGGTTTGTAGTTTCCTTCTTACAATAGCTGCATGTTTTCTTTTACATTTATTCTAGGTGTACTGTTATATATTGCCATAAACATGAACATAATGTTAGATTTTTATATTTTTAATATTTTTATAGTTATTTAAAAGTGATTAATTTTTTATATTTCCCATAACTTTAGTGAAATTCTTGATGATACTAAGATTTCTCACTGGCTTTCTAAGTAAATAATTTTATTGATTAAAAATAATCATTCTTCATTTAAGAGATATCAAATATAATTACAGTTGTTTCATGGGGTAATTTTTGCTTTGTTTTTAATAAATCATAACATATTTTTCATAAAAATTCCTCTTTTCCTTCTAAAAGTTATGTCTTTTATATCTATATTTTCTATCTTATGAATTGGCCAGAATATTCAGAAAATGTTATCTAATATATGAGATGGGACTTTTTTATTTTTTTAAATTTTAATGGCAATGTCTATGGTGTTTCACCCTTACACAAGATGTTGGCTCTTGGCTAAAGAGAGAAACTACTTATTCAAAGTAGTTGAATTATCTTTTTTGAGTCAAAATTTAAAAGAATTTTTAAAAAAATTAATGACTATTGTGTGCTAAATTTACAACTATTCTTTAAAGCAATTAGAATAGACTGAAACATATTTTTAATATAACTTGAATGTGTCCAATTAGATTAAAACTCTTTCATAAGTAATACACAGTTTAATGTCTCTACAACATGTAGAAAATTTATAATAAACAGCAGTGTGAAAGTGCAAGAGGAACTTTGTCTTCCTAACTCTTTTTCTCTTCATTTAAGCTTAAGTAATAACTCAAATTCATGCTTTTTAACATTATGGTTATTCAATTATTTTTGAGTTTCTGCCACAAATATTTTTCCCCTGTAGGTTGCAACACATCAAATTTGATAAATGCAGATATTTCAGTGAGTTGACAGATATTTTAGTGAATTGATTTGTACCTCTTAATGTTTGAAATTTATGTAGTCAGTTGACATCCTGGCTAAGGCAATAAAATACTGAGAAATAAAAGTACAAGCTTGATCTTAGTTAACATATGTTTTTTTGTATCAGCACCATAAAATTCTGCATTTATGAATTTTGTTCATATGCTGTTGTTTTACTGGAAGTAAACTGTTGTAATGTGGATTTATCTCAGTTAAAAAGTTAACAATCTAAAGACCTAGTTTTGTGTTGTTTGCTTGGCCTTTCTGGCTTTCCCTCTTAGAAAGATACTTTTAAAATAAATCTTTTTTTAGCATCTTAATTTGAAGATTTGCCTGTAGAAATCTTTTGTAGAAAAGGTGTAGATTCTCTCTTCCCTTTAATTCATTTCTTCACAGCCCTTATTGGACATCTACTATGTGCTCTACATGTCTGAGATAATTCATGAATGAAACAGAGATCCCCATCCCAGAGAAGCTGATGTGCCAGCAGACAATAAACAGGAAATGTACAAGTGAATTCTGTGGTATGTTAGATTCTATATGTGAAATGTTACAGGGGTGCTGGGGCAGGAAGGACTGCAGAAGAAAGTGTACAAAAAAAAAAAAAGGGGTCAATAGAGGCCTCACTGGGGTGAGATTTGAGGAGAGACTTGACAAAAACCTAGGAGTGAGCCAAGCACATATTTAGGAGAAAGAGGGTTCCAGCAAGAGGAAAAGCTAAAGCCAATATCCTAAGGCAGAATTATGCTGGTTTGTTCAAAGGATAGCAGAGAGACCACTGTGGCTGGGACAGAATGAGGGAGGGGAGGAGGGAGAGAAGCCAGAAAGGTCATTGCAGGGTCATTTAGAATTACTGTAAGGACGCCGGCTTTCATGGGGGTCATCGGAAGGCTTTGCGCAGAAACTTGACATCACGCAACAGATTTTATCAGAGATCATTCTGGTTGTGGTGCTGAGAATAGTCTGCGGGGAGCAAGGGTATAAACAGTGAGATCCATTAGGAAGTTATTTCAGCATCTAGTCCAAGGAGACAGTGGTTGTGACCTGGGGCAGCAAGGCAAGTGAGAAAGGTGGTCAGAGGTTTGGATTTATTTTGAAGGTAGAGCCAATAGGATTTCCTAACCTACTGGATGAGGGTTTTGAGAGAGAAGAGTCAAGGAGGATTATATCAAGAGTTTTGACCTGAGTGGATGGACGGGTAGAGTTGACACCCACTGGGATGGGGAGGGCGGCAGGTAGAACAGGCTTGGAGGCGAGTGGAAAGCTGGACTCCCATTTTGGACTTGCTGAGCTCAAAATTTCTATTAGACATTTAAGCAGAGATGTTGAGTAGGGGGTTCATATATCTGCATCTAAAGCTAGATTTATAAATTTGTAGTCATCAGCATTTAGAAGATAGGTAAAACCAGGTTTCAAATCTTAATCTTTGCACCATGGATGATTCACAGAAAATCATTCATTTAACAGATATAGAAATTAAGGCACAAAATTAAAAGTATAAAAACGTCTAAGCTAAATAGATTCAGAATTCTTCTCTGGCAGAGACACTGAGGCCACACTTAAAGGACTGTCCTGTGAGTGTGTGTGTGTGTGTGTGTGTGTGCACATGTATCGCCTTACATTCTAACTGTAACATGCAAACACTACAGTCATGCTAAAAATTCTTAACAATAAAACTTTACCCACAATCCCACACTTAAGTCTCAAGTGTCTCCATTTTTCATGTTGTCTTCTAGATCTAGTCCATTCATTTAATAATAAGAAAGAGGCAATAACTGTCACTTTGATGGCTACTACATAGTCTATTGAGTTGGCATACCATAATTTCCTTACCTAACAGCAGTACGCAAACTTGGCTAAAGAGTGTTCTCACAATTGTAAAAATAACAAACCAGGTTTGGGGGGAGAAGATGGAAAGGAAATGCACCAAGTGTATTATGTCCTCCTTCCTATCGTAGCCTAGATGTAACATCCTCCAGGAAACCTCCCTGGACACCCCAGCTGGGTTGGGTGTGATTCTGAGGTTTCTGGCACCTTATCCTCCTGTCACACTGTGTAGTGGTGACCTGCAGGGTTGTCACCCGACACACTGTCAGGCTGTGTGCTGGCTCACTGTTGCCTCCCTGACGCTCAGTACTTCTCTACAAGACTAAATACAGGGATGAAAGAATGAAGGTTAGGATGTTATGTTCTGAATGGGTGGTAGAAAACGGACATCTCAAAATCTGTGTTCCTATTTCCCAAATTTCCTTTCACGTATACATCTTATAATATTTTAAATGGTTCTCGAGTGAACAGGAATGTGCAAAAGACAAGAGTCTGAAGAACATAAAATCTTGAAAAGAGACTTTTTTTTGTTTCTAAAATGCAAAGACTTTCTGGGTAGCACCAGCAATGAGTAGTGTGTGTTGACTCTCTCCAGCTTTCTGCTCCACTGGGACCACGCTTTCCGGCCCTCTTGTGTGGGTAGGATAAGGCCATCTTACCTGTTCATATGAAAAAGATGCAAGAAGGAACAGTCACTTCCAGACTGGAGTATTGCTGGTGGGAGCCCTGCAGAGCTTGCCTTCCCTCAGACACAGTGACCAGAATGTTCCAGATAGTGGCTTTTCTGTCAGCCAGGTCTCGCATGAGAACCACACGAAGCAGAGTCCCTAGACAAATGGAGATGGACGTGTCATGTGAGTGAGCAATGAACCGCTGTCTTGTGAGGTCGTTGAGATTTGGGGATTGTCTGGTATTGATACTAGCCTATCCTGATCGACACTTTGTGGGAAAAACTTTGCTTCATTATGCCTTAAAGAGAGACAGCCACTGAGTTCTAGAAACTTGAAAACGAAGCACAGGAAAATTAACCATCTCTCTGAAGACAGAGTAAAATTTATATGCTGAAAGATTAGAAGAGGAAGCACATCTGCTTAGCGACCACAGTACCAAGGTGGAAAACCTTCTAGGCATTTCTCCTGTGGCTTTTCTTCCGCTTACACTCAGAGCTAGTTAGAACAACAGTTTTACCTAATAGGTTAGCAATTGGATGCAGTTCTTGATAGTGATCCTGGGGCCTTTTGAACATTTCCTATGTAAATCCAGGGGTTGCTGTATTGACAAAAAAAGATGGAAAGGGGCCCATGAGATTACTTCAGGATTTTTTCAGTCTTAAATGTCAGCAGCTGGATTGATATTCATCACTTTCTGAAGTACAGGCAGTAAAAATAAGACTCATACATACTAGTTTTGATGTGTATTTTAGTACCTTTGATCATCCCCAGTGGAGGAGAAACCAGCAGGCTCTTAACACCGAAGTCCCTTGCCTTCCCCAGGGCCCTGTGAGGACTTCATTAATTGGTAGCTTTTGGAAAATCCATGGGGGAAAGCAGCTGCACAATTATTGAAAAAGTACAGAGCTTAGAGTCAAAAGACCTGAATCTGAGCATCGACTCTGTCACTCAGAGTTGTAATACCATATGAGCTGACTTTTAAAGCTTGGTCACATGTCATAACCTGTATTTCAACTGCCTCATCAGTAAAATGCCAGATTATGAGGATTATTGTGAGAAGTGCATGAGACGAGGTTTGTGAGAACTCAGGCTATCCAGGCTCCTGGGGATTAACTTCTTCACTAAGCTTTGTTCTATTGACCATGTTCCTGACTAAGGACGGCAGGAGCTGGAGATGCATCCAGAGAGACCTTGCTGCCAAATTCATTTTTTTTAATCCCAAAGGGTGCCTATTAATCAAGTACTATTTTTGGTGTGGGCTCAGGGATTTCTCCTACAAATAAATGGAAAATGTCCATGATAGAAGTGGCTTACCCATTGGTATTCACGGCCAAGCCTCAGACCAGGTGTTATGTGGATTTCTGCCATTCTGTGCAATTTGGGCAAGTTCTCATCAGCACCTTTGTCTCTGAGAGTGGGTCACGCTCGGTCTTACTGCGGGGCAACTGCAATTAATGAAGAACCCTGTGCACATCAGGAGCAATTCCACAGCCTAAATGCTCAGAAGAACGACACTAATGTTTTAGCTAACAGCTCTGGCTCTACCTGCTAACAGTGGGCTTGGGAACTCATCATCTCAAGTTCTGACATTCACTGAGCTGGGCCAACTAATGGTGGAGGCTTACGTTTGAAACAGAAATCATTTTGAGGAACGGACTTGGAATTATCATCTTGGTACGGGCTCTAATTAAACAGTCCTGGAACATAGGTGATGGAGCGTGAGTCTTCAGTACGTATTTCAAATCTTCATAATTTAGTATTTATAGACACTCCAAGAAGAAGGATGTCAGGAAAGGGATTTATAGTTTACTTTGCCCTCCTTCAGCCCTCTTTCTCCCACAGCTTTATTGAATTGGATGGCAGAAAAAAAAAATCTCTCCAAGAAATTTTTGTTTGGGTTTCTTTCAAATTTGCTTCATCTAAAAATTTCTATTCAAAAATACTCAATAAGGGGATTCACTTCAAGTTTCCTTCACGTGTGGCTCAAGATAAGGAGACTGTAACTTGGAATTCTCGGAGTCCTTAGACACAGAAGTCTAATATTGAGATGGGAGTTTGTCTTTATAACAATGTAGGATGCACTGTTCTCTCTCTCTTTCACCTTGATTGAGGTTTCCAATCAAGCAGTTAGGGGGGCATTTCTCTCCCACGTTTATTGAAAACTTACTACTTGCCAGGCACTTTGCATATGCCATTTCCCAAAGAGTTCTGTGAAGTAGGTAGTTTTCCTCACTTTGCTGATAAGAAAAATGCAGCTTGGGGAGATTAAGTAATACTTAAGGTCACCCCGTTGGTAAATAGCATAGTCAAGGTTCAAATTCTGGGCATCTCACTCCTGAGTTGGAGCTACTGTCTCTCAGTGGCAGTGATAAGAGGTAGGTTTGGAAGCCCTGAAAAATGGATCTGAGTCATTTTTCAGGAATAAGTGGAGAGGAAAAAGGAAGTTCTAAGAAGATAGTGGGATTAAAAAAAACTTGAGAATGGTTTAGGGTCTACCTGTATAGGTCAGAGTATACTAGTTTGGATACTAGAATTCCCCTTTCTGGAAATTCTGCTTTTCAGAAACTTGGAGCTGCCCACCAATGGAGAACAGTTAAATGGTTCATACAGCAGAATACTTTAAAAGCCCTTAAAAAGCCAAAGGGTCAAGATATGAGCTTTGCGTGTCACTCAGTAATTAGTCTCTTCCATCTTCTACAAAATGAGGGAAATAATATTACCTACTTCCTAGGGATATGTGAGAATTAATGCAATAACTCATGTAAAATGCTTAGAAGGGTGCCCAGCGTGTGGTACGCACTCAGCAGATGTTAGCTTTTATTATCTACATGATGTGAAAAGGTGCCCATGATATATTGACATATGAATAGAAGAACAGGGTGTGCACTCTGATTCCATTTTTGTAAATATGGACATATGCAGAGGAAATATCTGGAAGCATATACATCATAATGTTAAGAGTGTTAATCTCTGTGATTGTGAGATCATTATTTTCTAGTAAACATAGGTGATTTTTATAATCACAAAAATTTGGTTTCCATTTTGACAAAAACAATAAAAGTAAATAAAAAACCCTGGGGGAAAACACCCCACAACTCTAGCTTCTTTCTTGGGTTTCTGAATTCCAAGGCAAGTTAGTGAAGAAGATGACAAGATCTAAGTCTCAGTTCTGTTATCTTAGCCAAGTCATTTAACCAGGGTCTCAATATCTTGTAGGATTATTATACAAAAGCAAGCAAGTGAACATCTAAAAGCACCCAAGCCCTCATAAGGAATTGTTATTACTCATGGTCTCTTTTGCAGGCTTTAGAGGGAACATTTTGTTTCTAGGGCTTAGAATTGTGACAACCAGAGTTTTGCAAATAACAATGACAATGACAAAATATTATCCAAACCTTAATGGCTCTTCCTTATTTTAAACAAACTGTATGTACAAGAATCTCAGTGTTTTTGAACTCCTCTTCAAAAGGGATAATATTATCTCTAACTATTAAGATAACGAGAGGACGTTTAGTGCCCACACCCATGGTATCTGCATGAAGAAACAAACCATGGATTGATTCTCTAATCTCCAACCACAGGGTCCAGAATTTCCTCTGTATAATCTGTACAATACATATTATTAAGCACACTGTTCACCATTAAAACCATACTAGCTGCATTTGGAATTAATAAGAGACAGAGGTGAACAAGAAAACTAAACCTTTCTTCTCTTGACCTCCTTCCCTTCCTCCCTCTCTGCCCGCCCCCTCGCAGTTTGTCTCTGTCTTTGTCTCTCTCAATAAGAGCTTGTCCTAAAGTCTGTATTGATTAAAAAATATTAATGTCCCAAGGCATCTCAAATCAAAACAAATCTTACTTTATAACCAAATATAAATATCACAATGGAAGAATTGTGTGTGAGGGTGCACAAAGGGCAGAAGTTAGAATTATTCGCCCTTTAATAGTTTTTCCTCAAAATGTTTGAAGCCTTAACCTTCTCAATCTGAAGTCACGCCTTTTATTTTGTTCAACTTGTAGATGCAAAAAGAAATGTAATTTAAATAGATATTTTACTCAAAATTAAACCATAGTAATACATTTATCTATTTCAAATCTGTTACACTAAAAGCTGACTGCCCTCTGGTGGGCTGTCTCTAAAATATTTAGCACCTCTTTAACTTTGCTTTATAAATATTGTAAGTGCCATGAGATTATTTTACAATTCAATTCCTGTAAATAACAAAATTATTTGGGAAAAGGAGAAATCTTTAAAAAGTTAAATACTATTTACAAAATGTAAAAGCAAATTATGACAAGTTTAGCTATTTTCTAATTTTTAAAACCTGGTTTTCCTTTAAGTGTAAATTTTTTTTAGTTTCAAGCTTCAATTAAAGGATGGAAGCAAAGCAAAAAATGTTGGGAACTTTATTTTCATTTTTTATATATCTCCATTTTGATAATTGTGTTGTTTTTCCATTGTTAAGCAACAAAAAAAATAAAGTGTTTACCACACTTAGGTTCTGTTCTCTGGCCCTGTTTAAGTGTTAATTTTATTGTTTGAAAAAAAGAAACAGAAATGAGATAATTATATTCTTGAGCCACCCCCCAAAAAAACCCACATTATATTGCTTTGGAAAAAAAAAAAAAGCTAAAGAAATACCACGTCAAAGTACAAGAGCTAAGATGGGTATAAGTAGGAAGCACGTTTAGGGACTATTGATAAAACACTTTGGGATCTTAACAAACTCCAGTGCACTGTCAATCTTGTGATACAACAGGATCTCATTCTCCTCTGTTTGCAATTCCTCCTAATACAGAGGTTCTAGTGAGCTGCAATCTCAGCCATGCCAACGAACTGAATTTTAAATTTTCATCCAGCTATTTGGACTGTGTATGTCAACCTCTGAGGCATCACCAAGCCCATTCATCAGACCATGGTCACTAACTGAGAATTTCAACTCATGTTTTAAATTATTTCCTCGGCATACGTCCCATACTTACGCAAACAAATCTTGTGAAAAATATTTGAATTCACATTAACAAAGTTATTTCAAATACATAAAGAGTGGGTATATAGAAGTCAAGGATCAGCAAACTACTTAAAAACGAAACAAAACAAAAAAACAACCTCTTAACCTCTCTGTAAGGAAAATGAATAGTACTGAGTAATTTATCTGATCAATTTCATCAGTACTGATAACATATCTGGAAAATCCAATTTAGCATCTCCCCTCCTTTTCTTGGTAGCACTGTCTCTTGGCAACGGCATAAAGATTAATTTATTAACTCTCAATTTCATTTAGCATTTGCAAATGGAACCTCAGAAAAGAAAGAAAACTCTCCTTTTGTAACAGTGGAATTGAAGATTGCAATCAAACTCCTACATTAGGTTTATTTTGTGGTTGCAGATACTCAGGTTTAAGTACAAGAGCAGCTACAGGAGTATCTAAAATACACAAAGATCCCCCCAATTCAATCTCTCAGGCAGAAGACATGCAATAGCAACTTCAGTGTCTTTCTCCAAAACAGGCAAGAAAGTCACACAATTTAAAATGTTTCCTGTAAGTATTTTGGTGTAAGTTAATATTTTTCATGTTTGCTTTTAAACTCATTAACATATGAAATGGCTTTAAAATGGAAAGCTGTCACTTCTGTGAGATTTGATTCCATCCCGCCCAACCTTCCAATACAAAGTAAATGGAAATATAGAAATGAAGAGGTGAGTACCCATCAGTGAAGGACTTCTTTAAAATTGCAATAAAGTATACTGTTTTATAAGGGCTCACTAGAACTTCACTTGAAAGCCATAAGAGCAAACCAGGTTATCCAATTTTCTCGCCCTGCAGGGACAGCACTAGAGGCTGCTCTCCGCAGTTTTGCTTTCTGTCTAAACACCCCCGTCCCTCCTTGAGCCTGAGGGAATTAGAAATCTCCCTGTTCATTGGAGTTATTTGTTATAGTTGTTCACTTTAAAAATTATTTAAATTATAGATCCTGAGCATTTAGCATTATTATTCATGCCAAGTTTCCAATTCAGCTTCAGAAATATTTGAATGGAAACACAAGCGTGTGTAGGTAAATCAATATCTACACAGAATAAAAAGAAGTCATCCTACCTAGCATTTCCAGGTATGTAGGAACTGAAAAATTAGCAGTGTGTGTGTGTGTGTGTGTGTGCGTGCGCACGCGCGTGTGTGTGTGTGTGTGTGTGTGTAAATAGATATAATCCTACAACTGCCTCTGAACTGCCTTTGCAACAGTTTGTACTCTGTCAGTGTCCATTAAATCAATATTTTTAGAGTTTAAAATGTGGTTTTTCGGTCACAAATGTTTACCGGCTAATTGCAGCTTTGCAACCTCTTATCGGAAAGCTTCTCCATGTGTCCTGTGCTGAGCATTCCTTTTTCCATCAACAGAGGGCACTCTGTCGTTTGCCAAGGAACTCAGCAAACTCGGCGAGGGGGCTGAGGGCTGGGAGTGCAGCATCTGACAGATGAGGTTTGCACAGAGTTTGCTCCAAAAACAGGCAAAAGCTCTTCCAACTGGTCAGTGTATAATTTATTGGAAATGCTACTGATCACTGAAACAACACACCTGAGTGAAAGAGAACCCCGTGATTTACAAAAGTCGGATGCAAGTGACTTTTAAGTCAGTGGTATGTTACTATTTGAGTATCACCCAAATGGTTAGCATTGGAAATCATCATTTGCATAAAACCCAGATGCATGCTCAAATCCAAGCTCACCTTGTAGAGGGAGTGACAGCTTTATTTATGTTGCCTACCCTCGCGCTGTGTGCAGGAGTGTCTTCAGTGTGCCTGCTTCAGTACAACTTAAATATATTATAGCTGTTTTATATTTGATCCAAGAAAAATGAAATAATTCCTCATATGGTAATCTATCAGGGTCATAATTGACACATTGGAGAGGTCTAGACTTTTTCTCTGCTACAGGTTACAGAGAAAATTTCAGGTGCTGGGACTATTAATTTTTCACCAGTCAAAGGCACTAAATTCAAACTGAAAACTTGAAAGAATGAAAAAAGATGCACTTCAGGAAAATTAGATTTTCTTGGGGTATTTGTCCAAGATCTACATTTACTGATATGTAATTTATTAGACATTTCAACACAACGAAGTAATCATAACCTGGTAGTACAAGGATTGCATTTTACTCTCTGAGGCAGAGAAGTTTTACAAATGTCTTAAAGCCATTGTAAAAGCAACAGTGAGAAATCCTAATAGACACCAGAAATCAACATATTTGACAGAAGTGTGTGCATTATCATGCCCCACTATTTTAAGTGAGAGTATTCTATCTTAAGAACTGGAATGATACCACAAATAATAGAATAAATGGGAATGTAAAAGTCAAACAGCATGACAGAAACTGCTCAGACTTACTTAGAAAAAAAGCTTTTTAGGATACAGATGTGTTCTAAAAATCCTCTTATGAAAAAATGTGCTCCATTATTACAGAAGGAAAGAAATGGAAGGTTTTCTTCTGTTCAATGTATGTTTATGTGATATTAAGGATGATGAGGCAAATATTTAACACCTAGGGTACTGCATACAGCTAACAATAATTCCTTTATCATTTACCCGACAAGAAGATAAGTGCCGTTTTCCTTCTTTTGCAAATATATTTGCCAGCAGCTGTTTCAACATTTATAAAGACCATTTTCACTGATTGCCAAATAACCATAAATTCATTTATGCATATTTTTGAGTTGGAGGCATAAAAATAATTACATGTCTGATTAAATCCACTTATGCCTTCACATCTTACTAAATCTACGATAGATATGAATTGTTACGATGTATTACATCTAAGTGCATAAATAATACAATGCAAATGTAGAGCCCAGCTTTTCTACAACAGCATGTGCAGCGATAATTTACACAAATACAGTTGGGATACATTATTAAAAATAATTTATTTTAGAAATTGTTATGGAATGTCTGACACAGAAAAGTGGGACTTCAGCTAGAAAACTAAACAAACTATCCTTGTTTATCATTACCTCACTGTCCTGAAATGTATATTAAATAGTTATTTTAATAAGCTTGTCATTAGAGGAGAATAATTAAGCTGAAAACTCCTTTTCTTAATATGCAAAGTACAGAAAATCAAACGTACACTTCCAACTTGCTGAATTCCTGAGGTATATCAGTTGCTCCTCCCCCCACCTACCTCCCACCCCGACCACAGTATTCCACCCGCCCTCACCCACCTTCTCTGCCGCTTCGAACCAAGGTAATTTAACTGATTATAGTACGTGGGAAAAGACTTTAAGGGACTGTTCAAAGGTAAGAATCACAGCGCTTAGAAAGAGCAGTTTGATTCCACTCCTAACTCCCTGCAAGAGAGATGGAATTTTGCTTTCTTTTGATTGAGACTCAGCTTATAATAACTTTAATCACATAATATTTAACCATATTTGTTATACTACAGCACTTGGTAACACTTCATTTTGAGTGTCCCAGCATTATTAATTCAGTTGGTATTCACTGTAATAACACAGATCATAATGAACTCATTTGGTATGCATGTGGATGTCATAAGTACTTCCATAGGAATTCTACTGCATTTCAACATTAATTAAATACACTCCCTAATTTTCTTAGGAAAACAGGCATACACTGTATTTCTTAAGTACTATATGTCTTTCGATAGAACACACATAGGGCTGATTATGAAGTCATACGTAGAATTATCTGTATACACCTTTATGAACATATCATTTTTTTATGTGAAACAGCTAACAAAGCAAAATCAGAATCTAGATTTTTGTGGATCATGATATATTTTCTTAATACCAGCATTTCATGAATGCAGAGGGAAGTGACATTTACAATCACATTTCTCACGCAAAGAAGAAAACCACGCTACATTAATTTCCAGAATCTCAAAGACAGATCACGTCTTTCTTTAAAAACAAACATAAAAATAACAAACACCAGCGAATGAAAGCCATCTAACCAGAGGGAGTTTGCATGCTCATTTCCTTTCCCCCCTGCTTTCCCAGATCCTAGAGGTGCCCATGGCTCTGTGGACTTTGCTCCTTTGATCTGCTATTGGGGTATGCCACTTGTGTGATGTCATTTACTCAGCAAGGAAAAAATACCAGCCCCCCACTGGTATCCTGAGATGGCCAAATGAAGTGGCTTATCAAAGAATAGTACAAAATTGTTTACAAGAGAGATCTCCTAAAATTTACTAACCTTCAATCACATCAAGGTTTCTAAAGTCATACAGGCTTTTTCCTGTGTTCATAAAAGGAGCTGATCCCATTCTCTTTTCTGCCAGCAGAAATCACATTTCTCAGCCCCATCATACCCCTTATGTTAAAGAAAAGTAATGATACGAGATTTGAGAGTGTGTGAGATTCTCTCCTGAGTTTCAGCTACAAGCCCCAGGGGGTTCCTACGTTAATATGAGGGTGTGTTTTTTGTTTGTTTATTTTAGTTTTTTTTGGCTTCCTGCTATTCTGGAAACTGAAATCAGGTAGCAGCATTAGGAAGTAAATCTTACAGAATTTAAATCTTAATATTATAGGAAGTGCACCTTATTTTTTCCCCCTCACTTGATTCTGTAATTTCAAGGTGGGGGGAGGAGAATTATTTAATTCTTTAAGCATCTGAATGTGTTTTAAAATGAGAATCTCTAAACACCGGTTAAACCTTAGCATTATTTGTTCGTTATTTCTCAGTCATGACATGAATAGACAAGCATACCTTTAAGAACGATATCTTTACTGGGGAAATACGTTCTCTCAATGCTGTGACAGACTCTCAAGTTCTCACGCTTTCTATAAAAATTATAATTTTAAAAATATTTTAGAATAACACTAGTATTACACTATTCCAAAACAGAAAATGAAAAGGAGGAGCTTGCAGTAATGAAGATATCTATTTTTCTGGTACATTTAGACATAACACAGTTATTTTCAATGAAACCCCATGCAGTGAAAATACAAAATTCAGTTCATAATTCTAACGTAGTAGAGGAGATAGATCTGGTTTTTTCTCTTATGGTTTGTACTCCTGTTACATTTAATAGGAACTGTACATCCAGGTGCGGGGAGAGAAGCAGATTCCTGTTCTGTAGCTTAGAGAATTACCCACTCTTCAGAATCACCCTGACACCTGGATACAATGGGACAGGTTAAAAATGTTGCCTCCTGTGAATTCTAGGCTTTTGTTCATTTCAACATTCAAGGCAGACCTCTCATGCACAAAAAGTACTTCAGAGGTATTCATTTATTTTTTGTTTGTTTGTTTAGGTTTGCAGTCCTTTCTCTGAGAATCGTTCTTATTAATCTTTGCACTGAAGTATTTTTAGGATGCCAGTGCCAGTTACCTTGATGTTGCCTGTTTAATAGTGGCAGATTCTATTTTGCTACTGTTGGCAAACAATTTAATTAGGAACAGAAAATAGCTGCCGGCTTTATTTCCCCCCTGCAAGTGTCTGCTCCTTGTCTAAGAATAAGAAACTACCACTATAAAAATCTCTTTTTTTGAGCTCTCGCTAATGAAACTTCCCGATTCCACTTGTTTCACTGAGCTTTCTCTGAAACAATTTATTCTTTCTTTCTAAACAGACCTTTAGGTAGGCGAGGCCGTTTGTAAATTATATGGTGCTGGCAATATCATGAAATATCATGACTGCAGTTTATGGGCAGATGAAGGGGGATGAGTTGTAAGAAGAATAAATTACACAAAATACATTGGGGGAGAAATGGGAGAGTGCTGGTGCCAACAAAATTATTAAACTTTAGAGTGGCACTAAATGAGGACACTAAATTAAGAGACCTTACTAGATGGACATAGCAAATGGGATTCTCAGGGAATTATCTTCCATTACCTTACAAAGAAATAAGGAGACATAGTATCACAAGCCAAGATCAGAAAAGTACAGGTGAACTGAATATTAGCAAATAAAGCAGTACACTGAAATAAACTATCCCTTTAGAATCATCCTGAACACACTACATAAAATCACGTACTGGTGAAAAGAGTGTAATTTATGGCTTGGGGCCATACATTTTACATCTAATTTTGCCTTTTTATAAATGTGTCTAGCCACAAGCATAAAAGCTCACATTGTCTCTGTAATTAATATCAAGTTATGAAGAGTACTGTGAACTAGAAAATCAGTCATGCCCTACAGATTTCTCTCTCTACCTTGCTTAATCTATCTGTGAAATGGGGTGGTAATTCTGACTGACCTGTAGAAACTAAGTGAGGAATCATTAATACATGGCTGAATAGAAAATGTAGGCATATGTATATGTGTCTGTGTATGCATTTTACTCGCAGGTACCTTTTCTATTGAGGTAGAATTAACATGCAATAAAATGAACAAATCTTACGTGTGCAGCTTAGTGAATTTTTGCATATACATATATATGTATATAGATCTACACGCTTGTGACCACTACCCAGATATTTTCATTACCCTAGAAAGTTCCCTTCTTTCCATACTCCCCCATTCTCCCCCAGAGCTAAACACTCTTCTGACTTCTGTTCTCAGAGATTAGTTTAGAATGTTCTTGAAATCAGAGATTTGTACTCTTTTGTGTTTGGGATCTTTAAACTCAGTGTAGTTTTTGACTCGGTCACTATTCTCCATTATTAGGGATTGAGAGGGTTGAGGAAACAGATAATCAACCCTGAAAGCATCAAACAGCATCCACCTCTCTTCTTTTTTTTCTCTTCTTCTCTGTTCTACTTCCTTATAGCTCAGTGGTTAAGAGTGTGGTCTCTGCCATCTCTCTGGTTGGGAATTAATTTTAGCTCCATCACTACCACTGTGTAAACCTGGGTAACTTAACTTTAAATCTCTGAGTCTTAGTTTTCTAATTAGAAAAATGAGATTAATAACTACCTCTTACAGTAGTTATGAGGGCTAAATAAGATGATCCACATCAAGCGCTCAGTATAGTTTCTGGCCACTAAATGACAATATTAAGACCAGCCTGGAGGGCTTCCCTGATGGTGCAGTGGTTAAGAATCCGCCTGCCAATGCAGGAGACACGGGTTCGAGCCCTGGTCCGGGAAGATCCCACATGCCATGGAGCAACTAAGCCCGTGTGCCACAACTACTGAGCCTGCGCTCTAGAGCCCATGAGCCACAACTACTGAGCCCGCGCGCCGCAACTACTGAAGCCTGCGCGCCTAGAGCGCGTGCTCCGCAACAAAAGAAGCCACCGCAATGAGAAGCCTGTGCACCACAACGAAGAGTAGCCCCCGCTCGCCACAACTAGAGAAAGCCCGCGTGCAGCAAGGAAGACCCGACGCAGCCAATACATACATACATACATACATATATACACAAATAAATAAAATTTATTCAAAAAAAAAAAAAGACCAGCCTGGAATATTCTAAGTCAAAAAAGAAGAGCTCTTTGTTGGGTTTTTCTTGAGGACAGCAGGCAGAAAGATGAAGACTTCTAGGCTCTGAAAACAATGCTTCTATTTTTTTTTTTTTAAATCAGTCCTCAACTAGCCTTACCACATCCCAGTAGGGCAAAAAAGTTGCTGACATGTGTTCATAAGTACACCTGTGTCATTATGGTCATTTTTGAATGAAGGAAACACTATTGGTAAAAACGTATTTACGTGATTTCACAATTACCAATGCATATTTGTTTCTTTTGAGACAAAGTCCAGTAGGAATGGATAGATTTTAGAACTAGAAGGATACTTACAAATCATTCAGTTTATTCTCATTTTATAAATGAGGAAACTGAGGCAAGTCAGGTCATTTGTTTAAGGGCAATGAAAAAGCCAAGAGTTCTGCCTCATGGTCCAGGGCAACGGTTCTCAAAGTGTGGTTCCCCAGCCATTAACTACGGCATCACCTAATGCTGGTGTTACTTGTTAGAGTTGCATATTTTCAGGGCACCCTCAAGACCTACTAGATGAGAAACTCTGGGACAGGGCCCAGCAATGTGTGCTCTAGCATGCCCTCTGGGTATTTAACCTGCTAAAATTGGAACATCAGTATAGGGCCCTGCTACCCTAAGTATTGTCTTCGGACTAGCAGAATCCATTTCACCCGGAAGCTATTTAGAAATGTAGACTCTCGGGCCCCAGATCTACTAAATACTACACTTTAATAAGATTCCTAGGTGTTAAGTATGCCATTAAAGCTTGGAAGCATCAGTCTACAGTAGCAGCCACGGTCAGAACTATTTGAGCCTAAATTGTCTACTAGGATCTGGGCTGTTTTCTGCCATCAGAGGCCAATGATCTGATCCCCTTCCCCAGAGGATCTGCCAAAACAACTGTCATGACACCAAAAATTAGTTTTCCCTCTGTGCCAGATCCTGTGCTGGGCAACCTCTGTGGAGCCATTTATGCTTCAAAATCCTTTAATACAGAAATAACTATGCCCATTTTACTAGTAGAAAATAGTCTCGGAGCGTTTGTCCTCACCCAAGGCCATGATATGAGCAGGTAGAAGAACTGGGGTAAAATTTTGGCTCTTCTGGACCTTTTCCATGATACCATGAGATATCAGCTCCCTAGTCTTCCTGGACTAAGCATAATGGTCATTATCTAAACCGAAATCTGATTCTCTGCTCTTAAACCAATTTTAATTTACAGAAATCACAAAAACTTAGAGTTGATACAATATCTTAAATATTGCCATGGATAGTTTTTGAAAGGAGAGATTAGTGATAGCACTAGGGTAATAAACCAGGCCATTGTTTCTCAGACTACCTGTAATGAAGGACTATTCTCCCCTCACCCCACTCTGCCATGTACCAATTCTTCTGCAACATACAATAAAATGAATCAATAAAAAATAATTTAAAAGACACAAAAAATACAAGCCAACTTTTTAAAAGATTCAATAGATGTAAAATCACACTGTCAAGTTGCTGTAAACATTTCTAAATGCTTACTCTCAATTTCTCTGCTTACATTGTCACAGACCAGTAACAAACAGCTTGCAGACTGGGACTGTTCTGGAAGTATCCTTTGAGTAGCAAGAAACTGGGAAATCTGCAAATTAAGATTGAAGTATAGTCCCGACCAGTTTTAAACTACTGTAAAATAGGTCACACAGACTCTATGACTCCATCTTTCCATCCCTAGAAAGATATGGAAGGCCACTGATACTTTCTCCAGAGTCAGCCCTAGGAATATTAGTAACATTTCATTTTTTGTGTGGCTTTCATTCATTCATCCAACCAACATTTAGTGATAATTGATTATGTGCCAGACTCCTGGGATTCAAAACTGATTTAAGACATGGTCCCTATTTTTAGCACACACAGTAGTGGATAATAGTAATAATTTCTTTTATGTATATTGTGTATCTATCGCTCTAGTCATACATTGATATCCTTTCTCTTAAAAAATAATTTGAAGTGGCTTGTTTTACAGTATAATGAGATAAAGATAAAACTAATAAAATATAGCATTTTATTAGCCTCTCACTCTAATCTTGACTTTTCACATTATGCTGTGGTATGAATAGGATACGTGTTATTGTATCCGTTTTAAAGACAAGAAAGCAGGCTCAGAAGGATTGCCTCATGTGCTCAAGATCATACAGTTTGTGCAGGACAAGGCAGGGAATCCAACTTCGGTTCATTGCTTCCAAGCCCAATGTTCTGTTCACAGCACCCTAACCGTGGCTGTTTTTCTTCCACAATTCTTCAACCATGTAATCCTTGGATTCCCTGTGGATAACTATTCACCCCCAAGCATCATGACCTCATGACCCTCCTGGAGGAGACAAGCCTTTCACCTAGGCTTCTACCTACATTTCTTTAGAGCTAAGCTTTTAGTCTTCCTTCTTTCAAATTCACATTTAGCTGACCTATATTCTATTCATTCTTGAGCTTACTCTAGGCTGGATGACAGCACACTTAAAAAATTTGAATATATGTCTCTATTTAATGGTAACCAATGGCCAATTATCTCCCTTCTATCTAGGGGAAGACCTAGTTAAGACCACAAGATAGGGGAAGTTTGTCTTCATTACTTCTACTCTCTTGGTGCTGTGTCCTCATCCCCAAATCAGTGACCTACACACGAATACTCTTTTTTCTTCATTCCTTTAGTGAAATAGTCTCTCAGAGCATTCATTCATGTAAAGGTGTAATGGCAGTCAACAACACAAAGCATTAGCTACCTGGAGGTATTTTTGTGTTCTGTGTTCTTCTCTGTTGTATTGCCATAGCCCAGCAACACATTACTCATTTGGTAAGTGCTCAGTAACTATTTACTCAATGAATATTAGATGAACTTGTAATGGGGAAGGAACAGAAACCAACACTAAGGTTGGCACCGTGTTCACTGCTCTCATGCTTTCTTTTAATTCATGCCTATCTCATTCATCCCCTTGCCTCTGGTCTCCCTTCAGGTCTGTCCTCTGCATATCTGTCTGAATGATGGCTCTAAAATTCATATCTGATTATGCCACTTCCTTGCCTTAAATGCTTTCTGTATATTTCTATTGCCTTCAGTATATAAGTCAAAACTTCATCAGGTGATACCCAAGGCAGTAGCAGCGGAAGCAGGAAGAAGTCACCAAATACAGGGCTACTTAGAAGATGCAATTGATAGGAATTGGGATCCAGTTGGATGAGGAGTTGAGAGGAAGGAAGGCCTCGGTGGTGATGTTGAAGAAAGGGCTGGTGAGGAAGTCCGGGAACAAGCTACAATGTGAGAGTGCCTACTTATTTCTCTGGTCCTGTTCCCCCTCCCCCTGCTCCGTCCCACCTTCTCTCAAAATGCACAAAATCCAGAAAAACTCCCTGGGACTTATCTTACAATATGGTAAGGAATTCAGGGATGATAAAACATCATTTTAAGACCTTAGTAATATACTTTTAAAATACGTATTTTAAAATTAAATATAGGAATTTATTTTACTGAATATAGTATGACATCTATTTATTAAATATAGTAATATATATTTTTTAAAAAAGGCTACTTTTCCCATGTTTGTTAGTTTTAGATATCTGGTTTTCTCATTATGAGGGCAATAAAGCCCTTAAAACTATATGCCCTACATAATTATGTTCTGTATAAGAAGAGGAACAGATGGGGGAAAAATGGTTATTTGGATGGTGTCTCACTTCTTTGTGGATGTTGGTTGTGAACAAAACCCCAGAACAGAATGCGTGGTGGAAGTTATCAAGAAGAAAGAACTTGGGGGACTGTCTGGGTCCAGGTAAAGGGCATAGGGAGGCAGAGACTGTGGAAATTTAATGGCACGAGATCTGGCATCAGATCTAGTGAGGTCCTCTCTTCCACACATTTTTTAACTGGATGATCTTAGACAAGTTACTTAACCTCTTTAAGTTACAGTTCCACCATGTATAAAATGAGAATTATAATAGCACCTACCTCATAGACCTAAGGGTTAAGTAAGTTTTTTCTCTGTACAATGCTTAGCCTCTGCAAATGCTCAATAAATATTAACTATCATTGTAAAGATTATATGAGCTAACAATAGGAAAACCATGGTGGTCTCTATGGCATATAAATAGAGTACTTCCAAAATGCTTTGCCATCTAGAAAACACCTATCTTCCAAGATTTCCACATGGAATTTGTGTTCATTGTGGAGTTTGCCTCACACTAGTATAATTAAGAGAAAATAGACATAGTTAATATTCCTTTCAAAGAGCAGAAAAAGCCTTTCACTTCTATTAAAATAATCAATAAAAAAGAACAGATTTCTGGGACAGTGAGAAACCAAATTTATGAACTGTGATTTTGAAGATACGCCACAGAATGGACAATATTCCTCTGCTTGTTTCCTCCTGCTCCATATAGAAAGACAATCTTATGCCACCAGGTCCTGGAGATAGAGTTTCTGGGAAGCTAAGGGGGCTCATCTGAGGCATTCCAATTCTTCTGAACCTCTGCGACAATAGCTTCAGTCTATGGAAAAGTGGGCTCCAGACTTGAGCCTTCATCAGAATCCCTGCAAGTCTTGTAAAATGCAGATTTCTGGGCCTCAACCCACTGTGTTGTATTTTTAACAAGTTCCCCAAAGGGATGCCCATGATGCTGGTCTGGGACCACACTTAAGAACCACTGCTTTAGAACTGAGAGGTCATTCCCCAGCTAAAAAGAGATTCAAACTACAAGCTCTCCTTGATGAACTGTTAGCATTATTTTAAAAATGTTCTTGGAACACCCTCTATTTATGGGCCCTGACATTTCAACACACATTATCAACACGTCCCTTTGCCCTTTTTCTTTCTTGGCAGTTTGGTATCTTCAACTTTCTTTTGCATCACTACCCTCCTTCCAGAAATCTTGCCAACACATTTTTGGATCGTGCTTTGGCATGCTTTGTATTGCATTTTTCCTGCTCTATCTGTATTGTAAGTTTTGCCTGTTTTATAAATGGAATCTTCCTTTTGCTCTCAACTCTGGCCTAACAGTTCCCTCCAAAGTCTTTGCCTCTTTTTTGGTATACGGAATATAAATATATCTAAGAGAACTAACTGTACTAGTATACTTCATCAGAATATGCTTACCACCCAGCACACATTATTTTTAACCAATAGCAAAACTAAAACGAGAATACCAGCACTTGCAATTGGTCCTTTAGGCTATGTGTAATGAATTGACTTCTTTATAAATTTTATTAAAGATTTTGCTACTGAGTTTGCTTAAATCAAGGGATACTTGTGCTAAAAACCTACTGAAACTTTCATTGGCTTTTTTTTACTTTTTAGTTAATTTTTTGTTTTGGTTTTAGTGTAAACCTTAATTTACAGCCTGTTATGGCCAACTATAATATTTAAGCATTAATTTGTAACACTATCTGAGCTGGATCTCCCACTGTGCCCAATTTTGTATTTCAATTTTTGGAATGACCAAACATAAATAGTTTTTAAAATGTTCCTCAGATATAGATGCATGGCCAAGTATAAGAATCTTAGTGAAGTTTTAGCTTTAACTTAATTTTACTCTCTCTTTTCACTTGAAAAGATGAAATGGATACTTGGATTTTACTTGTTACAATTGACTGTCTTCTTCACAGTTGTGAAAAAATGAACAGCTTGCCATATTCATCAAAGAGAAACCACTGCTCATGTGTGTTTGTGTGTGTCTTTAAAAAACACTGCATCTGTGCTATGCTGTACTTAACCACAATGACAGTGGCTAGCATATAATAAAAGATCATATTAATTTGTGCTCTGCTTCAGAAAAGAGCATTTAAGTCAGCTCTGCAGATTCAGGGAACACGTTTCTTTCCTAAGAAAGCAGAGAAGGAAATAAATAAAAACTCAACTCTAAAGAAAATTAGCATAGAAGATGATCTGGTAAACTGGTTAAAAGAAAAGCATAAATGTCCTATTTCTTATTAGTTGAATTTGTCCTTAAGTTCCAAAGACATTTGGTTTTATCCAGTCACTATACTTTGAACAACCACACTTATGAAAAAAGAAAACTTCAGCTAAATTGTCTCTTTATTAAGTGGAGAAAAGGTAGGAAAGCTATGAGTAAAGACAAGCCAGTGTAGAGAGGATTTGGATTTGGCTGGGAAGAAAGGAAGCAGGGGAAAGACTTCAAATTCCTCTTTCCTCTGTTTTGGTTTATATTTCAGATCCCTCATGTGTGAATTCTCTACAAAGAAAATTTGAAAATTCCTTTTTTTGATGAGTATTAAACCATTTCAGATTATCTCAGCCATCAAATTTAGCTCAAATGTTCTAAATAAGAAAATTTTCACATTTAAAAAAGTTTTTCAAATGACTATCTTGAAAAAATAAGAGTTCTCCCATATTTTATAATACCTGGGAACATTCTGTAACTTTTACATTTGGCAAAAATCAATTTTGGTAATATACTCTGTGGTGAGAATATGAAAGTTCAGGCACACTTATGTTGGTGGGGTATAAATTGGTGTAATGCCTAAGGAAAGTGGGTTGCAATATTTATTAAGATACAAGCATACATAACCTCTGACCCAGCAATTCCTCTTCTATAAATTTAAGCTACACGTATAATTTCGCATATGTGGAAAGACACACGTTCCAATGGTAAGTACTGAGATGTCATTTGTAATAACATTTATCAATAGTCAACTGATTATAAACTATGCTTTGTCCATCTGATGGAATTCTATGCAGCTATTAAAACAAACGCAATACATATTGATACAGAATGATCTCAAAGATTTGTTAAGTAAGAAAACTGCATGTTTATATTTGCTTTGCATATAACACTTCTGAAATGATATAAAAGAAGCTGGTATAAGTGGATGGATTTGGGGAAGGTGTTCAGTAAGGCAGGGAGCCCAGCGTGGGAGGGGAATTTCACTGCATTCTCTTTGGGACCTTTTGAATTTTATACTCTGAGCATCTATTTCCTATTTAAAATGAATTAAAAAATTTAAAAGCCCATGGAACCTCAAGATACAAATAAGTCCAAAACAACTGAGTTAGACGAACTTTTTCCATGACTTCAATATCCCAAGAACTAAAAGTCTAAATCTTTCACTTCTGAATGTAATTAAACTTATTATATACAGAAGGCAGAAGTCGTATCCTAGCCCATGCAAACTCGGGGCCAGAAAAGTATTTTTTTTAACAACATATTTCTCAAACAGGCATTTGTAAAACTAAAACACATTCATTTTTGCTTTTCCTGACATGCCAAGTTAGTTAAGTTTAAAGCCTGTCTCTGTAAGGTAAAATAAAGGAAGCTTTGTAGCCATCATTAAATGTCTTCACTGTAAGATTTATTGCCATAATTGTGACAGAGCAAATGATTTTTTTCTTGGCAGCAAAAAGAGTCTTAAAAAGAAACTAGGTATTGTTTTTTCTTTTCCAAGCAAAGTATAGATACCCAAAAAATTACATGGTGTCACAGAGCATGCCGTAGTTAGAAAAAAATGATGCACTGCCTTCTCCATCTTATTAAGAAAATTACACAGTTAACTCTTTGTACCTCTGAAGGATGTCTCTGTCTGATGAATTTTGTTATTAGAGCAACATTCAGCTGGAAATTGTGTATTGAAACTAACTCATTTTGGACTTAATGAAGTAGATTCTGAAATAAAACAGAAGTGTCATAGTAACAGATACAAATTCTACAACTGTGGCCGAACAGTCCAAGGATTTTTATGTAGCTATGGGTGAGAGAACAAGAAGAAATGTAAAGGATCCGTACACTATCAACTGACTGACAAGCGGGTTATTAATGTACTAGAGGAAGGGACCATGTCATTTTCTGCACTACTGTTTGCACAGACTAATATCATTGGGTTCAAGCTACTCACTCACTCACTCACTCATTTTACGTATTTGGTCAATCAGTCACCACTCACTGGTCTCCTTGCTAGGTGCTGGGAGACCCAAAAGTAAACGAGATACAGTTTCTGTCCTTCAAGAATTTACAGGTTAGTAAGAGGGAGGTTGGGGGGGGAAATGAACACAGAAAAAGATAAATGTAATGTCATATAAGTGTAATAAGAGAGAAAACCCCTTAGGAGCCTAGAGAAAAGTTATCTAATTCAGCATGAATTGTGCCTGAGTTTGTGAGTCTAGAGGAGGTGGAGTGGAGAGGGTCAAGGAAGATTAATTACCAGGAGGGGGTAACAGTGAGGGAGTGATAGTTGAAGGGAGTTTCAGTGAAATGTGGAAGTTAGCCAGGTTTCTGTGTGTGTGTGTGTGTGTGTGTGTGTGTGTGTGTGTGTGTGTACCTGCGTGTGTGTGTAAGGGGGAAGCAAAGCAAAATTGAAGGGAGAGAATGCAACCCTAAAAAGGTACAGAGATGAGAAATATCAAGGTGAGGGGTGTGGGTGGAGGAGAGCTTCAAGCAGCCGTGTTCCTGAACATATGGCAAAAGGCAGAAGGGAGAAAAGATGAGTATGAGAGAGAAGCAGGATCCGTACAGGAGATGCCAGCAAGCAAAATGTCTGAATGAAGATGGACTATAAGAAAAATGCAGCAAGAATCATATATTTAGTCCCCCCTTGAAATCTATTTACTTCAGAAACGGAAATTATACTTTAGACGTTAACTATATCATTTGGGTTAGGAGGGGACAACCAGCATAATAAATTGAGACCATGGTAATAATCAGGTTGTTTTGCTGATTAACTAGAACTTCTACAAAGAAGAGTATTTCCTCAGTAGAAAACATTGCTTGTGTGGAATTGGCTACCACCCCACAGTTTGCATCTGACGAGCACAATTCAAAGAAACTTCACTGGTCCTCAGTCTGAGGGCACTGAAGTCTGAGGGCATTACTGGTAAAAAAAAAAGCTTTTCATTTGGAAGCCCCCACAAAAATCTGGATTTTTAAAAATAAAAAAATATTGAGTAAACTGTAAGAAGAAAAATTCATTATTTATACTAAAAGTAACTATGATAAGGCAAGATAAAGTAACATGAAGTGATTTTTTGGAACATACATTTGTCCTTTCAATATATATTCTTTTTTATTGGGGTAAAATATATTGTGGCAAAATTTACTGCAGCCTCGAGCAAGATAACTTGGGCTTCCTTCCAGCATGGTGGCTGGGTTCTAAGAGAGCAAAAGTCCAGACTGCCAGGCTTCTTCAGTCCAAGGCCCAAAACAGACCTTCTGCTGCTTTTTGTTGGTCAAAGTAAATCACAAGGTGAGCTTAATATAGAAGCTGGGGAAACAGACTCCACCTCTTGGGTGGGGGAAAGTGACGAAGAATGTGTGGCCATCTTCAATCTACCACAGTGTTTATATTTAAAATTGTGAATTTAGGTACCTAAAAATAAAACAAAACAAATAAAAAAACCTCTTTCTATATTAGGTTGTCTGTAAGGACCATATGCTGTTTTTGGTTTCTTTCCATGGGGCTTAGGGTAGAGGGTTATGGGGAGATGGTAACTTACTAGTGTGTATTGTCATAACTGGCATGTTTATTTCTGTGGTCTTATTTTTTTTATAGATCTGAAAAGGAATTTGCATCCAAAATATACTTTGAAACTTTTACACTGATACCAAAGCCAGACAAAGACACTACAAGAAAATTGTAAATATCTTTTACGAATACTGACCTAAAAATCCAGAACAAAATACTAGCAAACCAAAGCAGAACATTAAAAGGGTTACACGCCATGACCAGGTGGGACCTGTTCCTGGAATCTGAGAATGGGTCAACAGGCAAAAATTAATGTAATATATCACATCAACAGAATGAAGGAAAAAAAAACCCCAAAATCATCTCAATTGATGCAATAAAAGAATTTGACAGAATTCAACATCCTTTCATGACAAAAGCACTTAATAAACTAGAAACAGAAGGAAACTTCCTCACCATGCTAAAGGCCATACATGAAAAATCGACTGCTAACAACACACTCAGCGGCAAAAGACAGAAAGCGCCCCCTGCCTCCCAACCAGGAACAATGCCTACTTTTGCCACTTCCAGTCAACATTATATTAGAAGTTCTAGCCAGAGCAACCAGGCAAGAAAAAGAAATAAAAGGCATTCAAATTTAGAAAGTAAGCAACAAAACTATTCTTATTCACAGCTGACATGACCTTGTATCTATAAAACACCAAAGATGACACACACACAAAGTTAGAGCTAATAAATGAATTCAGAAAAGTTCTGTGGTCTTATTTTAAGCTTCCTGATGATACTGTTATGTTAGTTCTCTCTCTTCTGCTGGTTAAACAATTATTCCTCTATTGGTGTTTTTCGTAGTTATTGGGAGTGGGGAAATTTTGAATTAACTCTATAGTGATCTAGATATATTAAATTCATCTATATTTCTTTAATTCTTGAGGTCATAAAAAATAAATTTTGGTTCTACTCCCTTATATAATATATGGCCAAGAATTTAGTGTCCCCTTAAATTTCCATGGTCTGTCTTTACTACAAGTTTTTCTTTCATTTAGGGTTATAGATCTGGCTTACATTTATATATCTTTTTTTTTTTAATTTTATTTATTTATTTATTTATGGCCGTGTTGGGTCTTCGTTTCTGTGCGAGGGCTTTCTCTAGTTGTGGCAAGTGGGGGCCACTCTTCATCGCTGTGCGCGGGCCTCTCACTATCACGGCCTCTCCTGTTGCGGAGCACACGCTCCAGACGCGCAGGCTCAGTAGTTGTGGCTCACGGGCCTAGTTGCTCCGCGGCATGTGGGATCTTCCCAGAGCAGGGCTCGAACCCGTGTCCCCTGCATTGGCAGGCAGATTCTCAACCACTGTGCCACCAGGGAAGCCCTTATATATCATTTTTTAACACTTGAATCTACTTTTTCAACAATAGTTTTAGGATTTCTCATTTAATTCTGTGATTATATCCACAATAGTTTAATTCTCTAAATTTCACATTGGTTTCCAGGAACCCTACCAGTTTTTTGACACTTGATGCTGTGTTCCTGTGTTGTTTTTCACTTTTCTTTTGGTCAGCTGGATCTACCTTCAAGTATTCTTCTTGGGAAGGACACATGGTGATATATCCTTTACTCCTTGTCTGACTGAGAGTCTTGGCATAGGTATATCATCCAGCTTTTATATGGAATTCTTGCTTCTCAACCTTTTTATGCCTTAAAATTTTATAGATATCACTCTTTCATTTTTCTTTTATTAGAGTTGAAAAAGAGAAATTTGAGCATTCTTATTGCTGTGTCTTTCTGAAAAGTGATTATACAATTTCACCCCTTGTTCCTGAATTGAAGTTTTAAAAATTATTACTGTTTATTTAGATGTAGGTTCTTTTTATTAATTTTGCCTGGACCCTGGTAAGTCACTTTGAGTTGTGATTTTTCTTCATTCAGGAAAGTTTTGTCTATTAGATCCTTGACTATTACTTCACTCATATTGCTCTGGTTCCTGAATTTGGAAAATTAATATATAAGTCTGACTTCAAATTTGTGCCTTCCATATTTTTTTCTCCCCTCTTTTACCTCTTTGCATTTTTTTATTCTGCTTCTGAGAGGGTATCTCATGTATCCTTCACAGTACAGATATGAATTTGCAAATCATTTATGCTGTCTATAATCAATATCGAAGCAAATTTACATTTTTCATCACATTTTTTTCTTGCACTATTTTCTTATTTTAGCTATATTTGTATCTCTGACTTTATCTCAGCATGATTTTTTTCTATGGTTGCCTGCTCTGTTTTCAAAACATCTCTTTAACTTTTTCTTTTTGAATCGTTGTGAGAGACCAAGCAGAAATCTTTTCTCATTTTGACCAGGTTATTGTAGGATAAGTCAGGCTCTTCTTCTGAGGCTTTGGGGTAATATCCTCTTTCCCTTAAGTAGCAATATTTATTAACCTTCTTTTTCACAAAATGGTTTGCCAGATTACTAAAATGCAGCAAATGAATATCAACTAGAAGCAGAAAAAGGAAAAATAAGGGGACCTTAAATAGATCTAGGGATAAAGCAATATAAAATGCCTAGCATGAAGGCGCACACTCTTTGGTATTTGTGGACAGCAATTTAGACCATGCTTATAAGCAACAAAGGGTAATACACCAGCCACAGTACCCATAAGACAAATCCATAATAACAATGAGCAATTGTTAGGAGAAGCTCAGTTCTTCCAGATGCTAAGATGAGGAAGAAACCGTCCTTGAGGTCTCATATACATGGGATTCTCTGCACCGTAATGATCAATGTCCTCAATAATACTTGGAAGAAAGATACGTGACCAGTTTCATATGGCTAACGACATGGGCTAATGGCTTTACCCCAAATGAAATTCAAGTATGAAGGTATTTAGAGTGTGTCCAGGTGTATGTGGATTTCATTCATATTCTTTAAGTGATCCTCCATAAACTTTGCTTCCTTCAGCTAAGCTTTTGCTGTGTTTTGGACAACTTCATTTTGAAATTTTTCTCTTTGTCAATTATCTGGAGTATGATTGTTTTCTGTTTTCAGTTCGATTTAGAACTATGCCTTAATAAAACGTCAAACCAGAAGTAGGGTTATCACTCCCTTGTGAAATTACTGGAGCCTAGCAAAAAACACATGACTGAAAAAAAAGCACATAAAACTGTTCTAGGGGCTTCCCTGGTGGCGCAGTGGTTGAGAATCTGCCTGCCAATGCAGGGGACACGGGTTTGAGCCCTAGTCTGGGAAGATCCCACATGCCATGAAGCAACTGGGCCCGTGAGCCACAACTACTGAGCCTGCGCATCTGGAGCCTGTGCTCCGCAACAAGAGAGGCCGCAATAGTGAGAGGCCCGCGCACCGCGATGAAGAGTGGCTCCTGCTTGCCGCAACTACAGAAAGCCCTCGCACAGAAACGAAGACCTAACACAGCCAAAAATAAATAAATAAATAAAGGAGTTCCTTTAAAAAAAAAAAAAACTGTTCTAATTTCAGGCAGAGGATTACTAGAAGTCAAGGCATTACTAAAGAGCAGAAGGAAGCTTCTTCTCAGAAAATAATTTACATCTACTTTAATTCACAGACAGGTGGAGACTAAAGCCCCTAAGTTCCACTTCTAGACCTTGGCTGCGACAATTTTAGCATGGAAATCTTTAAGGTAGGTGTACTCAAATACTCAACTGTATCAATTACACCAACTCAATAATAAAGTATTCAGAATGCTTTGCTTTGAGGACTGCTACTTCCTGGTGTGTTCTCTAAAATATTGTTGCCTAAATAAACATAAAGCAGGACTTCCCTGGTGGCCCAGTGGTAAAGAATCTGCCTTCCAATGCAGGGGACACAGGTTTGATCTCTGGTTGGGGAACTAAGATCCCACATGCTGCGGGACAACTAAGCCCACGCGCCACAACTACTGAGCTCCCACGCCTCAACGTGAGAGCCCGTGTGCCACAAACTACGGAGCCCACGTGCTCTGGAGCCCTAGCGCCACAACTAGAGAGAGAAAACCCGCACGCCACAACTAGAGAGAAGCCCGTGCAGCAACAGAAGATCCTGCATGCCACAGTGAAGACCCCATGTGCCACAACTAAGACCCGACGCAGAAAAAAAATAAAGAAAATAAATATTTAAAAATAAATAAATAAACACAAAGCAACTAAATGAGTTGATTATTAAATATAAATAAATTAAAACTTGGGAGGGTATTACAAAAATAATTTTGTGGCTTCAAATAAGTTGAGAGCCAGGTGTCCATTATGGATACACTTTGATCATGACAATGAGATCATATCTTTTGTATATTTGAAAATTCTTATTTTTTGTCTACAGGAGATTCTTACCAAATCACACTAAACAACAGCTGAAATGGCCTCTCCTAAACCTTTTTTTTTTTTCTTTCTTTTTTTATTGGAGTAAAATTGCTTTACAATGTTGTGTTAGTTTCTGCTGTACAATGAAGTGAATCAGCTATATGTATACCTATATCCCCTCCCTCTTAGACCTCCCTTCTCCCTTTCCCCCACCCCCATCTAGGAAGGGCTTTTGAGGGTTTTTTCTTTTAACTTAGTGTTCTCTTTGGGATAGGGGTAGTGAACTGACAACAAATTAAAAATCAGAAATATCACAAAAATCCACTGATTGGATCATTAACCTCTATAAGATTTTATACATTTCTGGTTTTGTGTTCTTGGGTACATTTTCTCCAGAAAGATTCCAAGATCATTTGTGAAAGAGTTTTTTCCAAAACTGCCTGGGAATGTCTATTTGTCAACGGGCAGAACTGTCTCTCCTGGACATTTGACTCCAGGATAATCCTGCCTCGAAGACATCAGTTGGAAAATCATCCTGTGTATTTTCCCTAACAGCCAAAAAAAAAAAAAAAAAAAGAGAGAGAGAGAGAGAGAGAGTGAGAGATAATAGTAGAGAACAGATAAAACGAGTTTCACTGTGTGGCTTGAAGGCCTTATATGACAAACCCACAGCCAACATTGTCCTCAATGGTGAAAAACTGAAACCATTTCCACTAAGATCAGGAACAAGACAAGGTTGCCCACTCTCACCACTATTATTCAACATAGTTTTGGAAGTGTTAGCCACAGCAATCAGAGAAGACAAAGAAATAAAAGGAATCCAAATCGGAAAAGAAGAAGTAAAGCTGTCACTATTTGCAGATGACATGATACTATACATAGAGAATCCTAAAGAGGCTACCAGAAAACTCCTAGAGCTAATCAATGAATTTGGTAAAGTAGCAGGATACAAAATTAATGCACAGAAATCGCTTGCATTTCTATACACTAATGACGAAAAATCTGAAAGTGAAATTAAGAAAACACTCCCGTTTACCATTGCAACAAAAAGAATAAGATATCTAGGAATAAACCTACCTAAGGAGACAAAAGACCTGTATGCAGAAAATTATAAGACACTGATGAAAGAAATTAAAGATGATACAAATAGATGGAGAGATATACCATGTTCCTGGATTGGAAGAATCAACATTGTGAAAATGACTCTACTACCCAAAGCAATCTACAGATTCAATGCAATCCCTATCAAACTACCACTGGCATTTTTCACAGAACTAGAACAAAAAATTTCACAATTTGTATGGAAACACAAAAGACCCCGAATAGCCAAAGCAATCTTGAGAACGAAAAATGGAGCTGGGGGAATCAGGCTCCCTGACTTCAGACTATACTACAAAGCTTCAGTAATCAAGACAGTTTGGTACTGGCACAAAAACAGAAATATAGATCAATGAAGGTAAGAAGAAATCTTAAAGGACTCTGTAGCCCAAGGGGCAATGGCAATGGGATTAGGCTTGATGGAATGAGTACAAGTGCCCCCTACTGGCAGCTTCCCTGAGTCTCTGCAGAGCTAAGAGCAGAGAGGTGGTTTTCCCAAAAGGGGAGCCTAAACTATTTCCCTCAGGGCTGTCAATTTGCACCTTCAGGAATTCCTTGACTATATATTACCACAATGATTGCACTATAGCTGTCCTCATGGTAAACAACAAAACTGTTTCCCCCACCAGAATGAAGCGTGTGTGTGTGTGTGTGTGTGTGTGTGTATCTTAAAGAATATTCAGCAAATTTTTCATGTCTTTTCAAGTGTCAGTGCAAAATATGGTAAAAGGCATTCACATGCAATCCAATTATCCCTTTGCATCTCCAAAAGAAAGATTGTTCTGGTGTGGACCTGACCCTTGTGATGAATCAGAATGAAATGGTACAGTTTAAGGAGAATCTTTTCACTGGGAATATATAAGCTGGGGAGTGTTTGGAGGGGCTGATGAGGGCCACAGACTGGAGATGCTCTCATATCCATAGACACTGCTGCTTAAGGGTGTATTTCAACATGGTGAAGGGCATTCCTGTTATATGATAAGATGACAAATACTATCCAATGAACCACAACACATAAAAGGGAAAAATAACATTTGCTCACCTTGGGAGGGCTTGAAAGGTCCATCTAGCTGCAGATGCAGGCTTATATTATTTTGCCAAGAAGGTTTCAACTTGGAGATGGGTTCAAAGAGCAGAATTTTAACTAAGAAGGAGGTGGAGATAAAATAAGGGTTCAGCAAGAAGCCAGTCTGGGCAATGCAAGATGGACTTTGATAAAATATCCTAAATCTAGCTTTCTAAAGGGGGCTCTGATCTCTCTTCTTTACATCTGTATTTGAATAGGTGAAAATGATTCCCACAAAACAGAATCTCCCAAAATACGAGAAAATGAAGGCACGCCCTACTAAACAAAGACCTCCAAACATTCGGTTTCCAGTCCTTACCCCAGCTGGGTATCACGTACAAGCAGATAATTTTTTTCATTGTTTCTCCAGGCTGCAATTAGATGAAAACTTATCATCTATATGATCAATAGTCATTTTGTTAGTCAGCTCCACTTACGTATGCCAGCTCACACAGCAAATCTGCTGTCAGTCAATTGAGCTGTCCCCTTAAACACGCAGGCTTGACTGAGTGATTCAGTTTTTCACAGCCTGATCAAACAAATATCATCCAGAATGGCGATTTTCTCTCACTCTGGGTTGTTTGTTTAAGTTCAACAAGTGTCAGGGGGATTTAATGGGCCGTGTGGTAGTAAAATCAGCTGAGTGATTCTTTGAAGTCCCTGTTCTTACAAGGGGATGATATTGGGCATTTGTAGACTTCAGAATAAATTTGGGGGCACAGGGATGGTCAAATTGCATTCTGGTAAAAACTTAGTACCATTTAGGAGTTGTGATTTTAAAATGTTCTACTTTAACTCCTAGGCAACCTCCACCCCTGAAGACAATTTACAGCATATTTGTGGAATGATTAGATCTTGGCTGCTTGGGCGGCCGGCACGGGGTGAGGGGCAGGGGACACAGGATTGACGCTGAGCTCTGGAGGTCCCATTTTGTGATTCCACGGGTAAAAGGAAGATCATATAAGGGGTAAGAACAAAGATTCACATTTCAGAGCATCACATTTTGTGGATATAATTGTAGAAAATTCATCTGTCTTCAGAGCTTCCTCTTTATACATGTCTTTTATTGTTGGCTCTGTATTACCTCTTCATGATAGGTTATTAAAACCTACAAAATAGTTGGGAATGCCAAGGCTAAAAATAAATGGAGCAGAGAATTCCTAATTAAGTGCACAGGCTCTGGACCACACTGTCACGTTCATATCCTGCATCCACCCATCATCTAGTAGCCATTTGACCTTGGATGAGTTAGCCTCTCTGAACCAGTGTTTGCAGCTGTAGAAAGGGGATAATACCAGCAATACCTCAGAGGACTGGCATGAGGATTAATTGACCTAGTGCACACACAGATCTTAGCACAGTGCCTGTCACATCGCAATCACTCGATAAATGATAACCACCATTTTGAGGTGTGACAAAAGTAATTTTTGGGAATGTAGCACTTGCTGAAGAGGTGCTTCATTCACAGGAACCAAGTAAAACCAACTTGATTAAGGGTCTGACTACCTAATTTCCACATTTTCCCTTGCTTGCTTTCCTTTAATTTTCTATCCATTTATCATTGCAATTGCCTAATGCTCAACACAACCCAGTGCAAAACAATTCTGCTAGAGGAGAGCAGAGCAGAATGGGAAGATGGGGGGGGGGGGGTGCTCCTCATGAAGATAAATACAGCGAACAAATAAAAAGAAACCAGTCATCTGCCTCAGTGTAGGTGGCTTAGTAGGGAAATTGGCATAAGTTGTCTGTTGAAATACATCTTTATATAACGTGAGATATCAATTAGCATGATTATCTTAGCCATCATTAATATGGAGCACCAAGGGGTGAAGACAGATATATTTGTGCAATGCCTGACCCTCTGTGCATGCATACATATATACTTGAGCTCACACACATGCAAAATTTCCTTTGACATTAATCCCCTTACAGTAAATTCTGTCCTCAACTCTGCATGACATTGCTGACAAAAGGACACAGTTGCTAGATAAGCGTTTGAGGCACTGACAACAGGCCTTGCACTCAAACACTGATTTGCTGGTGTTCTGCCATCTGCTATAAAGTAAAGATCATGTCCTCTGTATCAATGATAGAGAAATCTTCAAAAAAGGTGTTGGTTAAAAATGAGTATTTTAGTAAAAAATACTTGCTATTCCTCTGTCACTGCCTGAGATAGGAAGATGTGGAGTCAATTTAGTGAGCTTCAATTGCAGCTGACTTTGGAAGGAATAATATACTCATGTCTCTATGGATGAATATCGAATAGGGAGCTCTGTCCAGGGCTGTGATTTTGTAGATTGCAACCTGATCAGACTTCCAAACAGAGTCTCCCCTTGAAACAGAGAGAGGTAAAGCCCTAGATCTTGGAAGACCAGTGATTTAAGGGTTTCCCAATTCATTTCTAAAACATATATGGGGGCTTCCCTGGTGGCGCAGTGGTTGAGAGTCTGCCTGCCAATGCGGGGGACACGGGTTCGAGCCCTGGTCTGGGAAGATCCCACATGCCGCGGAGCAACTAGGCCCGTGAGCCACAATTACTGAGCCTGCGCGTCTGGAGCCTGTGCTCCGCAACAAGAGAGGCCGCGATAATGAGAGGCCCGCGCACCGCGATGAAGAGTGGCCCCCGCTCGCCACAACTGGAGAAAGCCCTCGCACAGAAACGAAGACCCAACACAGCCATAAAATAAAAAATAAATAAAAAATAAAACATATATGGGAGGTTCTCCATTTTTATAATTTTCTTGTCAAGCCTGACACCAGGAAGATGTGTGTAAAGTCGCTAAGTGTTATAGGTAAGCAAGGTCGGGAACTGCCTTTACAGGGAGACCTCAGAGATGTAAGAAAGGACTCTTGTGCCTTACAGCCCATACACACCCCTTACGATGCCTAAGACGCCATCACAAAACCTGCATGCTAAAGTCATTTTCTTTGAAGTCGCAAGTTTGGTAGGGAGGAATTAAAGTAGCTGAGGTGGTGATCAGCTGGGAAAGGGACAGTGCAGGCAGATGTCTTCCTCTTTGCTGTTTCGTGCAGTGCCAGCTTTGGAGGTGGTAGCAGTGAGTGACCTTCAGGGAATGAGTCTATAACAACCCACTGAGTGGGCACAATTAAGATGAGCACAAAATTGAAAAGCAGCAATGTGGCTGAAAGTAAAGTTAGTTGGCTCTATTCTGTGGGAGACCTTTGGAGAAACACCCCACATGTGACCTGTTATGCCAACACTACCACATAATGATTTTTCCTTCTCACAGGAAGTGTTTACAATAAATAGACAGTGAAGATCTCAAGCAGGGTATCCTAAGGCCTCTTCTGTACTATGATTTGCCTATTTGTGAGAAGAGAGAATGTATAATAATACCATTAAACACCCTAGTAAAAGCCCCTCTTCTTCCTGACATCACACAGTTTTGCTTTTTAGATTTCTATAAAAGAATAAGCAGACACTTGTCCATCTATGTTCCAAGTGAGACATAAGAAAATTGTGTTTGGCCATCACCATGGTCTTGGTTGGACAAAAAGAGAGGTGAGAAAAATTTCCCCTCCTTTGGAATGATTATCCAGTGGTGACAGCAGGAGCTTGGCTGTAGGTCTTGAGCAAAACCCTTTGAGACTCAGCAACGTGGTCAAGGGTCCTATGTGAACTTTGATGACCATGACTGTTCACATGGCTGAAGACTCCCACTTCCAGGCAGAGAACAGGACGTTTCAGGAACACTTGGCTTTGCAATTGGTAAGGAAGGAAGAGAGAATAAAATCCTTGAACTGGTCTCAGTTTCTCGGCCTCATGTGTCTTATTGGAAAGCAGGGTTAACTGAGTCTAGAAACCCTGCATGCTATGTGAGTCTGGAAAGGAGCCATCTTGGCAGGCTTGGTCAGGATATCAGGGAATAGTTGGCAGGTAAAAAATGCATAACTTAGGGATGGGGACCCACCTTCTTACCATGAACATTCCCCAGTTGTAACTCTGTTGAATAATACCAATGTAAGACAACATACACGTGTAAAGAAGAAATGTCATATTGGGGACTGGATCCATGAGAGGGAACAGCTAGTAGTGTATCTCAGAAAGAAGGAAAATGCTCACCATGGTTAAGCATTGTTTTGTGGATGGCCACTGAACTCCACTGCTGTCAAAGTTCTCCCATCTGTGTCTAGCTGAGTGCACAGTTTCATGTCTCCTGGACTTAGAGGGGAAAGTTCTCAAGAACTGAGAGCTTTGAAGAATTTTTAAAGTTTGTATCTCCAATTCATTCATCCATATATTTATTCAATAAATATGTATTTAGAGCCTAACTATGTGCCAGGCACTGTCCAAATGCAGGGGCTTCTGTGATGAGAAAAAAAACCAAAACAACAAACAGCTTCATCTCTGTCCTTATAGAACATTCTAGAAGATGCAATAGGCATCAACAAAATAATCACACTAATAAATGTAAAATTCCATCCTTAGTGCTAGGAAGGAAAGGAGTGCTGTGAGAGCAAGAAGCTGGGGTGGTGGGCGTGGTCTGGAGGGTAAGGGAAGGGTATTCTGAAGAAACAAAGACCCAGATGACATCTGAAGTATGAACTGGGTGATTTAGGTAAAGAGGTGGGGGGAAGAGAATTTCAGGCAGAGGGAACAGTATTTTCAAATGCCTTGTGGCAGGAAGAATTAGGGCACATTTGAGGGACTAAAAGAGGCCTGGGTTGCCAAGAATAAGGGAACATGGGGGAATGTGGCTGATGAGGCAGGTCTGGATCCCACAGGGCCCTGCAGGCTGTTTGAATCATATTGTTTGTTGTTAGATTAATAGGAAGCCTAGAAATATCACAGGTTTTTTTAAAAACTGGTAATGCTGTAAAACAGTCAGGATATTCTTACATTTTTTAATGCTTAAGATTCCATACAACGCTGAGTATTTCTAGAAAATAGGGTTAGTCTCAGAGCATCATATGTGGCTCCTTGGGTTGTATGCTGCATTTCCACATCTTATTCTGTTGTGACTGAATAGGCTTCTAGGAGCTGTGGGGATAGGGGAGCCTTGGTTAGACATTCTCTGATCAGCACACAAGGCTGTTTTCTCTAAATGGAGAATCAAAAGACACACTTGAAATTGAAAGTTGTGTGAAGGGAATCTAAATTGGTTAAATGTCAGATACATTCATGATTTATGTCTCTTTTACATCTCATTGCTGAAAAAGCTAACACTCCTCTATTAGTTGGATTATTGTGTGTGTGTGTGTGTGTGTGTGTGTGTAAAGGAAAAAAACTCCAAGGCAAGGAGACTGGAAGTTCATTATCTTATTTCCCTTGGCACAATAGTAAGGTCAGGGAAACATCTGACCTATGAAAATGCAAATCTCATGCCATGCACTAGGCAAACTCCCTATTAATTTCTCTCTGTTTTATTATATAAACAATTCATAATCACTGTAGAAAAAGTAGGAAATGTATACAATCAAAAAGAAAAAAAATTGAAAGCTCCCAATTCTAATATCATTTTGGTATACGTACAGCCAGATAAATATTTTTTCCTGTGAGTGTGTATGTGCACATGGATGTACCTTTAAAAGGTCGAATATATCCACATTACTGAATGAGCAACATGTTCATTTTTAATAGAAAAACCAATTTCCATTCACAATGGAAATTAATCTGGAATTACCTGGAAATGGAAAAGTCACAGCCTCTATCTCGAGACGAGCATTTTCCTTTGAAACCACAAATTCCAGAACAAACGATTCTGGCTTCCAATTTTCAGCCTAATTATTTCCTTGCAAGCTCTTAGTAATTTTAGGCAATGATGAGAATGAAAGTATATTATGAGGAAAGGTAAGTCAATGTCTTTAGATGTTTGATAATCAAAAAGAAGTCACCAGATACCCAAGTAGGGGTTTTCCGCCTGTGTTTCTGGAGACACAAGTCCTGGCTTATGTTGACTTTTTTATGCCAGAAAACAATCTGAAGTGTGCTTATTTCACAGATTTATATATACTGCAGGTGTTTATATCCTAGCGCTGCCATAACATATTATCAATAAACTGGGTGGAAGTCCAAAATCAAAGTGTCAACAAGATTGGTTCCTTCTGGAAGCTCTGAGGGGAGACTCTGTTCCATGCCCTTGTCCTAAGTTCTGGTGGTGGCCAGCAGTCCTTGTTGTTCCTTAGCTTGTAGCTGCATCACTCTCAACTCTGCCTCAGCTGTCACATGGCGTTCTTCCCTGTGTGTGTCCTCAGGTCTCTGTATTCAAATCTCCCTCTCCTTTCTCTTATAAAGACACCAGTTGTTGAATAACAAATGCTGGAGAGGGTGTGGAAAAAAGGGAACCCTCCTACACCGTTGGTGGGAATGTAAGTTGGTGCAGTCACTGTGGAGACCAGTGTGGAGGTTCCTCAAAAAACTAAAAATAGAACTTACATATGATCCAGCAATCCGACTCCTGGGCATATATCCAGACAAAACTATAACTCAAAAAGATACATGCGCCCCTATGTTCATAGCAGCACTATTCACAATAGCCAAGACATGGGAACAACCTAAATGTCCATCAACAAATGAATGGATAAAGAAGATGTGGTACATATATATGATGGAATATTAGCCATAAAAAAGAATGAAATAATGCCATTTTCAGCAACATGGATGGACCTAGAGATTATCACACTAAGTGAAGTAAGTCAGAAAGAGAAAGGCAAATACCATATGATATCACTTATATGTGGAATCTACAATATGACACAAATGAACTTATCTACAAAACAGAAACAGACTCACAGGCATAGAGAACAGATTTGTGGTTGCCAAGGGGGAGGGGGGTGGGGGAGGGATGAAGTGGGAGTTTGGGGTTAGCAGATGCAAACTAGTATATATAGAATGGATAAAAGACAAGGTGCTACTGTACAGGACAGGGAACTATATTTAATATCCTGTGATAAACCATAATGGAAAAGAATATAAAAAGTATATTATATGTATAACCGAATCACTTTGCTGTACAGCAGAAATTAACACCACACTGTAAATCAACTATACTTCAATTAAAAAATTCCTAAAAAAAAAAAAAAAAAAGATGCCAGTTGTTGGATTTAGGGCCCAACTCAATCCACTATGATTTCATCTTAACTAGAATACAGCGGTGAAGACCCTGTTTATAAGTAACATCAGATTCAGAAATATCTGGAATTAGGACTTGAAAATATCTTTTTTGGGGGCACAATCCAACCAACGACAATGAATATTACATAATCCAGTGTATAATAATTCATCTCATTCATAACTAGCAGCATTATGAGAAAATTAAAACTGCAAAGCAGTTTTATTTTCATTAAAGATACAAAGATCCTACCTGAAATTCTCTGTCTCATACCAAAAACACTGAATTCTCAGAACAAAACAAAACAAATCCTTTCCTTCAGCACACTGTGGAAAGACCCTAAGCCAGCATCAAATTAAATCTGGGAAACGGAAGAGGCAGAGAGCAGATTCCTGATTCCTAAGAATATTGTCATCATGTATTAATTTAAGGATGAAAAACACAAAGAAAAGTATCCCATAGTGAATGAGATTTCATTTTTAGTATAAGAAATACATAAAAATGAAGCAAAACAAATGTGAGTTACTCTACTATTTTAATAGAATTGGGACAGAGTCTATTTGGAAAACAGGGTGTGAAAAGGTTCAGCTTCTTTTCAGGCAGGATGTTTTAGGATAAAATCTGTTTTTTCTGAGACTGGAACATAGTATAATTGCTGTGAGCACAAATCCAATAAATTATATTAAGAAATTATCATATATTAAATTACATTAAGGTTTGCCTTCATACTGAATACCTCATGATTAATTTTTCCTATAATTTTTATATAAAATATTTTTAGAAATTAAAAACTTTCTATAAAACAGAGCTCTGCAAATTGTACCACATTTTCCCCAAGATTCACAGTGTTTGACATGAAATGCTGGATTATGACAACTGTCATTATGAGGGGGCATGATGTAAGGGGAGGGTGGACCTGTGTTCTCTCAGTGAGTCTCCTTAATGGCTTTGCTTCTCCAGCCTCCATCTTGTGACCTATCACAAACTCTCCACTCTTCTACCCAGCCTAGGCCCCATGCCCACTGCAGCAGACTTTATTCTGTTTTACCATTTTTGCAAAAACCTAATCAGCCTCTTGAACCTAGAGTTGAAAAGTGCTTCTGGGGGGAAAATAAATCACACAAATACATGGATGTATGGCCCAACAAGTTCATGGCTCCCCCCCTCCTCTGGGACTTCCGTGTTGACCTGGGATGCCTCTGAATGACTCTGGCCAGGGTTCTCCCTTATTCTCTCCTTGTGTCTGGTGGAAGCATCCATTTTCTTCAACACAACTTCAGAAGGATTCACCCCAGGGTTTACAGGATCCCTTCCCTAATTCAGGTGATATTAAAATGGCTGAAAAGGCTTATAGAATCTACATTCACTGATTTTAATCATGATAAAATACTTCACTGGTGGGGGAGAGAGCACTACAATAGCAGAGAAGAGTAGCAGAGAAAAACAGCTGGCAAATTCTGTCACCAATAAAATGCAGTAAAATGACAATTCTCTCCTTATTCTGAGGTCACGAATTGCATATTAAAAGGACCTCAAAAGAAAGTATTGAAGTACCGAGCTGTAGCTTTAAAGTATCTGTTTACTGATGTTTAAAGGTGGTCTACGGTTTAGACTTGAAGTTACTCAGGGGCCTTACTGTTGTTTGCCTTTATAAACAGCAACTTGTGTGAAAGAGAATGCATGCAGTGGACCTGTTTAAACACAGACACTCTGGGCTCCTTTCCTTTCCCTGATGGGCAACAGAGAAAATTACTTCCATTGCTGTCAGTTGAGGTTTCATGGTGGCGGGCCCCCACGTAAACCATTAATAATTTTTTTGTTAGATTGTATAATTTATAGTATCAGTTTTGAATGCATAATGTAATACTCTATACTGAAGGGTAGTTAGTCTTTCTTCAAATAGGTTACCGAAAATGAAATAAATACTTAGATTAAATTTCCATACTAGGGAGAGAGAAATGAAATAATTTGCTGAGTTGCAAAAAATATGTAATAGACATTGTGGAGATAATCTACATTCTAAAAAATTACTTCTTTGTTCTAGTCACCTCAGATGGTTTCACCCTACAAGCAATTCCTGAGAAAATGTTGCTGCAATTGTTGGACAAAAATAAGTATTTTTAATGAGTTGAAAAATCATCTCTATCTAAAGATTAATAAAATAAGTCTAAATTAGTTTAGGAACTTATCATGTAATATAAAAAAATGACTATATTTATTTTAGTGTCTCTGGTTTTTGTGAATGAAGGGGTTATAGAACCTTTAATATATGACATTATAAGCAGAGCTGGGAAAATTTTGTTTATCTTTATATTTGACCCTAAGCTTTATTCTAAGATAAAAATTACTAGAGAGTTAGTTATATTTCTAGAAACTTGTTGGAATTTCTAGAGATTTGTAGATTTTCTGTGGTTGTAAGAAATACGATTCATATTTCGTATTAAGAGGTATCTACTAAAATGACTATGTATATTTTTTCCAAACTTCCATCTGCTCCTTTCTTGTGGTTCCTATAAATCAGTAATATTGAGCCCTTCTCCTTTTGCTATGATTACCATATTTTTCATGGATTCAAACCATTACTTTTCCTAAGCTTTGTCTTCCTGAGAAACTATCAAACTTCAACTGTGGGATTGGTACTAGATCCTGTGGGAATCCCAAATAGAATTTTAATTTTCTCTAGGCATTGGGCACCATTTGTTGTTTATTCCTCTGAAATGGTGTTATTTTTGTCCTGATAATAGGATTATGTTCATCAGAACATGTGTTATCTTCCTTAGTGTAACCTCACTTTTCCCCTTTGGAAAGGAAGGAAAATAGGAGTAAAGGATAGACATAGGTAGATTAATTTAAGTATAGACAGTGGTGAAGTGAAAGGATGAGTTAGTGACTCTGAGATGCTTTTAAAACAAGTATATACCAAAATCTTAGGGGAATGTGATTTGTAAAAATAACAAGTTTTGATGATGTATATAAATGAAATGTTCCATAAAATTCTCTTTAGAGACACTTTTGAGGTTGTTTTTAATACATATATTTTTTTTTACTTTTAAAATGTACTTGCTACATAATGTTTTAAAACTTCCATGTAGTTAGTAAATGCTCTTAAATATACAAAACAATTTTGCCTAGATTGTTTATTTACTCTGAGTTGTAAAAACTAAATCATATATTATTTGGTAGTTTAACATTTGTCCCTATTTTGAAGCACTCTGTAAATAACCCATCATCATCCTAATAATTAATACCCTTTAAGACGGAACTCTAGAGAAAAAATTAAATGCTGAATTTATCTAACTTTTTTACTCTCTCCCGAAACATCAAGTTGATTTACAAAAGCTTGGTAATTTTGCTGATATTTGTCCATATCTATAAATTCCCTACATTTCTAAATTTAGAAATTCTTTACTAACATGATTAAAATATTTCCTCATTTGTTCCCCTCATCTTGTTTGGGTTGTCCACAAAATGAAAGGACACACACTCAAGCCAGAGAAATCATGCATAACCTTATAAGCTTCGTAATTCAAATACTGTTTTGATAGAGAAAACCACAAGTGATGCAAATAGCAGCCTCTACTCTCCAGTACAGGTGTGTAATAAGCACATATAATTAAACCAAAGATACATAATGGTTTGTTGTTGGATACGCATTTACAACAGCTGACTACGCTCTTAATGTGTGGTTCATGAGTTAGGTAATTTTCTTATGTCTCCACTCCTTGAACAGAATATTCCTCATGGACTCATATACAAAACGATTCTGTGCTTTTTCACCTAGCAGATTCCCACTGCTGCCTGTAATTTAGCGTCTTTGCCATATCAGCATTACCTAAGGATGATTAAAAAGAGCATGTAAATTCACAAACAAGTCATTTTATTCTTCAACTTAAATAATTTAGAAATGTCCCCCAAAAGGAAAGTTATCAAAATGTAAGCCTTTCGACATGGTTTCCATCTTAGTGAAATATATCAACCGTGCATTTAATCACTGTTATGCATAAAATATGGTTTATGGCTCTGCTCTATATATCACATAAACTTCTTTGTATATTATGAATCTGATTCCTTTAAAGGGCATAAAGCAAATATGAAAAACTAGTAAGGGTTTTTAAAATCGGCAAAGAAACAGGCAGCAGTGCATAAATTGTTTTCAGTTATTTTTAATTCTATACTTTAATTGGGAATTTTTTTTTTTTAGTTCTAAATGCATACACTCACATATATACACAGTCTTTGGATTTTGAATTGGGAAACCCAAAGATAAGAGTGAGTCTACATAAAAAGTATTTGAATTTCTTTATTTTAAACACCTTAAATCCTTTTTCCCTTTCCATCAAGATACTGTTAAACATTATAAGAAATATCATCAGATGTGCACAACTGAAATGATGCCTAATGCCTCTTACCAGGAATGGTCAAGAGTCTGTCCACTAAGGTTGATAATGTGGAGAAAAATAGACAATGTAAATCTGTTTATTTCTTAAAGGAGATATCTTACACATGTATTGAACTATAGTGTGTATTAAAAATGGTCATGATAGTATCTGAGCTCAAAAGCATTTTCCCATAAATTACTGTGTAGGTACCATTAATCAGTGTATTCAAGTGCTGTGCATCACCTGCTTAATTCAGCTGGTTCTGATTTATACATCATTTCAAAGAACTCAAAGGAAACACAAGTTAAAGTTTTACTTTCCACATAGCTCATCCCCTTCTAGTCCTATCTATGGGACAGGCACTAAATAATCAATCTGATTCCTTTGGATGACTTTTTAAAGCCTTGTTTGAAACTAATTTTAGG